>NC_142435.1:23640000-24265000 GCF_059453495.1 Arachis ipaensis
TTTTCTTCTTTTTTATTTCTGTTTTTTCCTTTTCTTTTCTCTCTTTTTTCTCTTTCCTCTCTTTGCTTTTTCTTTTTCACTCTCTCGTCCCTCGTTTTACCTCTTTCAGCCTATTTCTCTAATTTGTCCCTTTCTTTTCTCTCTCTCTCTTATGAGGTCACTGAAAATCTATGTTTTTTTATTATTGCTTGGCTTGAAAATGCCATCAAAATAAAAATCAAAGTGTTTGTGGAATTTGGATGCGTTTTGAGAAGAAGATTTAGGGTGATTGAATGAATTGATTCCAATTAGAGATCCACCAAAACCTGTTATGGTTATTAGTGACTTAGAGAAGGGGGTTGAATCTAGGCCTCCTTTTTGCTTTGCTTGCTTTTATTTTAAACTGGATGAAACATAGAGAATCAGTTAAGTCTACTTTTATATATTGAAAACTCAGAAGACACTTTTATTTTTTCTCTTGTCGATAGAGGAGCCAAAATAAAATTACGAGGAAGTAGAATTGCTGTGACGTCTTACTGGACGGAATAAGTAGGAGATAATTTTATTTTGTCTTTTAGAAAATAAAATCAAAATCAGATCAGAGAAGGAAGAGTATCACATTTATATATCCTGATTCAACCATTTTGTGCAATGTAACCTATATCCAGTCTTTACCACAACAATGATGAAATTTTCACTATCTTTAACAAAGAATACATTCACTAATTTTTCTAAGATTCAACCCAATCCTATCTGGGGACAAACCCAACTTCTACCCAGGTTAGATTTGACTAGGTTCACTCTCTAGATTTTCAACCACTAAGTGCTCACCCAACTTAGCAAGAAAATTCTCTCAGGATCATAAAAATAAAACAGAAAAATGTACAAAGGATATCTGAAATAAACATTTGGCTTTTCTCCAAATCTAACTTTCTTCACCTTTTTTCTCAATGACTTTTTCTTAATTCCTCATGTTAATGCCTTTTTTCCATTAAAACAAAGAAAAATAAAACTGAGAGTGCAGAATACTTCAATAGAAAATTATGAAGGAGAATAAGGTATAGCTTGTAAGCTATGAAAACCCAAACTTTATGCTCTCACTCCTTGAATCAACCTCTAGCCATTTATCCCTTTAATAGAGGAGTAAAGCTTCCAAAGCTTAAAACTTGGCTTCATCAATTTGACTTGTTCTTTTCCCAATTCAGCAGCAGCGGTGCAAAAGAGAGATAAAGTAGTAGCGGTGATTGAACCTTACATGCGTACATACCTACCATCTTCTCTTTCATCCTTTTTCAAATTTCTTCAAGGATCTAAGCCATTCATTTGTGCTTTGACTCCAAGTTTCTTTCTTGTTCCTTGATTTGTAGCAGATCTCTATAATCTTCAGTTTACTATTTCAGTGCATGCAGAGAGAATATTCAACAATCTTCAATGAAGCACAAAGAAAGAAAATTTTCTTTAATGTAGCCTTCAGATTTGATCTTTGCTTAGTGCCCTAGCTAATTGACTTTCTTCTTCTTGTTTGATTTTGGTAACTCACTTTTCATCTTTAATTTGAACCCTAAATAGAGTTTCCTTTTCTTGCTTTACTTTTTGGAATGCTTCACGTGGGTGAGAGAGAAGAGAGAGACAAAGAGAAGAGAGAGAACTAGTTCAGTTACTTTATATTATGGTTCAAATGAAAGTGAATATTCCTTCCCTTGATGGTAAATCTTCCCATAGGCCATGAATGAGTTAAATAATATGAATATGGGCTTGACTCATCTTTAAATCTTCTGGGCCCGAACCACTTAAGGACTTTGCTTGTTATTCAATCCTTTAGATTTGGCCTGATGATTGCTTTTGTTTCTGATGAAAAATTATTGGTGTAATAAAAAAATATTCCCTTGAGCCATGAGTGTATGTGGGCCTGAAGCTTGTTATTAGGCATGTTTTTGCTTTCTATTAATTCTGCATAGTTAACAAACTAATCACACACATAATTGAGCTTTCAATCTAATAATTAATATTTGGTCATCATCAATTAATTATTATTAGTTCTTTAAACTCAACAATCTATAAGTCGCTTCAATGAGGTCATCAGAGCCAATTTTTCCTGTAGTTTCAAGCCAAGCCTTTCGGTCAACATCCCAAACTCATCCATTTTGGAGGAAAGATTGTAACTTTAGCGACTAAACAATAATTAGAATTTAGGAATGAACCAATTGAACTAAAATCTAGGATATACAAAAATGGAGACTAAAATGGTATTTTTATTAAGCAAGGTAGAGTGAAAAAATAATTTGCTAAATTTATGAGAGGAACTGAATTGATAGGGTGACAAAGAATCAAAATTTTGGTATGAATACATAGGTTAAAATTGAAATTGTTGTTTGGGAATAATAAGAAAGTAAAAAAGAGAAAAAAACATAGAAAGGAAAGGGAAAATGAAATGAGATTATGATGATACCAGAGCTACATGAATATCGTCAGAGGTAAGATAAAATTTGAATCCCTAATTTGAAGTAGAAAGTAAGAGATAATGATGATACCCGAACTTATGCAGCCATGATACTGGTATGGTGGTGCTTTTCTGTTCCGAAAGATGGATGAAGAGAAAGAAGGGTAAATTAGGAATTTAGGAATTTAGTAGTATGAGAATAAGGATAAATTAGTAATTTCATTTAATTTAAAAATTAAGATTTTTAAATTTGCTATATTAGTCTATGTGTTGGCTCAATATTTTTTGATATTATAGAGAAATGTGTGATTTTTATCATTATTTTCTTACATGTAAGTTTAACACTACTTTAGAAAAAACATTTACTTTTCAAAAGATAAAAAATGTCATTGCCATTTTGTTTTGTTAATTTTTTTAATAGGTTAAAAAGAATACAGCACCACTATTTTGTGAAGAAAATAATTTTTTAAAAAATTTTAAAATGTGAAAACGGCAATGCTATTTTGTTGAAAAATTTTTAAATTAGAAAAAAAATAGAAAATGGCAATGTTGTTTTGTTTGTTAAACGAGTTTAAAAATTAAAGTTGGTCAAAACGTCACTGACCTATTGAGAAAAAGTGAAAACGTCAATGAAATTTTGTATAGCCACAAATAAAAAAAAATATAAAACTAACTATAAAAGGAACCTTTGGTGTTAGCTAAAATGCATTAAGGAGAATAGAGGTGAACAAGTTGTTTTCATTTTTAGATTTTGAGAGAGATTTTTAGTTCTTCAAATTGTTATGCATATTGAGAGAGTAAAAAAAATTGTGAGTAAATGTAATAAGTGTATAAAATAGAGGGTTATGTTAATTTAAAAATATACTACAATCGTCAGATTTTGCCTCATACATATGAGGGCGTGAGCTTTTTATATGAGAATTCATATGTTATTGTTATTCTTCTTTCAATAACATATGAACGACCTAAAATTATATTTTCTCAAAGTGTAGATCATCAAGTATTGAAGAGAGTGACAAATATTTTGTACAGGCAACTTGTAATAATATTTGGTGGTTTCGTTTAATTTTAAATAATGCATATGGTTGATAAAGCTAGTATGCAAGAAATGTTTTCGGCCTACCATCAGCAGCTGTTGAGTACAAAACTTATATGCTTACCGAGAAAATTAGTTGGTTGAGGATCTCCGGATTTTGATGCGAGTGTTTTGGACTTTCTACCCTTGTATTAAAGCATTCAGAAGTTGCAAGCCAGTGGTACAAGTAGATGGCACACTTGTATGAAAAATATAAAGGGGCTCTTTTAGTTGCCATATCACAATATGGCAATGGGAATATCATGCCTCTTGTATTTGTCATAGTTGAGGGTGAGACTGCCGATACTTGACACTTTTTATTAGCCATCTATGAACACATGTGGTTAGTCGAGATGGTGTTGGTCTTATATTTGATCGACACAAGTTCATTATCTCAACTGTAGGTCGTAGTAATGGAACATGGCAATATTCGAGAGTTATTCACATATTTTACATCAAACACATAGCATCTAACTTTTTGAATAGGTTCAAGGTATCACATATGGCTATTTGGAAGGTTTTTAGGATGATTGTGAATTTGTTTATGTGTACGGTGGTAGGTATGGTTGTGAATACGATGTCATATAAGTTGTGTGAAAGGTTGTAAGGATTATTGAATGTGATGGTATAACTGGTTATGAATATTCATATGTGTGTGATGGGTGTAGATATCGTGGTGGATATAATATGGAGGTGGATATGATTGTTGCTGTGATGGTGAGTATGGGTATGGATATAGTGGTTGTTGTTCTTGTAGTTGTTACTCTGGTTGTTGCTCAAGTTGTTATCATGGTGGTTTGCTCTTGTTATTGGGGTTGTTGCTCTTGTTTGGAAAGCCACATGAGATCACCGAATTTACAAATATACTAATACATGTACTAGTTGGAAGGTTGATAGTTCTCAACATGTTGACCAGTTAAGGTGCACGTAGAACTGTTTGTCCATTTTAAGATCCATTTCTCATGTTCAACTGTCCAATTCTTGGCTTTTGGACCGGTCAGCACTATGTTATGGGACGCTCCAAGGTTCATAGCTTCTCATGGGAGCTCTTGATAAAAGCCAAATTTCTTTCTCACCCTATTAGTCGGATGCCACTCCACAACCTCAAAACATATTTGAGGCATTGTTGCACTCCAGAGATCTGAAACCCTAGTTCAGCTCAAGTAGAATAATATGAGGTGCAATCCAGTTAGGATTGTATACATCCCACACAAACTTAAATAACATATGAAAGCTCAAAGGTATAAATATGCAATCATCAATTTAAGTCAATATAAGTAAAAGTACAGATGACAAAACATATATCCCGTCCAGAGAAAGATCATCCAACATTCTCCTGATGTCAGCAGTTGTCGAATTTCTATATTGATCTGTGGTGGGTTGATAAATCATTCTACTTGGCATATAATGTTCATATTAGAAAGTACCAACAACAGAAATAATAATCAAATCCACATCGTATTTAAATTTTACCTATGAATGAGTGAAAAGCTAGTATCCATCGACTAATGCCCTAATGACAACATCCGTATCCATTCCCACACAAGAAGCAACGCTAGAGGACCATCCATATCATACCTTAATGCTCGACATAATGATTGATATATGTGTACAAGGCATGCAGAACCCCAACTAAACCTATTAATCTAAAAAAACTGGTGAAGCAACGGCAAATACTTCCAGTATATAGTAATTCCAGACTTGTCATTGAATAATGTCATAGCAAATAGCAACATTATATGACATTTCACATATATTTCCTTACTTAGTCGGTCCATCAAATGTTGGCGCTGCTTTAGGTTGCAAAACCATGATAGATGATTTCGCTTCCTCTATGGTCGTGCGATCCAGGAGCACTACCAAATTGGTTCATCCACTCGATTTCTAACCCGCTTGTGTTGTGATCAGTAGATCTAATCATCGGGCGACCATGTGTTCGAAGTCCAAAGATCATGGCAATATCCTCCAAAATAATCATGCATTCGGCATGTGGAAGATGAAAAGTGTACGTCTCAAGACGCCACCTTTCAACCAATATGTTTATACTCGAATTGTAAGTCATAATCTTCCCAATCTAAGATATATGATAAAATCGGTTCTCTCTTAGTTGTTCTTCCATTGTGAGTTCGTGACATTGTGTAAGTCTACTTGGTTTAAGTGTCTGTTGTGCAGATTTTTTAAACTCTGAAAATAAAAATCATAATTAGCAGTCAATAAACTATGACTAATAATATAAATTAATATTCATATTAATTACTAACTACTCAATTCAATAAGAACTATAATTAATAATGACTAAATTAATTGTTAATTATTAACTACTATTGTAAACACAAAAGTTACTTACATATAAAGAATGTCGAAGATATTCTATAACATAGTCTAGAGCACATGTAATGTCATATTTTTCCGTCTTCGTCTTTTCTTAATTCCACAATAAAAAAAACATACAAACAATTAATAATAACTCTATTTTATTTGCTAGTGATTAATCATTTATAATCAATATTTAAAAACATACACTGAAAATTAATAATAATAATTCTATTTCTCCTAATGAATATGCAAAATAAAACTAAAATTACTAAAAATGAACACTAATTGTTGCTAATATAACAATTAATAATAATACTATTTTGTAACAAATATTTAAGGAAAAACTAACAAAACTGAGTTAATAACATAGGCTAATAATTAATAATATTGTCATTTTATAACTAAATATTTAAAATAAAATATAATTTACTAAAAATACGTCCTAAGCATTAATAGTAATAATAACAATGCTTTTCTTTTTAATAAATATTCCAAATAAAACTAAAATTAGCAAAAATATATGCTAAAAACTAATAACCATAATTCTATTTTTTTCAATAAATAATTAAAATACAAGACAAAACTCTAAAAATATGTACTAACATTTAACAATATTCAGTTTTATTATTAAATATTTCAAACAAAACTAAAATAACTAAAAATATAAATTATAATAATTGAAGCTTCTAACATTTTATGTAAGATAAAAAAATTTAAAAATAAATAATAATCATTAATAATAATCAAAGCTAACATATTTTAATGCATTTTCAAAATAAAAGCTAAATCACTAAAAATTATATACTAACAACTATTAAATAAATAATTTTTCTTTTGAAAAAAATATTTCAAACAAAACAAAACTTACTAAAAATATATAAAACAACTAATTAATAATAGTTACCAACAACAATTAACTAACACTAATACTAGTACTATTGCTACATCTACAAGAACAAATCACATTATTTAACTAGGTATAATCATGTTTTTTTAACTACTTTCAGCCTAAACAAAGTTAAAAAATCACAATAACTAACTACTAATAACAACAAAAAAATAAATAAAAATACTTACTTGATTGATTTAGTGAATCTCCCTTTTCTCTTAACGTTTTGTTCAACAAGTAAGGTGGCAAAAAAATTTTAAGAAAGGGATGGAAGAGAGAATCGAAGAAGAAGGAGAAGAAGAAATAAGGGTAGAAGAGAATGGTTTTAGGTTAGGTTTTTTTTTTTTGAATAAATATTTTAAATATTTTATTTACAAATATGGGTAACTTGGACACAATTTAGGTTTTGTATCTTATTACTTATCTCATTCATAATATAAACGAAATATATATATATTGTTTGCATTGTAAATGAGATAAGACACATACATGAACGTAACGAGTGAACACATGTTATGTAACATAGCCTATTTCGTTTACACTGTAAATGAGATAAGTGGATATGGGATCTATATAAAGAAGTCGATTACAGTGCTCCTCAAGTGTCATTTTCAACACTTTCTCACTTCTCTTTCCCTCTTAGAGCCTTTTTCTTGACATATTTGACTTAGTTGGGAATTATGGTGTGCATAGATGCACAAAGAGATTATATCAATTGATTAAATGCAATGTAGCATATTGCAGGAGCAATTGACTTCGAGGTTAGTATTGTTATTTTTTTTTAATAAAAACTCATATATCTGTTATAGTTAAAGTACTTTGATTGGTTTTATGTTGTACCATGTATGACTAGAATTGATGTTGTGTTAGGAGCATGATATATGTTAGATTAGTGGCTAGTTTGTTTTAGTAGTTGGCCTCTACATTTAGTTGAGCAACCTGTTTTAGTGAATATTAGTTAAAATAATTTTTTAATAAATTTTATTTCAATTTGTATGCTAGGAATTAAATTCAGTAATTTCACAAAAAAAAATTAAATTATGACATTTGAAATAATTTTATTTTTAATTTAATTTTTAAATATGATGACATTTTAATTTACTTTTTATTCGTGTGAAATAATATTATAATTTTAATTTTATTTTTAAATATTTTATTTTAATTTATTTTTTACCTTAACAGAGGCATCGCCTCCTACTTCCTAGGCGAGTTAGTCATACTCTTGTACCACCGGACGTCATTCTCCCTTACTTTAGGGAGGCTGGTTTTAGCAACATGGTGCAAGTCAGGAACTTTGTGCTTGACAACACCCTGATTTCTATATTTATAGTGTTGGTGTCTGGAGACCCACACTTTTCACATGCCTTAGGGTGAGTGCACCATCACCTTGCAAGATGTTACGTACCACCAAGTGTTACACACCAATACTGAAGAGTCAATGGGTGGCTGCTTGAGGGACTTCCAAACATAGTACCAATACCCGACATGGGAATGGATAGAGAAGTTTCTCGGTGTTAGGCCTTCGCATGCTCAACAGGAAGAGCAAAGGAAGGAATTCTTTTCTATCAAGCTGACATGGCCTAGTGACAAAGTGTACCATATTCCAGGTGGTGTAGATCCGGCCACTCTTCGATAGTACACAAGGTGTTATATGCTGCTGCTGATCGGTAGTTACCTGATGACAGATAAGTCGTACAATCAGGTTCACATAAGGTGCCTTTAGTTTGTCCTAAGGATCCGTCGTGCAAGCATAGACATATAACTCTTTGTGCTCAGCAACACATCGAGCAACCACAACCATTGTTGGATGCATGCTACTACTAATATCATGGATATTCCATCGGTTTCTAGCATGGTGCCCACTTGAGTGGCAGACACTGACCTTTTCATTGGCTATGAGGTATATATTTATTAGCTTCTCATATTGTCTTTCTTATTTATTAACTTTAATATTTTCGGCAGGTTAAGACTCAAGTGGGAGAGAAAACAACATTAATATTTATTAACTTCTCATATTGTCTTTCTAGAATGTGTGCATGTGTCACACATGCAAAGAAAATGTCAACGGCATTTTCAGGAAAACAACATTGCCGTTTTGTGCCTCAACGGTATTGACGATTTGAGTCTTAACACTAACACCTCCCACAATAGCGTATTACACATCATTTTGATAATTTTTTAATGTAACACCACACTCCTTCCAATATTAAAAGAAATAGTTCCTCTATGTTTGCTATTTCATCTCTCCTGTTAGCCAATTCAGGGGTTTCCATTGACAGAAATGTGAACATTTAATAGTTGGTAATTTTCGTCAAACTTAATATTCTTTTAGAAACTAATTTACCATTTGCATATTTTAAAATTATTGTTGTCAGCAACAGAATCTTCTGAATACCAATATAATGGTTTACCCTCATTGAAACTAATTTTTTACAAAAGTCAAAGAACCAAATTACAATTTTTAATTTCAGTAAATCACTATTTTAGACAAATAATATATTTTTTCAAATCATTGAAAATTAAACAGTTGTACATATAGCTAGAGACTAAAGAATAATATTAAAATTTGGATGAGTAGTTCAATAGTTGTTATGAGTTTGTTATTGAATTAAAATGATTAAGTAGGGTCTATTATGTTTGATTAATAATAGAGACTTACATATAATTATTTTCATGTAAAAATAATATTTGAGAATTATTAAATAATTTAATGTGTATTTGACTAAATTGTCATATAATGATTTTTAATTATTAGTATCCTACGAAAGCAATTGTCAATATGTGGCATATAGTTTAATAGTTTATAGTATGCACTCGTTATGTTGTATTCTTGTCTTTATTCCACCAACTTAATTGACCAATATTATTATGATCTTTGTCTGCATCAAACCGAATGCCATATTTCATTTCTTCTCAAATGGGAAACCGAATTTAAATTAAATTTCATTTTTATTTTGATCTTATAAAGATGTTTAGCCTATGTTTTACCAAGTCCCAGAATTCAAGTATTTATTATGATCTTTACAAGAGTGTAAAGTTTATTTACCTTCTTCATTCATTCTTTCGTCCCTTACTTTATGGGTTGGAAAGTGTAAGAGTTGACTACAATAAACAATTTTAGTTGGTATAATTTATATAACTAATTTATAACTTTTAATTTAAAGGGTTGATAACTTTTGAAAAATATTGGTAACTCTTGAAATAACAGCAAAGTCTTTTATATTAAAAAAAAGGTTTGAATTATATATTGCAAACAAAGATTTGGATTGTAAATTTAGAGGAAACATGACTTATTCAGTTATTCTTCTTCTGTAATTGCTTCCGTGAGTATATATATTATTGATTATTATTATTCTATTTCTATAATATATATACTCTTCGCTGAGTCCATAGACTCACATTACTACTAGTGAATTATTTCTTCACATACGACAGACAATGTTATTAAATATTTAATGAAGATAGGAATATATAAACACACCTAACGAATGATAAACATCTATATTCTGACACAAAAGAAAAAATATCTATTATATATTCCATATTTCCTGCGTAGTTAGGCTATTATAAAATAAGGAATGGATCCTCTCATTTTTTATTTTTTTTTTTTTAAAAAGATCATACTTTACCAAACAATCGAAAAAAAAATTGAGAGAATCCACTCCCTACCATTACTTTATTTGATGTTGGCTTGTCATTATTATCCCAACACACTACAAAAAAGTTTGTAAAGTTTACTTACAATCTCCTTATTAAGACTCTTCTTTTCACCTAGTATCTCAATTCTCAAGAGTATAATCAACTTTTTAATATATTTAAAATACTAAATTATTTCAATTCTATTTAAAATTCTCTAATTGAGATTTTCTTTTTTATTTATTTCAAATAAAAAAATTAATTTACAAATAAAATCAATTTCTAAAACTTTGTAAAGACATCCAAAGTTTTGTTGAAAAATAATGTTCAAAGCCATTATTAGCAATCATGATGATGATGAAAGACTAAGAGTAATATTGGCATGTATTTTGGATGTATTAGTCAAAATTAATTTTAAATGTGTAATTTTCAAAAGAGTACAACATTAAATCAGTTCCTAAAAGAAGTTGAATAGGACAATTTAGTTCTGAACAAATTTTAACTACTAAATTAGTTTCATAACTTTTTATTTTGTTAGACAAATCAATTCTCACGTCAAATTTTGATAAATACTTAGATAATCAATCCTTGTCATCATTTAATAAAGAGGAAAGAAGGTTAATTTTTTTAGGTATGGAAAAAAAATGTGTATCACACCAAAATGTAAAAATAATATGTAAATACAAGTATAGGGATGTTAGAGATAACAAGATGCAACATCCATGTTGCGAGTTAAATCTCGCAGGTTGCGAGCTGACACCACGTATGTAGCTGGCATACTAATATCACGCAGGTTGTATGTTGAGTGAAATTAATCATTGATTGGTTGGTTTTAGAATAGGTAAACTACGTGTTAAGTATTTTTATGATGCTATGCAAGAATTTTGCTGATAAATACCAAATTCTTTATCATTATGAGTTATGTCACTACAACAAATATAGGCTTTAGTAACGCCAAAATTTGTAACGCATTAAAATTATTTTCTTAGATGGTTTTAGATAACGATTTTTTACAATGTTACTGTTGAAGTTCAATTTTTCATTGTTTTATAGCAACAAAATAAAATCATTACAATGATTTATTTTTAGACAACGATTTTTTAATATTGTTTAAATAGTTATATAAAAGATACGCATAAAAACCATTACCTAAGAATACTTAATTTATAGTACACATAAAAACCATTACCAAAATTCACTACACTTTAAAGTCGTTCTACTAAATGGTCTTAGACAACGGTTTTTGCAGTGTTGCTATTGAAGTTTAAATTTTTATTATGTTATGGCAACAAAATAAAACTGTTCTCTTTGACTATTTTAAAGAACAATTTTATAGCCGTTACAACGATTTTTTTTATCGAGCAATATTTTTTAATGTTGTTTAAATAATTATGCAAAAGATACGCAAAAAACCATTCTCTAAGAATATTTAATTTATAGTACACAAAAAAACTATTGCCAAAATTTGCTACACTTTAAAACAGTTCTATTAGATAGTCTTAGACAATAATTTTTATAGTGTTGTTGTTCAAGTTCAATTTTCATTATTTTATAGCAACAAAATAAAACCGTTCTCTTTGACAATTTTAAAAATTAATTTATTAAAGTATAAATAATAAATTATTAGAAACTTGGGTTTTAATTTCATCCAAAGACCCGCACCTCTCCCTTACCTCTTGCGATTCCCCCTCTCTCGCAGTCGTAGCACAGGCAGGACGCAACGCTGCAGGCGGCAGCAGCTCAGAGCACCGGCAGCAAGGACGATCACTTCTACTTTTCTCCCTCGCACCGGCGTCTTACGTCCCTGCCTCTCTCCCCCCTTACATATTTCTCTCTCTATCTCTCTCTCTCTCTCTCTGCATCAACTTGGATCGAAGTCACCCAGAGCCCAGAAAGCATCGGCGGCGATGATGAGGCTCTCTCCCTCGCACCAGCGTCCTTGTCTCTCTCTCTCTCCTTCCCTCACAGCTATGAAGGGGCTTTCTCTCTCTCTCTCTCTCTCTCTCTCTTGCCCTCTCAGTTCTGCGGTGGACGGCAATGAGATGCCCCTATTCTCTGCCAGAAAGGTCATCCCTCCCTCCAGCGGCGCTTATGCTCTGAGAAGAATCTTCGCCGCTTCTGTTCTGCGACGAGGAATCTGCTACCCCGCTGGCTACCTCCTCCATTGCAAGTTAGTTGTTTCTACCATTTCAAATTGATGAAATTGTTGCGAAATCAAGGTTTAGGGTATGAATTCTATTACTGTAAATTGGGGTTATACTTTGAAATTGATTACTGTGAAATTGGTTATAGTATTTAAATTCTGTTACTTTTAAATTGAGTTTAAAGTCTGGAATTGATTACTTTGAAATTGGTTTTAGTGTTTGGATTTTGTTATTTTGAAATTCAGTTTAGAGTTTGGAATTGATTACTGTGAAATTGGTCTTAGTGTTTGGATTCTGTTAGCTTTGCTCAACCTGCATCCTTTTTCCGCTCTTTTTAACCTAATTTAAATTTTACTCTTTTTTCCCTTGAACTTCTTCTATGCTTACTGTTTTGTTATGATTTTATTTTAGTCTAAGCAAAACTCATGTCATAGCGTATGGTTTGAAAAGTACAATAGATGAGGTAAGGCTTCCCCGAAATAAATAATAATGTTTTTTTTCCATGTCGATGTTTTATATGAGTTTGTGTTTTCTTGTTTAGTTTCGTAAGAATATTGTTTTTGCTAGGTTGGGAAGTCTTACCTTAATAGATGATTAGATTGCCTTTAAGAAAGCGTTCTCATCCAACTTTCTCATCCCTCCAAATGAGAATATCTATGGTGGCATGATCCTTGCTCAACTTTGTTGTGATCCTCTAAGACTTGAATCCTATGGTTCAAGTTTTCATCTCAAAAGATTTTTCTCTAACCATGTCCTTGCCTTACTATCTCTGCATTGATTTATTTATGCCTTTTTCTGGACATCATTTCTTTTGTTTGTATTACTTTCAAGTGATTTATAAAGTTTCAATGTAGAATTCTTCAATTTCAATGTTGTTATTGTCAGTTCTTGCTCACTTCTAGCCAAAGTAATGTTACATCTTTAAGAATTCTAAATCAGTAATTGCAATATTATGCAAACTCAATTTGTCTATTATCTGTTAACGTTCTTGTTTGCATTTATTTCTCTAGATATGTTTCTTTAGACTATCCAAAGCAACTCCTAACTTGAACACCTGTCTTATGGGTTTGTATCTTAGAATTTAGCTTAGATTGTTTTCATGTGTAGCTTGTTGGCAACTCATATCTTGAAGAATTAAAAGTTTCATACTGATATGAGATCTACTTAGATACTGAATTATATTGAACTCATTATTCTAAAGTTGTTTTAAGGCTTAACAATTTGTTTATGGATCATTATATCCGGGGTCAAAATTATTTTATATTGACTTTTTCTATGGAATAATTGATAATAGAATCCTCTTTAGACATATTTTACAATCTCAAATAATGGTTTACGTGTCTTTTCACTGGTAGCTTGTTTCTTGTATTATATTTAAGTGAGATTATTAATTTGCTTGACCAAATTAATATTAGCTATTATGACCTAGCTATTAATAAGGAAATGCATAAGAAAAATCACTGGCAGTTATCTTTCTTTCGCTCTTTCCCTTTCTCTGTTAGTAAGCATTATTAGCATTAAGCTTAGCATTATATTTAATTTGCTAATTTTTTTCATAAGAAAATCATTATGAAGGAGAGAAAGAATTTAATCATACAAATTGTGAAGATCAAATACTAAAGAGTAAAAATATCAATTTATGAAGATGATGAGTATCTTAGTTTATTTTACTTATAAAATCTCTTTTATAGGTTACAAATATGTACGAATCTTACATAATACTTTATAAATCAAATTTGATGGTAAATGTTCAATTAGTTTTTTTTATTGACACTAAATTAAAAAAATAGTTGGAACTAATTTCAATACAACATGATAAAACTATTGTAAATAAAAAAATATATAACAAAAAATCGCTGTCAAAAATTACAAAGGACAATGGTGTTAAAACCGTTGCCAAAGATAGCTACAAAATGGCAACAATATGAAAATCATAGCAAAAAATACAACACCAAAGGCAACGCTTTTAAACCATTGTCTTTGTGAATAACAAAACTACAACAGCTTAAAACCGTTGCCTATACCATTATGGTTTTAAACCTACGTCGTGAAAGAGAACGGTTCTAAACTGTTGCCTATCCAGTAACGGTTCTAAACTGTTGTCAAAACAATTGTCTATGCTAATAACTATGGCAACGATTTTTTTAGTTGTCGTTGCCTTAGGTAAAAACCGTTGCCGATGAGCATTGGCAACGGCCGCATATATCACAGGTCAAAAACCATTGCCAAAGCATTACTTAAAGTTTTAGGAACGGTTTTTCGATATATGGCAATAGTTTTCGACCGTTGTGAAAACCCTTATTTGTTTTAGTGTGTGTATAAGTATCAGTGGTGTGAGGCTAGATAATTTCTAGACTGAGTTCAAGGAGATGATAAAAGTGGGACTTTTAGTGAGTTGTACAGAAATCCTGTTATCATATTTGGTAGACTAATACAGTTTGATACAATATCCATCGTTGATGAAGAAGCAAGTATGTAATAGATGTTTTAGATTCATCAAAAGACTCGAGCTCAAATGTCGATGTTGAATTGTATGTTGAGTTTGAACATATAGCTGCAGATAAAATTTAACACGAGTCAAACATGGATGATAATAGAGTAATCTGCAAAGCAAACAACAATGAGGGTTAAGAGGACTTCAGAGCCAACTACGAAGTCAATGACGAGAATCAAGATACTAACCAGGTAGGTGATATGGTTGTGTAGAGCGTAGTAGTTTGACGTGCAAGCCAGCATCCTTTTGATGTTTCACCACTACAAAATTTTTATTTGTTTGTGATAGTTTTTTAATGGAGGTTACTAAAAATCTCCATAATATATTTTATTTGTGGCAAATTATAAAACTCTCATTGTTATAATACTTCTAATCCAATTAATTATAAAACAATCCAATTCAAACAAATATTCAATCAGCCCATGCAAAAAAAAAAAAAACATAACAGGGCTTCGAGAGAAGGCTTCGAGGGAGGGGACGACGGAGAGTGAGATCTCTCTGAAACCCTAGAATTTCAATGTCACCGCCACCGCTACCGCTACCGCCACCGCCATTCATGTCTTTGCCGTTGTTGCCGTTATTGTCTCCTTCATTGAGGTAATACTTAGATCTTCTGCTTCTGCATCATCTTCTACGGCAGGTTCTTCCACTGGTTCTGCTTTTGCTCCAGTTGCTTGAAGCACTCAGAGCGAGGTTTCGGTGCGGACGCGGTGGCACTAGCTGAGGAGATCTGGAAGGCGAGCGAGCATGAGTTTTTGGAAGCTTCGATTGAAGCTGCGTTCAAAGCTATCAGATCTCGTGGAATTGATTCTCATGTCATTCCAAGTCATTGCGGTGAGAATTTCTTCCTAATTTTTTCTTGTTTAGTTCGAGACTTAAATTTTCTCACTCACTTCCGTTCAGAATTTGTTCAGACAATCTCCGTGTTTGTGAGAGAGGTGAATTGAATTTGAGTTCTCTATTAACTCCAATTTATGCCTAGTTCAGCTTCATACGGATACTTTCTCACTTGCTTCTATTATTTCAATGATTCCAGATTACAAAGCCAGCAATGTACCTTTTTATGGAAATTCAGAAAATCGATAATAGTTACTATCCTGAGGTATATATGTATGTCTTTCTAATATTTCCTTTTCAAATGGAAGATTGAACTTACTGATTACAAAATAGTTCGCTACATGGATGGCTTTGTAGACTCTCCATAAGCCCTTTATTATCAATGATGGATCTGGCTTCAAAATGCTATGGAAAGCCGTTAAGACATTCCTAGATGTTTGCACAGTAGCAAAAGTTCAAGTATGGATCATTGTTATATTCCATTATATTATTCCATTTTCAGATATCTTGAACTAACAAGATTCTTATTCCATTGGTACCAGTTTTACTTTTGGCATGCCAACTATGTTATAGTTACTGTGATTGATGGTGGCAATGGATTGGCACTAGTGACAATGGTGGTTTAGTTGTTAGTGATTATACAAATCTTATTAATATTTAAGTTGATAATACGTTAAAGGTTGATTTCCCTTTTGGTTTGTAATATTATCTTGCATTTGGTTGAACTTATTTTGGTTTGATTTATAGTAAGAATTTGTCCCCTATTTTCCTAAAGACAGCATATTTGTATTATACAAATTTTAACTGTTATCATATTTCATCTACTTATGTGAAAGATTAATCCTTGACTGGGAAAAACAAATCATCCCCTTTATTTTTGTTGTTTCTACAGGAAAAAAGAAGGTCCTGCAACAAAACCTTACATAAAATGGGCAGCATCAATGGCTACTTCTCTTGATACTGGTGTCCCCTGTATTATGTACATGCAAGCAGATGCTCCAAATCCTATTGTAGGTAATTAACTAATTATTAAGAATCCTTAATTTGCAGCTATCTTCACTAATATTACTTTATTGTTATACATGTTAATTGCTAGATTAACACATGCAATAGAGTTTACTGCGATCAGTTCATACCAAACTCTAATGCTAAGCCGAAGATTTAGATCGAGGGCTATAACGGATGGTTAGTTACTCGAGTTAAGTTAGTTAGATTCTTGATAAAAGAGCGCAGATAAAGACCGAAAAAAGGGTCTAAGTGATTTTGAATTCTTTGATTTGTAATGGCAGGTTTCTTTATTATGGTGGAACTGTACCTTAGAGACCTGTGAAAGATCTTGCATTTACTGTGGTAAGATTTTATCAACTTGGTGGAACTTTTATGAACTACTATATGGTATTGAAACCTATGATATCTTTTAAGTTTGTTATTATATGTATATGAGAAAGGAATTGAGTTAATAACACAAAGTTTTGATGTAAAACAGTATCATGAAGGAACCAATTTTAGTAGAACCACAGGTGGACTTTTTGTTGCTACTAGTTATGACTATGATGTACCACTTGATGAATATGGTATGATATTTATTTATTTATCTATCTTATTATTTTGGTTCTAAAGAGAATTTCAAATTTAATCAATATCTCCTATGTAGGAATCATTAGACAGCCTAAGTGGGGACACCTTAAAGATTTGCATAAATTTATAAAGCTTTGTGAAGAAGCATTGATTGCTACTGATCCAGCAGTTACATCTCTTCATCCAAATATAGAGGTATATATGAGTAGCACTTTTTAAAACTTATATCAGATTTTCTTAAATTCTTCAAGCTTATTATGTTTTTAATATCTTATTAAATCATCTTTATATGCTTTATGGTTTCTGCTCTTTGAGCTCTCAGGTTGTAATTTACAAAATAGATAATGTGTCTGCTGTCTGCATAAACACTATAAGGTTTATATTTAATTAAGGTAAAGCTAGTATATTAATTTCTACTGTAACTGTGGATCACTTTAGTAGTTCTTTAAAGGATAAAATATGGTTCAAGAAGTCTTTTTAGTGTATGTTACAAAGTAATGAACTTACTCCAGCAGAAAAGATATCAGAGGAAATAGGAAAATTAATAATCAGATAGGGTGCAACTAAATAAGTGCTATTATGATATTTGGTTGGATTATTCTTGTTCATAATTTGGTAAGTGATCTTTATTTTATTCGTACAAAAGAATTCCACTATTATGCCATAAAAGAAGTGCTGGAAGGGATATTAGTTAGCAATTCCATTATCAGAAAAAGTATGCTGATTCTCTTGTTAGACAATAACTACTACTTACATACCAGGCTTATGATAATAAATTAGGTAGAGGTTGTGACATATAGAACATTTAAGTGGTGTGTAATATAACATATTTGACTCTAGGTGCATTTAATAATAATTAAAAAAAAGGCTGCCATGAATAATCAAATGAATTAGTAATCTTTGACCTCATTCTATATTCTATTTCCCTGTGAATTTTATGCCAATAATTGGAATTATAACAAGAGCCAAGAGATTTTAATTTACAAATATATCAATCAAATAATCATGTGTGGATGATAGTGAATTAGAGTAGTCAAAAGTCTCTTCTGTAGTTGCATTTGAAAGTTTTCTTTTATAAAACATGTTAGTGACTAATGCTTCTGCTGAATCAAAGCAATTTAAAGCTCAAATGATGTCACCAATGTGTGATTTTAATTCTGATTCTCATTCTCATTCTGAAGGCATATATATATCAGTAACCTCACAATAGAGACTTTCTTCTTCCTTTCAAACAAGGCAAGCTTTAGGTATGGTTATTACTATTATCCCCACTTTCATGCTATTGGATATGCAAGACTAATGCATAGAAGCATGTTAAGTTTAATTTTGTTAAAAAAATTATAAGTTTGTGATTATTTAAATTTGAGTTCATTTAATTTGTTTAGTTTTAGGAATAGATTTAAGTTTTATGTTTATTATTTTTGTTTTAATTTGTTTAGTTTTAGGAATAGAAGATGATAATGTTCCCCCTTTGCCTATTGTTTCTTGTTTTTATATCCTTGTGTTGATGCAGAGCATTGATGCAGAGTATGGATGTTTTTTTCAGATATCATGCATGTGTTTTTATTTGTTCATGTCCAAAAGGGAGAATTCCCGTAACCATAACCATACATGACAAAATTAATAAGTTGTTTGGGTTTGGATTCAGAATTTAATTTAATTGATTATATTATTCTTCAATTTTTTTATAGATAATAATTATAATTAAAATGGGTATTGATTCTTCTCTCACTAGTTTCTTATTATTGCTTTTGGACAAATGCTTGTTGAGGTAAGATAATAATTATATCCTGTTTTATTTTAAATATGTTAGAAGTTTATTATAGCTTTGTAGTTTATTATGTTAGAAATCTCATATATATTTTTTAGTAGTACACATGTCTAATAATTATTTTTCCCTATTTGTAAAGATAATCTCTCTTTTTCAGTTCTCAGATCAGTTTGGGCATCATGCCCAGCTTTTGCTTTAACACCTTTTTTTTGGAATATATATATTTTCATAATTTTTTCAGAAAGATCAAATTTTGTATCAGTTAGTTATTAGTAGATGTATAAAAAATTTAGAATTATATTGTTGTTGCTTAGTCAAGTGTGATCTAATTCTAGTATTTTTATGGCAGATGCTTAGGATCAATGCAAAAAATCCCCATTATTAATAGATTTCAAGCATGGCAGATGCTGAAGTAACCGAATGGGATCTAATATCCTCCGGTCTTCCACTTATTGTTTTATTTTACTTTTTAAAGAAAAACAATAATAGTTATGTAGAACAATACCATATGCAATTATGTTTGGAATTATTGACATTGAGAATTTTTTTATATATAGAGTTATGTTTTATATTGAGAAATTGTGTTATAAAAGATTTAGTTTTTGAATTTTAATATTAAAAAATAAATTTTTAATTTGAAAATATGTAAATGAGATGAGATTAATGAATGATTTGAAATTAAAAATAAATAAATAATTACAGAATTTGTAGAGGTTTGAAAATCTCACAAAATAGTTATATTTTGTTTAATTAAAAAATCAATTTGTGAGGGTTTTAAACTGCCACAAAATGGTTTAAAACTGTCACAAAAGTTCAATATAAAACCCCACTAAATACATACAAAATCCCCACTGAATAGATTATGAAAGTTTTTAAAAACTTTCACAAAAGACATCGTGGCACCTCAAATTTTAGGAATTTTAGTAACCCTCCACAAACTATTTGATAGGGGTTATAAACCTCTATAAAAAAAAAAAAAAAAAAAAAAACTGCCATAAATAAGTAGAAACCTTATAGTGCACGCACCTTTTATGTGTGTCTTAGATTTTGACAGCATGTATGCACCAAAATAATATGCAAACCCATGACAGCTAGCTTTATATAACTTGCTGAGTTAGTACTAGCTTCAAAGTTCTCTGCCAAAAACTGCCATGCGCTCGTTTACCAAAAAGGCATGATTATTGTCTGTTCTATCGATAATGATACCCACATTAATAGGGAGACAAAAAATGTGTACTACATATAGTAAAAAGTGTGAATTTCAAGCTTTCACCTTTCGACTCAAGCAGTAAGCAATGCAACATGTCTTTTTATTTCACTCATTCTTGAGACATGATAGAATTCAGTCAATCAGAATGTGTCGACTCTAATCTCATTTTACGTCTCTAATAGATCAAGTTTCTGGGGCAACAAGATTTTGGTGGCTGATACAAATAACATAACACTAATAAATATAAAAAGTTCAATAAAAAATAATAATTATAAAATAATTATTATTAAATACAACACAATTATAATTAAACTATAATTACAGAAATATGTAAAGTATAAAATAATTCTAAATTATACATTAAGCAAAATAATATAAAATAATATATAACTTAATATAAAAGCTAAAACAATTTTGTATAAAACAATTTTTTATAGAACATATCATAATTGTAAAATGAAATAAAATATTAAACTGTTTTTATAAAAAATTAAATTTTGAAATTATTTTAATTTAGTTACAGAACAATAAATTATTAAGATATTAAGTAATTACAGAATAATTTTAAATTAAATTGTTTAAAATATAATTATCAAGTGGTAAACATAAAAATTAAACTTTAATTTTAAAAATCTGAAAATTATAAAATAATTATTTACAAACTACATAATATTATTAAGATAATTATAAATTATGACTACTTAAAAATATTAACATAATTAAATTATAAAATATTAATATCATAAATTATTAAAGTTGTCACACTAGTTAAAATTATAACACTATATTAAAATTAGTTAAAGTTCGAAATTATAAAAAAATATAAAATATTATTAATTACATTATTACAGTAAATAATGAGATTAAGCAAATAATGAGGAGTATAAAATAATTAAAAAAATAAAAGAGATTAAAAAAGATTAAGCTGATTAAAACTTATATATATATTGAGAATGATCCAAATTCTTAATAATATATTCTTTCGATAATGTATAATTATATACCATTTTATAACACACACTAACTTTATTAAAAAATATCAAAATTTTCTATAAAGATGCTACCTGCCTGATTTGTCTGCACATCTTATTGTTCCACATCTGCTATGTCCTACCACAAGCCAACATTCCTACATTATACAAAATTTTTAAAATTAATAGATCAGTCCTTCTATAAAGACAAACAACATAATGTAAAAATTAATGTCTAACAAAAAAAAAAATTTAAAATTGATTAAATAATTAAAATTTGTTAAAAATTAATGTTTGCCTCAATATTTCATAGAGACTGTATTAGGTTACTACTCTTTTTAAAATTTTCAATGTGCAAAATTGTTCTAAGTTCTAACCGAACCAAAATAAATATAAATATATATTTAATCACAATCCAGTTAAACCACAATATTCTGATGAACCATTATTATCTAGTCTGGCTTAATATCCAGTTCGACTTTCATAAAATTGAATTTAACTGCAATTTACATGAACTTAGAGAAAAGAAAATTTCATGGAGAAAGAAAAAAAGAAAAATAAAAGGAAAATATATAATTAGGTAGCAACTAGTCCGACTACCAAGTAACGAAAGCGAAAGCAGCAAGATATTTTAAGCAGAGAAGAAACTGTTTGAGGCAGCAATAGCAAATTGGGTCTTTGGTTCCCATTTCAAAACCCACTTTGGAAGCACCCTCTTATCCTTAACGAGCCTCTCAGTGAGACCCAATAATAGTGAAGAAGAAACCAACGTCATTTCTCCCTCTACGTTATTAAGATTCTTGGTCCTCCTCTCGTACTCTTCTGCCACCAACATAGCGATGTCAGACATTCTTGATTTCTCTCGCTATATTATTGTATGGTACCAAATATATGATGTTGCTTTGAGCTTTGATTCTTCACATGAAGATGAAGAAATGCAACAAGATATTTATAGGAGCTAGGGGACTACAGAAACGAGTGTGTAAAAAGTAGATGGGCTTTTTCTTTTCGGATAAGAATGAATTGAACGCTGAATTGAAGCCTAATAATGGAGATGCTGATTTTAGATACTTGTGTGATACACTTTTTAAATGGGTGGGTCAAGGAAGTGGTTTTTTTTAATTGTATTTTTTAATTCGATAAGTTAAAATTAATTTATTATTAATTTAAAGATTATTTAAAAATTTATTATTGGCTATAAATTATTACATATACAAAAACAAATGAAGTGACTATTTAACGAATTAAAGTTGATTATGGAAATAATTTCTTATTTAAAATTTTAAATATTCTTTGAGTATATAAGAACAAACTTTGTAAGAATCTATATTTTTTTGAATATTAAAAGATTAAATTTTATAATTTATTTAGGATTTTGATCGGGTACTTATTAACATTAATTATGATAGAATATATAAATTATCATGTTATATATGCATTTAGTTGTTAGTCAAAAAGAGTTGTGGCATTTTAATCAGAAATTAATTTGATTATGGATAAAATAATAGTGATAAATTTAAATATGGATGCATGGTGAGTTGTCCACAAATGTGGACTTGCGATACTCAATGACCTGCAAAACGCAGGTAATATTTTACAGGCGATGAAACCAAAAATTTGCAGGCAAAACGCAGGATGTGATTGGACTGAGAAGGGAAGCAGGTTGCAAAACGTGCCCTGATGTTCCCTGCATGCTGATAGGAGCAGGTATTAACCAGCATTGAATTAGGCAAAACGCAGATTGCGTTTGTCAGTCTTGCAGAGCAAAACGGAGGTTGCGTTTTGCAGCCTTCCTAACTGCATGCGCGACACGTGTTATAGAGGGTGGTCACTTGAGTCCTTAAAAGTCAAAACACAGACAACTAGGGAAGGCTAAGTAAAAACGAAGTAAGTTACTGAAGCTGAGGAAGAGTAAAAGGAGAATGAGGAAGCAAGAGTGAAGAGGATTAAGAGTGAAAAAGCAAAGTGTGGGTGAAGAAGAAGTATACAGTGCAGGAAGAAAAATGGTGCGTAATTTTACCAAATCGAAATAATATATTATTGAGTATTTGGATCATTTTCAATGGGTAAATAATTTTTTTTAATATTTAATAATGAATATATATATTTATTTATTTGTGTTGTAATTAATACTGTTATCGTTATTAATATTATTATTATTAATATTATATTATTATTTATTTTTCATTACGGTTTAATATTTTTACTACTGTTATTATATTATTATTATTTTTATTAGTGACGTTGTTGTTATTATTATTATTATTATTATTATTATTATTATTATTATTATTATTATTATTATTTGTTTATAATAGTGGGTATGATAATGAAAATAATTTATTAATATATTTTAATAATAATACTGTGTAATAATTTATTATTATTTTTAGTGATTTATTATTATTTTTTATGATAATAATAATAATACTGTTTAGTAAATGGATTTTTTTAACAATGTTTAATTAAAAAAAATATTATTTTTTAATAATTTATTAATATTTTCTAATAATAAGTAATAATATTATTAATATTATTTTTATTAATATTTATTATTTTTTTTCTATTAATATTTATTAATATTTTCTAATACTGTTTATTAATAGAATACTGTTTAAAATAATGATAATATAATAAATTATTTTTGCAATAGATTTTTACTTTGCCAACCAATCCTTGCGGTAATTTACAGTGTAGTTGAATCTGGATTGAAATTCTACAATAATAGACTACACCTTTATTGACGGGTCTACTTCGACCAACGGCCTAATAGCCTCTGCAATTGTGTCTGAGTCCAACTTGGCCTGATCTTGTGAAATCATGCCCATGGTGCACGTGTGTTTGTCATTGTATCTTCTGATCTCCCAACAAGCTTTCTTTCGAATCAAACTAGCTTGGATAAGCCAATCGTACCCTGCACTGTAACTTTTGCATTTCGTATAGAATGTCTGCGGCTCAGACTCATACACAGTGTAATCAACTCCTCTAGCGATAGTGTAACTTTTGATTGCAGATATCACCGACTCTCTCGAACCAAATTTCATTCCGACCCTAAACTCACCATCTTCTGTCGCAGTGTTGCCTTCACCTACGACATGTGCACCACCATCAGTTAGACAAGGCAAAAATAATAAATACTACAGATAATTTGAATTAATAATCATAACATACCGATATTCACATACTCAGAAAATTCTGGGGCATGCATGACTTCGAGATTTAGAGTCCGCATAAAAGACGAAACACCGAACGGGTGCTGGCTTACAATCATCTCCGCTTCATTTTGTACCACTGGATAGCCTGTCAAGTCTCCGTCTTCGTTTTCGTCATCGACTTCGTAGTTGGCTTCGAACTCCTCTTCACTATCGTTGTTATCTTCTTCCCAATCTATATCTCCGAGCTCATAAATATTGACCTCCTCACCAACCGCGTCCAGCCTCGACTGTTGTTCAAACTCCACGTACAACTCTATCATCGGCACGTGAAATCGGGTTTGTTGATAAATACATAATCTGCTGCATACTTGCGTCATCAGTGATGGACATTATTTAAAACTGTATCAGCCCACCAAATACTTGTATAGGATTCCTTTATAAAATATTGCTCACCCTTTTTGAAATGTGACTTTGTATGTTATCACAAAAACCGTTTTGCAACTCTACAAAATTCATGGTACATGGAATAGCAAATGAAAATGGATATTCGCAAACAAAAGTCACTCCTTCGTGTGTGTTTAGTATAATCTCCCCATTATAATATACTCGCAAACTTGCAACACTTTCCATAATTTCAACCTCATCTAATTCGACTTTTTTTACACAGAAAACTATCAAAAAATTCACAACTATGACACATACAGAAGAGAGAAGAATAGGAGTAGAAGTGAAGTGAGGGACTCCAAATGAACTCTGAATCGTATATATATAGGCAACAATCTGGATTAAAATATTTTTTTCTCCAAAAAATTCAACCTGCATTTTAGGCTTTCTAAAAAAACTTCTGATAAGTTTCATTTTGCGTCCTTCAAAAATAAAATCTGACATTCTAAAAAATACAAGTTGCGTTTTGCGCCCTTCAAAAATAAAATTTGACATCCTAAAAAACGCGGGTTGCGTTTGTTGTCTCAAAAAAAAATTGCCCATCCATAAAACGTAAAATGTGTTTGGGCCAAAAAGAATTAAAAAAATTTAAAACATTATATTTATAAAACGAAAGCTACGTTTTATTACTTTAGTAAATGAAAAAAAGAACTATTAAAATTTGTAAAACGAAACTTACATTTTATTCTTACATTATAGCAGTGGAATTTTTTTTCATTTCTTCATTTCATTACACTTCACGGTTCTTGTTTCCATATAGGAAAAAATGAACCCATTTTAATACATGTGAGCTTTTTGTTGAACAAATTTCACTGTATCATTTTATCGTAGTGGTCGCAATAATTAATTTTACATTCTTCTAAAACAAAAATAAAATTTATGTGGTATAGGTCATCAACAGTGCTCTTTTTATTAGAGTCAACACTTAGGATTTCGCATGAAATGCTGGTCAAAATCACACTGTTCAGAATTTATGAAACGGGGGTAGAGTTTCCTTTTATAACCGCTTAGATCTATCCAAGAACTAAAAATCATAGCCTATGAAAAAAAATTAATAAAAGAATTTCATTAGGAACCAATGGAGTATATATATAATGTGTATAATAAATTATTTATTTGATTTAATGAGTTAAAAAATAAAAATCTGATCTATTTTAGTTTTTTTTTAATTTTTTATTTACATCAACACAATAAAATCATAAATTATATTATAAATGGTATACCTAAAATAATTATTCACTTTAGAATAAAAAAAATCATCTACAATTATACTAAAATGAACATCCACCTTAGTTTAAAATTTCAAATTATAATAGACTTCATGCACACAATATTTTTAACAAAGTCTTCTAATCAGGCAAAATTATGTTAAATTCAATCCAAATCAATTAAATACCCAAATTAGAATGCAAATAACCATCAGCCTACTTAGTAAAATGAACATCCAGCCTATTTCAGTTTTTCTTTTTTGTTTATATTAACACAGCAGGATAATAAATTATACTACAAATACTATACCCAAAATAACCATCCACTTTAGAATGGGTAAAACTATCCGTAATTATAATAAAATGAACATCCATCTTATTTTATATGGCTTAAAGTATAGTACATGATGTATCCCAATTCTCAAAAATCTTAGACTTGAAGGAAAAACGGTAACGTTTTTACTGGTAGCTCCTGTATTTGAAACATTTAGTGACTTCAACGCAGACATCCTTGTATTTAGATGAAAATATACCAAATATGATAACAAAATAGATTGAAAGGTATTAAATCCTAAAGATATGTAAAAAATATCAAAACAATTTCAAAAATTTATCGGTAAAATTACAATTCTCACTCTGGAAATGGCTGCCTCACTGCGTGGACTCCTACCATCGAAGCAAACTAGCATGGCGCCTTGGATGATCCACATCTCAGGGTCAGGCGCCGATGAGCACATTGAACTATCCCTAAAATAGAGATGATCATAGAAAAAGTAAAATATTTGATAGGTATCTTCCCTCGTGGGTACTCTCCCGTCCGTCCGATCCGGCCAATCCTGCCTTGCTTCCGACTAGTCGGTTTTTGGTGCTCTTTTCCCGGTCCGAGATCTGCCACGTGGAGCTGGATATGAATCCATGAGGGACAGATTAAGCATATAATATGTAACTAACCTACTATTACAGATGCATTATATATGCACACTACACTGATTTCAACGATTTCATTGAAAAAAGACCGTGAATTTCAAAACATATCATATGATGGCAATGACCAGTTTCTCTTTCTCTTTCAAGAGGTTTATTTCTCATCGCCACTGACATGCTTAAACAAATACCAATTCCCATACGAGCCTGCTACACATACAAGCAAAAAGGCCTTACAAGTTATCCAAGCCCCCAGCCCACAAACATTCCACATGCGCAGAGAAGAGCATTGAATGGGGCGTCATTTACACGTGTTCCACTCAAACGGTTACGCTTCGCGTAAACCGCCCCCTTAATGGCAGTCTCTTCCACTTCTTCCACTTCTCAAAGCCATTTAGAGAAAAAGCAAACGTTCCATTTTTGAGCATCATTCGATACTGAAAATATACAACTCGTCGCTAATATTCAAAAATTCCATCAACACAACATAGAACTCTCGATCAAGAATCTTCAGAGAAAACAAAGCTATCATACCCAAGGTACATTACATTACCATTCCTGTATATTTTCCACATTTCGAAATTGAAGAACTAAGTTTTACTGTTCTTCTACTTTGTTTTACGTTTTACTGTTCTTCTTGCTCTACGTCTCATTTTACAGTTTATGATGTTCTACTTGTTCTAGGTTTTACTGTTATTCTTGGTTCTATGTTACACTGTTCTTCTTAGTTCTTCTAGGTGTTACTGTTCTTGTTGTTCTAGTTCTTATGGTAACTAATTTTTGGGGGTATATTCCGTAGTTTGGTGGGTGTATATGAGGTAATTTGTTGGGTGTATATGGCACAAATTGTTGGGTGTATTTTTCTGAACTGATATACTGTAATAGTCAGCAGTTGCAACTGTTCTTATATTTGCTTGTCCATGGGTGTATATTGCTTGACCTTGTAATGTTGCTTGACCTTGTATATTGATGCATGTTTGAGTGATATCTGACTGATATATATGGGTGTATCTAAATCATATCTATGGGTGTATCTTACTGATATCTATTGGTGTATCTGACTCATATCTATCGGTGTATCTTACTGATATCTATGGGTGTATCTGACTCATATATATTGGTGTATCTTACTGATAACTTTGGATGTATTTTTCATTTCAGAAAAAATGGCAGCGAGAAACCAACCTGGAAGAAATGTAAGAACAAATATATGTCTTAGATGAAATCAGTTTTATATAATAGAAACATATCTGACTATAATTTTATTTTTGTTTACAGCAAACAAAAGACCTTAAGTGTGCAACACATTTGTTAAATGATAAATTCAGAAACATGAGTGAGGAGAAGAAAACGATTGTGAGGGATTTGGGATTCGGTGGCTTGATGCACATCCCACCACTAAGGGTGCATCACCAAGTGTTAAGGGAGCTGGCTAACAACTTCAAATTAGGGGAGAACAGACTGGAAACCGGATACGGTTCTTTTAAAATAACACCAAAAACATAGGTGATGCACTTGGCATCAACGCAACAGGTAACTCGCTAAAAATTATAGGTGTATATTAACTGACGCTTGGGTGTATTTTAGTTGATGCTTGGGTGTATTTGAACTGATATTCATACTTTGTTGTTTTTCTTTTTGTAGGAGATTTATTTCCTCAGAAAGTCGATTATAAGAAACTTTCTGAGGATGACAAAGAAATTTTTAGAAGATTCCAGGGTAAGACCCTCAAAAGTCTTACAGATGAGATGATGGATATTGGCGTTGGTAATGAAGAGGATCGCCTAATGTTCAAGAGGATTTTCATCCTCTATATACAGATGGCGTTCCTTTTACTAACGACAATAAACAAAATCTCGCCTGTGCACCTGGCCCTAATTTTTGAGATGGACACCATAATAGAGAAAAACTGGGGAGGGCATGTTTTGAGTTTTATCGTCAAGGGCATAACCGACTACAAGGAGAAAAAGAAAAAGGCAATTGATGGCTGCCTCTTTGCCCTGATGATAATTTATTTTCATCTTTCTAAAAATAAAGGCAAGAAAAGGGCTGAAAGACCGCCAAAACCCTGGATTGCCAACTGGAGTAAGGAGCAGTTGGACGAAAGAATGACGACGAAAAGAGAGGAAAATATGGTAAGTGAACATAATATGTTGGGTGTATTTTATTTACCTGAATGCTGCTAACTAAAATTTCTAATGTTTCAGGGGATTGTAAAGATGGCGTAAACAAGAGAGCAAATGAAAAAAATAGAGAAAAAAGAAAAAAACAAGAAATAAAAAAAAACAAAAAAAGGAAGGCAAGTTCAACATCGTCTTCGGAGCAAGAAACAACTGATAGTGACAGTTCTACCTCTGAGTCTGAGACTCAAGAAGACTCAGAGGATTCACCAAGAAAACAACCCAGCAAAAAGGGAAAAAATTAAGTACCATACTTGGGTGTATTTTCTTTATCGAGTTGGGTGTATTTTGTAGAACCACTTGGGTGTATTTTGTTTATGAAGTTGGGTGTATGTTGTTTATTAAGTTGGGTGTATTTCGTTTGTTGTGTTCGGTGTATATTGTCCATTCAGTTGGTTGTATCTTGTGCATTCATTTGGGTGTATTTTATATCTTTAGTATGTTCTAAATAATGATTGTTTGCCTTCCAGAATGGACTCCAAAAAAAGAAAGAAGAGTCAAGAGGATGAGGATTCTGATTCAGAATCTGAATCAACTGATGAGTAATGTTCTGAAATTATTACTCCTTTCTTTTGGCTTAATTATCAAGATTTCGTGTATTAACTGAAGTGTCTCTTATTAACTTATAGAAGCGAAGAATCATCACCGGTGAAGAAGCAAAAAAAAAAAAAGAAAAAGACACAAAGAACACCAAAAAAGTAAGCACTTCTTTGGATAATATTCTGTGATAAAATTAATTTTTTATTTCTGATTCATACTTGTTTTTTCCACCCAGAACACAATCCAAAAAGAAAAAGGTTGTTATTGAGCATTCATCTCCTGAAGAAGATCAATCCTATGATGGGTACAGTACTTCGTAAGCTATATTACCGTCTATCATCATAATTATTTTTGTTAACATCTTCTTTTATGAATGTAGTGACAGATATGAAATAGGAAGTGAAGATCTAGATGAATTGTTAAGGGAAAACAATGAAAAATCTGCTGCAGAGGGGTATATCTTGTTGGGGTGTATATTTCAGATTTTAGTGTGTTTTCTTTGCTAATAATTGTTTCTTGTTTCGCAGGGAGAAGGAAGCTGACCTGCGATCGACAGAAGGTCGCTATGTCTCCTCTGAAACGTAAGAAGCATTATTTAATAAAATCTTGTTATCATGATTTACCTGTATCATATTTTGTTTGAATAACGTGAAATCTGTTTAGAATACCGGACGTGAACTTGGAAAGTGATGATCCTTCCTCTCAAGGACACACAGAACAAAGTAGTGTAAATAGGCCGGCAGAGAGCATGTAATTTCTCTTTCAACTAACCGTTACTTTTGTTCTTTTATTACCTTCTACTTCTAATTCTGTATATATTTTTTTTAGAAAAAAAAGCCCTTTATTATTTTATTCGAGAAAAAAAAGGCAGGGAAAAAAAGCAAAAACTGCAAGTATGTAAGTTCTCAAAAAACAAAGACTGTCTTTCTTTTGAATTATTCGGTTGTATTTTTTGACTTTCTTTGGGTGTATTTTAGGTTGAGTCTGGTTCAAGAGTCAGCCAGTGAGCCAGCTGATTCGAATATAATGGTTGTGAGGGAAGAGACACCGTCAGAAGCGCTTGCAATGTGAGTTTTTCAAGAATATTTCAACTTTATAATCTTATTATTTTCAAAGGCGTTGTTAACCTTTCATTTTTCTTCTTGTTTAGAGTTCCGATTCAAGTTTTTGTGCCAATGTCCCAAACAACCACTGTGCCAGAATTTGAAGAAACACCTGAGACAGATTTTGAACCAACCCCTCTACTACAAATTGAAGGAACTACAAAAACGTAAGAAATAGTATTGGGTGTATATTTGTTTTGAGTTTGGGTGTATATTGGGTTACAGTTCGGGTGTATATTTGCTTACAGTTTGGGTGTATATTATTCCTGAATAGTTTTTTTTACGCCATGATTAATTTTGTGTAACTATGCAGCACTCCTGAACCCCCCCCCCAACAACTTGAAGAAAGCACAGTCACACTTCCCCCAGCTCCATCTAAAATGTAAGTTCATCAGAGTAAAATCAATGTATGGGTGTATATTGGGTTACAGTTTGGGTGTATATTAGGTTACAGTTTGGGTGTATATTGTTCCAGAATAGTTTTTTTTTATGTCATGATTAATTTTATGTGCCGTGCAGCACTCTTGAACCACCCCAAAAACTTGAAGAAAGCACACCCACGCTTCCCCCAGCTCCATCTAAAAGGTAAGTTCATCAGACTAAAATCAATCTTTGCTTATTATCCGTATATTCTTACTCTTATAATACGTTATACATGATCACGCAGTTATCCAGCCGCAGAAGACGCTGCTGCCCTGATGATGATGGCACGGACAGCATCGTATGTTCCTAAAACAGATCCAATGCCATCATTCAGCCTTGGCTTCACTGATTCAAGCCAAGAAGAAGCAGCAACGCAAGAGGGAGCGTCAACGCAGGAAGCAGGCAGGGCAAAAACTCCAGAAACTACAAATTTGCTAGAACAATTAGAGGATTTGGTACAAAAAATAGCAAGCAGTGCGGCGAAAGAAGAAAGTAAAAGTCCACAAATTCAAAAAGAGACTGGCGGAGAAAGTTCTGGGAAGTTTGAAACTCCTGCGGGAATAAATCAGAATACGGGTGATATGAAAGAGAAGTGCTACATCTGGGGGACGCGAGTGAAGATATACGCAGATGGCAGTACTAACGAGTTTGACAACGTGTGCACTCTGATTGCCTAAGATAAATACATTTTGAATAGAATGCACCTTGCATCGCTCCAGGCAGGAAGTTATATAGAATCTGAGGTAATATTAGAATAATATTAATGTTTTAACACCAAAGTTAACTGCAATGTTTATTAATGTAAATTGATTTCGGCATATATTTCTAGATTGTATCTACCATGTGCCTCATCCTCAACCAGAAAAATGATAAAAGGTTTCAAGAACAAGTATACTGTCCCCCCCTGATATTGTGGTAAGTGTTACTTCTACGAATTTTGGCTGTATTTTCTGTATTCCTTAGGGTGTATATTCTCTGATCAACGGGTCTGTTTTTGTATTCATTTGGGTGTATTTTTTACGTTCAATTGGGTGTAAGTTGTGTAGTCATTTGGGTTTATTTAAAGTATTCACTTGGGTGAATTTTCAGTATTTCATTTGTTGTTTCACAATTGTTGCAGAGCATGGCCGTTTCGAAGCACCCAAACGGGGAATTCATATCACCTAAAACCAATAAAGAATTCAAGGTGGAAGACTACCCAATATTTATTCCCTTCATAGATGCAAAAAAATTAACTTCGCATCGATATGTAAGTTTTCATTTGTAAAATTTGTTAGTACCGTTCTTTACTTATATGCCAAATAAAATAACACACTGTTGAAATATGGCAATCCTTTAGATTTTTGCACCTGTTTGCTACTCAGGCCATTGGTGGTTATGGGTGATTGATACAACAAAACGAAAATTTTATATACTTGACCCGCTACACAAGAAATCTCCAAGCGATGAGAGAAAGCAGCTTAATAAATTCACTGTAAGTTGGCTCTGTGTTCTTTATTTTAATAGATAGATGTATTTCAATTCAATATAAGGTGTATGTATGTTTTGCTTTGGGTGTAAGTATGTTCTCTTTTGGGTGTATTTCATTCGGGTATATTACTGATTTGTTTTGTTTTTTAAGGGATATGTAATTTCAAGAATTAGAGCATATGCCGGCGGGGCACCTCTGAAGAAAAAGGAGAATGAGTTGGAAATTAAAGCAACATACGTTAATATCTCAGGCCAAAAATCAAGGTATAAATTTGTGACTCTGAACATTAAACTTTCCTAAATGAGATTTGTAATTTATTTTCTTCGTTTTCAACTATAACTGTGCTATTTACGTTATGAAGTGGCTTGAGTTAATTGAGCCCGAAAACATTAAAAGGGCGAAGTATGAATGGGATAATTGGCCACAGGTAACTGTCTTTAAAACTATATAACTCTGTATTACTTTACTGAATTAATATTGTTGTTTAAACAGAATATACTTTTTAATTGTAGGACGAGGTGGACCACTATAGAGTAGAATATGCTTCGCGGATACTATTCAGTGAAAAGAATAAAGAGAGAGATCAAGCAATTAGAGCGAGTAATGCAATAAGACTGTCCAAGCCATCCTCAGTATTATTGAGTCCATTTTGTCAGATAAATTCTACTGATATAGAAACTGAGTAATCTAACTGCTAGCTAGTTTGTAAATTGAACAAATGCTGTAAAAATTTGCCATTTATAAACAACTTCTATTCAATGAAATTTTTTTCCATAGTTAAACTGTCTGTGCTGTATTCAAAAGCTCTGTATTACAGGTGGTAAAATATGAAAGAAAACATCAAGGCGGATCTAAACACAAATTATAAACTTTTACACCGAACGGAAGTTTAATATACACCCAAGATTGCTTAAATATACACCCAAACTGTCTGTGCTGTTAAACTGTCTGTGCTGTATTCAAAATGTATGAATTATAGGTGGTAAAATATGAAGAAAAATATCAAATCAAATATACACCCATAACCTGCGATTTTTTACACCCAAAGAAAGTTGAATATACACCCTGAGATCTACCCCCCTGATGCTTTGAGCCTAAAACCCTGAACCCTAAACACTTAAAACCTAAACCCTTACCCCTAACCTGTAAACCCTAAAAACCTAAACCCTAAATATATGTATCTATATGTAGAATGTGAATCACAAGAAAATTCAGAAAAATACACCCAAAAGAACAGTGCTTTTACACCCATATTCTGTAACTATACACCCAAAGAGTTATCCCCTGCTCCTGGTACACTGAACTGATAATTTATAACATGTCCTTGATATTGGCTGGAATTTGAATGCACCACTGATGCAGCATCAAACAAGTTTATCTGAATATAAGAAACTCACATATTAGCTAAACTATTAACGAGAAAAATAAACTCAATCACCACAAATTTAAAGAACATTACTTTTACCTCGCTTAAAACTTTTGTTTTCTTCTTATTTGAGGCATTTGCAATCTGTTTGTCCAACTTTGAACCTAGCCTATTTTTTGGACGTCCTCTTGTTCGAATCCTTGGCGGGCTTTGAAGCTCGTTAACAGATTCCAAGTTGGCGTCTTCGTGGGATAAAGAAGATGTCCCCTTCCTTTTGGCTTTTAATGATTCCATCTCAGCCATGACGTTATCGTACGCACGGTGCAGAATTGCAGTAAACTCCTCCGATTCGGATGTAAATTCGCAAATATTTTGCGAACGAAAAACTAATTGGTCAAATCTCTTGCTTCTTGGCTCCAACAGTGGCTCGTCGTGGCTGCTCTTAATGTGTGTATGTCGCCTCTTTACCTTCTTGCTCCATCGTTCCAGTATATATCTCGGTGACACTTGGCTTACTTGTTCAAAGCTTAACACGCTTAGTGCGTGACGACACAGTATCCCTCTCGACTCGAATAATAAGCATTGGCATTTTACCTCGGCTGCAACTGAGTCGTAAGTAACCACAAACTTGTTGAATATTGAGCTGGAAACTTGTTCTCCGACTTCATATACTGAATAGCCTAGAGCGAAATTCGTTAATCTGGTGATGTAATTCGCCTTTCCTCTGAATTGCGTTTGGACTTCCCTAAACTTTTGATGAGTGTACACATCTTGAAATTGAGCTTCAATGGAGGATTTGGTTGCACACGGTATGACCGTATGAAAATCTGCAGCATCTGATTCTCTCTCTGCTTGCTCCCGGCTTCCGAGGCAATTATCGTATTGTTTGACGAATTGAATAAGCGAGCTGTTCCGAGTGATAAACTTGTTAAAAAATGAATGCATGCTCTCGCTCCTTTGTGTGCTTCTCATCCCTGCCCAGAAGTGGTGATCCAGATAGATAGGAACCCATATATGACGGTCTTCATACAGATCTGCAGAATACACCCAAACACAGACTATAAATACACCCGAAAAAACATGCAATTTACACCTCTGCTGCAGATTTTTAACAAATATTACCTGTAAGCCACTTGTTGTCCACAAGACCAAAATTCAGCAGAAAATCATTCCAATTCCTATCGAATGAGTCTTTGCTATGAGAGTTCCAAACAACTTGGCTCATTTCTTGTTCAATATCTGCATGTCCCTTGTACCCGTTTAATTTGCTTGGTATATTCTTCATGATGTGCCAAATATACCAACGGTGAATTGTTGTTGGCATACAGGCCTCTAAAGACCTTTTCATTGATGCGCATTGATCGGTGAGAAACCCTTTCAGAGTGTTTCCTCCCATGCAACGAAGCCAACATTCAAATAACCATTTGAATGATTCAATTTCTTCATTTTTCATTAAAGAGCATCCGAGAAGTGTTGACTGACTGTGGTGATTCACCCCGACAAAAGAATCACAAACCAAATTATACCTGAAACAAATTACCATAGTGCAGAATGCAAAATCATTAGGTACACCCAATATACTCCTCTGCGGCAGATTCATAAAAATACATTAATTTAGCATCATAAACAGGGACAGTTTGTTACCTATTTGTATTGTAGGTGGTGTCAAATGAAATAACGTCTCCGAAATACTCAAAGGCAGCTCTACTTCTTGCATCGGCCCAAAAAGCCAGCTTAATCGATTGATCCTCCTCGAGTTCAAGCTCAAAAAAGAAATTCTGATTCTTTTCTTTCATTCTTAACAAATATTTTCCGAATTCCTTTGCATCTTCTTGTTCGGAAACATTCCGCACTTCTCTCGTAATGTAATTCCTCACATCCTTTTCGATAAAATTTAAATCGCGGTGACCCCCCGCAGCCGCAACAAATGATTGGTAGGTTTTGCTTGGTCTGATATCGGCCTCCTCGTTATTCTCTATTGTACAACGAATGGACATGCTTAGTTCCCTGTGCTGTTTGAGCATCTCTGCTTTACTTGGACAGCAGGAGTGTGAATGATCCAGCACAACCTTTGAAATGATCCAAGCACCGACATCCTTCAATGTGTATATATAAATTCTTGCAGGACAGTTTAAACTGGCTGTCGGATTAGTCTTCTCGGTCGGAGATATTTTAGATTTCCATTTTCCCTCTCTGCTACATGTAATCAATTGATTCTTAATCTCGTTTTCCTTCCTATTTGTGCTCCGAACTCTTGTAGAAAAACCTGCAGCCTTGGCGTAGTTCCTGTAAAATTTTCCAGCATCTTCAAGGGTGGTAAAGGTCATTCCAACCTTCGGAACAAGCTGGTCATCAACAACAGAGAGAGGCTGCAGAATACACCATGTCAAAAACTAAAAATACACCCAATCATTGCTGATATAATACACCCGAACCGAAACAACTCAACTAAAATAACAAAAAAAAAACATAAACTGTAAATACACAGTCTGCAGAATACACCATGTCAAAAACTAAAAACACACCCAATTATGTCTGATATAATACACCCGAAAGACAACAACTCAGCTAACATAACACAAAAAGCCATAAACTGTAAATACACCCACACTTCTCGCAAAAATACACCCAAAAAAGTTCTGATCTACATCCGAGCGTTTGCTATAAATTCCAGATAATTAATCAAAACCAATACATTACATTCAATCGATAGATTCATGTTAACGTGTTAGTTTCACAGTCAATGTTCACGAATTATTCAGCTACACAATGCTATTCAAATGACTGCAACAAAATTCAAAGTAATCGTATGTAAATCAAACCTCAGGAACTTCATTAGATTCAAATTCATAATCCACTTCGCCCTGATTCAGCTGACAATCTGAGGTTGAATCATCCATAATCTTCAAAATGAGTTCAAACTTTGATTTCAGAAAACAACAAATCAAATAGAAAACGAAGCTGGAGTTGCAGAGAGAGGAACTAACGTAAATGACGAAGAACATACCAGTGAGAAAGGAGGGGAAAAGAACGATCGAGAAGAAGCAGGGAAGAGGCGCGAGAAGAAGAACGAGCAAATTTGAAAATAAGGAGAACGAAGAAGGAAACAAATCTTTTAAATTTTGGTAGTTATATATACGCGAGATCTTATATAGCGCGTGTATTGGACGTATGTGTAGCAGCGCGTCTTTTGGGTTTATTCCTTAATGAACTTGTAAAGCATACAAGCCCTAATAGCTTGTATGCAGAGCTTTTCTGATTCCCATAATAGCAACTAGCAAGCAATCCAAATTATCTAAAAAGAAGCAGCAATAAAAATAACAAATCTAGTTAATAAATCACTTTTTTTTTCTTTTTCTTTTTTCAAGAATGACAACAAAAATCTTATTTCCTTGCACAAATAGCATAATCTTATCAACAAGTAATTATTCAGCGAAGAATTAGAATGCATCAAAATCATTATTTTATATATTTGTTACCTAATACATCTTTACTCACAATCATACACATGCACTGTTCCAGCAGCTAGATGCCAATCTCCAGAAACATCAACATTTTTCAATCAAAATCAATAAATTAAAAAGATCAATTATTTTGCATTAAACCAATCATACCCAAAAAAATCTACGACTCAAACAAAGGAAAAAAGAAAATTTCAACGCACATACAGAGAAAGAGAAACTGAAAATTGTACGTGTTGTGAGTGGCGGCGTAGCACGGTGAGAGAGGATGAGATTAGGGAAGAGCAATTCTGTTCACACAGGGAAGAGGAAAGCAATTATGCTGCGCGACGGTGTCGTTCGGTCCTTCGCAGTGTGGACGGCGGCGTCTTTTAAGACTATGTGCAATGGCGGCTGTTGCAGGTTACAGGACGATACCGTTGAGAGAAGATGAGAATATTCGAAAAGTAAATCCGTACAAATGAGAAAAAGGATTGATAGTTTTTAGGTTTGCATTGTTTACGATATAAAATCTTTATTTACGTTGAATTTGAAATTGAAAATAAATAATAATTAATTAATTTAATTATTATTTAATTTTAATTAAAAAATATTTTTATTATATACATTGTATATCAATTATATTAGCTTCCCATATTTTTTCTCAATAAAATAATAAATGACCAGACGTCTTTCACATGTCGAAAGCTATCCCTGTCTCTATTCTTCATTTTAAACGGGAGTGCACAGACCAATCATATAATGCTAGGAATCATGTGTATTATGCAACATTTTACATGAGATACTGTAATTGGATTCAGTTGGGTTGGGATAGCATTAATAAAACCACAATACAACTATCGACGTGGACGACTGGACGCTATCGATTACGGTCATAAACTTTGATCCATTCTTAAAGGATATTAGATTCCCAAAATCCATTAGAATATTAGAGCACCTCCAATAGTGAGTTTCTCTTTGACTTTTTTCTGACATATAGAAACTCTAACCATTGGAGGAGAGAAGGAGTGAGTTCCCGCACAAGAATCAAAGTAAGGAAGTCCCTCTAAGTAGGGACTCAAATTAACCAATAATAACTTGCTATTTGGCAAGTTATTATAAAAAAATATAATATAAAATCTGAAATAATTAAATAATTAAATAATAATTAAATTAGTAATAATTATAATAAAAATTATATTAAATAATTATATTTTTATTTAATTAATAATTTATATTAATTATTTAAATAATAATTAATTAAATAATTAATTAGATTAAATAATTAAGTTTTTATTTAATTAATAATTTATATTAATTATTTATATTATAATTAATATTGAATATTATTTATATTATTATATTAAATTATAATTAATTAAATTTACTTACATTAAAAAATAAATTTAATTTTTATACCTTATAAAATAATTTGTAGTTGAGTTGGTTATTTTTATTTTTAAAATTTAAAATGCTAATGATATTATTAAAATTAGCAGTTGTAAACACAAAACTATAAATTAGTATAATCTCGAATTATATATTGTGTATTATTATTATATATGAATTTATTTAATATTAATATCTTTTAATAATGAATTATTTTTAAATTTATAAATTTAAATAATATTATTGAAAAAAATTAATTATATTAATTTTAAGTATTTTAATTAATTAATTAAGTGGGATCACAATAGGGACTAAAGTTAGTTCCTCCTAATGGAGAAGAGAGAGATGCTTTGAGTTCCTATTTATTGTTTATAACACAAAAACTGATGTGGAGTTACTTTTTATGACAGGTGGGCCATAAACAAGAACTGGGATGAGTTTCCTACTGGAGATGATCTTACTATCTTAGAGCAACTCCAATACTAAAAAATAGAGTTCCTCTTCTGACATATGGAGACTCAATTACCATTGGAGTGAAAAGGAAAAGAGGGCTCTTCACGGGGATCAAGGTTGAGAGTCCCTCTAAGCAGGGACTTGCAACAACCAATAAAATCATGCCACGTGGTAAATTAATAAAAAAAATAAAAAATATATTAAATATATATATTAAATACTTATATATCTATTTGATTAATTATTTATATTAATTATTTAATAATTAGTTATATTAAATTATAATTAATATAAATAATTATATTAAATCAATATCAAATATTATTTATATTGTTATATTAAATCATAATTAATTAAATTTATTTTACATAAAAAATAAATTTAATTTTTATATATTATAAAATAATTTTTAGTTGGATTATTTATTTTTATTTATAAAATTTAAAATACTAATCAAATTTAAGTTATTTATTTTAATATTTTATAATATTGAATTATTTTGAATTTATAAATTTAAATAATATTATTATAAAAAAATAATAATTATATTAATTTTAATTATTTAATTAATTAATTAGGTGGGACCACAATAGGGATTAAAATTAGTTCCTTCTAATAGAGAAGAGAGAGATTTTTTGAGTTCCTATTTATTGGTTATGACACAAAATCTGATGTGGAGTCACTTTTAATGATAGGTGGGCTATAAATAGGGACTGAAATGAGTTTCCTATTGGAGATGGTCTTAGAGCGTAAAGAACGTTCCGCTTGTAATATAAGGTGTTCGCGGGTGTCCGATAATTAATTATCTGTCTGAATTCGAATAAAACTAATTAAATTAATTTTAAAATTAATAAATAATCAGATATAATCTAAATCGAATCAATATTATTTTATATTAATTAGTTTGGATAATAATTTTAATAAGGTAGAATTTGAATCCATTTATAGATCTAAATCTTTATTAATTATATTAACAAATATATAAATTTAAAAATATATAATCTTTATTAATTAAATTAAATTATTAATTTGTTTGTTGATTTTAGATGTTTATTATATTTATAAAATTTTTAAAATAAAATTTTGTTTTTTTATTTTTATAAATTTTTATTTTATCGGATATCTAATTATTCAAACTAAACAAATTTATTTTTAATCGATTTGATTTGATTCAAATACATACAAAAAAATATTAATCCGAATTAATATCAATTACAATTCAATCTCAAATCCAAACCAACTTTATCCGAACACTCCTAAATATAAGTCTTTATCCATCTATCACGTTATCATAGTTTAAGTATCTAGCCCATGTGTTTAATGCCTTGAATTCACCTTTCAGCATCTTGAAAACGTGCCTTTGCTCACAGTGCATGGATGGATGGTGGACGGGTGAAACGGTTTCTTTAGTTTTACGAGTGTTCTGGGTCATTCGATTGTCGGAACAAAACTAATCCATTGGCCATTGGATTATCGTTTATGGGTCATTCGATTGTCGGAACAAAACTAATCCATTGGCCATTGGATTATCGTTTAAGACTCGATTAAACCCGACTTTAATTATTGTGAATATTAATTTTATGATTGCAGAATTCAAACCAATTCAATTACTCGATTAATTTTATATTATATTAAAAGAATAAAACATATATACTAAACTAACATTCTACCCCTTATTTCTTCAGCAATCAGCAACCGTTCCCTGTCTCTATTCCTTGCTAATTTATTTTATACTACATAAAAATTCAATGACTCATGTGATTTACTTTATAATTTTTTTTTTTGTTAAACTTCAAAGATTTAAAAATTTTCAAATTATGAATATTAGATAATGTTTATCTAAATATAAATTTGGTAATGTAATAGCTTGTAATTAACCTTCAATCTTATATTCGTAAACAGCTCTATTTGTTCTATGTTTCAACTGCTTTGAACAGAGCTAGTAAACTTAATGAAAATTTCGAACTTTCTGTTGTCATGCTGCAACAGAATTTATTTTACAAGACATACATTCATGTAATTTTGTATCCAAATTTATCTAAGTTGGCCCAATATTAAAAAAAATCTAATACCATTAAATGAAACATGAAATACATGCACCCAACACACACGAAATCGTTCTTACCAAGGCTTCTTCTCTTCTCTGCCGCGCTTCTTCTTCTCACGCTCGTTTATGCTCTTCTTCGTGTTCCTCCTCCTCCTCATTCTCCTCATTCTTTTTCGCGTTTTTTCTTCTTTACATGTTTTCTTTTTATCGTCATTCTTTTATTGTTGTTGCAGCCGTATTTTTTTGTCTTTTCCTCATTCTCTCTGGTGAAGCAATAGAAGGTGAGTCGGAAGAGTTTTGAATTGTGCAGAACAGAAATAAATGGAACATATGGTAAAACAATTGTATAGTACTAAATGAATGGAACATTATCCATTATATAAATTCAAATTCGAACATCTTTTTGCATAATGAACCGAACATATACTCATAGTGAAACAATTGTATAGTAGTGAATCAACGCCAACATAATCCATTATATAAATTTAAATTCAACCAACTTTCTGCATAATGAACCGAACATATCATTATAGCGAAACAATTGTATAGTACTGAATGAACGAAACATAATCTATTATATAAAATCAAATTCAAACAGCTTTCCGCATAATGAACCTAACGCCTACTCATAGTGAAACAATTGTATAATACTGAGTGAATGAAACATAATCTATTATATAAAATCAAATTCAAATAGCTCTGCCTACAATTTACAGATTATCAATTCAATTCAATTCAATTCAATACACCTCCGTCTATTCAATTCAAATTCAATTTGATTCAAAATTGAATAATCCAAATTTCGTCAGTTTGATTCGTTTCAAATCGCTTTTATTCAATTGATTTGAAGTTGAATCATTTATTGTTTCGATTCAGAAGTGCAGATCGAAGAAGAAAACGAAGAAAAATAGGAAGAAGATAAATGCAACGTAACCATATTGAAAACGACCAGAGAAGAATGACGAAGGCAATGCAGATCAATAAGAAAGAACGCGAGCAAAGAAGAAGAAGAGGAGGAGCAAAAACGCAAGTAGAGAAAAAGATTTACGTTGCAGCAGAAGGTTTATATTAAGCAAAGTTTTAGATTGCAGCACGTTATATGTAGCGCATGTATGACAAACGAGTGAGGGAAGGAGGGGAGCGCGTTTGGCCAATATTGCTTGAATAACTTGGATACATTTTTTACATAGATGTATAAGATTATTGTTTACAAAATTACTTTGGATTATTGTTTACAAAATTACTTTGCTGAAGTTGGTAGCCTCTCTAGTTCACTAAAAGTAAGATGATAATATCATCATAGGTCCACTGTACTGCATGGCTTCAATATGCCATCAGCAAAATTTGAGACATGGACAGCAAGCATAGAAGAAAACAAGACTGGCCAGCCGGCACGCCGAATCGGCAACATACCTGTAACCTGTTATTGTGCATTCAATGAATTCTCTACGATTTTCTTTACAATTGTAAAACGGATCTGAAATTCACAAATTTTCACATAACAGCACGTGTACACCTCTAACCAAATTGAAATAAGCAGCTATTACATTCTTAACAAGTAGCTGTGCATCTCTGTTTGAAGGACCATCTTCCTAAAACACGGAGGACTGGTCTGTGTACCAAGTAGATGACTGATTAGTTATTCACATTCAAAGGAGGCCCAGTGTCTTCAGCTGTTGAATATGCTCAGGTGGGAGAGAAGGGGGAGACCAATCAGACCCTGTCTGTTCTCCATCAACATCTTCGACCACATACTCCTGTAGTGAGAAAGGAGAAGAATTTCATAAACTAAGAATATTCAGAATTTTTCAAGGAACCGTCATGTTTGGCATCAAACATTCAGTTAGATATAAAATATGAGCCATGGCACAAAATGCAAGTCAAAACATCCTCCCTTAAAGGGTTCCCAGGAAGAAATGGTATAGTAGTACCATGCATGAAACAAATATGGGGGTCATGGTTTGAATACTGATACCACACTGATATCATACTAAGTGGTTTTGTCCAGTACTTTCTATTGCACTTTTCATATTCAGCTTCTAGTTTTGTTAACCACTCAGTAAACTATAAGAGCAATTTCAGCTCCAACAAAATGTACGTGATTCCAAGGTAAGCTTGGAGAATGGAACCTCTCATGCATAACAGTAAAGTCTCTTATGACCTTGTCATGCTTATTTTCACTGTTGATTATGCTCTTGTGAATCCCACACTTCGCCTCACCTTAATAAATGGTGGGCACTATAACATGTGATCTCACATAAAAGAACCATTCCCGGCAAGGGACAATCGAGTAAATAGAATAGATTTAGCATCCATAAACTATCCATAAATACTTTGAATCATTACTGATATAATGCAAGAGAGCATTAAATCAGTTGAAGCAGAAAAAATATTAACTATCTATAATTTTAGATGATAAACAGAAATTAAGTGAAATATGTGCTAATTGGGCATATCAATTAGGTATTAAGCTGGGTTTAGCAGCTGCATTGCAGCAAAAATTTGACATGAATAGCAATGGCAAAAAATGCAGCAAATTTTGACAGTTCATAGCAATACCAAAAATTGCACTAAAAATTGGAGAATAAACCAATCGCACCTTGGTTAACATTCTTTTTGCAAGTATGTGATAATGACGTTGCCATATCCGTTGTCCTACCATGGTAGCTACCAATACACTGTAAAATATCCCAATCACAGTGAAAAGTCCCAGAACAATCAAAGCCATTATGAATAATAATGGTAGTCCTGCTTCCCCAGCACCTCCCAAACATCCACCACATTCAGTTGCCATTGTTCCACAACTTTCAAAGCATGTGGTGCAGTCAGTCCACATACAAAGTGTGCCTGGCAAGTGACAGTCTGCACAAACTCTGCAATGATATAAACCATAACAAGATCATCCCAGAAACTATTTATTAACAACATCCAAGTCTCAGACTCATAAATAGGTAAAATAAGGGTTATTACCCAGGTTGACAGCAACAAAGACATAATTCTCTACAAGGCTGAGCCAAATCATTGCGAACTCGTCGATCATAGCAAGTGATGAAGCACCCAGAAAGACCAAGCAGGGCAAAAAACAACAGCGCTCCTGCAATTGATAATACCAACACAAAATCAACACCAATACAATATATTATATATGGAAAAAATCAGACTCTGAACTCAAGACAGAAAAAGAAAATGTAGGAACGAATATTGTACAAGTATTTGATGCACACTGCTTATTTAAATGTAATTTACCACAAATGTAGTAAAAGCTCAGTTCACTATCAAAACCCCAGAGAAGACGAAGCCAATACTGCTGGTAACCATCTATTAGATAAACCAAATAAGCCAGCGAAGCAATGACCTGCATGCAAAGGCAATAAGGCTCCGTGTCAGATTATCTATATGTGATTCATAAAATATAAATGGATACGTTAGTTCGAGGAATGGAAATAATTCACCTACAAGCTGGACAGACAGAAAAATAAACAAAATGTCTCTGGTGACAAAGAATCGAAATTTCAAGGTACGCCATTTTCTATCAGCAGCAACATGAACACGCAAATAATAAGGAGCCTTGCAGGTAGTGCAGTGAGCAAATGCAAACCCTTCCTGCAAGAATTTCATGATATATCCTTTTAGGTTAAGCACCATAAAATACACCACCCTAAACATTGATCCATTAGCAGTAGAGTAAAAAGAAGGGCATCCACTTAGTACTTTATTTTTGGTATATCAAGCACGGGGAAATTTAGCCCATAATCTTTAGTTCTTATCAACCCAAGATAAACTGATAAAGGGCACAAAAGATCAGTACATACTATCAGTAAAGAAATGGAAAAGAAAATCCAATTAGCTAATAAAGAAAAGATGTAAATGCATTACACATAACCTAGAAGCCCTAAATAGTAAATCAGGATGACGAACCCAAATAAACTTAGATGCATATGAAAACATGTAAAGCCTTTTATCATTGCAAGGGGAATGGGTGGAATACGGAAGGGAAATAATTGAATGGGAACAACAACTACAATACTCACTAATGCTAACTAATATTCTGCTATCCCAATAACAGGGTAATAGGAAAAGAAGAGAGAATAGTATGATATCATTAAGTAAGAACATAACATGGATCACTGTTAAATTAGATTAGCAGAACAAAATTATTTACTCGCAACCCAAAATGGCCTTTAGTCAATTTGTCACATGCAGTCCACTCTGAAATAAAGTTTTAGAATGATGACTGGATGTGGATAAAAATATTCACCATGGCTATAACATACACTGTTGAAAAAATGAAAGAGAATCATTACCTTAACAGCTCGCCAATGATCCAAACATTCTCGATGTACATACTTTGCTGTACCTTTGCACTTACAAGGAGCTATGAAATCTCTACCTAAGGTACAAAAGAGAAATACATGGTTGACTGAGAAGAAATTACATTAGATATATCATGATAAATCAAAAGCATTGCCCAAAGAGGTAATGATGCAGCTTACACATATTAGCAGCCATTCTATATACAGCTGCAATATCCTACTACACAAAGAAGTACAACAGACAAAGTTGACTCTATAGTAGACACATAAAGAATAATTTTAATACACTGTATGCTGATTGATTTTCAAAACAATTATTACAATATAATAATTTTTCAATGTACCAAAATCAACTGTATTTTGAAGGAGGGAGTATAAAAAAGTCAACTGTCCTTGTTTATTGATGAAACAATGCATAATTGAATTTGCTAAAATTCTCAGTTCAAGTTCCCATCAAATGATCCAGATAGTAATGCATAATTGAAATTGCTAAAAATCTCAGTTTATGTTCCAATCAAAATGATCCAAATAGTACTAACTTGTTCATAATTTCAATAACTTTACTCCTGCATCTAACTGAAAACAAAATCATCAGAACTTCCCCTTCCACAAAAAATAACACAATCACTGAGAATAACTTGCAGTTTCGACTTCAGAACTTTGAGAGGACTTCATCAATTAACGAAAAAGATGAAATTACTAACATACCGAACGAACGAACCAAATTCGAAATCAGAGATTCACATGTCAACAAAAATTAATCACAGAATTCTTCTAACCACGGGTTATCATAAATGAAATAATTAGCCCTAACCTAAGATAACATGAAAGTAAAAACCGAAAAGATAATAAAGAAAAAAGCGGAAGAGGAGAATCACCATCAGTTTCAAGACAAATCCGGCACTGAATCTGTTCGGTTGGACCAGCTTCGAGATCGATCTCGGAAGGATCAGAGACAGGTATGGGAGGGACCAGAGGAGAAGAATCGGAGTGATCCGCCATTGAAGAAGCACAACCAGAGACAGTGAGAGTTGTTAGAAATGAACGACTTTGTGAGGAGTTGAGATATTGAATTCAAATAATCCAATCCAAGTTCAACGAAAATCGTGAACGTAATAATCACATATTGTTGCGATTAGAATTTAGAGGAGAAGAATCTCGTCGATCCTCCTCCATCTCTCTATCTCTTCTCTCACACAGATTCACGCGAGAATCGATTTTTTTTTTCTTTCTTTTTTTTTTCTCAAGCAAAGTTTCAATATCCGACTGAGAAAATTAGGAGGAAACTGTGAAGATGGTGAATTTCCGAAATTAACCCCACCGCGCGCCGCAGTTATTTATTTTTCAATAAACTATCATTTTTATCAAAAAGAAAAAAGATAATTTTTCTTTACTAAACTATATTTTTCTTTACTAAACTATACTCCATATAGTCACCAAAAAAAAAAACTATACTCCATATATTTTCTAATATTCAAAAGGGATCCCTTTGTTTAAATTTTTGTTTTGATCCCTTTCTATTTTTTTCTTATATATTTCCTGACTCTTTTATTATCAAAATTTACACTACTCTATTTACAAAATGAAATTTTCACATTTTTAGAGAGTTTTACTATTAGAGCACGTACAAAGAAGTTTAAGAAGAATTTTAAAAATTTGATAGCACTTATACATAAGGAGTTATATCAATTTTTAACTAAAAAAAAAAAAAGAGCTAAGTCTAATAATAATTTTTAAATTTTTATATTTTTATCTTAATTTGTTTTATTGTTAAGATTTGTTATAAGATTTGATTAATAGTATTTTTAAAAATTTTAAATTTAAATCAAATATAATATAATCCAATAAGATCAATTCTGATTTAAAGTAGTTATCTTATCTTTAAAAGATTTTAATTAAATTATCTTATCTTATTTTTAAGTTAGTGATATAAGCAAGCAAAAGTCGGTTACGAGTTATAGCTCGGCAACGTATGATTTACAGTTATAACCGAATATTCTGATTAAATAAGCAATTATGTTTTTCTTATAACGTCGGATATGTGAATTAATGCTCGGACGTTACATAACAACGATCACCTACAATCAATTAAGCAGATATAAGACAGACAACAGAGATGAAAAAGGTAATCAATTTTCTTCCAAAAAGCTCATATTCATATACTCTCTTATTGACTTGAGCGTCGCAGAACCTTTGCAGGTACTCACCACCTCGGTTCCAACGGCCGTGCTTTCCCTCTCCACCACAAGAAGTTTGTCGATCTTTTCCGGGGAACGAACCATACCTCGGAGTCATCAGGTCAGAACATTTGGCGCTAGAAGGAGGGCCGATTTGAAATATTATTCGGTGTAAGTACCAAATTCCTTATGGCTGATGTTCCTCCCCCAACCTCATCCGAGCTTCTAAGGATGGTCACCGAGCTTCAACAAGCTAACCAACGAATGGCGGAGGACAATCAGCGTATGCAAAATCAAATCGCGCAACTGGAACATGCTCGTCTGGAGCATAACAATAATAACCATGAACAACACGGGAATGATGAACGGCAATCGATACCAACTCATGTCTCGGATACCCCGCAACATAGGGATGACGAGGAACAACAAAATGAAGAAGCCCAACCTGAAGATGAGGCAGAAAACCCAGATAACTCTGTAGGACCGTTCACAGCTGAGATAATGAACTTCCAGCTACCCAGACAGTTCACTCTACCGACCACACTAACCCCATATGACGGGCTGGGAGACCCAAAACAACATGTTAAAAAATTCCGATCAATCATGATCGTTAACGGTGCCTCTGATCCTATTTTATGTCGATGTTTTCCTTCTTTTTTAGATGGTCATGCACTTGATTGGTTTTGTTCCTTGCCTGCAGATTCTATTTCACGTTTTCAGGAGTTAGCCAAGCAGTTTGAGGACCATTTTGCAGCTTCGGCAATATATCTTCACGACTCTGACTACTTAACAACCATCAAACAGGGTCCACAGGAAAGTCTGAAGGACTACATAACTCGGTTCACTAAGGTCGTCATGAGTATTCCGGACCTCCATCCCGAGGTGCACCTCCATGCTATTAAAAGTGGTCTTCGTCCAGGGAAATTCCAAGAAACCATCGCGGTAGCTAAACCGAAAACTCTTGCCGAATTCCGCAAAAAAGCTAGGGGACAGATTGATATTGAAGAGCTTCGCCAGGCACGGAAGTCAGAAAAATCAGCCGCTAAAGATGACGAAAGAGCTCGGGATACCAAGAAGGGTTTCAAACCAATACCTCGTTACGAATCATATACCCAGTTCAACACCAAAAGGGATGATATCATTAAGGAAATTCTGAACTCAAAGTTGATTAAACCCCCCCCGTAAGGCAGGCAATTACCCCGAGCCCAGAAACGTCGACAAATCTAAATACTGCACCTTTCATCAGAAGCATGGTCATACAACTGATGAGTGTATAATTGCTAAAGATCTCCTAGAGCGGTTGGCACGACAAGACCATCTTGATAAATTTATTGCAGGTCACATTCAAAAGAGAACGGCATCCGGCTCCGAGCAACCCTCAACAGGACAATCATCAAAAGAAAGGGATAAGGCCCCAGCTCAACCACGGGGAGTAATCAATTGTATTTCAGGGGGCTATGCCGGTGGAGGAAGTACCAACTCGGCCAGAAAACGAACGTACCGAGCTATGTTAATGGTCGAAGGCGCTGACCATAACTCGGCACCGATCCCAGAGCTCCCCGAACTGACGTTTCGTCCTACTGACTTCAATTCCGGACATACGAACTACGACGACCCTGTAGTCGTCTCTATCCAATTGGGAGACCTTATTGTTCGGAAGGCATTGCTTGATCCAGGAAGTAGTGCTGATGTACTTTTTTTTGCAACATTTCAAAAAATGAAATTGAGCACTAACATTTTGCAGCCATATTCAGGAGACTTGGTCGGATTCTCAGGAGAACGAGTGCCCGTTTTCAAACCTAAGGTGAATCCGCGTGGATCCTTCAATTTACACCACTTTTGATTAATAAAATTTTCAATAACTTTATGCACGTTTTTATTGTGTGATTAAGTGAGGTGAGTGATTTACTTCGCTTGTTGCATGAAGAAAATTGAAGGATCCAACCTAAGGTGAATCTGCGTGGTACTTTCTTTCCGTTTTCAAAGACAAGTTCTTTGAAGATTTAGTAGGGAATCCCTTCCGGTGCTAAGAACAGGTATCTTGAGATCTAGTAACAAAATTTTTATCTATGTTTCTGTTGTGTCTTTAGGGAGTACATCTCCTTTCCTTGGGATTTTAATACTTTGTCTTTATTAAATTCCCTAAATTCTCAATAATCTCTTATCAAATCATTATATATTTATGAATTTGGATTCTCTAAATTTTAAATTTTTACTTTAGAGAGTAAAATGTGATCTCTAGTAAGATGTGATCTCTCACAATTGAATGATTTTTCCATAATTCTAAAAACCGAACTGAATTCGCCAGTTTAAACAGATTAACTAGAAACTGGTCACCAGGCCGGTTGGTTAGCTTTTTAAATCGTCTGACAAAAAATCCGTCGAACCGGTAATCGATTTTTTACAAGGTTTTCGGTTCAGAAACCGTCCCTCAAAGTTCAAACGGCGCCGTTTAAATTCTAAAAAAAAAAATCATAAAAGGAAACCCTGATCCCCAACGCACCCAACCCCATTCCTCTCTTCTCCTCTCCTCTCTCTCTCTGAAACTGAACTGCAAAATTTTAAAATTGAAAGCACAAAGAACCCTAGCCCTCCAGCCACCGCAGCCACTGCGCCCCGCCGCCCCAAGAGCCCCGCAACCACGCTTCATTGTCATCGACGAACTCGTCTCCGCTGGGTAGAGGCGTCGCGTTCGGAAGCTCCGTCGCCGTCGCAGGAGCTATGTCACCATTGTAGGAAGCTCCGTCGCCGTCCTAGGAAGCTGTGTCGCCGTCGTAGGAAGCCCCTCGCCGTCGTGTGGAAGCTCTGTGGCCGTCGTCGTCTCCTCTGTTCGAGCGCGCTCTCTCTGTTTTCGCCGGTGTTGCCGTCTCCTTTGTTGTCGCCGTCACTCCCTTTCCTCCTCGCTGCCGGTAAGCACTGTGACTTGGATTTTGATAATACTGTGTTCACCGGTGTGTCGCCTTCTCCTCCTCGTCACCTCTGTGTTTGCTAGTTTTACTGTTAATAATTGAGTTGCTGATTTAGGATTTGTCATTCTGAGTTACTGATTTTGTTAATTTGTGCTTATTTTGTTAAATTTTCTTAAAGGAATTTGTTGTTGATCCTCAGATATTGTGTTACTGATTTTGTGAATTTGTTATTTTATTCTGACTTGTCAATATTTATGAAACTTGTGCTTATTTGTTAAATTTACTGGAAAGAATTTGATTGATCCTCAGGTATTTGTGTTACTGATTTTGTGAATTTGTTATTTTATTCCGAGTTGCCAATGTTTATGAAATTGTAGTTGATTATAATGATCCTCAGATTCTGAATTGCTCTTCTGTTGAATTTGGAGTCTGATTTTTAGACAGAACTTTTGTTGCCGTGCATTTTTTTTTGTTGATTGAAACCATTGTGAGTTGCTGTTTTTGTTTTTTTATTGTTTTTGTTGATTATAATTATTCCGAGGAGTTGTTTATTAGAACGATTTTGGAATAATTTGATATTTTTTGGGTTAACTCTGATTTGTTGTTAATTATGATTTGTGATGAAGAGTTTCTTTATTTAATTGAATTTTTTTATCAATTTATTTATTTTGGTTTTACAAAGCATTAAAAAATTATAGGATGAATATATATGTTTAAAATTATATATAAATTTTTAATTATTTTTTTTAATATTTAATTAAAAGCGGTTGAATCCTAGTTAAACTTCGGTCGAACTAATAAACCAGTAATTTTATCGGTTTATTGACCGGTCCAGTTCTCGCAACTTTGGATTTTTCTCTCATATTTTTTTTAGTTCCATTTATGAATAGATGGTAAGAAATTATACTTACTCTCTAAAAGTGAAATTCAAAATTTAGAAGATCAAAATCTATTAATGTATTTTATAAGTAATTTCTTCTGTTAAAATAATAATTTTTATCTTTTTAATATCTAGAAGTAGTTCTCTATGAATTAAAACAGTAACAAAAACTTTTCTTTTTCGGAAAAACAATGTATCCTTTTAACGAAGTAAACTAAATTCAAATAATATACATTTATCACATAAGATAATTAAAAAGCTGTTTTAACTCCAAAAGATAAAATAAAAATCTGTTTCAAGATATCAATTACTTTCGGTATTTAAATTTTAAAGTCAATTTCGATTCCATTTAAATCTCTTCTTGAAATATATATAAGATTCTTCAAGAACTCTCATATCACTATTGCTCTCTTTCAAGTGAATTGACACTATACCATGAAGCCAGAATCGAAAAGAAGCAGGGATGACAAATCTTCATGCTTTGATAATTTTGGTGAAATGTCAAAGGCTCTGTTAGATTCTGATGTCACCGTAAAGAATGAGAGTTCTTCCAATATTCTTGGTTCCGCAATTCTTCAAGATCCTAAAGCAATTCAATCTCTCTCAAAAGGTTAGTATTTCATTGTTTTAGAATTTAATTTTAATGTTGTGTCGTAAAACGTATCAAAGAATAATTTTATGACCATCATAAAAGTAGTGGTTGGCTGAACGTATAAAATTGTTTTAGAATTTTAAATTTATGATTTTTTAATTTTATTATTTTTCTGTAACAGATTGTTATGATTTTAGTAGCTTATTGAAGACATTAAATTGCATAGAGAAAAAGAACGCGAAACGTTTGATCCGGCTTGGGAGAATTCAGAAAATAAAAAGAAAGGAGAAGAAGAAGAAAATTTCAATAAAGTTCATATTTGTGAAGCCAAATAAGCCTTTTGAAAAAAATGTAAGAGTAATAAATAGAATGAAAAAAGAGCAAATTTTAGATAATGAATTTGGCTTGGAAGAGTTTTTAGATACTGCAAGAGATGGAAGCTTTCGTTTTAGAACAAGGCTTTATATTAAAAGTAATAAGAATCTTCATTAGAAAAAACCAATGTATATAAATTCGATTTAGAGATTATAATATTATGTATTGTCTTAGAACAACAGATTCTTTTTTTCCTAATTCAAATACTAGTGTCTTCAAAAATTAGGATGCTCATCCAAATTAACGTAAAATGACAAATAAATCCTTAGAAATTTATTTACAAATAAATTCTTAAAAATTTACATTTTGAATAGATTAATTTTTAAATAAAAAATATTAATAAAGTTCTCTAACAAATTAGTTTAAATTAAGATTTTTTATTCTAATTATATGGACTAAATAAAAGATAGTGTGTTTATATATATTATTTTAAAAAATTTTATTGGTATTTTTTTAAGAATTAATTTATTCAAAATATAAATCTTTAAAGATTTATTTATCACTTTACTCTCCAAATTAATATATATCTTGCTTTTAAAATAGTTAAAAAAATTAGAAAAAATATTAGAAATTCTAATTTATTCTCTTAATTATTTTTCTAAATTAAAAATAAATTAGTATTCCCAATTACAAAGATTACCTAATAAAAAAAATCACAATATAGATGGTAATAAGTCTCATAGAGACTGAAATTTTTGGGAGTTGGTAAGTTCTTGTGCCAAAAAGCTGAAAATCTCATAAAAAAATGTGACAAAGTATATTGATTAGGGTATCTTTTCAAAGTATGGATTTATATAAGTACTTATAAATCAATCTTAACCTCTTGTTTTGGTTGTGAGATAAACGCCAATAATAAAAAAAAGAGATATAATAGTTATAATTTTAATTTAATTCTTAAAATTTTTATATAATAATTTTAAATGAGTAGATTAATTTTATAAAATTTTTACTAAGTTTAACAATTTTATAATTTTAAATTTTTATATAATTTTATATTTTACGTATTTAATTTTACTCTTCCAATGATTCATGAAATCTTGATCTCTTTAAGCGTAATTAGAAGATGTTCAATTGTTATTATGGTTTTAAAAATTCAACTGAACCGGTTGGACTGGTCTGACCGTAAAATACAAATAATTCTCAAAGTCGTTTATTTAAGGGCAATTTACTTATTTAAATAAAATGGTCGAAACCTTTACCTAAATGTGCAAAACGGATTGTTGTTACGTGCATGTGCAAAAACTGAGTTGCTTGTAAACCGTGAGAGGTTCCAGCGGTTTATGAAGGTGGCGTGGAAGGCATAAACCGTGGTAGGTTACCACGGTTTATGAAGAAGATGAACTGGTCATAAACCCTTGTGGGTTACAACAGTCGCGGCATGACTGTGTTACAATGAAGTATTAGGAAAGAAAAAACAAATATTTCTACCAATTGTTTTTAAAATAAAAAAGGTATATAAAAAATACAAAAAAAAAAAAATATAACAATTTTGATTTTAAAACCAAAAGTGCCTCACTCTTCCTAACAATGGATTATGTGACAATGATTCTAATAAAATCCCACCCAGAAAATGACAATAATCCTTGTGTGAAGAAAAGAACGCATCATGGGTTAATAAGTGTCTTATTTTAATTTTATATGCACTTATTTTAATTTTATAACAGTAGAGAATTAAAGGTGGCTTCTAGGAATGATGACAAAAATCACACAAGCGCCTCACCAATTTTTTTTCTATAATTTTAATTTTTCTTCAAGTATTTTTTTAATTATAAATTAAAAAAAACAAGCCATATTTAACAATGGCAACCATTATTATAGTCTCAAAAAAATATACAGGTACACCGAAATAAATATTTAACAAGGATTTTTTTAATTATAAATTAAAAAAATAACTATTTCCCAAAAATAAAATACAACTTATTCCTGTGTATTGGAGACGATAATAATAGTTACTATGGTTAACTTTTCAATCTGACATATTTGAAGTGGATTATTTTTAGAAAATAGTTATTTTTTTAATTTATAATTAAAAAATTCTTGTTAAATATGACTTATTCCGATGTACCTATTTTTTATGTACTCCTATATACTATTTGTAGATCTATAAACGGTGTGTTTTCTGGCCATAATTGAACCTACATAAACCGTTGTAACCCACAAAGATTTATGACCAGTTCACCTTCTTCGTAAACCGTGGTAATCTACCACGGTTTATGCCTTTCACGCCACCTTCATAAACCGCTGGAATCTCCCACAGTTTACAAGCAACTAAGTTTTCCCATAAACCGTCCCAGCCTGCCACTGTTTATGCACAATTCAGAAACCGTGGTGGGTTGCCACGGATTACATAAAATAGAATTTTTGCACATGCGCGTAACAACAATCCGTTTTGCACATTTGGGTAAAGGATTCTGTCATTTTATTTAAATAAGTAAATTACCCTTTATTTAATTATTTTAAAACTGGATACAAACTACTAAATCGGGGTTGGATCAGATTGAAAATCGACCGATTTGGATGGAACGATGCCGTTTCAGTTAAATTCTTCGGAAAAAAAAAAGGAACGCGTGCTCAGTGCTGTGCCTCCCAGGCTCCCACTACCCCCTCTTTCGTTCCTTCCTTTGTTCTTTACTAATCATAAAAAGCTTTGCAATGTGACTTTATTACAGGATAATATCTAAAATATTATCTGAATTTTCGAACATAAATTAAAATAGTTTATTACTTTCAGAAATTTTTAAATAATTTTTTAAATTAAGTTTTGTGAATTTCTGTTTATGCTAATTCAATTTCCGACTGTATTATATTTATATTAAAATTAACTATTAAAATTAATTATTAATATAAAATATATATTAGAATATAAATATATATTAAAAATAAATTAAATTATTTATATATTTATACACAAATACATCTAATTTTAATTATTAATTTTAATATATAAATAATATTTTTTTCAATCTCCCTCATTTTAATTACTAACTTAATGATGTAGACATTATATAAATATAATTAAAATAGTATCTCGAATAAGCTGATTGAACTCAATTTAATTCTTTATAGTATAAAATCACAAACCCAAAATAGAGAAACCATATTCATCCGCATCTTCTCTTTCGTTTTATTAACTACTACTACTACTCTTTCGTTTTATTAACTCATGAAAAAATTAAATGGACAAAATAGAGAAGGAGGAGAAAGTTTTAATGTGAGAGATAATAATATTTAGGTTATGCTACGACGATAAAAGTAATTTTTTTCTGTAAGTGAGAAAAGTAGATGACGTTGCCTGATGCAGATACATATTAGTATTTTAGGGTACGCGTCGGTAGCCTTTAGTACAGAGAATGTGGTACAGGGATTTGCCTCCACAATTACATATTATTAGACCATGTTAAAGTTAGGAACTCATTTCAGTTCTTATTTATAGTCCATCTGTCATAAAAAATAATTTTATATTGTATCATAAATAGTAAATAAGAACTCAATATTTTTTTCTTCTCTATTAAAAAGAACTAATTTTAGTATATGTTATGGTCCTATTTAATTAATAAATTAAAATAATTAAAATTAATATAATTACTATTTTTTTATAATAATATTATTTAAATTTATAAATTTAAAAATAATTTATTATTAAAAAATATTAATATTAATTTATTAATAATAACAATAACATAATAACGACTAGTTTTAACGATTAATTTTGTAACGACTAATTTTTTAATATATGATTAGTATTTTTAAATTTTATAAATAAAAATAAATAATTCAAACAAAAATTATTTTATAATGTGAAAACGTTTAAATTTATTTTTTTATGTAAATAAATTTAATTAATTATAATTTAATATAAAAATATATATAATATTTAATAATAATTTAATATAATTATTTATGTTAATTATAATTTAAATAATTAATATAAATTATTAATCAAATAAAAATATAATTATTTAAATAATATTAATTATGATTTAATATAATTATTTATTTTAAAGATAATTTGCCACTCATCATTTGCAATCACAAGTCCTTTCGAGGAGGAGCTCTTCTTCCTCGATCCATTAATAGGGATGTTACTCTCTTTCTCTCCAATAGTTGGGACTCTATTGTGTTAGAAAAAGAGAAAATGGAACCTTGAAAAATTGATGTGTTGGAGATGCTCTTAGGACATGATAATTTGTTAGTGAGGACGATTAGTATTTTTTAGTGTTTTTTTGTATGTGAAAGCGTATTGTTATATATATTGTTTTTGCTTACAATGTTATAATTAGAAATGGTAAATGTGTTGAAATTCGTTAAGTCAATCTGCATAATTTATCAAAAGAGCGAGTCGAGCTAAAAATTTGAAATTGCTATAATAAAAGAAAATCCAATTAACTCGCACCACTTAACCCACAGGTGTTGATGGGTTTCGGCGGGGCGAGGCAGGCTTATCCGCCGGGCCGCCATTTTATTTTTTAAAATCTAAAAAAATTACCTAGGCTATATGAATTGAATTTAGAACATTACTTTTGTACTTATATTTAGAATATTTGTCCGTTTTATTTTAAGTTATAATTTGAACTATGTTTAATTGATTAGAAATTTAGATACTGTTTAATTATATATTTTAGATAATTAGACAATGTCGATTTTATTATTTTATTTCAAAAAATTTAATTAATGATTATATTTATTAGATATTTAGAATTATAAAGATTTTAGTTATTGTAAATTTAGAAATAATGTTTTTTTTTTATATTTTAAAAATTATAAATTTATTAAAATATTTATAAAATTATATATATTTTTTAATATTTAATAATTTAATAAATAAATTAGCCTGTTAATTTATCATTAAACAATTGAGATAAAAAATTAAAACCACCTCACTAAATCAGATTGCCATCCCTAGTTATAACTGTGAAAGAGTGAATTTGGGTTTTTGGACAAAGCCTGAACTTTTTGCTCTATTAGGCCATGATATATTTAACGGGTCATGTTTTGACAACAATAAAGAGTTAAACTTTCATACTAATAATAAATGGTGTTATTTATAAATGTGATAATAAATTAATAATATTGATAAAATAACTAAAATAATAGGAATAAAATAACAAATCTACTAAAACACATGCGGATCCCCAACTTGTACGACCACAGTTTCAGACTTTACAAGAAAATTCATTATTATGCTTTCTTCTTGTCCTTCTTTCACTAAATAAATTGTCTTTAGTTATTCTACATTTTCATAAAATCACATAAATATGAAAATAAATTACGTACCTTACTCATATGATTATTAGATTTATCAAATTCTCAACAAACATCATTGACATTATAATAAAAGCCAATTATACGATATAAATATTGTTTTATAAAAGTTAATACTCAAAATTATCTCTAAAATTTGACTCCCGACGTAATTTGGTCCTTAAATTTTTAATTGACTCAAATTATATTTTGAAATTTTGACCCGTGTCTCAATTTGACCCTTCTGACATTTTCCGTCACCAGAAAACTGATTTGTCAATTTTAAATGATATATAGCATTGTAACAATTAGATGACATGGCCAAATTTTTCAAAGCATCAATTTAACTTCTCACAATTTGAACATAAAATCTAGTGCAACCCCAATTCCCCCAAGTCGTAGTAGTTAATGTGTGTCCTAAGTACACATAATAAGTTTATTATTATTAAAAAATTTTAAATATTTTCATTTAATAAATATAAAATAAATACATTAAAAATTTAAATTTTTTCATATTTTTAATAAAAAATTATTAATTTATAAACTTAACATGTTTCCTTAAAACACAAAATAGATAAACTTTTATTTTTATTTATGACAAAAATTTTTGTATTTAACATATTATTTATACGTTTGTTCTAAAGTTTTAAAAGAATCTTTGAAGAATTATTTAAAAATTACATAAAAAAAAACTAAAATTCGATCTCTTGCAAAATGGAGGAAGGGGAATGCAAATTTCTGCAACTCGCTTCTGACATCCTACTACATATAATTTAGAGTTCAATTCCATTTTTGGAGACTTTTCACAAAGGGGACCTTTCACAAAGTTTTGCAGAATTCGGGTTTCAGCGAAGCAACTTCACTGAGATGAGTTGGATTTAATCTGTTTTTTACTTTGCAGGATTTTCAGTGGATCAGTCCTTAGAGGTCTTGCTCAACAGGAACATAACATCCTTAAGTTTCAAAATAAAATCTGATTACGTAACAGAACCGATTTTAACTATTGGATTAGAAGGGCTATGGAAGATGTTGGTTTTGGAGGAGTCACAATTTATGATCCTGACGCCATATGGTGGAATAATGAGTGAGGTTCCAGAATCAGCAACTCTATTCCCTCACAGAAAAGGTATGTTATATGGAATCCAATATTCTATTAGTTGGGATTTCAATGAAGATGCAACTAAGTACATAAAATGGATAAGAACACTCTATGATTACTTGGCGCCGTATGTGTCAAAGTTGCCAAGGCGGGCATACTTGAATTACAGGGACCTTGATTTGGCTGTGAATGGTCCGAATACAAGCTACGTTGAAGCACAATCTTGTGGCCTCAAATATTTCAACCAGAACTTTAAGCAGCTAGTAGAAGTGAAGGGTAGAGTTGATCTTGGAAAATTTTTCAAGAATGCACAGAGCATTCCAATTGGGAATGCACTAGGTTTTATGTTCAAATTGGGAGAGATTAAATGGATGCTTTGAAAAATTTGTCCATGTCAGCTAACTGTTATAGTGCCATGTATCATTTAAAATTGCCAAGTCAGCTTTCTAGTGACAGAAAATGTTGGAAGGGCCAAATTGAGGCACAGTTCAAAATTCCAGGGTACAATTTGAGTCAATTGAAAGTTTAAGGGCTAAATTGCGCCAAAAGTCAAATTTCAGAAACTATTTTGAGTATTAACTCGTTTTATAAAGATATAAAGAGATTCCTTCTAACGATCGCAGTTGTCGACAATTATTGTTTAGTCCTTCTTTTTGTTTTTAGTGCGTGCCAGAAGTCTCAGGGAACTAGAGTTGGTTACGGTGGGCTCGCGTAACCGTTGTAGCCGTTTATGGAAGGTTGTAAAGGAATTTTCGTTAGGTGAACGTGCGAGACAAGTGAGATGGGCTAGTCAAGGTCATTGCGAATTTTTTTTTTTGGGATGTGGCCCAATTTTATTGTCAATGTATTGGTGGACTTGTTAGGTACACAAAAAATGACTTGAATACGTTATGGGAGGAAGATAGCCGAAAAAAAAATAATTTCAATTTCAATGAAAAAATGTCATATCTGTAATGGATTTTTTCTTAATTTTTTTATGTCCATACGTTTCAGTATAAATCTTAAATTACGATGAACAGTACTAGCAGCAGGTGACTTATACATAATATTTTGTCAAAGATAATAGTGGGCAGAGCAATAACAATAAACATATATCTAATAAGGGTCTTTGTTGGATAGCTAACTGATGCATGCACATCTTTAGTAGTTTCTAGTTGTTATTTCTTTAAATAGTGGTGGTAATTTAGTATTTTTATTAGGAATATGGATTGTGATCATGACCATGCATCTCCTAAATACCACATCTTGAATACAAAATTTTAATTCCTTTAATACCTTCAGAAAGTGAAAATCCAATAGACAAAAATTTCTAAAGACATAGACAAAATTTTTAATAATATTTTCTTTAATTAATAATTAAAAATATTTTAGTAAATATTTTTATTTTATATCCACGTTTATCTTGAACTAAATAAGATACTAAGTCATATACTACAAGAAAAAAACCTGTTGTGCACGCTTTTTTCGTGCTATGCTTCAAAAACGTGGTCAAAATGGATTAATGGACACGCTTTTATGAGGGGTGGTGATTGATTAGAGATTTGGCCACGCTTTTTCTTGAAGCGTGGCCGAAAGAGTTAATAACCACGCTTTTATGAGGGTGACAATTAATTAAAGATTTAACCATGTTTTTTGTGCCACACTTTGAGAGCAATAGGCACGCTTATAAAGCGTGACAATAGAGTATCCATACGGTGACGATTGTGAAGCGGGCCAATAGGGTATGCTTAATATACTGAGCAAAAACACTTTACTATTAACACCTACACAGCTACAATTAAATGTTTTTCATCACTCGTCATCATACCGGAACTTCTTTGTTATTCGTGCCTCCAACCCTAACAATGCTTCTTCATTGCGCCTCCAACGTATCCGTACCCCAGAGCAGCTTGGTCGCGCCTCCAACCCTAACCCCAGTACTTCATCGCGCTTCCAACCCCTGCTTCGACGCTCCCTCCATTGGCGCTCCTTGTGTCGACCCTCCAAACAGATTTGTTCTTTCATCGGAGGAGAAAAGAAGTCCAGATCCACGAGAGTGGTGAAGCAGAGAAAGAGAGAGAGGAGACCGAACCACAGAGAAATTTTGAAGAAAGAGAGAGAGAAATTTTGAAGAAAGAGAGAGGAGGAAAATGCAACGAGAAGAGAGAGGAGAGAGCTATTTCTGTTTTCTTCGGGCTACTGTGTGTGAAAAATTGGTGCTCCTTCCACAATAGTGGATCTAAGAGAGAAAGAGAGAGAGTCAGTAGGAAAGGGTATTTTGGTTCGAAAATTAGGGAAAGGATAATTTTAAAACAAAATCTAATGTTAAAAACGATTTTAAACGAAAAAAAACTTTGAGATGAATTTGATTTTTGGCCAAAACCATAAGAACTAAAATCATACTTAACTCTTTAATTTATATATTGATACTTTAAGATGTGTTTATTTTGCTTTTCTAACGATAAATACCTATGATATTTAAATAATGTTCGTGATTTTCCGATGATCATGATGATGGAAAATTCTATAGATGGGATCCTTGAGCTTCCGATCTAGCAAAAATGCGAAGGTGGGGGGTGACCTGCAAAAATATTTCAATGCTCAACATAGAGAGTATCTTAGAGGTAGGGTTTAGAGTTTTGTATTTTTCATACCTAAAGAGGCTCGTTGGGTCCCTATCCTAACGAGGCCTGAATAACCTAGCCAATTTTAGTTTCTTAGGATTGTTAAAGACGGAAACGACATTTTGAATTATAAAATTTGAAATTTCATTAAATTGAGACGAGCGCGTTTTGGTGAGTGTGGATAGCTTTTTTTTTTGTCAAGTGGATTGGACAACCCCCAATCCTAGGTATCACAACACACCCACACTACACACTCACCCACACAACATTTAAGGGTTCATATTCAACACTTGATGCACTCACCAAGATTTGAACCCGGATGCAGTATATTAAGAGGCACATGGTTTAACGAGTTGAGCTAAGCCTCAGCCGCGTGAGTGTGGATAGCTTGAAGCTGCCTTGTTGGCCGTTGGGCCTTGTCTACATGTCTAACCCAATAGTGTTGTAATTCCCATGATGGTTTGCCAGGGTCTAAAACAACTAATAAAAGTAAATTAGATAGCACATATATAATAAAAAAGTTCAAATTAAAAACATGATTATAATAACTATATATTTTTAAAAGAGTTCAACTAAAAGAATATATTATAACTCAATTAGAAGAAAATACCTACAAAATAAGAAAAGTTAGTTATATAAAACATGTTTCTCTCACGGGTTGCTTCTAATCCAACATTAAGTTCTTCTTACCTAAAGTCTTAATGACCAAAAAAATAAAATAAAAATATATCACCTAGAGCGACGAGACATAGTGTATAAATACAATCATATTAAGTGTATATTAAAATTAGTCACAAAAAATAATTATTAATATAAAATATATATTGAAATACAAAGTATATATTAAAAATTGAATTAAACTATATATGTATCTATACACAAATATATAACGATTGCTTTTAGTGGTTAATTTTAGTGTATAAATAATATTTTTGATATAATTAATACATAATATATGATATAAATTTGTTTAATATGCTCGAACCTGCGACCTCTAGGTGAGTATGAAGAGGTTATGCTATTTGAGAAAAAATATTGTTTAATAGGGTGCAAAATAAAATAATGATAAATTGAGTGTATATGTGTCGCATATAAATGTGTATGGGGAAAAATGTTAATTTTCTGGAACATTAATTGTATGGTACAGTAAGATAATTTCGTGTTAAAAAGATATTTTCTTTTTCTCCCCATTTTGAAAAAAAAAAAACAGAAACACAGAAAAATCTCAATAAAAAATACAAGTAGTACAATTTATAACTAAAAGTCTAAAACTCCACGACACAGGAAAATACTCAGTTGAAGTCACAACTTATAAAAAAACCACATAAAAATTGTCCGTCCCACTTCTAATAAAGGAAGCTCAATTCATATTAATTCTGTTACAAAGACTGCATACAACTCAAGAAAGAACCAAGCCAAGGGAGGCATCTATCATGCCTATGATGCTGCACCCTTAAAAGGAGACAAAAAACACACGTGTAAGAGAATGACAAAAAGATCAGGAATCTCTGAATATCTTTACAAACTTCATCTATACCATAGTGTGACCTTATAATAAATATAACTAAGACTGCTTCATCTAATTGTATTATCATTGTATCATTTAGTAAAATAGTTATGTTACATATACAAGTCTTTTTGACATCAAAATTCAATTAAGTTGGACTAAGAGCTCGTTTAGAAAACTTCAAAAGTAACTTTTTTGAGCTTTTGACTTATGAAAAGTAGTAGTATTAATGTCTGGTGCAATTTTCAAAACCAAATTGCAGTTTTCTAAGAAGCTATTTAGGAGCTTATAGAGAAGTTAAAAAAAATTACTTCTATCATAATACTACCACTTTTTATCATATTCTATAAAATAAGTACTTTTAGAGCTAAAAACCTAAATACAAAATAACTTATTTATAAGCTACTTTTAATATAGCCATTTATTGTTTAAGCTATTTTGTCAAAAGGAGCTTAATTAAGTTGTTTACCCAAATTGAGCCTAAATCTAACAAAAATCAACTTCAGTCACACAGAGTGTGTAAAACACGCCTTGGCGCCATGGTTCACTAACGGGAACGATGTTTCGAAGCTACGCACATTAATATGAAAATGGTTCCCTCTTTTCCTCAAAACTGCAACAAAAGAAACTTCAAATGATGCTCAAAATTTGTTCAAAAATCTGTAAAAATCTTTGTGTAAACCCAAGTAAATCTTAGAGTTACGTTTGAAATCTTTAACAACAAACACCGAAAGAGAAGACGAAAGATTATTAAAGGTAAATCGTTCATGTTTTTGCACTTTTATCTTTCGCATTTTCGATCATGAAACACTAAATAGTCATATTTCTGTGTATTCAGTTGATTTGGTTTGTGTTCTCGCGATAACGAGGATATGAATATTCTCTTTATACTGTTCATTTGTGATAATTGTGGTACCGAAACTCCAATTCATCAAATCTCCTACTTCTTGGCTCCAATAAAGACTCATCGTGACTACTCTTGATATGTGTGTGTCTCCTCTTACATTCTTTCTCCATCATTCCAATATATATCTTGGTGACACTTTATCTACTAGCTCAAAGTTTAACGCACTCGATCAGAGAATAACGTTACAATATGTCTCTTGACTAAAATAATAAGCATTGACATTTTACTTCGTGTGATATCGCCATATATAACCACAAACTTATTGAATGTTGAGTTTGAAATTTGTTTTACAACTTCATATACCGTAGAACCTAGAGTGGACTTTGATGATCTTGTGATACAATTCACCTTTTCTCTAAATTGTACTTGAATTTCTCGTGAGTATATACATGCTGAAATTGAGCTTCTATTGATGATTTTGTTGCACAAGGTATAACAGTATGAAAATCTGTAGTATTAGATTCTCTTTCTTTTTTCTCTCTACTTCCTAAGTAGTTATCATATTGTTTCACAAATTGGATCAATGAGCTATTGCGCATAATAAATCTGTTAAAAAAATATGCATGCTCTTGCTCCTTTGTGTTCTTCTCATCCCAACCCAAAAGTGTTGATCAAGATAAACTGGAATCCATAAATGATGATATTAAAAAGCTCTGAAAAATAATAACATACGTAAATCAGAAATCAAATGCACCGAAATGTATCCAGGTTCACACCTTTATTACAAAAGCAAAACAGATAAATATGTTTTACTTGGTCTAATTCCAACTTCATCATTATTCTCAATTATATGGTGTACAAACATGCTTAACTGCATGTGTTGTTTAAGCACCTCTTCTTGATTTGGACAGTATAAATATAAATGATGCAAAACAACCTTTAAAATAACCCAAACAGCGATGTCCTTATATATATATATATATATATATATATATATATATTCTTGTAAGACAATTTAATTTAGTTGAGGAATTTGTCTTCTGCGTTGGAGATATATTCGATTTCCATTTTTTCTCTCTATTACATGTAATCAATTGGTTCTTAATTTTATTTTTCTTTTTATTTGTGTTCCTAATTCTGGTAGAAAACCTACAAGTTTAGAATAATATTTGTAGAATTTTCTAGCTTCTTTAAGTGTGTTAAAAAGTCATTCCAACTTTTGGCACAAATTACTCATCAACATCTTACAAAAACTGAAAAGACACCAAAACCAGTTCAATATTAAACCCAATTGTCTTTCAGAATGCACCGAAACTATAAATAGGTTCTTCAAAAAAATAATTTAAAACTCTTACATTCCATTAGAATTTAAACCATCAACCATGAGCACTGATTTTTACAAAGAAAAAATAAAATTATTCTTCTATTTATAAAACTTCACTAGCATCAACTACTAACGAACTACATTAACTAGGAACGAAACAAACCTCATCCACTTGATTCGATTTAGAACAATAATCCAATTCGCCATGGTTCAACTGATATGAATTTGCATAATTTATTATTTTTAAAAACGAAAAATCTATTAAAATCCGATTTCGCTGCTTGATTTCTAGAAAAAAATTGATCTAAATTTTCAAATCAGATAAAAAAAGTAGAAAACGGAGAGAATGGAAGAACGCAAAGAAGGCAAAGAATGTAGAGAATAAAGAGAAGGCAGAAAATTTTGAAAAAAAAAATATCCAAAAAAAAGTTATATATATAGTGGCACATTTGTCAAAAGACAATTAAAAATAATAGTGGATAGATATAAATTAGGTTACACTTGATTGAATAATTAACTTAGTTATAGAACATTATTATTAGTAAAAATACCTCAATTTTGGCCATAAATTTTAACATCATTAATTTTTATTACCAACAAATTACACAATACGCCTATTGACATAAAATCTCACCACTTAATTTTTATGTTAACGTCATATACGTTAGCAATAACAAAAAAAAAAAACAAAACTGTATCCAGAACATCACTAGCCCATATAATAACCATAAATCAAGAAAATATATTTCATCCAACAAAATCACCTGGTTTGCCAATGTCTATAAGTGCAAGTCAGGATAAAATACCGCACTCAAATCTGCACAAAAACGAAGTCACCAAAAAAAATCTGCACAAAAAGTTTAACTAACCCAACAAAAAGGCCACAATACTTAATGATGAAGATTAACACAAGTTATTAACACACTTTTAAAAAACGTCACAATCCCGTCCCAACAGAAAGCGCGTAAATTGCCTCCAACCCGACTTGCAGCAACAACATGCGTCTTATAACAGCGGTCTCCACATTAGTTCCTTACCTACTGAAAAAAATTGTTTTCATCGCCGTGGCATTGGAAATTTTTTTTAAATAAATAAATTAAATATTTTATTTATTTAAATACATAATTTGAATATATTTACTAATTTATATCGTATTATTTAATCTGTTTACACAGTAACCGTTTTTAATTTTTAATTGACTATGTTTCGTTTATTCGTTTATAATATAAACGAGAATATATTATATTGTAAACGAGATATGAATATTCATAGACATAAAAATTTAATTCTTTCAAAATAAAAAAATATTTATAATATGATATAGATCAATTTATAAAGTAAAAAATGATATAATTTATTCGTATTTAGATCAAATTAAATCTAAAATTTAGATATAATATCATTTAAATTAAAAAAAAAATTTAGTAAGTTATTATTATTGCAGTTCACGAGAAGAATCACCTACGAAAAAAGTTACTTAAGATTTGTTTGGATGTTAAAAAGAAAATAAAAGGAAAGAAAATAAGAGGAAAGAAAATAAGAAGAAAAAAATGGGAAAGAAAAGTTGAGTTATTAATTCCTACAAAAAATTACTGCAACTCTTCTATCAATAACGTTCAAAATTTAAACACAACAAACCATGAACAACTACTACTCTTTTTTATTGTGTATCTATCTATTCACAAGTGATTACTATCTTTCTCATGTTACACTGTATTTTTTATATTTAAACTGTTAATTTTAAAAAAAAATTGCTAATATTTTCCACTAATTTTTTGTTTTTTTATTTTTCTAATGTAATAAATGGTCATAGAACAAATGAAATTTGAACGATATATAATTTAAATTTAAAATTTTTAAATAACAAAATTTTAAAATTTTAAAATTTTTTATGTACTCTTTAAATATTAATTGAGATGTTAGCTTTAGTTAAAAATTTTAAAATTTAAAATTTAGATAGAATATTAACAAATTCAATTCAGATTATAATAATTAAAAAGTCGGATTAACAAAAAATTCAAATTCATACTTATTCTAAGGTATTACCTAAAATTAAAGTGATTTTGGGCTTTAAACGTGAGGTCGAATATGTCCTTTGGTGGGCTTCCACTTAGGTATCGATTAAAGTGGTTGATTCTACGTCTTCGTTTGTATAATAGTGGGTACCTGTGAGGAACTTTTTAACAAGAGTTTAGGCAGATTTAAGTAGGATGATGAGATATTTATAAAATAAAGTGTTGGACTTAGGTCCAGTTTGGGTAAACAATTTAATTAAGTTATTTTTGAAGAAATAACTTAAACAATAAATGTTTATATTAAAAGTAGCTTATAAATAAATTATTTTGTATTTGATTTTTCAGTTCTAAAAGTACTTATTTTAAATGAAAAATGATAAAAAATTTTTTATTACGAGAGAAGTCATTTTTTTAACTTCTCCTTAAATATAAAAATAATTTTTTAGAAAGTTACAATTTTATTTTAAAAATTGTACCAGATATTAATACTACACCTTTTCATAAAAAGTTAAAAAAAATCATTTATAAACCTATCAAAATGTACTCTTACTCAATTTTTAAAAATGACTTCTGAAAATTATAAGTGGTTACTCCCCTAAAGTGTGGAAGATAACCCTCATGCTTTAGGTGGTAGTGAGGGAGCGTTTAACGTGCTCCCAAAGTCGGATTGGGTTTGGGTTTCAAGGACCCGCATTGAACCTATTCTGACCCTGATGGACTAGGCCTTCCGTAGTGGTCTTGGAATAATTGGGTCGATCTTGGCAGACCCAATTTTTTGTGTAGCTTGTATGCCAAGAACGAAGTGGGCTGGACTTATAATGTGTAGGCTCAAGTATAAACAATACCATTGTATAAAATTAAATTGTAATAAAACACGTAGTGTAGCCTATTCAAGATATTAGTAAAAAGAAAAAAAAGCAGTTCATGCTAGAAGAGAGGGAGAAAGTTCACATTATTTTTTATAATAATACACATATTTCGTTTGTGTATGCTTTTGTTTTTAAACTATATATCATCGAAATAAAACAAAAAAATATCATGATTTATCTCTTTTATACTATAAGCGAGGAATGCGAAATAAATTCTTAATTATTTTATTTGTACAACAAACAAGATAAATAATATTACATAAATTGATAAATACCTTTTAAATTACATATATTAGTAAATAAAATATTTAATATATTTATATAAAAAAATTATCCGTAGCATTGGCCATAATATTTTACCCTCTATTAAGGGTAAAAAACAAAAATAAGCCAAGGGAGAAAATAATTTACCTAAATAAGCCAAAATGAAAATTGCTTCATGAATCCACCAATATACGTTTATATGTAGTTCGAACCAGCTTGGTTCGAACTCCATTTCTACATAATTCGAACTAGCTTGGTTCGAATTATACACAAACACATGCACACACATAATTCGAACCAGCTTGGTTCGAATTATGTAGAAACACACGCACACACATAATTCGAACCAACTTGGTTCGAATTACACACAAACACACACACTAATTCGAACCAGTTTGGTTCGAATTACACACAGTAATTCATGGTATAATTCGAATTATGCTGTTAAAAAATTAATAATTTATTAAAAAAAATTTATTAAAAAAATTAATAATTTAAAATTAAAAAAAATATATATTTTTATTTCATACGTTAAAAAAAAGCTAACAAAATATTTAATTACGAGACTTCTTTAAAATATTTATGAGCTATCAATTCGAATTCCATACAATACTTTTCTGTCCATTTTTAATAGTTCATGAATATTTTTTAATAAATTTTTTTAAATTATACTACAAAAAATATTTTATCCTATGCAAAACAATTTTAAAAAAATGGCTTAAAAAATGTTAGGAGTACTATAAAAATTTGTAATGTTATAATAACTTAGGTAAATACATGCATGTACTCAAATTTTAAATAAAATACTCTACATAGTCAATAATAATTTAGAAATGAAAGAAAATATTTTATTTCATACAAAATAATTAAAAAAATATATTTTATTCTATACAAAATAATTTTAAAAAATGGCTTAAAAGATGTTATGAGTACTATAAAAGTTTGTAATATTCTAGTGATTTAAGTAAATACATGATAAAATTATTTTTTCTTTAATTTCTAAATTATTAGTGACTATGTGGAGTATTTCTTTAATGTCTTAAGTCATTAGGACATTACAAATTTTTATAGTACTTCTAACATCTTTTAAGCCATTTTTTAAATTATTTTGCATAGAATAAAATATTTTTTTATGGTATAATTTAAATAAATTTAAAAATATTTAAATTATTTATGCAAAATAAATTATTTAAATTATACCACAAAAAAATATTTTATTCTATGCAAAATAATTTAAAAAATGGCTTAAAAGATGTTAGAAGTATTATAAAAATTTGTAATGTCCTAATGACTTAGGACATTAAAGAAATACTCCACATAGTCACTAATAATTTAGAAATTAAAGAAAAATTATTTTTATCATATATTTACCTAAATCACTAGAATATTACAAACTTTTATAGTACTCATAACATCTTTTAAGCCTTTTTTTAAATTATTTTGTATAGAATAAAATATATTTTTTAATTATTTTGTATGGAATAAAATATTTTCTTTTATTTCTAAATTATTATTGACTATGTAGAGTATTTTATTTAAAATTTGAGTACATGCATGTATTTACCTAAGTTATTATAACATTACAAATTTTTATAGTACTCCTAACATTTTTTAAGCCATTTTTTTAAAATTGTTTTGCATAGGATAAAATATTTTTGTAGTATAATTTAAAAAAATTTATTAAAAAATATTCATGAACTATTAAAAATGGACAGAAAAGTATTGTATGGAATTCGAATTGATAGCTCATTAATATTTTAAAGAAGTCTCGTAATTAAATATTTTGTTAGTTTTTTTTTAACGTATGAAATAAAAAAATATATTTTTTTAATTTTTAAATTATTAATTTTTTTAATAAATTTTTTAATAAAATTTTTTTAATAAATTATTAATTTTTTAACAGCATAATTTGAATTATACCATGAATTACTGTGTGTAATTCGAACCAAGCTGGTTCGAATTAGTGTGTGTTTGTGTGTAATTCGAACCAAGCTGGTTCGAATTATGTGTGTGCGTGTGTTTCTACATAATTCGAACCAAGCTGGTTCGAATTATGTAGAAATAGAGTTCGAACCAAACTGGTTCGAACTACATATAAACGTGCATTGGTGGATTCATGAAGCAATTTTCGTTTTAGCTTATTAACGTAAATTATTTTCTCCCTTGGTTTATTTTTGTTTTTTACCCCTCTATTAATATAGAAGTCTTAAATAATTTGAGCCTTGAGACTATGCAAGTGTCACTCAATTGGATGTCAAAACACTGTTTATGAATGACTATTTATATCATTTTGTTGGTTTTTGTTGGACAAGAGAACGGTTGTACCAAATGTCCAAAGCTCATCGGGTTACAAAAGTTTCCTTTAATAGAAGCTCCTCTCGTTTCAAATTGGATTGGGTAGTTTGATTGCCCCAGCCAAATAAGAGGGCTTTTATGTTTGGAGCGTTAAAGAAAGGATACAATTCTCTTTTATTTTTTTTTTATCTCGTGTCGTGAACATATGATCAAGTTATGATAATTGTTGTTCACTTGTTCAGGTTTAATTCTAGGAGATAACCAAAACAAAAACAAGATTAATGTTAGTAGGATGACAAAGAGCACATCAAAGAATATTTACTGTTAACTTTTTGGGTTAACAAAGGGCATATAAAACCCCAAAATTAAACAAGAATGTTAGACAAGAAAAAAATTAGATCGAGATAATCTCAGTTAGTTACGAGAAAGAAAAGACTACTTTTTTTTTTTGTTGACAAAGAAAAGACTACTTGATCAAATATAGCTCTATTTCTGAAAAAATAAATAAATAAAAAATAGAAGCAGCAAAACTATTAAAATTTAATACTGTCTAGTCTAAAAAAATTTAGGTATAGTAAGATGATGTTTTATGAATGTTATTGGATCTAGTTTGCAATTCATGATTACCGAGTATCACATAAATGAGAGTTAATACTTAAAATGGCTCTTGGAATTTGACCCGACTCAATTTAGTCCTCAAGGTTTCAATTGACTCTAATTGTACCTTGAAATTTTGATCCGCGCCTCAATTTGACCCTTCTGTCGCTTTCCGTCACCGAAGAGCTGACCTGGCAATTTTGGTTGTCATTTGGCACGTCGTTTAACTCTTGGCGCCCAAATTGTTTAGAAACGACGTCGTGTGACATGAGAAAGGGGTAAACCCAAACGTTAACCAACTCAAAATGAAATCCTCAATTGACCCTTCTTCTTCCTCCTCCTCCCTTCGTATACGTACCCTCAGAGAAGAACCATGGGTATCGCTGTAACTAAAGCTTGAAGCTTTTCTTACTTGTTTTGCCCCTAATTGTGAAGACTAATTGTGAAGACTAATTGCCTGAGAATCACCATCTTTTCAAAATGTTACATGAGGTTTGTTTTTCATTTTTTTCGCTCTATTTCATGAGGTTTGTTTTTTATTTTTTTCGCTCTATTAACCTAATGGAGGAGAAGCAGACACACCCAAAATTGTTGCTATTGCTTCTGGTGCATATCATAATCTTGCTCTTGCAGGTTTTGTAACAGTGTAACTCTTCACACCTACTCAATTTTCTTTTATTTATTATTTTTCTTTTTTTTTTGAAGTTAATTAATTTTGATACATTAAGAGTAATATCTGACTTTTTTAAGTATATGTTTAATTAATTTGATCAAAAGAGGAACAATTGAACCCTTTTTCTTTATAAGCTTATATAAGGGAATAAGGAATATATGATAAATTGTTATGTCAGTCAAGACATTAGAATGATTTTTAATGATATGTTGTCAGACTCTTGCTGCATTATTGGCTGCATTTTAAAATTACATGTAAGGCTACTTTTTGAGCACTAATAGTTGCTAACATCAACTATATGAAATTAATATGGAGAAAAATATTTGAGACAATATAACAAATTTTATGCATCTTCTTAATTGCATTGCAAGTGTAATGGTGTGAATAAATATGTCAAATTTTTACCTTTTTTATGTCTTTTGGGTCTCAGAGTAAACATTGATAAGTGCTAATAAGGGAAGAAGAATTCAGTCTCTCTCTCTTCAAAAATGGATCAATTACTATACCCTACTTTTGCAAGAGTGAATATCATGTAGATGTCTTTGGAATTTTGTGCTGATATAGATATGTAGCACCATAAGTACTAGGTATGGATGGTCAACTTGGCACTAACAGAGAGGACACACCTGATGAAAATTCTATTGGTGGAGTTTATAACCTAGCACCCCACCTATTGAATAAGTTTCCCGAATTGCACTCACTTGAAGGAAAAGGATCAATTAAGGTACAATAAGAAACATGAATTTCATCCTAAAACATAAAACATCGTGAGAATGTCTTAATGTGTTTTTTGCCCATTTAATTTTAGCAGATACATGCTGCCAAAGCAGGAGAAAAGATGTCTATGGTTATTGATAATCGTGACACCTTCTGGATGTGGAGAAACTACCCACAAGAAAGCAAAGGTGAATTCTCTCTTCTAAGTAGTTTCATTCCAATGCCAATACTGGCCTTTCATGGCCTTAATGTTGCCAAGGTTGCATGTGGAAATGAGTATATTGTAGCATTGGTTAGTACCGAAGAATCAAACAATGGTGAAGATTTGGTTTGCTACTCTTACGGTTTTAACAACCATGGCCAGTTAGGATTGGGGAATAGGGAGAACATGGCACATCCAGAAGTTGTGAAAACATTTGATGAGGAGTCCCCTTGGACAATTTATGACATAGCATGTGATGCTGCTCACACTGCCTTGCTCACTCGCAAAAAGAAATCTACCGAGTTAGAAAGCAAGTACTGGACTTTTGGCCTTGGGGATAATGGCCAACTCGGGCATGGAACAACCCAAAGCGCATTATTTCCTACCCCTGTTCAAGACTTGCCGCAAGATATATCTCTTATTGGTATCGATTGCGGCTTGTTTTATACAAGTGTGGTTTCCTCATCAGGGGATGTGTTGTCATGGGGAATGGAGAAGGGTCTTGGCTTATGCCCTGATGTTGGTTGTGGTTCATCAGATTCAAGTGATGCCCTCTCACCCTTGCGTAAACTGTGTGTTTCATACCAACCTAAGTTTCCAGATCCGGTTCAAGTTGCATGTGGAGCTGCACATGCTGTTATTGTTGTGCGGGATGGATATAATGTGTGGTCTTGGGGTAGGGGGCGATGTGGAGTTCTTGGAACCGGTAACGAATTGGATTGTTATACCCCCTACCAAGGTGCGGTGGTCTCTAGTGACAGAAAATTCAGAGGAAGAGGAATCAAAGAGCTCCCAAACCATCGAAGAATAGGACGCAACCCAGAACCACACCAATGGAGAACCTTCCCACCTCTGTCACGGTATGTGTTCTTAACCCAATCACCATACGAATGAGCTCTACTAGAGCTACTTGAACTTTGACTGTTGCTCCCCAACATCCTTCTCAACTCTTGGAGAGACTCTTGCAATTTAGAGAAATTGGGGTTGCTAGGTTTTATTTGAAATTTTTAGGGGTTAAATTGATGCTTTCAAATATTTTTCCACATCATCTAACTGCTTTGGTGCTAGGTATCAACCAAAATTGTTAGATAAGCTTTTCGATGATGGAAAATGACGGAAAGGCTAAATTGAGATACAGGCCAAAATTTCAGGGTACAATTAGAGTCAATTGAAATTTTAAGGGTTAAATTGAGTCAGGAGTCAAATTTTAGGAGTCATTTTGAGTATTAACTCCATAAATGAAGACTAAGGGAGTTTGGTGGTGTGATGTGACGGAGAAAAAAGATAAAAGATGATATTTTACCATTTTTATATTTTGTATCTAATATACTATTAAATATTAAATAACAAAGACAACTTGAATGTCTGTCTCACAATTTCTTTTTTCCATCTCAAGATGATATCTGATGGGAGATAAAAATACCAAATTGAGTCCTAGTTAATATACGGAGTTAATAGTCAAAATCTTCCCTAAAAGATAAAATTAATCAAATCCGTCCCCTAAAGATACCCTACTTGGTCACGTTTGTCCTTCTGTCATCTCCGTCGCTGAGTTGGCAAACATCCGCTGACATGTGCTGTTAACTGCCAACGTAGCAAATGCCAAGCTGTACCATGTTGTTGCTGACAAGATAAGTCTTGCTTTAGAAGTCAAATTAGTCCTTGAGTGGATAAATCCTAATCCCAAATTCAACAATAAATACAACCCCATGAACACTTTCGGTGGCGATAGACCTCAGTAGGAGCTGTAATCCTTGGTTTGCTGCCTGGATGGAGATAGAAAATGGGGGTTGTGGTGGTGGTTTGTCGCATGCATCGCATGACAGTCATGGTTCTAGCGCTTCGATGTGAAGGAGGAGGTTGAATACTCATGACGGATCATGTTTCTGTGGGCTGAAGATTGTGATTAAAAAATATGGGACAGCAGAGAATCCGAATAGATTATTCCGTGCATGTCCAAGGTACCGGGTGAGTGATATTGAAAGAAGTTAAATGTTTTTCATCTTGTTCTGTGTTGTTGGGTGTTCTTTGTTTTTTTTTTGTTTACTCCTTTCTGAAATTACAGAAGGGCAGTCACTACAATTATTTTAAGTGGGTTGATGATGATGACTATCAAGTAGTGGATGTATGTGGTACAAAGAAAGATGCAGGAACTGATATGGAGGTTGAAAGTGACTATGATGAATGGAGGGTGAAGGTGGCATGGAAATTGGGCAGTTTAGAAGTTGAAGTTAGAGATTTGAAACTGCTAATAATTTTGATGTTTGGAGTAGTTGTGATACTCTATTGTTTGTTATGTACTTCTAAATAAACCCAGTTATGCTCTGTGAACATGTAATGGTGTATTGAATTGCATGGCTTGAATGGGAGTAGTTATTTGAAGTTGGAAACAATTCCCTGTTAATTGTTATAAATTTATCAAATTTGGCAAACAATTTTCTGTCGCTGTTCATATGAATTATTTTAAGCCATAAACAAAATAAGCATCAAAGTAAGTAATCTTAGTAATAACTTGTCATTGAAGACTAATTGTCACATTGTCTTAACAGATAAATACCACAAAAAAGTTATAAGGTTCTCATGTCACCACAACACATTGTCTTTAGACTTAAATACCATACAAAAAACAAGAAACAGAATGTTGTCCCATACAAAAAAAGAGTCAACCACAACACATTCCTAACAAATCAAACTTTTTAATCATTATTCCTTAGAGCCTTGAAGCCTGGAGTAGGCACAAAATTCATGAAGTTGGCCAGCCTTTTAGTAGTTCCAGAACTTGTCCCTTTAATGGTCTCAGCAGAAACAGCCACAGAAATTAGTCCTTATATAATATTCATTAAATCATTTTAGTCCTTGAAACATGTTATCGTAAATCAATTACATTCTTACCTTCTACATGTCTGAAATGAAACACCATTTGTTCTCTCTGTAGTCTCCAAGATCATTGTGAAGGAGCTCTAGAAATCATTGCCAATTATCCTTGTTTTCCACATTGACAATCGCATAAGCAATCACAAAGATGTGATTGTTAGCATCTTGTCCGCAAGCAGTAAGTATTTGTCCTCCATGTAATGTCTTAAGAAACGCTCCATCTAGTCCAATTAAGAGTCTACAAACTACCTTAAACCCCCTCTTGCAAGCATCAAGACAGACAGACATAGAACCGATCAAATAGAGGAGGACTCTCAGGCATGGGGATGACACCAACTTGTACTCTGGATCCTGGATTGCTAGTAAGTAATTCATTTTCATAATCCCACACCAACCCATACTGTGCTATCTCATCATCCTCCACAACTTTTCTAGCTTCTTTTAGAGCCCTAGTGATACATGTGCTATTGAGGTACACATTACATTTTCTTACAAACCAATTATACACCTGATGAGCGAATAATTTATACGCTTTTTGACATTATTTTTAGTATGTTTTTAGTAGAATCTAGTTACTTTTAGGGATGTTTTCATTAGTTTTTATGTTAAATTTACATTTCTGTACTTTACTATGAGTTTGTGTATTTTTCTGTGATTTTAGGTATTCTCTGGCTGAAATTGAGGGACTTGAGCAAAAATCAGATTCAGAGGTTGAAGAAGGACTACTGATGCTGTTGGATTCTGACCTCCCTGCACTCAAAGTGGATTTTCTGGAGCTACAGAACTCATAATGGCGCGCTTCTAATTGCGTTGGAAAGTAGACATCCAGGGCTTTCCAGAAATATATAATAGTCCATACTTTGCCCAAGTTTAAATGACGCAAACTGGCGTTCAACACCAGTTCTCTGCCCAATTCTGGCGTCCAGCGCCAGAAACAAGTTGTAAAGTGGAGTTCAACGCTCAAAATGGCACAAAAGGTGGCGTTCAACTCCAAGAATGACCTCTCCACGTGTAGACTTCAAGCTCAGCCCAAGCACACACCAAGTGGGCCCCGGAAGTGGATTTATGCATCAATTACTTACTTCTGTAAACCCTAGTAACTAGTTTATTATAAATAGGACTTTTTACTACTGTATTAGACATCTTTTGAATCCGGGATTGTATCTTTGAACATCTTTGGATGCCTGGTTCTTAGATCATGGGGGCTGGCCTCTCAGCCATGCCTGGACCTATCACTTATGTATTTTTAATGGTAGAGTTTCTACATTCCATAGATTAAGGTGTGGAGCTCTGCTGTTCCTCAAAGATTAATGCAAAGTACTACTATTTTTCTATTCAAATTCAACTTATTCTGCTTCTAAGATATTCATTCACACTTCAACCTGAATGTGATGAACGTGACAATCATCATCATTCCCCATGAACGCGTGCCTGACAACCACTTCCGTTCTACCTTCGATTGAATGATTATCTCTTGGATCTCTTAATCAGAATCTTTGTGGTATAAGCTAGATTGATGGCGGCATTCATGAGAATCCGGAAAGTCTAAACCTTGTCTCTGGTATTCCGAGTAGGATTTTGGGATTGAATGACTGTGACGAGCTCCAAGCTCGCGATTGCTGGGCGTAGTGACAGACGCAAAAGGAGGGTGAATCCTATTCCAGCATGATCGGGAACCTCAGATGATTAGCCGTACTGTGACAGAGCATTTGGACCATTTTCACAAGAGGAGGGGATGTAACCATTGACAACGGTGATGCCCTTGCATAAAGCCAGCCATGAAAAGGAGTAAGACTGATTGGATGAAGACATCGGGAAAGCAGAGATTCAGAGGAACGAAAGCATCTCTACATGCTTATCTGAAATTCTCACCAATGAATTACATAAGTGTTTCTATCCTTAGTTTATTATTTATTTTTGAAAACTCCATAACTATTTTATATCCGCCTGACTGAGATTTACAAGGTGACCATAGCTTGCTTCATACCAACAATCTCCGTGGGATCGACCCTTACTCACGTAAGGTTTATTACTTGGACGACCCAGTGCACTTGCTGGTTAGTTGTATCGAAGTTGTGACAAATTATGAATTGAGATTAGAGCACCAAGTTTTTGGAGCCATTACCAGAGATCACAATTTCATGCACCAAGTTTTTGGCGCCGTTGCCGGGGATTGTTCGAGTTTGGACAACTGACGGTTTATCTTGTTGCTCAGATTAGGTAATCTTCTTTTTGTTTTGTTTTCAAAAATTTTTCAAAAATCTTTCAAAAACTTCTCATCTGTTTTCGAAAAAAATAAAAAAATATTTTAAAATAAATGTTTTAAAAAATATATTTTTCTTCAAAATTTTTAAGAATGAATTCTAGTGTTTCATGAAGCATGTTGAAGCCTGGCTGGCTGATGAGCGGATAATTTATACGCTTTTTGGCATTGTTTTTAGTATGTTTTTAGTAGGATCTAGTTACTTTTAGGGATGTTTTCATTAGTTTTTATGTTAATTCACATTTCTGGACTTTACTATGAATTTGTGTATTTTTCTGTGATTTCAGGTATTTTCTGACTGAAATTGAGGGACTTGAGCAAAAATCAGATTCAGAGGTTGAAGAAGGACTGTTGATGCTGTTGGATTCTGACCTCCCTGCACTCAAAGTGGATTTTCTGGAGCTACAAAACTCGAAATGGCGTACTTCCAATTGCGTTGGAAAGTAGACATCCAGGGCTTTCCAGCAATATATAATAGTCCATACTTTGGCCAAGTTTAGACGACGCAAAATGGCGTTCAACGCCAGCTCTCTGCCCAATTCTGGAGTTCAGCGCCAGAAATGGATCAAAAACCAGAGTTGAACGCCAGAAATGGATCAAAACCTGGCGTTCAACTCCACAAATGGCCTCTGCACCTAGAAAGTTAAAGCTCAGCCCAAGCACACAAAAAGTGGGCCCCAAAAGTGGATTTATGCATCAATTACTTACTTCTGTAAACCCTAGTAGCTAGTTTATTATAAATAGGACCTTTTACTATTGTATTAGTCATCCTGGATTGTATTCTGATCCTGTGATCACGTTTTAGAGGGGCTGGCCATTCGGCCATGCCTGGACCTTTCACTTATGTATTTTCAACGGTAGAATTTCTACACTCCATAGATTAAGGTGTGGAGCTCTGCTGTTCCTCAAAGATTAATGCAAAGTACTACTGTTTTTCTATTCAATTCAACTTGTTCCGCTTCTAAGATATTCATTCGCACTTCAACCTGAATGTGATGAACGTGACAATCATCATCATTCCCTATGAACGCGTGCCTGACAACCACTTCCGTTCTACCTTCGACTGAATGAGTATCTCTTAGATCTCTTAATCAGAATCTTCGTGGTGTAAGCTAGAATGATGGCGGCATTCAAGAGAATCCAGAAAGTCTAAACCTTGTCTGTGGTATTCCGAGTAGGATTCAATGAATGAATGACTGTGACGAGCTCCAAACTCGCGATTGCTGGGCGTAGTGACAGACGCAAAAGAATAGTAAATCCTATTCCAGCATGATCGAGAACCGACAGATGAATAGCCGTGCCGTGACAGGGTGCGTTGACCATTTTCACTGAGAGGATAAGATGAAGCCATTGACAAGGGTGATGCCTCCAGACGATTAGCCGTGCCGTGACAGGGCATTTGGATCATTTTCCCGAGAGAAGACCGAAAGTAGCCATTGACAATGGTGATGTATCACATAAAGCCAGCCATGGAAAGGAGTAAGACTGATTGGATGAAGATAGCAGGAAAGCAAAGGTTCAGAGGAACGAAAGCATCTCTATTCGCTTATCTGAAATTCTCACCAATGAATTACATAAGTATTTCTATCCCTCTTTTATTATTTAATTTCGAAAACCCCATTACCATTTGATATCCGCCTGACTGAGATTTACAAGGTGACCATAGCTTGCTTCATACCAACAATCTCCGTGGGATTCGACCCTTACTCACGTAAGGTATTACTTGGACGACCCAGTGCACTTGCTGGTTAGTTGTGCGAAGTTGTGAACCATGGTATTGGCATCATGTTTTTGGTGCCATTACCAGGGAAAGAAAGAGCGATGAATTTTACATAATTAAAGTGTAATCACAATTTCTGCGCACCACTGGCTGTAAAGCCATGTCTAATCCTTCTGGGTAGGGCATGTTAGGCATGTCATGTCTGAGTTACATACTAAAGCTTGGCTGGCTATTAAGCCATGCCTGACCCTTTGATTGGAGCTTTAGACTAAAGAGCATAAGATTCCTGGAATTCATATTAAAAATTTTGGAATCCTTATTTTTCTTTTTCAAAATGATTTTCGAAAAAAATTTAAAAGAAAATACAAAAAAAATCATAAAATCATAAAAATAAAAAATATTTCATGTTTCTTGTTTGAGTCATATTATAAGTTTGGTGTCAATTGCATGTTCATCTTGCATTTTTTCGAAAATTCATGCATTCATAGTGTTCTTCATGATCTTTAAGTTGTTCTTGGTAAGTCTTCTTGTTTGATCTTTACATTTTCATGTTTTGTGTCTTTTCTTGTTTTTCATATGCATTCTTGAATTCTTAGAGTCTAAACATGAAAGATTTCTAAGTTTGGTGTCTTGCATGTTTTCTTTGCATATAAAAATTTTCAAAAATAAGTTCTTGATGTTCATCTTGACATTCATAGTGTTCTTGGTGTTCATCTTGACATTCATAGCATTCTTGCATGCATTCATTGTTTTGATCCAAAATTTTCATGCATTGCATCATTTTCATGTTTTTTTCTCTCTCATCATTAAAAATTCAAAAAAAAAATCTTTCCCTTTTTCTCTCTTAAAATTTCGAAAATTAGATTTGACTTTTTCAAAAATTTTTAAAATCTAGCTGTTTTTATGAGTCAAATCAAATTTTCAATTTAAAAATCTTATCTTTTTCAAAATCTTTTTCAAAAATCAAATCTTTTCCATTTTTCTCAGTTATTTTCGAAAATTTTAAAAATATTTTTCAAAAATCTTTTTCTTATTTTTATATCAAATTTTCGAAAATAACAATAACAATTAATGTTTTGATTCAAAAATTTCAAGTTTGTTACTTGCTTGTTAAGAAAGATTCAAACTTTGAGTTCTAGAATCATATCTTGTGATTTCTTGTGAATCAAGTCATTAATTGTGATTTTAAAAATCAAATCTTTTTCAAAAACTAATTTCAATCATATCTTTTCAAAAATATCTTCTTATCTTATCTTTTTCAAAATTTGATTTTAAAATATCTTCTCTAACTTCTTATCTTCTTATCTTTTCAAAATTGATTTTCAAATTTGTTTCAACTAACTAACTAATTTTTGTTTGTTTCTTATCTCTTTCAAAACTACCTAACTAACTCCCTCTCTCTCTAATTTTCGAAAATATCTTCCCCCCTTTTCAAAATTTCTTTTTAATTAACTAATTATTTTAATTTTTGATTTTAATTTTCGAAAACTACTAACCTTTTTCAAAAACTATTTTCGAAAATCACTAACCCTTTTTCAAAATAATTTTCGAAAATTCTTCTCCCTCATCTCCTTCTAATTATTTATTCATCTACTAACACTTCTCTTCATCTCACATCACTGCTCCTATCCTTACCCTTGTGTTTAGATTCTTCATTCTTCTTCACCCCTATTCCTTTTCTTCTTCTACTAATAAGGAAACACTTTACTATGACATAGAGGATTCCTCTTCTTTTCTTGTTCTCTTCTCCTTCTTATGAGCAGGAACAAGGAAAAAGGAATTCTTGTTGAAGCTGATCCAGAACCTGAAAGGACTCTGAAGAGGAAACTAAGAGAAGCTAAATTACAACAATCCAGAGACAACCTTATTGAAAATTTCGAACAAGTAAAGGAGATGGCAGCCGAACCAAACAACAATAATGCAAGGAGAATGCTTGGTGACTTTACTGCACCTAATTCCAATTTACATGAAAGAAGCATCTCCATTCCTGCCATTGGAGCAAACAATTTTAAGCTGAAACCTCAATTAGTTTCTCTGATGCAGCAGAACTGCAAATTTCATGGACTTCCATCTGAAGATCCTTTTCAGTTCTTAACTGAATTCTTGCAGATATGTGATACTGTTAAGAATAATGGAGTAGATCCTGAAGTCTACAGGCTCATGCTTTTCCCTTTTGCTGTAAGAGACAGAGCTAGAGTATGGTTGGACTCTCAACCTAAGGATAGCCTGAACTCTTGGGATAAGCTGGTCACGACTTTCTTAGCCAGGTTCTTTCCTCCTCAAAAGCTGAAGCAAGCTTAGAGTGGATGTTCAAACCTTCAGACAGAAAGAAGGTGAATCCCTCTATGAAGCTTGGGAAAGATACAAGCAGCTGACCAAAAAGTGTCATTCTGACATGCTTTCAGAATGGACCATCCTGGATATATTCTATGATGGTTTATCTGAGCTATCAAAGATGTCATTGGATACTTCTGCAGGTGGATCCATTCACCTAAAGAAAACGCCTGCAGAAGCTCAAGAACTCATTGACATGGTTGCTAATAACCAGTTCATGTACACTTCTGAGAGGAATCCTGTGAGTAATGGGACGCCTATGAAGAAGGGAGTTCTTGAAATTGATACTCTGAATGCCATATTGGCTCAGAACAAAATATTGACTCAGCAAGTCAATATGATTTCTCAGAGTCTGAATGGAATGCAAGCTGCATCCAACAGTACTCAAGAGGCATCTTCTGAAGAAGAAGCTTATGATCCTGAGAACCCTGCAATAGCAGAGGTGAATTACTTAGGTGAACCTTATGGAAACACCTATAATCCATCATGGAGAAATCATCCAAATCTCTCGGAAGGATCAACAAAAGCCTCAACAAGGCTTTAATAATGGTGGAAGAAACAGGTTTAGCAATAGCAAGCCTTTTTCATCATCCACTCAGCAACAGACAGAGAATTCTGAACAAAATACCTCTAATTTAGCAAACTTAGTCTCTGATCTATCTAAGGCCACTGTAAGTTTCATGAATGAAACAAGGTCCTCCATTAGAAATTTGGAGGCACAAGTGGGCCAGCTGAGTAAAAGGATCACTGAAATCCCTCCTAGTACTCTCCCAAGCAATACAGAAGAGAATCCAAAAGGAGAATGCAAGGCCATTGAATTAATTACCATGGCCGAACCTGTAAGGGTGGGAGAGGACGTGAATCCCAGTGAGGAAGACCTCCTGGGACGCCCAGTGATCAATAAGGAGCTTCCCTCTGAGGAACCAAAAGAATCTGAGGCTCAACTAGAGACCATAGAGATTCCATTAAACCTCCTTATGCCATTCATGAGCTCTGATGAGTATTCCTCTTCTGAAGAGAATGAGGATGTCACTGAGGAGCAAGTCACCAAGTACCTTGGTGCAATCATGAAGCTAAATGCCAAATTATTTGGCATTGAAACTTGGGAAGATGAACCTCCCTTGTTCACCAATGAACTAAATGATCTAGATCAACTGACATTGCCTCAGAAGAAACAGGATCCTGGAAAGTTCTTAATACCTTGTACCATAGGCACCATGATCTTTAAGGCTCTGTGTGACCTTGGTTCAGGGATAAACCTCATGCCCCTCTCTGTAATAGAGAAACTGAGAATCTTTGGGGTGCAAGCCACTAAAATCTCATTAGAGATGGCAGACAATTCAAGAAAACAGGCTTATGGACAAGTAGAGGACGTGTTAGTAAAGGTTGAAGGCCTTTACATCCCTGCTGATTTCATAGTCCTAGATACTGGGAAGGATGAGGATGAATTCATCATCCTTGGAAGACCCTTCCTAGCCACAGCAAGAGCTGTGATTGATGTGGACAGAGGAGAATTGATCCTTCAAATAAATGAGGACAACCTTGTGTTTACAACTCAAGGATCTCTCTCTGCATCCATGGAGAGGAAGCATAAAAAGCTTCTCTCAAAGCAGAGTCAAACAAAGCCCCCACAGTCAAACTCTAAGTTTGGTGTTGGGAGGCCACAACCAAACTCTAAGTTTGGTGTCAAACCCCCATATCCAAACTCTAAGTTTGGTGTTGGGAGGTCTTAACAAAGCTCTGCACATCTGTGAGGCTCCATGAGAGCCCACTGTCAAGCTATTGACATTAAAGAAGCGCTTGTTGGGAGGCAACCCAATGTTTATTTATCTAATTTTCATTGTTTTTCATGTTTTATTAGGTTCATGATCATGTGGAGTCACAAAATAAATATAAAAATTGAAAACGGAATAAAAAATAGCAGAAGAAAAATCACACCCTGGAGGAAGACCTTACTGGCGTTTAAACGCCAGTAAGAAGCATGTTCTGGGCGTTCAACGCCAGAACAGAGCATGGTTCTGGCGCTGAACGCCAGAAATGGGTAGCATCTGGGCGTTTGAATGCCAGAAATACACCCTGGAGAAGAGCTGGCGCTGAACGCCCCGAACAAGCACCAATCTGGCGCTGAACGCCAAGAGTTGTGTGCAAAGGCATTTTACATGCCTAATTTGGTGCAAGGTTGTAAATCCTTAAGCACCTCAGGATCTGTGGACCCCACAGGATCCCCACCTACCTCCACTTACTTCTTCTCACCCCTCTTTCACACAATCCCATAAACACTCTTCCCCAAAACCCTTCACCAATCACCTTAATCTCTCTTTCCCATCACCTCTTCACCACTCACATCCATCCACTCTTCCCCATAAACCTACCTCATAAACTCCACCTACCTTCAAAATTCAAAATCAATTTCCCACCCAAACCCACCCTATATGGCCGAAACCTTACCCCCCTCCTTTCCCTCTATATAGCCCTCTATTCTTCCTCATTTTCACACAACACAACCCTCTCTTCTCTTCTTGGCCGAATACACCACCCCCCCTCTCCTCCATATTTTCTTCTTCTTCTTCATCTATTCTTTCTTTTCTTGCTCGAGGGCGAGGAAAATTCTAAGTTTGGTGTGGTAAAAGCATAAGCTTTTTGTTTTTCCATTACCATTGATGGCACCTAAGACCGGAGAATCCTCTAGAAAAGGGAAAGGGAAGACAAAAGCTTCCACCTCTGAGTCATGGGAGATGGAAAGATTCATCTCCAAAGCCCATCAAGACCACTTCTATGATGTTGTGGCCAAGAAGAACGTGATCCCCGAGGTCCCTTTCAAGCTCAAAAGAAATGAGTATTCGGAGATCCGACATGAAATCCAAAGAAGAGGTTGGGAAGTCCTAACAAACCCCATCCAACAAGTCGGCATCCTAATGGTTCAAGAGTTCTATGCCAATGCATGGATCACTAGGAACCATGATCAAAGTAAGAACCCGAATCCAAAGAATTATGTTACAATGGTTCGGGGGAAATACTTAGATTTTAGCCCGGAGAATGTGAGGTTGGCGTTTAACTTGCCTATGATGCAAGGAGATGAACGCCCCTACACTAGAAGGGTCAACTTTAATCAAAGGTTGGACCAAGTCCTCATGGACATATGTGTGGAAGGAGCTCAATGGAAGATTGACTCCAAAGGCAAGCCGGTTCAACTAAAAAGACTGGACCTCAAACCTGTGGCTAGAGGATGGTTGGATTTCATCCAACGCTCCATCATCCCCACTAGCAACCGATCTGAAGTTACTGTGGATCGGGCCATCATGATCCATAGCATCTTGATTGGAGAGGAAGTAGAAGTTCATGAAGTCATCTCCCTTGAACTCTACAAAATAGCCGAAATGCCCTCCCCTGGGGCAAGGCTAGCTTTTCCTCATCTTATTTGCCATCTATGTTACTCAGCTGGAGTTTTCATAGAAGGAGACATTCACATTGAGGAAGAGAAGCCCATCACTAAGAAAAAGATGGAGCAAGCAAGAGAGCCCATTCATGGAGCTCAAGAGGTGCAGGAAGCTCATCACCATGAGATCCCGGAGATACCTCAAGGGATTCACTTTCCTCCATAGAATTGTTGGGAGCAAATCAACACCTCCCTAGGAGAATTAAGTTCCAACATGGGACAATTAAGGGTGGAACATCAAGAGCACTCCATCATCCTTCATGAAATTAGAGAAGATCAAAAAGCAATGAGGGAGGAGCAACAAAGACAAGGAAGAGACATAGAAGAGCTCAAGGACATCATTGGTTCCTCAAGAAGGAAACGTCACCATCACTAAGGTGGACTCATTCCTTGTTCTTACATTCTCTGTTTTTCGTTTTCTCTATGTTAAGTGCTTATCTATGTTTGTGTCTTCATTACATGATCATTAGTAGTTAGTAACTTTGTCTTAAAGTTATGAACGTCCTATGAATCCGTTACCTCTCTTAAATGAAAAATGTTTTAATTCAAAAGAACAAGAAGTACATGAGTTTCGAATTTATCCTTGAACTTAGTTTAATTATGATTGATGTGGTGACAATGCTTCTTGTTTTCTGAATGTATGCTTGAATAGTGCATATGTCTTTTGAAGTTGTTGTTTAAGAATGTTAAATATGTTGGCTCTTGAAAGAATGATGACAAGGAGACATGTTATTTGATAATCTGAAAAATTATGAAAATGATTCTTGAAGCAAGAAAAAGTAGCAAAGAACAAAGCTTGCAGAGAAAAAAAAATAGGCGAAAAAAAAAATAGAAAGAAAAAAGAAAAAGCAAGCAGAAAAATCCAAAAGCCCTTAAAACCAAGAGGCAAGAACAAAAAGCCAATAACCCTTAAAACCAAAAGGCAAGGGCAATAAAAAGGATCCCAAGGCTTTGAGCATCAGTGGATAGGAGGGCCCAAAGGAATAAAATTCTGGCCTAAGCGGCTAAACCAAGCTGTCCCTAGCCATGTGCTTGTGGCGTGAAGGTGTCAAGTGAAAACTTGAGACTGAGTGGTTAAAGTCAAGGTCCAAAGCAAAAGAAGAGTGTGCTTAAGAACCCTGGACACCTCTAATTGGGGACTTTAGCAAAGCTGAGTCACAATCTGAAAAGGTTCACCCAATTATGTGTCTGTGGCATTTATGTATCCGGTGGTAATACTGGAAAACAAAGTGCTTAGGGCCACGGTCAAGACTCATAAAATAGCTATGTTCAAGAATCATCATACTAAATTAGGAGAATCAATAACACCATCTGAACTCTGAGTTCCTATAGAAGCCAATCATTCTGAATTTCAATGGATAAAGTGAGATGCCAAAACTATTCAAGAGGCAAAAAGCTATAAGTCCCGCTCATTTAATTGGAGCTATGTTTCATTGATAGTTTGGAATTTATAGTATATTCTCTTCTTTTTATCCTATTTGATTTTCAGTTGGTTGGGGACAAGCAACAATTTAAGTTTGGTGTTGTGATGAGCGGATAATTTATACGCTTTTTGGCATTGTTTTTAGTATGTTTTTAGTAGAATCTAGTTACTTTTAGGGATGTTTTCATTAGTTTTTATGTTAAATTCACATTTCTGGACTTTACTATGAGTTTGTGTATTTTTCTGTGATTTCAGGTATTCTCTGGCTGAAATTGAGGGACTTGAGCAAAAATCAGATTCAGAGGTTGAAGAAGGACTACTGATGCTGTTGGATTCTGACCTCCCTGCACTCAAAGTGGATTTTCTGGAGCTACAGAACTCAAAATGGCGCGCTTCCAATTGCGTTGGAAAGTAGACATCCAGGGCTTTCCAGCAATATATAATAGTCCATACTTTGCCCAAGTTTAGATGACGCAAACTGGCGTTCAACGCCAGATCTCTGCCCAATTCTGGCGTCCAGCGCAAGAAACAAGTTGCAAAGTGGAGTTCAACGCTCAAAATGGCACAAAATGTGGCGTTCAACTCCAAGAATGACCTCTCCACGTGTAGAATTCAAGCTCAGCCCAAGAACACACCAAGTGGGCCCCGGAAGTGGATTTATGCATCAATTACTTACTTCTGTAAACCCTAGTAACTAGTTTATTATAAATAGGACTTTTTACTACTGTATTAGACATCTTTTGAATCCGGGATTGTATCTTTGAACATCTTTGGATGCCTGGTTCTTAGATCATGGAGGCTGGCCTCTCAGCCATGCCTGGACCTATCACTTATGTATTTTTAACGGTAGAGTTTCTACACTCCATAGATTAAGGTGTGGAGCTCTGCTGTTCCTCAAAGATTAATGCAAAGTACTACTGTTTTTCTATTCAAATTCAACTTATTCCGCTTCTAAGATATTCATTCGCACTTCAACCTGAATGTGATGAACGTGACAATCATCATCATTCCCCATGAACGCGTGCCTGACAACCACTTCCGTTCTACCTTCGATTGAATGATTATCTCTTGGATCTCTTAATCAGAATCTTTGTGGTATAAGCTAGATTGATGGCGGCATACATGAGAATCCGGAAATTCTAAACCTTGTCTCTGGTATTCCGAGTAGGATTCTGGGATTGAATGACTGTGACGAGCTTCAAACTCGCGATTGCTGGGCGTAGTGACAGACGCAAAAGGAGGGTGAATCCTATTCCAGCATGATCGGGAACCTCAGATGATTAGCCGTGCTGTGACAGAGCATTTGGACCATTTTCATAAGAGGAGGGGATGTAACCATTGACAACGGTGATGCCCTTGCATAAAGCCAGCCATGGAAAGGAGTAAGACTGATTGGATGAAGACAGTGGGAAAGCAGAGATTCAGAGGAACGAAAGCATCTCTACATGCTTATTTGAAATTCTCACCAATGAATTACATAAGTGTTTCTATCCTTAGTTTATTATTTATTTTCGAAAACTCCATAACTATGTTATATCCGCCTGACTGAGATTTACAAGGTGACCATAGCTTGCTTCATACCAACAATCTCCGTGGGATCGACCCTTACTCACGGAAGGTTTATTACTTGGACGACCCAGTGCACTTGCTGGTTAGTTGTATCGAAGTTGTGACAAATTATGAATTGAGATTAGAGCACCAAGTTTTTAGAGCCATTACCAGAGATCACAATTTCGTGCACCAAGTTTTTGGCGCCGTTGCCGGGGATTGTTCGAGTTTGGACAACTGACGGTTCATCTTGTTGCTCAGATTAGGTAATCTTCTTTTTGTTTTGTTTTCAAAAATTTTTCAAAAATCTTTCAAAAACTTCTCATCTGTTTTCGAAAAAAATAAAAATATATTTTAAAATAAATGTTTTAAAAAATATATTTTTCTTCAAAATTTTTAAGAATGAATTCTAGTGTTTCATGAAGCATGTTGAAGCCTGGCTGGCTGATGAGCGGATAATTTATACGCTTTTTTGGCATTGGAATGAGGTGGGACTGTCTTCCCCTGAAGGTTGGTTTTGGTTGGCTGAGGGTGGAGTTTTGTGGACTGCAAGGGAGTCTTTATGGGCTGAGAGGTAGTTTTAATGGGCTTATATGCTAGTTTGGTATGAGATTAGGCTTATTGGGCTTACTAGGCTGTGAGGCTGCGTTAGTGGGCTGAGAATTGGGCTTACTAGCCTGTGAGGCTGCTTTAGTGGGCTGAGAGGTTGGTTTTTTGGGCTGAGGGTGCATTGTAGTGGGAGTCTTGACAGGTTGGGAATGGTGTTACTTGGCCTGGGAAATGGACTTCTTCTTCTTGCTACTTCCTGCTTCCAGAAGAACTACATCTTCCCCCATGTTGTCCACTACACATGGCTATGAGATGCAATCCTCAAAGTATAGGTTGATCAAATGTTGGTTCCTCCTACAATCCTTGCACATTTCAAGCAAGTAGGCATCTGTCACCAACTTCTTCAATCCGGATGCAATGGAAACTCCAGGAACTTTCCACCAACAGTTTCCAGCTTCAATATATCCCAACTCCTTATAGTAACCCCTTACAAAAAACACATCAAGTGTGTCTCCCTCAACACCCATCAATACCTCTGTATTATCAGGTTCATAAACCATCTCTCCATCCTCGCACGTTTTAAACAACCCGTCATGGTGAAAAATAAACGTCATGGGAGGACCCTCTATCTACAATAACAAACACGAAAACACCATTAAAAAATAGACCAGCAACAACTACTCTCTATGTGTCACCAGCTACTATACCCAGTTTGTACCAATCAACCATTAACCCAAAATAAACATGCAGCAGAACCATCACTAAATTTAAACATCCCTTACTAAAACCCATCACAGAGCCAGATAAAGGAATGCAATCTCATACACCAAAATGATAAAAGAACATTTATACAAACCCTTGGTCACCCTAAACCCTTCCTTAAATCAGAAGAACACTAACACCACGACAGTAATAATACATCACACCACAGAATAAGTCAAAAATCATGAAAAAAGTTACATCCTTACCTATCACCGTCTCAATGCCTTCTTTCACTATCAATGCTGCACCAGTATAAGATCAACTCTGAATTCAATAGTGACAACTTCTCTATTTTAATCGTCAACCAGCACTAACGATTGTTGATGGGGTAGTTCAGAACTTAGGTCAAAGGCTTAGGGCATACCTTGGGGGAGACGATACGTTTTGGAGTGAAACAGAGAGAGATGGTTGATATGAGACGGGGGTCAGGCTTTGCAACGTTTGAATCTCTCTTCTGAAGACTAAACAACGACGTTTCAAGGCTAGGAGAGCCTTCTACCAAAACGGCGTCGTTTTAGTTGTCTGCCACGTTGGCAGTTGATGAGCGGATAATTTATACCCTTTTTGGCATTGTTTTTACATAGTTTTTAGTATGTTTTATTTACTTTTTATTATATTTTTATTAGTTTTTATTCAAAAAATCACATTTCTGGACTTTACTATGAGTTTGTGTATTTTTCTATAATTTCAGGTATTTTCTGACTGAAATTGAGGGACCTGAGCAAAAATCTGATTCAGAGGCTGAAAAAGGACTGCAGATGCTGTTGGATTCTGACCCTTTTGCACTCGAAGTGGATTTCTTGAGCTACAGAAGCCCAATTGGCGCTCTCTCAATTGTGTTGGAAAGTAGACATCCTGGGCTTTCCAAAAATATATAATAATCTATACTTTTTCTGAGATTTGATGGCCCAAACTGGCGTCGAAAGTCAGCCTAAAACTTTCTGGTGTAAAACGCCAGAACTGGCACCTTTTTCGGTGTTAAACGCCCATTCTGGCACTCAGGGAGGCGTTTAATGCCAACTTTGGGTATATGAACGTGAAATCTTGAAAGATCAGCCCAGGCACACACTAACTGGGTCCCAGAAGTGGAATTCTGCACTATCTGCACTTAGTTATTCATTTTCTGTAAACCTAAGTTATTAGCTTAGTATAAAAACTACTTTTAGAGATTCATTTTGTACCTCATGACATTTTTTACACATTTGACATTGTATCTTCTACGGCATGAGTCTCTAAACCCCATAGGTGGGGGTGCGGAGCTCTGCTGTGTTTTAATGGATTAATGCAATTACTACTGTTTTCTATTCAATCACGCTTGATTCTATTCTAAGATACTCACTCGTATTTCAATATGGAGAACATCATGATCTGTGACACTCATCATTATCCTCAACCCTATGAACGCGTGCCTGACAACCACTCCGTTCTATCTGAGCTCAATGTAGTTATTGGGCGACAGCTTGAGTGCGTATCTCTTGGGTTTCTGATCCACGGACTGAGTCCGGAGGTTAGAACCTTCGTGGTATAGGATAGAACCAAATTGGCAGCATTCCTGGAATTCGGAAAGTCTAAACATTGTCTGTGGTATTCCGAGTAGGATCTGGGAGGGGATGACTGTGATGAGCTTCAAACCTGCGAATGTTGGGCGCAGTGACAGTGTGTAAAAGGACAAGGGTCCTATTCCGACGCTAGTGGGAACCGACAGATGATTAGCCGTGCGGTAGCTATACATGGTATTTTTATCCGAGACGAGCAATTTGACAGTTGATTAGCCGTGCAGAGATCGTACCTGGTATTTTTCATCCGAGAGGATCATACAGCTTGCCATTGAAGGAAGCCATGCGTGTTTGGAGAAGAAGACAGTAGGAAAGTAGAGATTCAGACGATAGAGCATCTCCGGAACCTCAGCCTGTTTCTCATTTCTGAATCACAAGTACTATTTATTTCATGTTATTTATTTTTCATAAATACAATCACTCTTATTATTAATCTCTTGACTAAGATTTACAAAATAACCATAGCTTGCTTCAAGCCAACAATCTCCGTGGGATCGACCCTTACTCACGTAAGGTATTACTTGGACGACCCAGTGCACTTGCTGGTTAGTTGTACGGAGTTGTGAAAAGTATAATCACAATTTCGTGCACCAAGTTTTTGGCGCCGTTGCCGGGGATTGTTCGAGTTTGGACAACTGACGGTTTATTTTGTTGCTTAGATTAGGAAAATTTTATCTTTTTGGTTTAGAGTCACTGAAATTGAGTCTTTTATTATTGTTTTTGTTAAAATTTTTAAAATCCTTATTTTCTTTTTCTAAATTTTTTTCGAAAATTTTTAAACCAATAACTTCATAATTTAGTCTTCTCTTTGAGTTCAGTTTCATGTTTTAAGTTTGGTGTCAATTGCATGCCTTTATTTTTCTTTCAATTTTTCAAAATACATGTTCTTTGTTCTTCCTTGATTTCCAAGTTGTTCTTGTTTATTTTCCTTGTTTGATCTTTAGTTTTTCTTGTTTTGTGTCTTTTCTTATTTTTCTTGTGCATTTTTGAATTATTAGTGTGCAAAATATAAAAATTTTTTAAGTTTGGTGTCCTTTGTGTTTCTATTTTCTTAAAAATTTTTAAAATTTGTTCTTGGTGTCCATCTTGATCTTCAAAGTGTTCTTGGTGTTCATCTTGACATTCAAAGTTTTCCTATTTACTTTCTTTGTTTTAATATAAAAATTCTAAGTTTGGTGTTATTTTATTGTTTTTCTCTTTCCTCGTTAAATTCAAAAATTCAAAAAAATATCCTTTCCTTTATTTGCTCATTATTTTCGAATTACCTAGATTGATTTAGTCAAAATTTTTAAAATTTGGTAGTTTCTTGTTAGTCAAGTTAGAATTTCAATTTTAAAATTTATCTTTTTAAATCTTTTTCAATTCTTTTTTTTTATTTTTCAAAAATCCTTTATAAAATTTTTCAAAATCTTTTTCTTATTCATAATTTTCGAATTACTTGTACTATTTTATTATTTTGATTAAAAAAAATTTTAAGTTTGGTGTTTCCTTGCTAAGAAAGTTTCAATCTTCAAATTTTAAAATCATATCTTTTTCAAATCTTTTCTTTTATTTGTTTATTTTTACAAGTATATTTAATTTTAAGACATATCTTTTTCAAAACCTCCTAACAATTTTCTCTCTCTTTATTTTTCGAAATTTATATTTTATTTTATTTCTTTCTTTCAATTCGATTTATCTCTAATTAAATAAAATAAAAATAAAAATAAAAATATTTTAATTTTTCTTTTACTTTATTTCTATTTTACAATCCACAACATCTCCCTTTCTCCATCATGGACCTAAGTGGAAATGAACAGTCCAGAAGGACTCTGGGGTCATATGCTAACCCCACTAATGCTTCCTATGGGAGTAGTATCTGTATACCTCCCATCAGAGCAAGCAGTTTTGAGCTAAATCCTCAACTCATTATCATGGTGCAGCAAAATTTCCAGTATTCTGGTCTTCCACAGGAAGAACCTACTGAGTTTCTGGCACAGTTCTTACAAATTGCTGACACAGTACGTGATAAGGAAATAGATCAGGATGTCTACAAATTATTACTGTTTCCATTTGCTATAAAAGATAAAGCTAAGAGGTGGTTAAACAACCAACCCACAACAAGCATAAAAACATGGAAACAGTTATCAGACAAATTTCTGAATCAATATTTCCCTCCAAAAAGGATGACACAGCTAAGGCTGGACATCCAAGGTTTTAAACAAGAGGATAATGAATCCCTTTATGATGCTTGGGAGAGGTACAGAGGGATGCTAAGGAGATGCCCCTCTGAAATGTTTTCAGAATGGGTACAGTTGGATATCTTTTACTATAGTCTTACAGAAAAAGACCAAATATCTCTAGACCACTCAGCTGGTGGATCTATACATATGAGAAAGACAATTGAAGAGGGTCAAGAGCTCATTGATACAGTTGCTAGAAATCAATATCTATACTTAAGTAGTGGGACCTCCATGAAAGAAGAAGCTAATGCAGTATCCACTAAACTTAGTCCTCAAGAACAAGTTGCTGAACTTAATCAGCAATTGCTCATTATAACAAAACAGTTTGCAGAATTCAAAGAGATGCTCCAAGACACTAAAAATACTAACCAGAATATGGAAGCACAATTGGATCAGACAAGACAGCAGCTATCTAAACATATAATAGAAGAATGCCAAGCTGTTCAATTAAGGAGTGGGAAAACATTGAATGTCTCAATTCAAAGCAGCAAAAAGCCAAGAAAGGAACAAATAACAGAGGATGACCAACCCTCTGTTCAAAATCCCTCTGAGGACAGTAAGAGCCCAGCGAGGAATAATTCTGGCGTTCAAACGCCAGAAAAGGGTAAGAAAGTGGCGTTAAACGCCCAAGGGATGGCCACTTCTGGCGTCCAAACGCCAGAAAAGGGTGGCAATCTGGCGTTAAACGCCCATGCAACACCCAATCCTGGCGTTCAAACGCCAATAAGGGATCAGACACCTGCAAGTGCTGATAACAACCCCCCTAAGCAGGCTTCTCCAACCACTTCTGTAGGAAATAAACCTGTAGCAACTAAGGTTGAAGAATACAAAGCCAAAATGCCTTATCCTCAGAAACTCCGCCAAGCGGAACAGGATAAACAATTTGCCTGCTTTGCAGACTATCTCAGGACTCTTGAAATAAAGATTCCGTTTGCAGAGGCACTGGAGCAAATACCCTCTTATGCTAAGTTCATGAAAGATATCTTAAGTCATAAGAAGGATTGGAGGGTAGCTGAAAAAGTTTACCTCACTGAGAAATGCAGTGCAGTCATTCTGAAAAGCTTACCAGAGAAGCTTAAGGATCCCAGAAGCTTTATGGTACCATGCACATTAGAAAGTACTTGTACTAAGACAGCTCTATGTAATCTTGGGGCAAGCATCAACCTAATACCTGCATCCACTATCAAAAAGCTTGGTTTGACTGATGAAGTTAAACCAACCAGGATATGCCTCCAACTTGCTGATGGCTCCATTAAAATCCCATCAGGCATAATTGAGGACATGATTGTCAAGGTTGGGCCATTTGCCTTTTCTACTGACTTTGTAGTGCGAGAAATGGAGGAGCACAAGAGTGCAACTTTTATTCTAGGAAGACCTTTCCTAGCAAGTGGACGAACCCTTATTGACGTCCAAAAAGGGGAGATAACCCTGAGAGTCAATGAGGATGAGTTCAAGTTGAATGCTGTCAAAGCTATGCAGCATTCAGACACACCAAAAGACTTCCTGAGCGCTGACATCGTTGACTCTCTGGTAGAAGAGGTCAATATGACTGAGATTCTCGAATCAGAGCTAGAGGACATTTTTAAAGATGTTCAGCCTGATCTGGAAGAACCAGAGAAAACAGAAGAACCTCTGAAAATTCCCCAGGAAGAGGAGAAACCTCCTAAACCCGAGCTCAAACCACTACCACCATCCCTGAAATATGCATTTCTGGGAGAAGATAACACTTTTCCTGTGATCATAAGCTCTACTTTAGAACCACAGAAAGAGAAAGCACTAATTCAGGTGCTAAGGACACACAAGATAGCTCTTGGGTGGTCCATAAGTGATCTTAAGGGCATCAGTTCAGCTAGATGCATACACAAGATCCTATTGGAGGATGATGCTAAGCCAGTGGTTCAACCACAAAGGCGGCTGAATCCAGCCATGAAGGAGGTGGTGCAGAAAGAGGTCACTAAGTTACTAGAGGCTGGGATTATTTATCCTATTTCTGATAGCCCCTGGGTGAGCCCTGTCCAAGTTGTCCCCAAGAAGGGAGGCATGACAGTGGTTCATAATGAAAAGAATGAACTGGTTCCTACAAGAACAGTTACAGGGTGGCGTATGTGTATTGACTACAGAAGGCTCAATACAGCCACCAGAAAGGATCATTTTCCTTTACCATTCATAGACCAGATGCTAGAGAGACTAGCAGGCCATGAATACTACTGCTTTTTGGATGGCTATTCAGGTTACAACCAAATTGCAGTAGATCCTCAGGACCAAGAGAAAACAGCATTCACATGTCCATCTGGAGTATTTGCCTATAGAAGGATGCCATTTGGTCTGTGCAATACACCTGCAACCTTTTAGAGGTGCATGCTCTCTATTTTCTCTAATATGGTAGAGAAATTTCTGGAAGTTTTCATGGATGACTTCTCAGTATTTGGAGACTCATTTAGCTCCTGTCTTGACCATCTAGCACTTGTTTTAAAAAGGTGCCAAGAGACTAACCTGGTTTTAAAATGGGAAAAATGTCACTTTATGGTGGCTGAAGGAATTAACCTTGGGCACAAAATTTCAAACAAGGAAATAGAGGTGGATCAAGCTAAAGTAGAGGTAATTGAAAAATTACCACCACCTACCAATGTTAAGGTAATCAGAAGCTTTCTGGGGCATGCAGGATTCTATAGGAGGTTCATTAAGGATTTTTCAAAAATTGCAAAACCTCTGAGTAATCTGCTAGCTACTGACACGCCATTTGTCTTTGACACTAAGTGTCTGCAGGCGTTTGAAACTCTGAAAGCTAAGTTGGTCACAGCACCAGTCATTTCTGCACCAGACTGGACATTACCATTTGAACTAATGTGTGATGCTAGTGACCATGCCATTGGTGCAGTGTTGGAACAGAGGCATAACAAGCTTCTGCACGTCATTTATTATGCTAACCGTGTTTTGAATGACGCACAGAAGAATTACACAACCACAGAAAAAGAGTTGCTTGCAGTGGTTTATGCCATTGACAAGTTTAGATCTTATTTAGTGGGATCAAAAGTGATTGTGTACACTGACCATGCTGCTCTAAAATACCTCGTCACAAAGCAGGATTTCAAAACCCAGACTCATTAGATGGGTGTTGCTTCTGCAAGAGTTTGATATAGAAATAAGAGACAGAAAAGGGACAGAGAACCAAGTAGCAGATCACCTGTTCCGGATAGAACTAGTAGCAGGAGCGTCCCTCCCTCCTACTGAGATCTCTGAAACCTTTCCGGATGAGCAACTCTTTACCATTTAGGAATTACCATGGTTTGCAGACATTGCAAACTATAAAGCTGTGAGATTCATACCCAAAGAGTACAGTAAGCAACAAATGAAAAAGTTGATTTCTGATGCAAAGTACTACTTGTGGGATGAACCATATCTCTTTAAGAGGTGTACAGACGGAGTAATCCGCAGATGTGTGCCTAGAGAAGAGGCACAGAAGATCCTATGGCATTGCCATGGATCACAATATGGTGGACACTTTGGAGGTGAGCGAACAGCCACCAAGGTTCTCCAATGTGGCTTCTACTGGCCTACTCTCTACAGAGACTCCCGAGAGTTTGTATGTAACTGTGACAGTTGCCAGAGAGCTGGTAATCTGCCTCATGGTTATGCCATGCCTTAACAAGGGATCTTAGAGATTGAGTTATTTGATGTATGGGGTATTGACTTCATGGGGCCTTTTCCACCATCATACTCAAACACTTATATTCTGGTGGTAGTAGACTATGTATCTAAATGGGTGGAGGCAATTGCAATGCCCACTAATGATACTAAGACAGTAATGAAGTTCCTCCAGAAGCATATCTTCAGCAGGTTCGGTCTCCCTAGGATACTGATCAGTGATGGAGGCACTCATTTCTGCAATAAACAGCTTAACTCTGCTCTGGTCCGATATGGAATTAACCACAAAGTGGCAACTCCATATCATCCACAGACAAATGGGCAGGCTGAAGTCTCGAATAGAGAACTAAAACGAATCCTAGAACGGACTGTAAGTACCCGTAGAAAGGATTGGGCAAGAAGTCTGGATGATGCTATGTGGGCATACATAATAGCATTCAAGATTCCTATAGGGACCTCTCCATACCAGCTTGTGTATGACAAAGCCTGTCATCTGCCAGTGGAGCTAGAACACAAAGCCTACTGGACAACCAGGTTCCTAAACCTTGATGCCAAGATAGTTGGAGAGAAAAGATTACTCCAGTTGAATGAGCTAGAGGAGTTCAGACTCAATGCTTTCTAAAATGCTAAAATCTATAAAGAGAAAGTAAAAAGATGGCATGACAAAAGGCTGTCTTCTAGAGTCTTTGAGGCAGGACAGAAGGTCCTACTATTTAACTCTAGGCTCAGATTGTTTCCTGGGAAGTTGAAATCCCGGTGGAGGGGACCATATGTGATTACAAGTGTGTCACCATATGGTTATGTAGAGCTCCAAGATATTGATTCTGACAAAAAGTTCATTTTTAATGGACAGAGAATCAAACATTATCTTGAAGGCAATGTTGATCAAGAATGCTCAAAGTTGAGACTAAATTAAAAGCTCAGTAAAGTCCAGCTAAAGACAGTAAAGAAGCACTTACTGGGAGGCAACCTAGCCATTATTAGATGTTTATAAAAATTATATAAGTTTATTTAATTTTGTTAATTATGTTTGTTAATGCTTATCAGTGAAAAAGTCAAGGAAATAAAGGTTCAGAACATAAAATAGAAGAATCACAGAGAAAAAGAGCTCACTGGCGTCAAAACGCCAGTAAAGAGGCAAATTGGGCGTTAAACGCCAGAATGGGCAGCATTCTGGGCGTTTAACGCCAGAAACAGCAGCATCCTGGGCGTTCAGAAAAACACCCAGTGAGAAAGGATTTCTGGCGTTTAACGCCAGCCAGGGTATCTGGCTGGGCATTAAACGCCAGAACTGCTAGGGGAGAGGTAATTTCGTTTCCAATTCAATTTTTTTCGAATTTTCGTGTTTTAATTCAAAATTTTCTGCATCTAAATATTACAAACATTCAATTTCTAACTTCCATTAACAAAAATTCATAATCTTATAAATTCCTTTCAATTCTCCTTCAAATTCTTTTCAAATCTTTTTCAAAAACTCATTTATCCTTCCAATTTCTTTTCAAATATTTTCAATTCATTCATATTATCTTTTATTTCTTAGATGCATAAACAAAAATTCAGATTTAACTTCCTCATATCTTCTTCATATCTCTTAAATTTTGAAAACAATCTTCTCTTTTGCATATCATGTTTATCTTGTATCAATCGTATCTTTCAATAATATCTTTTTCAAATTTTTTCGAACCCATACCCTCTCCCCCCTCTATTTATGCATTCGGCCATCCCCCTTCCTCCATGATTCGAATCCTTCTCCCCATCTATTCATCTTCTTTCTTTACTTTTGCTTGAGGACAAGAAAACCTCTAAGTTTGGTGTGATTTTCTGTGATCACTGACCAAGATCATGGCCCCTAAAGGAAAACAAACAACTCAAAGAGGCAAGAAAGAAAATAATCCAAAACCACAATGGATGCATGAGAGATTCTGCACCAAAGAACATGCAGATCACTACTTCAAAATTGTGTGCAGAAGATCAGTGATCCCGGAAGTCAAGTTCGATCTGAAAGAAGACGAATATCCGGAGATTCAAGAGCAGATTCGAAACAGAGGTTGGGAAATCCTAGCTAATCCTGAGATGAATGTGGGAAGAAACATGATTCAGGAATTCTATGCAAATCTGTGGCTGATAGATAAGCAAAGAATGGAGTGAACTGCCTTCCATACTTTTCGAACCATGGTCAGAAGGAAGATTATCTAATTCTATCTTGACAAAGTGAGAGAAGTTCTCAAACTTCCTCAACTACATGATGATCCAGAATCCTTTAATAGGAGAATGGCTAAAGATAAAAAGCTGGATTAAGTTCTAGAGGACATATGCCTCCCTGGAACCAAGTGGATAACCAATTCAAAAGGTGTCCCAAACCAACTGAAGAGAGGAGACCTCAAGCTAGTTGCTAGGGGCTGGCTGAATTTCATTGGGCGATCTATACTTCCCACCAGTAATCGCTCTGAAGTCACTGTCAAAAGAACAGTGATGATTCACTGTATTATGCTGGAAAAAGAGGTGGAGGTTCATCAGCTAATTCCTTGTGAAATTTACTTATTTGCAAACAAGGAATACACTGAAGCCAAATTGGCTTACCCAAGCTTGATCAATCTGTTATGTAAAGATGCGGGAGTACAGATAGGTGTGGATGAGTATATCCCAGTTGAACACCCAATCACCAAAAGGGTAATGGATGGACCTCAAGTTGAAGACAACCTCATCAAGAGGAGGGCGCATGAGCACCTCCCAGAAATTCCTCAATTTGACTATTGGACCCGCTTAGAAGCATCTGTCAACAAGCTGCAAGAATCTATGGATCAACTCAAAGATGAGCAGCAGAATCAGAACAACATGCTCTGCAAACTGCTCAGAGAACAAGAGAAGCAAGGGCGTGAGTTACAGGAACTAAAACGCCAAAAGCTGATCCTTGAAGAGCCAGACATCCCACAGATTGAAGGAGCACCTATCTCTCAAAATAAAGGTTGTTGAGTTCTAACTCTGTGATAACTTTTTTTATTAGAAACCTATTTTAAGAGTCACATAAGCATTAGTATTAGAGTCATTTATTTTTATGTCTTTAATTTCCTCTCTTTTATTATTATTTGTCTGCTTTTATGTCTATTTTATGTCTTATTTTTATTTCATGATCAATAAATTTTAGAGTCTATGTCTTAAAGCTATGAATGTCCTATGAATCCTTCACCTTTCTTAAATGAAAAATATTTTCTGAAAAAGAAAAAGAAGTACATGAATTTCGAATTATATCTTGAAAATAATCTAATTATTTTGATGTGGTGGCAATACTTTTTTGTTTTCTGGATGAATGCTTGAACAATACATATTTTTGATATTGTTATTTATGAATGTTAAAATTGTTGGCTCTTGAAAGAATAATGAAAAAAGGAGAAATGTTATTGATGATCTGAAAAATCAAAAAATTGATTCTTGAAGCAAGAAAAAGCAGTGAATACAAAACTTGCGGAAAAAAAAAAGAAAAAAGAAAAAGAAAAAGAGAAAGCAAGCAAAAAAAGCCAATAACCCTTTAAACTAAAAGGCAAGGGTAAAGAGGATCCAAGGCTTTGAGCATTAATGGATAGGAGGGCCCAAAGGAATAAAATCCTGGCCTAAGCGGCTAAATCAAGTTGTCCCTAACCATGTGCTTGTGACATGAAGGTCCAAGTAAAGAGCTTGAGACTGAGTGGTTAAAGTCGTGGTCCAAAGCAAAAAAGAGTGTGCTTAAGAGCTCTGAGCACCTCTAACTGGGGACTCTAGCAAAGCTGAGTCACAATCTAAAAATGTTCACCCAGTTATGTGTCTGTGGCATTTATGTATCCGGTGGTAATACTGGAAAATAAAGTGCTTAGGGTCACGGCCAAGACTCATAAAGTAATTGCATTCAAGAATCAACATACTGAACTAGGAGAATCAATAACACTATCTGAATTCTGAGTTCCTATAGATGCCAATCATTCTGAACTTCAAAGGATAAAGTGAGATGCCAAAACTGTTCAAAAGCAAAAAGGCTATAAGTCCCGCTCATCTAATTGGAACTGAGCTTCATTGATGTTTGAAATTTATTGTACATTCTCTTCTTTTTATCCTATTTTGTTTTTAGTTTCTTGGGGACAAGCAACAATTTAAGTTTGGTGTTGTGATGAGCGGATAATTTATACCCTTTTTGGCATTGTTTTTACATAGTTTTTAGTATGTTTTATTTACTTTTTATTATATTTTTATTAGTTTTTATTCAAAAAATCACATTTCTGGACTTTACTATGAGTTTGTGTATTTTTCTGTAATTTTAGGTATTTTCTGACTGAAATTGAGGGACCTGAGCAAAAATCTGATTCAGAGGCTGAAAAAGGACTGCAGATGCTGTTGGATTCTGACCCTCCTGCACTCGAAGTGAATTTTCTGGAGCTATAGAAGCTCAATTGGCGTGCTCTCAATTGCGTTGGAAAGTAGACATCCTGGACTTTCCATCAATATATAATAGTCCATACTTTGCCCGAGATTTGATGCCCAAACTGGTGTCCAAAGTCAGCCTAAAACTTTCTGGCGTAAAACGCCAGAACTGGCACCTTTTTCGGCATTAAACGCCCATTCTGGCACTCAGTGTGGCGTTTAACGCCAACTTTGGGCATATGAACGTGAAAGCTTGAAAGCTCAGCCCAGGCACATACCAAGTGGGTCCGAGAAGTAGAATTCTGCACTATCTGCACTTAGTTATTCATTTTTTGTAAACCTAAGTTATTAGCTTAGTATAAAAACTACTTTTAGAGATTCATTTTGTACCTCATGACATTTTTTACACATTTGACATTGTATCTTCTACGGCATGAGTCTCTAAACCCCATAGGTGGGGGTGCGGAGCTCTGCTGTGTTTTAATGGATTAATGCAATTACTACTGTTTTCTATTCAATCACGCTTGATTCTATTCTAAGATACTCACTCGTACTTCAATATGGAGAACATGATGATCTGTGACACTCATCATTATCCTCAACCCTATGAACGCGTGCCTGACAACCACTCCATTCTATCTGAGCTCAATATAATCATTGGGCGACAGCTTGAGTGCGTATCTCTTGGGTTTCTGATCCACGGACCGAGTCCGGAGGTTAGAACCTTCGTGGTATAGGCTAGAACCAAATTGGCAGCATTCCTGGGATCCGAAAAGTCTAAACCTTGTCTGTGGTATTCCGAGTAGGATCTGGGAGGGGATGACTGTGACGAGCTTTAAACCTGCGAATGTTGGGCGCAGTGACAGTGTGCAAAAGGACAAGTGTCCTATTCCGACGCTAGTGGGAACCGACAAATGATTAGCCGTGCGGTAGCTGTACATGGTATTTTTCATCCGAGACGAGCAATCCGATAGTTGATTAGCCGTGCAGAGATCGTACCTGGTATTTTTCATCCGAGAGGATCATACAGCTTGCCATTGAAGGAAGTCATGCGTGTTTGGAGAAGAAGACAGTAGGAAAGCAGAGATTCAGATGATAGAGCATCTCCGGAACCTCAGTCTGTTTCTCATTACTGAATCACAAGTACTATTTATTTCATGTTATTTATTTTTCATAAATACAATCACTCTTATTATTAATCTCCTGACTAAGATTTACGAAATAACCATAGCTTGCTTCAAGCCGACAATTTCCATGGGATCGACCCTTACTTACGTAAGGTATTACTTGGACGACCCAGTGCACTTGCTGGTTAGTTGTGCGGAGTTGTGAAAAGTGTAATCACAATTTCGTGCACCAGCAGTTAACGGCACACGTTAGTAGACGTTTGCCAACTCAGCGACGGAGATGACGGAAGGACGAACGTGGCCAAATAGGGTATCTTTTGGGGACGAATTTGATTAATTTTATCTTTCGAAAACGAAAATGGAGATCGAAGTATCTTTTAGGGACGATTTTGACTATTAACTCTTAATATACGATATAGTTGTTGATATAATCACGAACTATATATAATATTTCATTAACTAAATTGATGATAAGAAAAGAAAATAATAGTAAGGAACTAAACTAAATACCAAATAACTACTCTTCTAAACTAAATTGAGGATTACCTCAAACAAACACAAGATTCAAAATGTTCTAAATAAAAAAAAAAGACATGTCACAACTCACACGACAAAGTTGATAGCAAAACTTGCAAAATTACGTCATAACACATTGATATTTTTGCTTTCACTTTTGGTCCAATTACGTGAACCCTTTTGGTACACGAGTCAGGGTGCGGTATACCGTTCCATCATCCCTATCATTTTTTGTCTTTTGGCGATAATGATCTAAATCTAATGTTTCCACTGTCTTTGTATAGCATAGAGTAAATGTTCTTTTTAATCTCTTATCATTTATACAAGAAGCAAAACAATTTTTTATATTTAAAATTTTTTGTTTGATCTACAATTATTTAAATAATTAATTTAAACAATTCTTGACACATTAGCAGATCAATTACTTAAATAATTAAAAAATTAATTAAAAAATTTTAAATTATAAAAAATAAGTTTGTCACTCAAATAAATTATCAAAGACAAAAAAAAAAAAATATTTACTCTATAAACAAAATTAAATGGGGGCCATGGAATGATTGTCCTATTTTCTAAAGAAATATAATCATTAATCAATTGTCAAGGTTTGCGGTTTCTTTTACCCCCTTCTTAGCTGAATGGCTTTGTTGATCTGTATATGATTCTAGAAAAGTGATTTAAAATGGTTCATAATTTTGAGGATCGAAGCCTAACCGTTATCCATCATCTAATCTAATCTAATTAATTAATGCATGAGCACAAAAAGTGCTGCGGCTTTACACGTAAGTGGGATTTTTCAAATATAGATTACAATAAGAAAAATATTACTTATCTAACAAGTGAGGGCAATTTTTTTTTTTAAATATTGACATAATTTTAGTGTTTTTTAAAATATTTGATGATTTTCGTGTTTTATACACATGTGAAGAGATCTGATATAAATACAATGCGTTAATGCTGAATTGTGATTTATTAAAATTTTAACTTTTGAAAAAGATAAAACAATAATGTCGTATTGTAAAAAACTAATTTTTTATTTGACTAAATATTATAGTTGTAGAACTGAATTGGTAATCGAATCAGTTAGACTATTATTTTATTTTAGTAGTTTAATTGATAAATTACTGGTTGAACTGGTAGAATCAATTCTAAATAAATAAAAAATATAAAATAATAAAAAAACTAAAATTAAAATTTAAAATATATATCTTTACTAATATTTAAGAATAATCAAGTTTCGTTATAATCAATAAGTTATAATTTGGTTATTATTAATAAGTATATAAAAATTTAGTATTTTTTTAATAAAGATTTTTTAATTTTATTTTTATATTAAAGTAACTATTTTTATTTTAATAACTAACTAATTAGTTTATATTTATTATATTGTTATATACTATATATGTATTTATTGAAAAATAATATTAATAAATATCATATAATCACAAAAAATAATTATATTGTAATTAATAAAAATATTTGATATTTTTTATTTATACATATTTAAAAATATTTATATTAATAATTATGAATAATAAAAAATATAATTAATTTAAATATAAGTGAGTATAAAATTAAAATAATATCTAAAAAATTTATTGTGCGTTTTTATTATATAATTAATAATTAGCATAATAAAGTAATAAGGAATAACATAGCCAAAGAGAGTACGCAGTAACAAGAAAAATCCAAATTCAAATAATATCTTCACCAATTTTAAAATTTTTTTTCAAGTGGTCGGTTTTCACTGATTTTGACGGTTTTTTATTGGTTTTTGTCTTTAAGCGATCTTGACATTCGTTTTTCGGTCAAACCGACCGGTCTGATCCGATTTTTATAACTATGTTAAATACAATTCGTGAGCGCTGTATAGTATTTAAAAAAATAGTTTTTACTAATAAAAGAAAATCAAGAACTTTTTTTTAATATTGGACTGCAAGTGGTATATCTCACCAAAATTATTGTTGAGGCATGTATTATGCCGTTATGGTTGGCGGCTGCAGGAGTTTGGAACACGGCGACGCCATTAAGCAAAAACGAAAAATGTCGCTGACGTTTTGTGTTGCTATTATGCAGATTTTTAGCATATCTAGGTTGGTTCGATATCTAATGATCTGAGAGTAAAACCTACTCCTCTTTAATGATTTCAATTTTGCATTGTGCATCAAAGACTCTTGTTGGACTAGTGATGAAAAGAAAGAACATAGAAAGGAAAGACAAAAGCTACAAAATTTGGAATGGAAAAGATGCAAGAGAAATATAGTAAATGACTAAATTTAAAGAAAGCAATAAATCGTCTTTGATATGATTAAAGGACTTTAAAATTTGAATACATTGAAATCAAAAAAAGAAAGAACAAGACTTTAATTTGTAGAGAAAATAAATTGCGAAAAAGAAAATTTGCAAGAGAAATTAAAATGAAAGTGAAGACAATGGAAGGAACCCTACAGAAAAAATGAACTTTGAGCAAGATTAGAAAGTCTCTGGAGATGTGATATTGCAAGAGCTTTTTCTGAGAATGAATTTGAACTTCTATTCTTTCCAAGCTATGTTTATTTATAGCCATTTTCAACCAATCAAAATTCCTTCATGTGCTCCACATACAAAGAAATCAAACATATTGTTCCTGCCACAACAATAATAGTGTGATAATCATCTTCAGCTGTCTCAATTACCGGCCTCCCCATTGCTTCGATCACAAATCCTCATTTTCGATATGCATCTTCGATCAACCTAACTTGCTCATCGATGATTTCTCTTTGATAACCTTGAGCACCTTCTCAACATAGTCCAGACAAATGTCTTCGATTTGTTCATAATCAAATTTACATTATTTTTAGCCAACAAATTGCCCCCTTGAATTGATAATTCCTTTCTTAAAACAAAGAATGTGTTGATTTAATAAAACTTCCCTTCTCTTTTATTTAAGATATTAAAAAAAAAACAAATTTTAAACCCAAAATGTTTGGGATCCTTAACTGGCACCAAATTTTGGAAACCACTCCATTTCATTACATCCATTAAATGCGCGAGCCATAATGCACACTTTCCCATTAATTTCGGGCATTTCAACTCTCCTTAACTCAAAAAACTTCTTAAATTTCGCTTATAAATATTACTTTATCAACCTTTTTAGAATCTTTTCTAAAAACTTCTTCATCACAAAAGATTATTTCACCTTCCAAATTTTGCACCTGAAGGCAAGAAACATCTTCACATACCTTTACTGTTCGTGAGACTTAAATTCATCTTCTTCTTACTATTGCAAAATTATTTCGTCTTTCAAGTTTTGCATCTAAAAGCAGAGCGCAATTTCTTTATAGACCACTCACTGTTCATAAAGCTCATCTTCATCTACTTCTCTTTTAAAGGTATGTTTCATATACTAGCCATTTATATTTGAACCATTAATTCTGATATCTCCATTTCATAAAGAGGTATTCTTATTTTACTCATTTCGCCACAATGCATTTTCTAGAATCACCATGGCCACTAGCAACAACCCTTCTCTTTTCACAAAAGAAAAAGAGACCATGGAGGAAACTCCATGTATGAACCTTGGGATTATAGCTCAGGATCATGATATTATTATTGAAGACCCCGTTGATATTGCCAATGCAAAAAAATCCTTTTTCCTTTCATTGTTGATGATCAAATGCACTGTTTTCTGAGCCCTTTGTTTCCTCCCTCAAAAATCGACCGAGTCCGCCCTTTTTTCTTTCTCTCCCTGGTCAAGAGCTGCTAATAAAAAAGGACATGTACATAGATCTTTTCGATGACTATACAAACCTATTTCGGAACAACCCTAAGACTTCTTCGAAGAGTGTGAATTATATAGCCTGGTTCAAAAGGATTAAACCAGAAAAGAAAGAATTTTGGGCCTGGCGTGGTATATATGACTTGTTTTGATTATCCTAATACCAACTTGCCACTCACCATTGAATGATCAGAGCTACCTTGTACTTCTGGATTCGGTCAACTAACAACTTCCATTTCTCATGTGGGATGGTCGGCCTAAATCTTTTCAATGTAGCAGCTATTACAAGGTTAAATCTTTCTGGGGTCGATATTACCTCGAACATGGAACCAGAAAAAAATGTAAAATCAATTGGGAGAGTTCTTCTTATGGAGAATTCATAAAAAATAATATGGGTCAAGCTAAAGATCCCGTTTCTGAGGATGAGCACGTAGCCTTTTTGTGTTTCTGGTTAAATGCTGTGGTTTTCTGTTCTCGAAGTGTCACTATGCAAAAGCTTTATCAACCTCTTGCTGCCTTGATCCATGACGAGCTAGATTTCTACCGGTAAAGAAATTTATAAAAATAATCACATTGTAGGTATAGTTTTCAAACCAACAAAAGATCCTTTCGTACAAAAGTTTGGTTGTCACAAGTAACAAAACCCAATAAAATTTATAACCGAAGTATTTAAACCTCGGATCGTCTCTCAAGGAATTGCAGGGTAGTATGATTTATTATTGGTTATGGAAAAAGGTATATTTTTGGGTTTTTTTGAAATAAGGAACAGGAAAATAAATTGACGGGAAAGTAAATTAATTATCATAAAAACCATTGCAAGGTATAAGAACAAGAAATCCCATCCTAGTTATCCTTATCAAGTGTGATGAGAATTGTTTATTGCTCCCACTTAGTTAACCCTTACTAAATAAAGGAAAGTCAAGTGGACTAATTAATTTGATTCCTCAAGTCCTAGTTAACTCCTATGGAAAGACTAGCTTTAGAGGGATCCAAATCAATCAGCAGATTCTAATTTTCAATCAACAGTTGAGTTTGATAACTCAAGTGTCACCAATTACTCAACCAAAACAAAGGGAGAAGAAATCTAAATTAAATTAAAAGTATCGATAACATAAATAGAAGAAAGCAATCTCAATTCTGAAATACCTCGAATTATATTAAATAAGAAAATCAATTCTAACATGGAGTTCGTAAACTAATATTGGGAAAAATAAACAAATTAAAGTAATAGAATAAATAAAAGTAAAAGAGAACATAAATTAAAGGAACATTGAACTTGGAATTGAGAAAACGAAGAAATTCTAATCCTAAAACCTAAGAGAGAGGAGAGAGCCTCTCTCTCTAGAAAACTACATCTAAAACCTAAAAGTCTCTGTTATGAATGAATGATTGATGAATTACTTGATTCCCTCATTCTCCAGCCTCTATTCTGTGTTTCTGGGCTTGGATTTGGGCCAAAAAGGAGTCCAGAAATTGCTGGGGGAGACATCTGTAACTTTCTGCACGTGGCATCTGTCACGCGTACGCATAGGTCACGCGTGCGCGTCATTTGGAGATTTTCCTTGTCACGTGTACGCGTCGTTTGTGCTCTACACCAGGCATGTGTCCGCGTTGTTCATGCGCGTGCGTCACTATCAGTTTCTCAAATACTTCATTTTTGCGCGTTCCTTCCACTTTTGCATGTTTTCTCTCTGTCTTCTAAGCCATTTGGTGCACGAATTGTGAATCACACTTTTCACAATTCGTACCACTAACCAGCAAGTGCACTGGGTCGTCCAAGTAATACCTTACGTGAGTAAGGGTCGAATCCCACGGAGATTGTTGGTTTGAAGCAATCTCTGGTTATCTTGTAAATCTCAGTTAGGAGGCCAATTATAATTATCAATTGACTTGCAAATGAACAAGGGAACATAAAATAAATACTTGGTATGCAGTAATGGAGAATATGTTGGAGTTTTGGAGATGCTTTGTCTTCTGAATCTCTGCTTTCTCCCTGTCTTCTTCTTCACACACGCAAGGCTCCTTCCATGGCAAGCTGTATGTAAGGTGTCACCGTTGTCAATGGCTACTTCCCGTCCTCTCAGTGAAAATGGTCCAAATGCTCTGTCACAGCACGGCTAATCATCTGTTGGTTCTCGATCGTGTCGGAATAGAATCCCTTGATTCTTTTACGTCTGTCACTACGCCCAACAATCGCAAGTTTGAAGCTCATCACAGCCATTCAATCCTTGAATCCTACTCGGAATACCACAGACAAGGTTTAGACTTTCCGGATTCTCATGAATGCCGCCATCAATTATAGCTTATACCACGAAGACTCTGATTAAGAAATCTAAGAGATACTCATTCAATCTGATGTAGAACGGAGGTGGTTGTCAGACACACGTTCATGGATTGAGGAAGGTGATGAGTGTCACGGATCATCACCTTCTTCATAGTGAAGCGCGAATGAGTATCTTAGATAGGAACAAGCGTGTTTGAATGGAAAATAGAGATAATTGCATTAATTCATCAAGACGCTGCAGAGCTCCTCACCCCCAACAATGGAGTTTAGAGACTCATGCCGTCAAAGAGTACAAAGTTCAGATCTAAAAATGTCATGAGATTCCAAATAAATCTCTAAAAGTTGTTTAAATACTAAACTAGTAACCTAGGTTTACAGAAAATGAGTAAACTATGATAGATAGTGCATAAATCCACTTCTGGGGCCACTTGGTGTGTGCTGGGGCTGAGACTTAAGCTTCTCACGTGCCTGGGCTATTTTGGGCATTCAACGCCAGGTTGTAACCTGTTTCTGGCGTTGAACTCCAACTTGTAACTTGTTTCTGGCGCTGGACGCCAGACTGCAACATGAAACTGGCGTTGAACGCCAGTTTATGTCATCTATCCTTGAGCAAAGTATGGACTATTATATATTGATATAAAGCCCTGGATGTCTACTTTCCAACGCAATTGAGAGCGTACCAGTTGGAGTTCTGTAGCTCCAGAAAATCCACTTTGAGTGCATGGAGGTCAGAATCCAACAGCATCAGCAGTCCTTTTTCAGCCTGAATCAGATTTTTGCTCAGCTCCCTCAATTTCAGCCAGAAAATACGTGAAATCACAGAAAAACACACAAACTCATAGTAAAGTCCAGAAATGTGATTTTTAATTAAAAACTAATAAAACATACTAAAAACCAACTAAATCATACTAAAAACTAAGTAAAAACAATGCCAAAAAGCGTATAAATTATCCGCTCATCACAACACCAAACTTAAATCGTTGCTTTTCCCCAAGCAACTAAAAATAAAGTAGGATAAAAAGAAGAGAATATACAATGAATTCCAAAAACATCTATGAAGATCAGTCTTAATTAGATGAGCGGGGCTATTAGCTTTTTGCTTCTGAATAGTTTTGGCATCTCACTTTATCCTTTGAAGTTCAGAATGATTGGTATCTATAGGAACTCAGAATTCAGAGAGTGTTATTGATTCTCCTAGTTCAGTATGTTGATTCTTGAACACAGCTACTTTATGAGTCTTGGCCGTGGCCCTAAGCACTCTGTTTTCCAGTATTACCACCGGATACATACATGCCACAGACACATAACTGGGTGAACCTTTTCAGATTGTGACTCAGCTTTGCTAAAGTCCCCAATTAGAGGTGTCCAGGGTTCTTAAGCACACTCTGTTTTTTGCTTTGGACCTCGACTTTAACCGCTCAGTCTCAAGTTTTCACTTGACACCTTCACGCCACAAGCACATGGTTAGAGACAGCTTGGTTTAGCCGCTAAGGCTAGGATTTTATTTCTTTAGGCCCTCCTATCCACTGATGCTCAAAGCCTTGGATCCTTTTTATTACCCTTGCCTTTTGGTTTTAAGGGCCATTGGCTTTTTGCTCTTGCCTTTTGGTTTAAAGAGCTTTTGGCTTTTTCTGCTTGCTTTTTCTTTTTCTTGCTCTCTTTTTTTTTTCGCATATATATATATTTTTGCAAGCTTTGTTCTTCACTGCTTTTTCTTGCTTCAAGAATCATTTTTATGATTTTTCAGATTATCAAATAACATTTTTCCTTTTTTATCATTCTTTCAAGAGCCAACAATTTTAACATTCATAAGCAACAAATTCAAAAGACATATGCACTGTTCAAGCATTCATTTAGAAAACAAAAAGTATTGCCACCACATCAAAATAATTAAACTATTTTAAAATTCAAAATTCATGTACTTCTTTTTCTTTTTCAGAAAATAATTTTCATTTAAGAAAGGTGATGGATTCATAGGACATTCATATCTTTAAGCCATAGACACTTAGATACTAGTGATCATATAGTAAAGACACAAACATAATTTAACATGAAGCATAGTAAACGAAAAACAGGAAAATAAGAACAAGGAGATTAAGGAATGGGTCCACCTTAATGAGGGTGGCGTCTTCCTCTTCTTGAAGAACCAATGGTGCTCTTGAGCTCCTCTATGTCTCTTCCTTGCCTTTGTTGCTCTTTCCTCATAGCTCTTTGATCTGCAGTCAATTGCTCTACCACTGAATTATGGAAAAACAAAAGCAATGCTTTTACCACACCAAACTTAAAAGGTTTGCTCGTCCTCGAGCAAAAGAAGAAAGAAGTGGAGAAGATGGAGGAGATGGAAGTGTGTGGATGGGTGGGTTTGGGAGGGAAATGGTTTGAATTTGAATGGTGAGGTAGGTGGGGATCCTGTGGGGTCCACAGATCCAGTGGGGTCAAGGATTTAGCATCCCTACTCCAATTAGGCATACAAAATGCTCTTACTGTGCAATCCTGGCGTTTAACGCCAGACTGCTGCCTGTTTCTGGCGTTAAACGCCCAAATGTAGCCTGTTTCTGGCGTTTAACGCCAGACTGATGCTTGTTTCTGGCGTTAAACGCCAGCTTGGTGCTTGTTTCTGGCGTTAAACGCCAGACAGATGCTTGTTTCTGGCGTTTAAACGCCAGAATGATCTTCCTCCAGGGTGTGCTATTTTTCATGCTGTTTTTCATTCTATTTTTGATTTTCCATTTGTTTTTGTGACTTCACATGATCATCAACCTAAAGAAAACATAAAATAGCAATGGAAAATAAATAGATATAATTAAATAACATTGGGTTGCCTCCCAACAAGCATTTTTTTAATGTCAATAGCTTGACAGTGAGCTCTCATGGAGCCTCACAGATAATCAGAGCAAGGTTGGGACCTCCCAACACCAAACTTAGAGTTTGGTTGTAGCCTCCCAACACCAAACTTAGAGTTTGACTGTGGGGCCTTTGGTTGACTCTGCAGTGAGAGAAGCTTTTCATGATTCCTCTCCATGGTTACAGAAGGAGAACCTTGTGTCTTATAGTTTGCAATGTCTGCAAACCACAGAGCTTCCTGAATAGCAAACAATTGCTCATCCGGAAAGGTTTCAGAGATCTCAGTAGGAGGGAGGGATGCTCCTGCTACTGGTTCTATCCGGGACAGGTGATCAGCTACTTGATTCTCTGTTCCTTTTCTGTCTCTTATTTCTATATCAAACTCTTGCAGAAGCAACACCCATCTTATGAGCCTGTGCTTTGAATCCTGCTTTTTGAGTAGATATTTAAGAGCAGCATGGTCAGTGTACACAATCACTTTTGATCCTACTAAGTAGGATCTAAACTTGTCAATGGCATAAACCACTGCAAGTAATTCTTTTTCTGTGGTTGTGTAATTTTTTTGGGCATCATTTAAAACACTGCTAGTATAATAAATGACATGCAGAAGCTTGTTATGCCTCTGTCCCAATACTGCACCAATGGTATGGTCACTGGCATCACACATTAGTTCGAAGGGTAATGTCCAGTCTGGTGCAGAAATAACTGGTGCTGTGACCAGCTTAGCTTTCAGGGTCTCAAACGCCTGCAGACACTTTGTGTTAAATACAAATGGCGTGTCAGCAGCTAGCAGATTGCTCAGAGGTTTTGCAATTTTTGAAAAATCCTTTATAAACCTCCTATAGAATCCTGCATGCCCCAGAAAGCTTCTGATTGCCTTAACATTGGCAGGTGGTGGTAATTTTTCAATTACTTCAAATTTAGCTTGATCCACCTCTATTCCCTTGTTTGAAATTTTATGCCCAAGGACAATCCCTTCAGTCACCATAAAGTGACATTTTTCCCAGTTTAAAACTAGGTTGGTCTCTTGGCATCTTTTCAGAACAAGTGCTAAATGGTTAAGGCAGGAGCTGAATGAGTCTCCAAATACTGAAAAGTCATCCATGAAGACTTCCAAAAACTTCTCTACCATATCAGAGAAGATAGAGAGCATGCACCTCTGAAAGGTTGCAGGTGCATTACACAGACCAAAAGGCATCCTTCTGTAGGCAAACACTCCAGAAGGACATGTGAATGCTGTTTTCTCTTGGTTCTGAGGATCTACTGCAATTTGGTTGTAACCTGAATAGCCATCCAAAAAGCAGTAATATTCATTACCTGCTAGTCTCTCTAGCATCTGGTCTATGAATGGTAAAGGAAAATGATCCTTCCTGGTGGCTGTATTGAGCCTTCTGTAGTCAATACACATATGCCACCCTGTAACTGTTCTTGTAGGAACCAGTTCATTCTTTTCATTATGAACCACTGTCATTCCTCCCTTCTTAGGGACAACATGGACAGGGCTCACCCAGGGGCTATCAGAAATAGGATAGATAATCCCATCCTCTAGTAACTTAGTGACCTCTTTCTGCACCACCTCCTTCATGGCAGGATTTAGCCGCCTCTGTCGTTGAACCAATGGCTTAGCATCATCCTCCAATAGGGTCTTGTGCATGCATCTGGCTGGGCTAATGCCCTTAAGATCACTTATGGACCACCCAAGAGCTGTCTTGTGTGTCCTTAGCACCTGAATTAGTGCTTTCTCTTCTTGTGGCCCTAAAGCAGAGCTTATGATTACAGGAAAAGTGTCACCTTCTCCCAGAAATACATATTTCAGGGATGGTGGTAGTGGTTTGAGCTTGGGTTTAGGAGGTTTCTCCTCTTCCTGAGGAGTTTTCAGAGGTTCTTTTATTTCCTCTGGTTCCTCCAGATCAGGCTGAACATCTTTAAAAATGTCCTCAAGCTCTAATTCAAGACTCTCAGTCATATGGACCTCTTCTACCAGGGAGTCAATAATATCAACGCCCAGGAAGTCGTCTGATGTGTCTGGGTGTTGCATAGCTTTGACAACATTTAACTTAAACTCATCCTCATTGACTCTCAGGGTTATCTCCCCTTTTTGGACGTCAATGAGGGTTTGTCCAGTTGCTAGGAATGGTCTTCCTAGAATGAGAGTTGCACTCTTGTGCTCCTCCATTTCCAGCACTACAAAGTCAGTAGGGAAGGCAAATGGCCCAACTTTGACAATCATGTCCTCAATTATGCCTGATGGGTGTTTAATGGAGCCATCAGCAAGTTGAAGACAGATCCGGGTTGGTTTGACCTCTTCAGTCAAGCCAAGCTTTCTGATAGTGGATGCAGGGATTAGGTTGATGCTTGCCCCAAGATCACATAGAGCTGTCTTGGTGCAGTTACCCTCTAATATGCATGGTATCATAAAGCTTCCGGGATCTTTAAGCTTTTCTGGGAAGCTTTTCAGAATGACTACACTGCATTCTTCAATGAGGAGAACTCTTTCAGTTTCTCTCCAATCCTTCTTATGACTCAAGATATCTTTCATGAACTTGGCATAAGAGGGTATTTGCTCAAGTGCCTCTACAAACGGAATCTTTATTTCAAGAGTCCTGAGATAGTCTGCAAAGCGGGCAAATTGCTTATCCTGCTCCTCTTTGCGGAGTTTTTGAGGATAAGGCATCTTGGCTTTGTATTCCTCAACCTTAGTTGCTGCAGGTTTATTTCCTACAGAGGTAGGTTGAGAAGCCTTCTTGAGGTATTTATTATCAACACTTGCAGGTGTCTGATCCCTCACTGGCATTTGAAAGCCAGGGTTGGAAGCTGGAGTGGCGTTAGACGCCAACTCCTCATATGTTCCTGGCGTCTGAACGCCAGAACTGTGCTTCCTTTGGGCGTTCAACGCCAGATCCTTGCTTGTTTCTGGCGTTGAACGCCAGTCCTGAGCATGGTCTGGGCGTTCAGCGCCAGCCTTCCACCCAATTTCTGGCGTTTTAGCGCCAGAATTATTTTTCCCTGGGCTCTTACTGTCCTCAGGTGGATTTTGGGTGGTTTGCTCATTTCTTGGCTTCTTGCTGCCTTGAGGTGGGGTATTTAATGTTTTCCCACTTCTTAATTGAACTGCTTGGCATTCTTCTGTTATTTGTTTTGACAGCTGCTGCTTTGTTTGCTTTAATTATTCTTCCATATTTATATTAGCCATCCTTGTCTCTTGTAGTCTCTCCTTGAATTCGGCTAACTGTTTTGTTAGAAAATCCAATTGCTGATTGAATTCAGCAGCTTGTTCTGCAGAATTGAGTTCAGCAGTTACTGTTTTAACCTCTTCTTTCATGGAAGGGTCACTGCTTAGGTACAGATGCTGATTTCTGGCAACTGTATCAATGAGCTCTTGAGCTTCTTCAATTGACTTTCTCATGTGGATAGATCCACCAGCTGAGTAATCTAGAGAAAGCTGAGCCATTTCTGTAAGCCCATAATAGAAGATGTCTAGCTGAACCCACTCTGAAAACATTTCAGAGGGGCATTTTCTTAGCATCTCTCTGTATCTCTCCCAGGCATCATAAAGAGATTCATTATCTCCTTGTTTAAAGCCTTGGATGTCCAGCCTTAGCTGTGTCATCCGTTTTGGAGGAAAGTATTGATTCAGGAATTTTTCTGTCAGCTGTTTTCATGTCTTTATGCTAGCCTTAGGTTGGTTATTTAACCACCTCTTGGCTTGGTCTTTTACAGCAAATGGAAACAGTAATAATCTGTAGACATCCTGATCTACTTTCTTATCATGTACTGTATCAGCAATTTGTAGAAACTGTGCCAGAAACTCTGTAGGTTCTTCTTGTGGAAGACCGGAATACTGGCAGCTTTGCTGTACCATGATAATGAGCTGAGGATTTAACTCAAAGCTACTGACTCCAATGGAGGGTATGCAAATACTACTCCCATATGAAGCTGTAGAGGGGTTAGCATATGACCCCAGAGTCCTTCTGGACTGTTCATTTCCACTTAGATCCATGATGGAGAAAGGGAGATGATGTAAAATAAAAAAATATTTTTATTTATTTATTTATTTATTTATTTATTTCGAAAATGAAATAAATTAAAATAAAATAAATAAAAATGGTTGAAAATTTTCGAAAAAATTAGGAGAGAGAAAGTGGTTAGGAAGTTTTGAAAAGGATATGATGATTTTTGAAAAAGGTTTTAAATTTTGAAATAAAAATCTGAATTTTAAAGGTAAATTTCGAAAATTTGCTTTAAAATAGAGAGAAAAGATATTTTTGAATTTAAAGAGGAGAGAGAAAAACAATAAGATAGCACAAGATTTAAAATTTTTAGATCTAATGCTCCTTGTTTTTGAAAATTTTGGAGGAAAAACACCAAGGAACACCAAACTTAAAAATTTTAAGATCAAGACACAAGGAAAACTCAAGAACACTTTGAAGACTCACAAGAACACAAGAACATGAAGAAAGAACACCAAACTTAAAATTCTTAGAAAATCAAACTAAAATTTTCGAAAACCAAAGGGAAATCAACAAGAAAACACCAAACTTAAAGTTTGGCACAAAATTTAATAGAGAAATTATTATTTTGAAAAGAGTATACCAAATTGCCACGAACTTAGACCAACGCTCTAGCCAATTGGGCAGTAAATGTAACACTTGTTTTGAAGAAGTATTTTTTATTTTTTTTATAACTAAGAATGAAAGAAATATTTTTTTTTTGAAAACTACTGTTTTGAAAAGGCACAGGAAAATAAGAAAAATCACAAAACAAGAAAAACCAGAGATCAAACAAGAAAAAGTCAATAAAATAAAAAAAATAATTTTCGAAAAAAAATTTTTTTTTGAAAGAGAAAATAAGGATTCTAAAATTTTAACCAAAAACAATAATAAGAGACTCTAAACCAAAAAGAAAAATTTTTCCTAATCTAAGTAACAAAATAAACCGTCAGTTGTTCAAATAGGAACAATCCTCGGCAACGGCACCAAAAACTTGGTGCACGAATTGTGAATCACACTTTTCACAATTTGTACCACTAACCAGCAAGTGCACTGGGTTGTCCAAGTAATACCTTACGTGAGTAAGGGTCGAATCCCACGGAGATTGTTGGTTTGAAGCAATCTCTGGTTATCTTGTAAATCTCAGTTAGGAGGCCAATTATAATTATCAGTTGACTTGCAAATGAACAAGGGAACATAAAATAAATACTTGGTATGCAGTAATGGAGAATATGTTGGAGTTTTGGAGATGCTTTGTCTTCTGAATCTCTGCTTTCTCCCTGTCTTCTTCTTCACACACGCAAGGCTCCTTCCATGACAAGCTGTATGTAAGGTGTCACCGTTGTCAATGGCTACTTCCCGTCCTCTCAGTGAAAATGGTCCAAATGCTCTGTCACAGCACGACTAATCATCTGTTGGTTCTCGATCGTGTCGGAATAGAATCCCTTGATTCTTTTGTGTCTGTCACTACGCCCAACAATCGCGAGTTTGAAGCTCGTCACAGCCATTCAATCCTTGAATCCTACTCGGAATACCACAGACAAGGTTTAGACTTTCCGGATTCTCATGAATGCCACCATCAATTCTAGCTTATACCACGAAGATTCTGATTAAGAAATCTAAGAGATACTCATTCAATCTGATGTAGAACGGAGGTGGTTGTCAGGCACACGTTCATGGATTGAGGAAGGTGATGAGTGTCACGGATCATCACCTTCTTCATAGTGAAGCACGAATGAACATCTTAGATAGGAACAAGCGTGTTTGAATGGAAAACAGAGATAATTGCATTAATTCATCAAGACGCTGCAGAGCTCCTCACCCCCAACAATGGAGTTTAGAGACTCATGCCGTCAAAGAGTACAAAGTTCAGATCTAAAAATGTCATGAGATTCCAAATAAATCTCTAAAAGTTGTTTAAATACTAAACTACTAACCTAGGTTTACAGAAAATGAGTAAATTATGATAGATAGTGCAGAAATCCACTTCTAGGGCCCACTTGGTGTGTGCTGGAGCTGAGACTTAAGCTTCTCACGTGCCTGGGATGTTTTGGGCGTTCAACGCCAGGTTGTAACCTGTTTCTGGCGTTGAACTCCAACTTGTAACTTGTTTCTGGCGCTGGACGCCAGTTTACGTCATCTATTTTTGAGCAAAGTATGGACTATTATATATTGATGGAAATCCCTAGATGTCTACTTTCCAACGCAATTGAGAGCGTACCATTTGAAGTTCTGTAGCTCTAGAAAATCCACTTTGAGTGCATGGAGGTCAGAATCCAATAGCATCAACAGTCCTTTTTCAGCCTGAATCAGATTTTTGCTCAGCTCCCTCAATTTCAGCCAGAAAATACCTGAAATCACAGAAAAACACACAAACTCATAGTAAAGTCCAGAAATGTGATTTTTAATTAAAAACTAATAAAAACATACTAAAAACCAACTAAATCATACTAAAAACTAAGTAAAAACAATGCCAAAAAGCGTATAAATTATCCGCTCATCACCATTCCTGCCCTATAAAGCCTGAAAATATTTAATACACGGATCACGGCATCGAATGATAATAAAGGATGATTAAAATTAATATTTTTAAGGTCTAGGAAACATGTTTTCACATGTATCACATAATAAGGAAGGAATTGTAAAACCATGCAAATTATTTGAATAAGTGGGTGAAGAATTGATAAAAACCACTCAATTGAGCACAAGATAAATCATAAAATAGTGATTTATCAATCCATGAAAGCAAATCACTTTTTTTTCTCTCCAAACTCCTTCTTGGTAACTTGTATGATGAGCTTGGCCAAATGGTAACAAGCCTTAAGAATCGAACTCCCCTCAGTGCAGGTGGACCACTCTGGCTTATCCAATTATGGCTAAATGTAGTCTTTGAGAAGTTTATAGAAGTTGATGGTGTTCCAATTTCAACTAAAAATTCTATCGAAGGCATCCGCCTTGCATCTTTAAAACCATCTTTCCCTGGACCCAAAATCGGAGACCTTTTTTGGGCAACTTTCATCAAATTCTACCATGCAAAAACCTTTCAGAATGAAGAGCTTAATTTTGCACCTTTTGTCGATTACAAATGTGATCCGACTTGGTCTTGAGTACCAAGAATTGCCAAAGAAAATAATGAGGAAGTGAAACGTTTAATTGATAGAAATTGGGTTAATTATACTGCCATTCAAGTTTTTCCTACTGGTATCTCTATGTACAAAAAAGACCAATATCGAGTCATTTTACATGCTTCCTATTTTGTGGCTCGACAACTGGAATTTTCCCAAGCCATGCCAGCCCCATTTGGTTCAACATCATCAAGTCAATTAGGTAAAAAAAATCTACACTTCAATGTCACTTATAACTCGAGAACTAAAACATAATAAAGGTCGTCGATCTGAGTGTGAAGCGATCGATTTTGTTCCGAGTCGATATGTAGCCAAATCTTTCCTCGTTTGGTGTCAAAAATACTATTCTCAATACAATTGCAACCTTAAGAAATTTTCGAAGGTATGTTGAAAGTTTGCCGAACCATGGGTGAAAAGCCTGCCACTGTTGCTACTTCGAAAAGGAAGGCAGAAACCTCAAAAGTTTCAAGAAAAAAGTTAAAAGCTTCAAAAGCCTCTTCTGCAGTGTCGAGTTTGGCAGAGGTAACGAAACAAACAATATTATAAATTTATTTTTATATTTACATTTCAAATATTAGTTATCTGAAGAGTGTTTTTTAGGCTAAACAACATACTAGCAAGTCTGTTGAATTCCCCTAAAAAAAACCTAAGTACCAGAAATTCTCCATCGAACATTGAAGGTTTCAATGCTGACCTGAAGATATCTCGTCTAGTTCTTACAAATTAGTAGATTCTGAGACTACCAAGATATTTGCATATTCTTGTTATCTTTTATATATAAAAAATATAATACAAAACCCTTTATCGAAAAAAAAACTTGTATGCAGGAAGCGACTTCTCCTCCAAGGAAAACTAGTACCAGCCCTGCCATTCACCATTTGTCTTTCACATCTTCCAATACCAACTCAATACCACCAATCAATGCTGAGCCAAAGAAAACAAAAAATGCTGAAACCAATTTGTTGTAAACTGGAGTGATCATCGAAGCTCGATCAACTATACCTGACGTCATTGTGGATACTCTGTCTAACAAAGATGAACTCACACCCTTTGTATAGGACCCAATTTTTCATTTGCTTCAACCTGGGTGCACAGAAGTTCATCATCAAAGGGAAGATACCATTGATCCGAACCAGGGTGATGATGTTTTGAATGACCAAAGGGAAGAAATCATTGATCTTAGTCAAGGAGATGACTTTGTGAGTGAGCTTCTTGGAGTTATCTCAAAAATCTCCAAAGGCAAAGAAACTAAGCTATCAAGTTCTGAAAATAAATCAATTCATCTAGATCAAAGTCTACAAATTGCTAATCCTCTTGAAGGCAGACATGATCAAAATATAACAAAAAAATCCCATTGATCCTGATGTTTTCGAACTTCTTCAAAAGCTGAAACGTCTACTTGTGAATCCTGTTGAAGCATGGTTTTCATAAGATGGTCTTGATGCTGCGCTCAACCAAATTTTGAGCTCTAAAATTTCTCTATAAATTCTCTCTAACCATGTCAAACCACTCGTGTCCTTTATCAATCATAGCAAAAAGCTCTTCTCTTGTCAGAACGGGCTTGAGCTTCATCGAAGTTGAAGTTTCCTTGGCTGACAAGAAAAAGGTGTTAGATTACGAAGCTCATCTGACTGATGCTTCTGTCGAAATGAATCAGCTAATTACTAGGGGAAAAGAGCTCAAAAGAGAACTTGCTGAAGTCAAACAAAACAAAGCCCTTCTCCGAAAACCACTTGGCAAACTTCAAAGTATAAGACATTTGCTTGACAAAGAGGTTCTTTCTCTATGAAAAGAAAAGATGATCTGGACGGTCGAACTATTCAACATCAAACTACAGAAAACAAGCATCTTCAAGAACTTCAATCGCTCGCACAGGATCGCACCAAAATAAAAGAACTGGATCAACTCTTGCAACTTTATGAAGATTAAAGGGTTGGGATGCCAAGTTTCTTTTGTAACTGAAGTTCCTCTTAAATTCATTACTTTGAATGTGCACTTGGTTTTAACTTTGGTTTTAATTATCTTTGTGACATCGATAATGTTTCAAATACTTTCCATTTATTGATTTTATCTCGATTTTAGTATCAATGTGTTTAATTCGATGTGTTTCCTAAATACAAATTGATCACTTAAAAAGGCCCCTCCCAATTGGGGACCACTTTTCATAAACTCTAAATTTTTTATCGATTGGCAAAAAAACTTTTAAAACTAACTCGCCATTGTCAAAAACCTTTTTCTTAACTCGTCGATTATAAATACGAGCTATACTCTCTTTTTGGCGAATAAGATTATCGAGTGCTGAAATGCGTTCATTGTCTAAGTTATTCAATTCATCAAATATCACATTCCAATAATCTTTGACTGGAAACTCATCTTGTCTCATTACTCTTATGGTGCTAAGATTAATTTCCAAAGGTAAAATTGCATCATGGCCATAAACTAATTTATAAGGAGATGTGTTTGTCGATCCTCTTGGTGAATTTTGATAAGTCCATAACACTTGGCTTAAAGTTTCATGCCATGTTTGAGGTCTTTGACCAATTTGTTTCTTAATTAAATTTATTAAAATTTTATTTTCAACCTCAACTTGGCCATTTGCTTGTGCATAATACGGTGACCAGTAAACATAGTACCTTGATCAGTGCTCAAAGTTTAAGGAATTCTAAATTGATGCATTATATGTTCTTCTATGAAATTGATAATTTTATTCTGACCAACTTCTATTAAAGGAATAGCTTCCACCCATTTTGTAAAATAATCAATAGCTACCAAAATATATTTGTGATATTTAGATGATGGGGGATGAATCATTCCCATAAAATCCAAATCTCATCTTCTAAATGGCCAAGGTTTTATAATTGAATGTAACTCAGAAGTAGGAATTTGTTGTATTACTCCATGTTTCTAATACTCTTGACATGCTTTTGCATAATCAGTACAATCTTTGACCATAGACAGCCAATACACTCGATCACGTCAAAGTATCCATTTCATTCTTTCACCAGCTTGATGAGCACTACATATACCCTCATGGACTTCACCAAGAGCAATAACTATCTCAGATTGACTTAAACACCTCATGAGGCTTCCTTCAATGCCTTTTTTTTATACAATTCATTGCCTTTCACCACAAAATTCATTGCCTTTAATTTGACCTTTCGATAAGCCTATACATTAGGATTTTTCAGATATCTTGTAATTGATTTTCTCCAATCCTCATCATCCCACTCATCTATGACCAAAACTTCCCTTTCTTCAATAAGCATAAGAATTTGTTGGACTTTTGCTAATTTTTCTAAGGTCTCAGGAAGAACCTTATATTTCAATGTAATTTGAGCAAACTCATTAGTAATTTTATTTTGAATTCTTGGAATATGAACCAATGATACTTTTCGAAATGACACTAATAACTCTCGTGTTATCGACAAATGCTTTTACAACTTTTCATTATTATACTTGAATGCTTTCGACAAATGTTTTAAAACCAATTGAGAATCCCCTAAAATTTGGACATTTAATGCCCCTTTGTCAATCAAAATTTCTAATCCTAAAATCAAAGCCTCATATTCAGCTATATTATTCGAGCATGGGTATTTTAATTCGAACAAAAATTCCGATGGGATACCTTCTGGAGATATAATGAAAATTTCAACACCAACACCATCCTTGTGTTTCAATCCATCAAAGTATAACATCCAAAGTTTGGAATTGACCTCAATAATATTTGTCCCTTGGTCATTGAGATTATTTGGTTGATCAACTAGAAAATCTACAATGACCTGACCTTTAACAGCCTTGGCTAGGACATATTACAAATCAAACTCTGTCAAGGCAAGCTTCCATTTGCCTATTCGAGCTCTTAACTTTGGATAAGATAACATATACTTTATCAAATCTGTTTGAGCAATTACTTTTGTAGTTTTTGCAACCATATAACATTTTAACTTTGTACAAGCATAATAGAAGGACAGACACAATTTTTCAATAGGAGAATATCTTATCTTGATATCAGATAATACACGACTTAAATAATAAATTGCTCTTTCTTTTCTTTCCTCGTAATCTTGAGCCAACATACACCCAATTTTATTTGTCGAAGCCGCAATATTTTGAAGGCTTAAAAGGATGCACTATTGCCATTACTAGTGCTCTTGACAAATAATCCTTAATCAAATCAAATGCTTTTTTATGTTCGTGTGTCCATACATATTCGGACTCATTTTTAAGTTTGACCAAAGTCAAAAGAACACGTGTTCGACCAGATAAATTAGAAATAAATCAGCGAAAAAAAATTAACTTTTCCCAAAATGACTGAACCTCTTTTTTTCGATTTAGGAGGTGACAATTCTAGAATTGCTTTGCTTTATTTTGATCAATATCAATTTCTTTCTTTTGTACCACGAACCCTGCAAAATTTCTCGCAGATACTCCAAATGCACATTTTAGAGGATTCATTTTTAAACCTTTTTGTCGTATCATTTTGAATGCTTGACATAAATAATCGAGATGTTGATCCATCGAGTTTGACTTTACCATCACATCATCGATATACACCTCCATAAATTTTCCTATAAATTCATGGAAGATAATATTCATGGTATGTTGGTATGTTGCCCCAGCGTTTTTCAAACCAAAAGGCATCACTATCCATTCATAAGTTTCCAAAGCCCTAGGGCGTCGAAAAGCAATTTTCTATACATCATCCTCAAGTATGAAGATTTGATTATAGCCAGAATAACCATCCATGAAATTTAAAATTTTATTTCCTGCTCCTGAATCGATTAACATGTCTCTCACAGGCATAGAATACTCTCCTTTTGGAGTAGCATTATTTAAATCCTAAAAATCAATACAAACACGTAACTTTCCATTCTTTTTCATAACTGGCACAATATTTAATACCCAGTCAACATAACGAGTTGTTCGAATGAATTTTTCCTTAGTCAATCTTTCAATCTCTTCTTTAATCTTAAATTTGATCTCAGGAGCAAAACATTGAGGCGCTTGTTTCACCAGTCGAGAGAATGGTTTTAGTGCTAGTCGATGTTTTACTAGAGACCGGTCAAGTCCACGCATCTCATCATAACCCCAAGAAAAATAATATTTTTATTTAGTCAAAAGATCGATCAAATTTGTTCAAAATTGCATATCAATATTTTGGCAAATATAAGTGGGTCTGACATCGTCATCAGACCCCAAGTTGATTTCCTTAAGAGGGTCTTGAGACTCAAAGCCTCTTTCGTCATGATCATCATTTACTAAAGATTTTTCAAAATCCAAAGGTTCCAAATCATAAATACAATCAAAAGAAAGGTCTATCGAATTATGTGAGAAAAAACAAACTTTATTATCAACCAAATCAGCAATCGATCATCTTACAAAGCTAGGATTTCGAAATACATCGACGCAAGACCGGTCAATAACATAACCCCTAGGAATTGAAATACATGTGGAATTGAAATTATGACCAGATTCAATTTTAGGAATCGAAATTGTACTAGAAATTGAAAAATTTGAATTGAAATCCCGACTCGACTCAACTTCATCAGAAGAATCGTTTCTAGAACTTGAAACACTTTTTTGCAGAATTAAAACTACTTAGATAATTTCTTAAAGAGCTTAAATAGTGTGATACATCTTATCCATTAGCCATGACAAAATGACATTGAACTCTCCCATTGAACAGAATCACTCCCAGCCAATAGGAGTATAATCAAGTACCGGGTGTCGAAGCTTTACACTAAGTCCTTCTGAAGTTAAAAAACAACCTTCACAATTATAATAATTGAGCATCCTGTCAACATCAAGAGATTTTAGCTTATCATTATACACCTTGAAATCAACATACATTTGCTCAACATAAAAACTTGAATATGCCTTTATTACTTCAGACTTTCCTTCATTAGTCCAGAGAAAGATACTTTGATGCACAGTCGAAGCTACAGCCCAACATCATAAATCCAATCTCGACCAAGTATGGCATTGCCTTTGAAAAAACCACCACAAAAACCGTGGTTCGAGATGATGACCCTACTTGCACTTGAAGAGTTACCAAGCCTTTTGCAGGTGTCGATACTCCACTATAATCGGTCACTAAAATATTTGTGGGTATCAAGTGATCGAAATATTTTCCCACTTTGATTAGCACCCTCTCCGCAACAAGTAGTTGCCACGCCACCGTCAATCAATACTTTATTAACACAAATACCACTCATATGAGCGGTAATGTGTAAAGGTCGAAGATGTGACTTCTGCTTATCTGTTGGCTTTTGAAAATATCCCAATTCTTTATTTTCACGAATAAAAGCAAAAGCTTATTTATCTTCCACATCATAATCCTCATTCGGATTCTCTTCATATTCTCCCAAATATTCTGTAGGGATAATAGAGATGGTACTCACCATTTTCTCATCTCCGTCATCGAAATACTCCTCATCAATATCAGCATCCTTCTCATTAGTTTTAATCAGGGTAACTTCGATGGACTGCCCTTTCTCATTTTTAGCTAAAGTAATTCCTTTAGGATGAGTTTCTCCATCAATAAGAAAAACTATTCGTGAATAAACGGAAGGAGTTGCCCCCTTGTCTGTCGAGGTTAATGGTTCTGGCACCAATTGACGTGCAAATCTTCCACCTCGATTACCTCTCGCCCTTCCTTGTGGGTATGGATGTCGACCTCGATTAAATCCCTTATAACCCCTTTGGAATTGGCATTTTTCATATTGGGACGTTTGACGATCCCGAAACTCTTGACAATTCTTGATCCATTGGACTCCTAAAGCTTGTGAAAGATTAAGTGGAGGAACAAAATTTTCTTGAGAACTTCGAGAGCTCTATCCATCTTGTCATTGACAGGATGCCTTTGACAAATCTGTTTCTCTTTATGAGCTAGCTCCTTTTTCATTCTTTCCTTTTCAAATATTGCTGCAACCTTAGCATCAAATACAGCATTACATCGAGGGCACAAGGACACATCTCGATCCTTTAATTTCTACTGCATTAGAAACTCCAACAGCCCTTAACAACACCAGGGTATACTGATCGAACATTAGTTTCAAAATCTCCCAAAGCAGTGTCAAATTTATAAGTGAAGCCGACCATGTTGATCCCTAAGAAAATAGGCTTCGCAAAATTTGCTCCAGTATCAAAAGGATCAATATCAACTTTCATATCCTTTTTGGCATTATCGAACTTTAATCTCCCTTCCATAATTGCTTCTTGGATCAAGTCTCTAAAACAGACACAATTATTAGTTCAATGGCTAGTTGCTTAATGAAATTTACAATAAGGTTTTCCTTTTAAATCTCTTATCGAAAGCAACGTCTTGCCTTTTAGCAAAGCCAATTGTTTATCTCTAAGCAATACATCAAATGTTTGATCGGATTTTGAAATATCAAAATTATACTTTTTTCCACTCTTATCTTTCATATCATTAGCTTTATCAAAACTTGTGATTTTCTTAAACAAAGAACAAACATAAGGTGGACCTTTCTTTAACTCAGCCAAATTGACTTCAGGAAATTCAACATCAGACTCCTCACTCGAAGACTTCATTTCAATATACGAAACCTTTTCCTTTCGAGCAAAAGTTTTACTTTTTTATTTTTTCCCACTTTTAAACTTTTGTTTTTCTTTTCAAAGAATTTCTACCTCATAAACCCTTTTAGCCAAATGAGCTAAATCAGGTATATGTACATTAAGCAACTTTCGACGCATATAAAGACCTAACCCCATAGTTGCTATTTTCACTACTTCACTTTCAAAAAGTGACACATAACATCGACTCTGAGCATTCTTAAAACGAATCATGAAGTTATCAATTGACTCTCCATCATCGCACTTCAAAGCCACTAAATCAGTAATTGTTACATTCAATTTTTCTCTGTAAAATTGGGAATGAAAAGCACTCTCCAACTGTGCTTAACTTACAATCGAATTAGGCCTGAGATTTGAAACCAAGTAAAGGCATTCTTCGTTAAGGAAGAAGGAAAAATTTTCATTTTCAAATTTCCCAATTCGACCATATATTGAGTGATATGCTCAGTAGTCGATTCACCAACCTCTCCTGCAAACTTTGTTATTATCTTAGGGTTTTTCACATCCCTAGGTACTTCTGCCATTTGCATGACAGTAGGAAATGCAAAAATAAATTATGGTCGATTCATAAAACCCACATTGAATCTGACCCTGTTAAGAACATCTTCAACAATTCTCGTAACATGATAACGTTCACCACGTTAGTTGGCTCACATTTGAGCCAATACTTCATCTACATTTTGATCGTGTCGAACTACTCGAGGGATATCTCCACCCAAACGTATATCACATCCCTATTTCTAGGCATGTTCTCTAAATCCTCTGGAATTATTTCAATATTTTGTCGATCACCTTCGTCATAATAAAAAATTTGAGCAATCCGCTTGACTTGTCTAGCGAGACGTTCAAACTTTGTCTCATGATCAGCCATCATGGGATTCAAAATAGTAGTCATTTTTCGAGTCAATAAATTGACTAAATCATGATGACTTTCATTGACATGCTGTTGAAATGCTGCTATCGAACCAAGGCCATTCGATGTTGAACCCATATGATAATCAAGGACAAACTCAGGATATTGCAAAGGTGGTTGGTTGTTAATTACTTCTGATGCATTCCCAAATCGAATTGGAGGCCTGTAACCACCCATTGGTGGAGTATAACCCAGAGGAAGGCCGAAAGGAGGCCAACCTCCAGTTACTGGCGGTTGTGTTTGTGTTGGAGCAATTCGTGGGCGTGGATTATGCCCACTATTCCCAACAAGGGGTTGTTAACCGTCGCATTTTCTCCCAACATACTACTACCTTCCATATGCGATGTCAACTCTGCAGAAGTTTGTGCAACTAGAGGAACATTATCATTTACAGATGATCCAACATTGGTATTAGAAATTTCGTCCGCAGTATGTATAATTCTTCCACTTCTAAGTTGCATAAATTTAATCATTATAGAAAATTTTTTACACACTTTTTCAAAATGGTCTCACCGGGCATGCGAATTTATTATGCATATTTTTAGCAAATCTGGGTTGGTTCGATATCTAGTGATATGGGAGAAAAACCTACTCTTTAAAGATTTCAGTTTTTAATTGTGCATCAAAGACTCTTGTTAAACTAGTGATGAAAAGAAAGAACGTAGAAACGAAAGATAAAAGCTACAAAATTTGGAATGGAAAAGATGCGAGAGAAATAAGGTAAATGACTAGATTTAAAGAAAGTAATAAATCGCCTTTGACATGATCAAAGGACTTTAAAATTCGAATACATTGAAATCAAAGAAAGAAAGAAAAAGACTTTGCAGAGAAAATAAATTGCTGGAAAGAAAATTTGCCAGGAAAATTAAAATGAAAGTGAAGACTATGGAAGGAACCCTACAGAAAAAATGAACTCTGAGCAAGAATAGAAAATTTTTGGGGATGTGATATTGCAAGAGCTTTTTCTAAAAATGTATTCCAACCTCTATTCCTTCCAAGCTATGTCTATTTATAGCCATTTTTAACCAATCAAAATTTTTTCATGTGCTCCACATACAAGAAAATCAAACATAACTTTTTCCGCCACAACAATGGTATGATAATCCTCTTCAACTACCTTGATTACTGGCCTCTCTGTTGCTTCGATCACAGATCCTCATTTTCGATATGAATTTTCGATCAACCTAATTTTCTCATCGATGATTTCTCTTCGATCACCTAGAGCACCTTCTCAACATAGTCCAAATAAATATTTTTGATTTGTTCATTATCAAATTTACATTATTTTTAGCCAACGGTTGCATATGCAACACGTGGATAATTTCTCTCCCACTCTATATTTACTTGAAGCCAGCCCATCACTTCTTTCATTTTTTCTTTTTCGGTTAGTCTCCATCACTTTTACAAAGCAAAAGAGTCTCACCCACCTATTACAATTTGAACAAAATGACAGGAAGGGCTTTGTGCAGAGAAGAGTTTTTTCTCAAAATCTGCTAAATACAACACACAAGTATGTATTGTTTATTGTTTTAGTAGTTAGTTATTGTTATTAAGTAATTTTTTTTATTTTGACTGTAGTGAAAAAATTTTAAATTTATTAATGTTATTTTCTTGTTGATTAGGACTAAATAAAGTTGTTGTTAGGTAATTAGTACTAGTTAAAGAATATGATTTGTTGTTGTAACGATAGTAATAGTGTTATGCTAGTTAATTGTTGTTAGTATATATTATTAATTAATTGTTAGTACATATTTTTAGTAATTTTAGTTTTATTTGAAATAATTTTTATATTATTATTAATTAATTGCTAGTACATATTTTAAAGGTTTGGTGTTGTATTTTAATTATTTATTAAAAAAATAAAATTACTATTAGTTATTATTAGTTTATATATTTAGTTATTCGAAATATTTAATGATAAAACTAAATAATTATTGATTAATTGTTAGTACATAATTTTAGGATTTTGTATTGTGTTTTAATTATTTATTAAAAAAGAAGAATTAATATTAGTTATTATTAATTTATATATTTAGTTATTTGAAATTTATTTAAAATATTTAATAATTTATTTGCTCGATTTGTGAATATTTTTTTTTGTTTTGCAAGGAAAAAATAATTTAAAGTTTGAAAATATAAAAATACTAATTTTAGTGAATTCTTAACCGATAATAAATAACCTTTCAAAATAAAGTTATACCTAACTCCATACTTACGAATTTGAATATTATTTATTTAGTTATATGAAAAGATTAAAAAAAATTAACTTTATTCTTTGAGTTCAGTATAAAATCAAATTCAAATTCTATCTCTTAGCCAAAAAATCATACCTACATCAAAATACTCACAAAGTTTAGTCATGAAACAAGTCTCTCTTTGCTAACGAATCATGCCTATTTACATTGGAATATATATGAGATTTCCACGAATTTCACTTAAGGCAATGGTTTTATACTATTTATTTAGTGTGTCATATCTTAAATATTTTTTAATATAGATGCTAGCATTGCATGTCATGATATAATGTCTCTTTTTCATATACACATTAAGCATTATATTAACCATCTTATGTGCATTAAAGAACTCAGAGAATGATCCTTCAGTAAAGGAACGTTGTAACACCCTTACTTTTACCACCTCATGATCGTACTAAAAGTTCAAGCATTACCTACTTCTATTCTCTTAATTTCATACTATTTTTATTTAATATTGAGACTTAGCGAAATACAAACAGGATTTTAATTAAGAAAAAGAAAAGTCTTTCCTTTAAATCACATAATCACATAATTATATCTACATAATAAATACATAGACGTATTCAAAACTTCTCAAATACAAGTCCTACTCCTCTAAAAACTGCAAAAATAATTAATGAGGAGAAAATTAATAACTAAACCAAATTTAAAAGTACAATCATATATGATAAGTTGGTAGTTTATTCGCGACTTCACGCCAAAGCTTCCTGAACCTGTCACTGAAAAAGAAATTCTATAGCGGGTGAGAACATCGTTCTCGCAGGTTCTCAATAGGGACAGAAATACCATCAAAGTAAAGAAAATACTTGTAAATAGAATTAATTTCATTATAAAAATAGTTTATCATTGAAATAACCTTTCACGAAAAGCTTTATGGAAAGTTTCATTTTGAAAAGTCGTAAGGTAACTTTTTTAGTTTACAAATCAATAAGGTGAATAATTTAAAGAATTGAAAAGGACCAATGACGTGCCTAAGGGCTTTCTACCCAATAACTTATCCCGCTCTAATCCGAAACCGGATATACCTACAACATACACACTCATATTCTTATCCAACACCCCATTCAGCCTATCTCTTTCCAATACCACAGTCTATCAGCATGTAACTCAGTAATTTAGTATTTAAAACTTAGTTTTCAATAAACATCCCATCCATCACATCAGGAATAACCTTTAGTGTCACCATCTCCAGCATGAGGGATCTCTCAGTTATCAAACACAGACAAAACAATGCAAAGCATACACAGATAGAGAATATAAATAAAGCAGTTAGGTGAAATAGCAGATAGATGCAAAATTACTCAATTAGGCATACCCAAACACAAGATTCACACCCAAATAATACACACAAATGCAAATGATGCATACCTGTCCTATGGATAATAAGCTCATCTGTCGGTTATATAGCCAACCCGACATGTCTTGGTAGCTAACCCTGGAGAGTCCCTGCGTACGCGCATCTCCAAGCTCAAAAATTAATATTCATTTATCAAATGCACTGGGGACACCATCCGAAAAGGTCTAAGTGTCCGGTAACATCTTGCAACAGAGGGTCAACAAAAACTCAAATCTCAACTTGGAGTAAGTGGAGCCGACCCACTGCATCTACCCAGGAAAATTTGGGAATCAAATAAAGTTTTAAATCACATATCATTCTCAAATAGGAGCAAGCGGGGACGAATCACTGCATCTACCCCGCGAGACTCAAACCATAACCCGGAGCAAGTGGATTATCGCCATTGCATCTACCTAGGCAGGTATATATATCAATCATAATCATTTTCAATATCAATTTCATTATCACTTTTCATTATCCATCTCAATATCAATCTCATTCTCAATCTCGTTATCAATCCCATTCTCAATCTCATTATCAATCTCATTTCTACGTTACTTCACATTTTGTTCATCTTCCTCTAATTCACTACCCAACTCTTTATGTTTCGTTCTTAGCTTCTCTTTCCTTAATTTCACAGGTTCTAGACTTGTACTAGGGTTTAAAAAGATTTATAAGGCTCGAGGAATGGTTGAGAACTTTAAAAATTCACTTTTCAGAAAAACAGGGTAGTCACATACGCATGCACATGCTCGCATACGCATGAGTGCAAATTTGACAAGTCGCGTACACGGACTACCTTCGCATACACGGAATGTTTGGATAGTGGGACTCGCTCGCATATGCATGACTTGCATCGCGTACGCATGACTTGCATCACGTACGCAGCCCATGTTCGCGTACGCATTACATATCAGAACTTGAAAAATTCTAATATGTTGCAGAAACCAATTTTTTAGTCCAAAGTTCAAACCTTCATAACTTTTTTCCAGAAACTATTTTTTCGAACCATTCTTGAACCGTTGAAAAGATCGATAAATACATTTTCATAAAAATCTAGTTTTGTAAAATTTTCAACTCTGAGGACCGAGTTACAGCCTGTCGAAGTTGGTCAAAAATTAGTTTAAACCAAAAATAGAATTTACCAACCTTTCCAAGAATTCACAAGCTAAAACAATTTTTAACTCAATAAAACAACCCCAAACCACTTCAATCCACTCATTCGCAATCAACCAAAATCAAACCTACTCATTTCGCACATTTCACTCCATTTTTATTCATAGACATCGTTAGTCATCACCAATCTCAATCACATTTAAATCATTATCCTCTCTCTCTCAATCTCAAAATCATCATCAAACTTCAATCAAAACTAATTGTCACTAATCACATCTCAACCTCAAGTATAACTTTCAAACTTACTCTCTTATTTTCAAACCCTTGAATGTATACTTAAATTCTTGTTTTAAAGTCTTTAGCTAGTTAATCAAATCTCTTTTCATTTTCATTAAAAATCAAATAGGTTAAAATTACAATTCAACCAAATCATGAAAATTTGATTCTCTTTAAAATCTATAAAAGTATTCAAAATTTATCTATTTAGATAATTTATTCAATCAAATTCATTTTCAAAATTGTAACCAAAACTTCTTCAAATTCTTAGAAAAATTTCGGCAACAGCTTTCCTAAAAATCAGAGTTTGCCACCCATCACGGGTCCCCTCTTTTCAACCTCAACTCAACAAAACTAGCATTTTAAGTCAACATTTCCAAATCTATCATTCAAGACCAAACATTATCAATTTAAATCAAAGAAAACCAAAATCAACATGTTCATTCTATTTTTCCAGAAATTCAGAAATCAACTAATTCACCAACAAACATCACCTTTCAACCACAGTAAAAAATCATTTAATAGAAACAGCTCCGGTTACTTCTGCAATAATAGAAACAGCTTTAGTCGCAACATGCAACCTCGATAACTCAATCCTAAATCATTAATATTGCGAAATCCTTAATAACATATAATAGAATATTAATGATGAGGGTTCTGAGAAAGAGATACTTACTATAATAAGAGAATGAAGCCGCAACGATCTCTGAACCGATTTTGCGGTAGCTCCGATAGCCACCTCAAGCGATAGTGGCGACCAGAACTCGGGTGACAGTGACTGTAACAACCATGCATTGACGGTAATGTTCCCAGAATTCAGAAGAATGAAAACTCGAAGCAAGAACCTTACTGGCAGTGGATCTCGGCGATGACAGCGCCATTTTTCGGCGATGGAAGCAGCTTCTTCCTCTCCCATCTGTGACTAGCCTTGATGGCGGTGGAAGTTGGCAGTGACAGCGACGGTTCAGAAGAGGATGGCACCAGTGACTTGGACCTATACGAAGACGATGATAGAATAGAACGCGGCGGCAACGATCAGACGCGGTCTCCCCTCTCCTGTCGGCTGAGCTCCCTCGCACGTCTTCTTTCTCTCTCTCTCAACGACAATGGTGACGACGGCAAGCTCGTTGGTGGCGGCTCCATAGAACATCGGCGACGACTGGCCAGGGTGCGGCAACGGTGGCGAGCTGACGCAGTCTCCCTATCTCTTCTGCCCGTGCTCTCGCATTCCTTCTAGGTGCGACTCGACATTGTGGTGGCAGTGATGCCCGCCGATGCTGTCCTCCCTCTTCCCCTCTCCTTCTCTTCCTGTTTCTCTCTTCCCCCTTCTGTGTGTGTGCGTGTTTTATGTTTGTTTTTGGAAAAGGGGTGGTGGCTGATGGTTGAAGGGATTTAGGATTTTGTGTGTTTAATTTTTTGGGTTAGGGTTTGATTTGGGGCAAGTCTGAAATTAGAGATTTTTAGATAATTGGAGTTTGGGTAATTTTAAATGAAATTAGGATATATTGTATAAATTTAAAATCTAATTTAATCCCTCATAATTACTTTAAAAATATTATTTAATTATCAATTTGCTAATTGGCTTTTAATTAAGTATTTTAATTTAAAATTAGGGATAATGTAATTAATTTTCTTTGCTTATAAAATTAAAGTATTAAATTCTAACATCTCAATTATTCAAACTAAATCATATATAATTTTTATTCTTTTACAACTGCTAAATGAGGAGCGGATATTTTATACACTTTTTGGCATCATTTTCATATAGTTTTCATTATGTTTTGTTTTAAGTTTTATTATATTTTCATAGGTTTTAGTGTAAAATTCATATTTTTGGATTCTACTTTGAGTTTTTGTGTTTTATGGTGATTTCAGGTATTTTTTGGCTAAAATTGAAGAGCTTGAGTAAAAGTCTGATTCAGAGATAGAGAAAAGATTGCAGATGCTGTCAGGATCTAACCTCCATGCACTCGAAGGAGCATTTCTGGAGCTACACAAGTCCAAAGGGTGCGCTCTCAATGACTATGGAAATCTAACATCCAGGGCTTTCCAAAAATATATAATAGTCCATACTTTGCTTTGGAAATGAAGGCCCAAAACTGGCGTTCAATGTCAGCCACCAGCCGCATTCTTGGCGTCCAACGCCCAAAGGGGAGAAGGTGTCGTCCAAACGCCCAAAGGGGAGTCCAAGGTTGGTGTTCAACGCCCAAGAGGGGTACTAGCTCGTGGATTTCACTCAAGCTCAGCCTAAACACTCACCAAGTGGGCCTAGAAAGTGGATTTTCGCACTGCAATACTAGTTTATCTTATTTTCTGTATTTCTTAGTTGCTAGATTAGTATATATAGACATGAGTTCACTGTTTTTAGAGGACTCTTGTATCTTTGCCCATTTGAACATCATTATGTACAGTATGAGTCACTAACCTCCTAAGGTTAAGGTTAGGAGCTCTGCTGATTCTCATAAATTAATAATATCACTATTCTACTTCAATCTATGTTTGATTCTATTCTAGAATGTATCTTTGTTTTTCATCCTAATGGATTGGGAGTGTAACTTGACCGTCATCCTAATTCCACATGGGTTCTTGCGAGTCCTTGACGGGATAGTATTGAACCACCGGCTTGATTATACATCTCTTAGACGGCTAATCCATGGCTTCGTTGGGTACTTTTTGAGACATCAGTGCAGCCGAGGTGCGGGGCGATTAGGGCCTTTGTGGTATAGGCTAGAACCAAATGAGCAGCGTTTTCTGATCCGGAAGATCTGACCTTGTCTGTGGCATTTTGATTAGGATCACCAAGGGAATGGACTGCTAGAGGTTCACCCCCATTCAGATTGGATGACAGCTGACCCAGTGTTTGATCTGAAGTAGAGGAGATTAATGACCGCTGACCCGGCGTTAATCATATACAGCCTGCCATGGAATGAATCAATCAGAAGTTGGAGTAGATGGTGAGAGAAGTTGATCTAGAAGGAAGAAGCATCTCCGAAGCCTCAATCGTTCTCACACAATTGATTTCACACCTATCTAGTAACGTTTTAATTATTTATCTATTTTATGTGTTTTCTCGCGACAACTATCTTTTCTATCCGCCTGACTAAGATCTGCAAGGTATCCACAGCTTGCTCAAACCAACAATATCCGTGGGATCGACCCTCATACACTTGAGGTATTACTTGGACGACCCGGTATACTTGCCGGTCTATCTGTGCGAAACGTGCGGAGTCAGTTTCGTGCACCAAGTTTTTGGTGCCGTTACCTGGGATTGTTCAGATTTGACAAACTATCGGATTATCTTGTTGCTTAGATTAGGTACCTTTTTACTATTTTGTTTTGTGTCTTTTGTTTTCTTTTCAAAAAATTTTCAAAACCTTTCTTTTCTTTATTAATCTTTGTCTTTTGTTCTTGTTCTCGTTAAAGTTTTGAACTTTCTTGCTTCTTTTTTTTTTAAAAAAATTCAAAAATAGTGTCTTTTGTTTGAATTTAGTGTCAATTCTTAAGTTTGGTGTCTTTTGTGTGTGCTTTGTTTTCTTTGAATTTTCGAAATTGTCTTAAGTGTTCTTTCTTGGTATTCAAGTTGTTCTTGTTTTTTTTCTTATTTTGATCTTAAAATTTTTAAGTTTGATGTCTTTTAGTGTTTGTTTTCTTAATTTTCGAAAATTGGTGTCTTTTGATCTAAAAATTTTAAGTTTGGTGTCTTTTGGTTATTTTTTTTCTTTCTACATTAATTCAAAAAATTAAAAATATTTTTTTATCTTTATTCAAATTTTCGAAATTCTTACCTTCTTTTCTTATCTTGATTTAAAAATTTTTAAGATTGGTATTTTCTTGTTAGTAAAGTCAAATTTCAAATTTAAATTCTTATCTTTTCATATCTTGTTCAAATCTTTATCTTATCTTTTTATCTTTCTTTAAAATTCAAAATTCTAATTTAAAAAAAAGTCTTATCTTATCTTATTTCAAATTCAATTTTTAAAACTCAATTTTAAAATTAAAATTTCAAATTTCAAATCTTATCTTTTCAAATCTTCACCAATCTTATCTTTTCAACTTATTTTCAAATCTTTATCTTATCTTGTTTCAATTTCAAAATTCAAAATCAAATCTTTTTCAAATCTCTTTAAATTTTTATCTTATCTTTTCTAATTTTAAATTTTAAAATTAAATCTTTTTCAAATCTTTCTTAATTAGTTACTTGTTTTCTCTTTTTTCTTTGAGTAAACTACCATTTCTACTCATAAAAGTTGAAAACGCTGACATATTTACCCATAAAAGTTTAAAATTACCATTTGTACCCATAAAAGATTGACTTTCGCAAGCAAAATTACCCAAACCCTAAATAATTACATAAAATCTCCAAACTACCCTTAGTGGTCATCCTCTTCAATTCTTCATCTAAGCCGTGAACCAGCATTGCTGCAGCACCATCCCCTTTCCACTCTCTCTCTCTTCCTTCTCCTCCATCTTCTATAATCGTTCTTTCTCTCCCCCCTCTTCGCACTTTTCTCCTTCCTCTTCTTTTCCTATTGATGTTTCTCTCTTCTTTGTCATTCTTCTCTCTCTCTCTTTTGTGCATTAATGGTGGTTCCTCCTTTTGCCATCGCGAGCTCCATCTTCTCCTCCCCTCATCATCTTCTTCTTCTTCTTCTTCTTCTTTGGGAGGTTTCTGGCTTCAGGAAGTAGCAGAATCCTCTATTTTTTGTAACCCCAACTTCTTCAGCATTGAGTTCCTTCCTTTTCCAAATGTCATGTCTTCGTCTTCTCCTTCTCTCGGCATCACTGCTCTCTTCTCCTCCTAGCGATGCATCTTCGCCATCTCCTCCCAGTGTCGCCAAAATCAAAATTAGTGTTCTGTGTTATTCGCAACAAAAATGGTGATCTGAAGTCTGAGAAATTGTCAATTTTTGGTGAAGGTTCTAAGAAATAGGGTTTTATTTTGAATTTATGCATATTCTATTCTTCAATTTGATCTGAGTTTGTTCTTTTTTGTGATTTTAAAGAGGATAGTGGCTGGGCTATGTTGATGTTCAAGAGATGAGAGAGAAAAAGTGAGTGAGTGAGTGAGTGATAGAGAGAGAGAGAGTAGGAAGGGAGATGATGCTACGGTAGTGGTGGTTTAGGTGCTGCAGATAGTGAGTGAGGGTGGGTGCGTGAGAGAAGAGAAGGGGGTAGTTTGGGAATTTTATGTAATTATTTAGGGTTTGGGTAATTTTGCATGCGAAAGTCAATCTTTTATGGGTACAAATGATAATTTTTATATTCTATGAGTAGATATGTCAACGTCTTCAATTTTTATGGGTAGAAATGGTAGTTTACTCTTTTTCTTTTTTAAAACTTCCTAACTAATTCCTCTCTCTTCCATTTTCGAAAACTTCTCACTTCTTTCTCTCTCTTCTTTTTCAAAAATCATCCTTCAATTTTCAAATCTTTTTAGTTAATTAGCTTATAATTTCTTTCTTGTTTTCAAAATTAAATAAATAAAAAAAATAAAAACAAAAATATTTTAATTCTAGCTTCTCTTTTTTCTTCTTAATATTTGAATTCTTCTTCCCCTAATAACCGAATTATTCTTCTCATTCCCCTATCTTCATTCTTCTTTCTTTTTCAAGTATCACAGGGAGTTCTCTATCCTTTAATTTGACATAGAAACTCCCATTCTCTTCCTTTCTTGTTCTTCTTTTTCTTGTTTATGAATAGGAACAGGGATAAAGAAACTCTCTTTGATCCTGACCCTGAACCTGAGAGGACCCTAAGGAAGCGTTTACAACTAGTTAAAGCACAACACTTCAGAAGATACCTCACAGAATGTTTTGAACGAGAAACTGAAAATATAAACATGGCAGCCGAACAGAACAATGGAGGAGATGCAAGGAAGGTTCTTGGTGACTTCACTGCACCCATTTCTGACTTCTATGGAAGAAGTATATCCATACCTGCCATTAGAGCAAATAACTTTGAGCTTAAGCCTCAGTTAGTCTCTCTAATGCAATAGAATTGCAAATTCCATGGACTTCCACTGGAAGATCCACATCAATTCCTATCTGAATTTTTGCAAATCTGTGATACTGTTAAGACCAATGGAGTGGATTCTGAGGTCTACAGACTTATGCATTTTCCCTTTGTTGTCAGAGACAGAGCTAGGATATGGTTGGATTCTCAACCTAAGAAAAGCCTAGACTCTTGGAAAAAGTTGGTCAATACTTTCTTGGCCAAGTTCTTTCCACCTCAGAAAATGAGCAAGCTCAGAGTGGAAGTTCAAACTTTCAGACAAAAAGAGGGTGAATCCCTCTATGAAGCTTGGGAAAGATACAAGCAACTGATCAGGAGATGTCCTCCTGACATGATCTCAGAATGGACTATCTTAGGTATCTTCTATGATGGTCTATCTGAGATGTCCAAGATGTCATTGGACCATTCTGCTGGTGGATCACTCTACTTGAAGAAAACGCCTGAAGAGGCACAGGAACTCATTGAAATGGTTGCAAACAACTAATTCATGTATACTTCTGATTGAAACCCTGTGATAAATGGGGTAGCTCAGAAGAAAAGAGTCCTGAAAGTTGACACTCTGTATACCATACTGGCTCAGAACAAGATCTTAACTCAACAAGTCAACATGATCTCTCAGCATTTGACTGGAATGCAAGCTGCAGCTGGCAGTACTCAAGACACCTCCTATGAAGGAGATGCCTATGATCCAGATCAACCCATGATGGAAGAGGTGAATTACATGGGAGAACCCTATAGAAACACCTACAACTCCTCATGAAGAAATCATCCTAACCTTTCATGGAAGGATTAACAAAAGCCTCAGCAAAGCTTCAACAATAATCAAGGTGGAAGAAACCAGAATAAGTTTAATAATAAACCATTCCCTTCTTCTCAACAAAACATGGAGACTTTTAAGCAGAGCCTTTCTGACTTAGCAACCATAGTCTCTGAACACTCTAAGATCACTCACAGTTTCATAATGGAAACTAGGTCCTCCATTAGAAATCTGGAGGTACAAGTTGGTCAGTTGAGCAAGAGAATTCTTGAGACCCCTCCTAACACTCTTCCTAGTAACACTGAAGTGAACCCAAGAGAAGAGTGCAAGACCATCACAGTGGACATTGAGGCCGAATCTGAAGGGGATGATCTGGCATTGAACGCCAGTAAGGAACACCTTACTGGGCGTTCAATGCCCAAGGAAGCACCATCACTGGCGTTGAACGCCAGTAAGGAGGTCCTTATTGGGCGTTCAACGCCCAAAGAAACACAACAACTGGCGTTGAACGCCAGTAAAGGGATACAAGTTGAACGTTCAACGCCAGAGGAGACACAAGTCTTGGTGTTGAATGCCACAATAGGAGTAGTTGGAGACCCTAAGCCCATTGAGAACTTTCCTATTGAAGAACTGATAGAACCCAAGGTTCATGAGGAGCCCATTGAAGTTCCCTTGAATGCTTGGTTGAAGATCATAGAATCTGAAGAATACTCTTCCTCTGATGAGGAAGAGGAAGCTAGGGAAGAGCAATTTGCTCGGTACCTAGGACTTCTTATGAAGCTAAATGCCAACTTGTTTGGCACAGAACCATTGGAGGAAGAACCTCCAGTCCTCACCAAGGAACTCAATGCCTTGGTTCAACAGAAACTACCTCAGAAGCTGCCAGATCCTGGACGCTTTCTGATTCCTTGCACCATAGGCACCATCACCTTTGAGAAGGCACAATGTGACCTAGGGTCAAGCATAAACCTTATGCCACTCTCTATAATGGAGAAGTTGGGAATCTTTGAGGTACAAGCTGCAAGAATCTCATTAGAGATGGTAGACAAGTCAATGAAAAAGGCCTATGGTCATATAGAGGGTGTCTTAGTAAAGGTTGAGGACCTTTACATCCCTGCAAATTTCATAATCTTGGATAATGGGGAGGAAGATGATGAATCCATTATCCTTGAAAGACCCTTCTTAGCCACTACCAATGCCATCATTGATGTAGCAAAGGGAGAGCTAATCTTACAGTTATGGGAGGACCACATCTTTTTCAAAATGCCTAATCCCAACTCTCCCTCTGACAAAAGAGAAACAGTTGTACAACACTTAGTGTTCGATTCCTCTCTCTCAGTGCACAGTTATACAGAGCCTCCTGATGAGTGGGATTTAATATCAATCTAGAATTAATCAAAATAAAGATCTCTTCATTGCAAGCATAGTCTAGACCAACAAGCAATCCCCACAATCAAAGTTTGATTTTCAAATAAAAACAATTAACCGAGAGTAATGAAACCTCGGGTCGTTCTCCCTCGGAATGCAATTGAGGTGTCACTTTCTTGGTTGTGGGGAAAAAAGGGTTTTGCAATCAAAGAACAAAAGATTAAAGGAACTAAGAAATAAAAGAAGTAAGAGATGATCGAAATTGGAATTAACGCAATTAAAAGGAAAGAAGGTCAAAACTAGTAAAAATGCTATAAATGCATAAAAGAGCCTTGACTTGGGAGTGAGAACCCAAGGAATCCTATCATCGTCATAACCACGACTATGGCAACTATGATGAGTCAATCTCACTTCGTCTACACCTAACATCGAGGAGTAAGTCAAGCAAGCATAATTGACCTTAATCCATAAGTCCTAGCTAACTTACCAAATTAATTGGTAAAAAGCTAGCGTCAATGGAAACAAGAGTCAACTAACTACCTAAGAATTGCCACTAAATGTCGGACATTATGACTCTAGTATCCTAGGAACTCAAATCCCAAGCCAAGGTGTGAAAATCTACTCAAAATTACCAAGTGGCATTTTCACAAACACTTGTTGGGCATATAACCAAAACATGAGAAATTGCAAAGGAAAATGAAAACTATAACCAAAATATTCACAATATCAACAATATACAATCAAAAAAGCATATATAAAGCATAAAACATTAAATTCATCAATCAAAAGCTCAAGAAACCAAAATTGTATGTATAAACAAGTAACTTGAACTAGAAGAAAATAAGGCAAGAGTATTGTAATTAAAGAGAAGATTAAAGAGTACTTACAATAAAGATGAGTAAAATCAAAGATCAAGCTTGACTATAAAATTCTACAAGGAAAGTTTAGGGAACCCTAGAAGAGAAAATGAAGAAAACTACCCTACACTACTCCTATTCCTAAAACTATGGAAAAATGTAAAAATAAAGTTCTAAGTCCTAATGAAAGCTCTTGGCTTCAATTCCCTTTGATATAGCACTCCCATTCAGCATCAAGCCTTCCAAAACTGGGCCAAAGGCCCCAAAATTACGGATCACGTGTTTCATTAATGAATTCACGTGCAGGGACCTGTGCGTACGCACAGATGTGTGCGTACGCACACTTTGTTGAATGTTCACTTGTGTGTACGTACAGAGGGTTGTGTGCACACACACATGCTGAATTTCTTCTTGTGCGTATGCATGTAGGGTTGTGCACACGCACACTCCAGTGTGTGCTTCCTCCTTGTTTTCTTCATATGTTCTTCCTTTGTACATGTTCCTTCCACTTTTGCCTTGCCAATCTTGCCTTTAGGACCTAAAATCACTCAACAAATATGTCATGGCATCGAATGACATAAAAGTGGGATTAAAATCACTAATTTAAGCACAAAAACGCATGTTTTCACATTTAGGATCAATTTAGGGAGAAAACACAATAGTATGCTATTTTGGTGATTAAGTGTGAGTTTATGTGATGAAATCCATTCAAATCAAGCTAAAATATATCGTCAAATATGGACTCATCAATTCCTCCACACTTAAACAATAGCATGTCCTCATGCTAAACCAAACAAAGGAGAATAATCAAAGGGTAACAACTTATTAAATGCAACTATCTATATGCATGCAAGTATACTATATACTATCTATACCTATCTATCTATATATAGTTTGCTATTAATTTTGTGAAAACAACCCAACAAATTTCCAAGCAAGTATATGAACATATAGGGCTAAGCAAAGAAATAATCCAATGCAATCAAAATCTAAAGACTTGATTCAAGTCATCAAAATGAAGCAACTTACAAGAATACATGATAAGAGCGGTGGAGACATAGAATTGAGTAATTGATCCCTCACTAGGTGTGTATGCACTCTAATCATTCGGTGTTTAGGGTCAATTCACTCAAGTATCCTCTAATCATGCTTTCAAGGATTTGCTTTTCATCTAACAATCAACAAACGTGTGAAAAATGAATGCAATTATCATGAGGATTTTTTAGGGTTGTAATGGGGTTAGTGTCAAGGTGGGATAGATATGGCCAAGTGGACTAAAATTAAATCCTTGATTAGTTTAGATATCCAACTCAACCTATATCAATCCAATAACAAAAATATGCACTTCTAACCTTCCATAATCTCATTTTAAACACATTCATGTACGGTCTTTCATTCACAATACATATGCATTCCTTATTTGTAATTTCTTTTTCCTTGGAGGAAACTATTGTCCCCTTCTTGATTTTTTTTAGAAGGGCAAAAGGACCATGTGTGCGTACGCACAGAATAAAAAATGTGCTGCGGTGCGAACACATAGAGTGTGCGAGCACTGTGAACAGAGTGTATGACATGAAGTGTGCGTACGCACAGGATTGTGCGCACGCACAGATGGCAAAAGCTAGGGAAAGTGTGCGTACGCACAAGGCTGTGCATACGCACAAGGCTGTGCGCACGCACAAAACTCTGTTTCTGCAACATTTTTAATGCCTCTAAGGCACCAACCATGATATCAATCAAAGGTTACCAATCCCAAAACATATCATTCTTTAAAAAACACATGATCAAAACTAAAATGCAACTAAATTAAGCCTAGAATCTAATCAAACTATGCTAGTTAAAGAGACAAAATTCAATAACCAAAAATTAAAAGAAAAAAAAAGTTAAAAGGATATTACCATGGTAGGGTGTCTCCCACCTAGCACTTTAGTTTAAAGTCCTCAAGTTGGACATTTGGTTGGAGCTCTCATCAAGGAGGCTTGTGCTTCCATCCATCCTTGAGTTGCCAACCATGCTTGCTCTTCCAAGATCCTCCGGGATCCCAAATGAAGTACATCAAGCTCTCAAGCAACCTCAAGCAAGCAATTGAAATCCAAAATTGTTGATCATTGGAACTTATATCGGGATCCCATACTTTAGTTTCCTTCTTGTTTTCTTCATGTGTTCTCGCTTTGTACATGCTTTCTTCCACTTTTGCCATGCCAATCTTGCCTCTAGGACCTAAAATCACTCAATAAACATGTCATGGCATCGAATGGCATAAAAGTGGGATTAGAATCACTAATTTAAGCACAAAAACGCATGTTTTCACATTTAAGATCAATTTAGGGAGAAAACACAAAAGTATGCTATTTTGGTGATTAAGTGTGAATTTATCTTATGAAATCTATTCAAATCAAGCTAAAATATATCGTCAAATATGGACTCATCACCTCCAGACACCAATCTTAAGTTTGGTGTTGGGCAGCCATCATCAAGCACTGAGAACACTGGTACTAAGAAGAAAGTACCTAAGGGCTGGAGGGATAAAAAGATCCCCACTGAAAGCCTCTCACCTGGCATGAGAGTTGTCTTCACTGACAACCCAATCATTCCACACACAGTGAACAAGATCCTATCTCTAGAGCATGTGGAGCTTATCCATGAGAGCACAGGCAAGAAGTTCATTGTAAGGGGGCGAAATCCTAAGCCCCTATCCATCTCCGTAAGGAGCTAACCGTCAAGCTAGTGACGTTAAAGAAGCGCTCGTTGGGAGACAACTGATGAGAGATTTTATGCCGGTGTAGAATTTATCAATAAATCCAATCGTGAGTATAGTCTAAACCAACACGTAATTCCACATCAAACAAAGAAATTGTGTCACCACAATCCAAAATCAATAACCGAGAGTATTAGTCCCGATTCGTTCTCCCTAGGAGTGCTCCAAGATGCACATCATTGGTTAGAAGTTGTATTGGTGTTTTGGAGCTTAAGGCAAGAAAGGAGCAAGCTAATAATGTGAGAATGACAATCAAGCAATATAAAAGCCTTGGCTGGGAGTGAGAATTGGACTTCCTATCATCACAATCTCTATCAATTGTGACCACAATTAGTTATTGCTTCACTTAGTTAACCTCTAGCATGAAGGAAAGTCAAGTGAAAGTAATCAATTTGAGTTCACAAGTCCTAGTCTAACCCTAGGGAAGTCTAGCTTTAGTGATATACAAATCAATTAGCAATTTCCAATTGATAATCAACAAAGGATATTGATGATTCAAGTGTCTCCAATATCTTAACCCCCATGCCAAGAATGAAAAGTCTACTCTATAGCTAAAGTTGACATTTTCTCAAACACTTGGAGAGCAAGGATGAATGACATTGTAAAATTGAGAATAAACTTGAAATCAAAGATATCCACTACAAGAGATTAACAACAATCAAACAATTAGCAACAATGAACATAAAATTCCTCAAGCATTAATGAAAATCAAAGTAACAAAATTCCAAATCTAAGATCCACAAGTAACTTGAGTAACAAGAACTAGATTGAGAGTAGGAGAATTAGATCTACAACTTGAAGCAATGTAGAATTAAATTGACAAAAGATCTCACCAATGGATCCAAGAGAATTCCAAATTGAGAAGCAAAACCCTAGAGAGAAGCTAGAGTTTCTCTCTCTACAAAATGTAACTTCCAAAAACTAACTAAAAATATCTAAATGTGTGAATGATTGATGAGAACCCCTTCATCCCTTGGTCCTCTTAAGTGTTTCAGTGCCAGAGTTGGTTCAGATTAGGCCCCACAGCCTCTGTGAATTTGCCCAGCACAATTTCACTTAAAAATCACGTGCCAGCACCGATGCGTATGCGTACAGCACGCGTGCGTGTCCATGAGGTTCTGGCTCAGCCATGCGAATGCGCCGGCTTCTAGCTTTTGGCTTCTTCGCACTGATCCTAGTAGCGCGCATCCACGCTTACGCGTACAGCACGCGTGCGCGTCGCTGGTTAAGCTCCAAAGCTCCAATTTCCATGCTCCTTCCATTTATGCATGCTTCCTTCCTCTCTTCTAGGCCATCCTTGCCCTATAAACTCTGAAATCACTTAACAAACAGATCACGGCATCGAATGGTAATAGAAGAGGATTCAAATATAACACATTTAGTGTGAAAGAGGCATGTTTTCGTCCATGAAGCAAAATCAGGAAGGAAACACAAAACCATGCGTTTTATATGAATAAGTGTGAAAGAACATCGATAAAACTCTCAAAATCCATACAAGATAAACCCTAAAAACGAGGTTTATCAACCTCCCAACACTTAGACCAAGCATGTCCTCATGCTTAAAAGAAAGCCAAAGACCAAAGAATCACAAGAGAATGGGATTTATAAGATGTGATCTACCTATATGAATGCAACTAAAATGAGTGCTACTATCTACTCGATCAAAAGCAAATCAATCTTCCAAGAACATGTATAAGTATATAGGGCGAAATGATAAACAATATATGAACTCTACCAATCCCAATCATCAAAGTGAAGTGCGCATAACTTGCATGAAGAACGCTCGCGAGAGCCGGGAACAAGGAATTGAGCCTCGAACCCTCACCGGAAGTGTTTACACTCTCTTCGCTCGGTGTATAGGGTTGATCACTCGATTCTCCTCTATTTCATGCTTTCCAAAATTTGTTCTTCCTTTAACAATCAACAGTTATTCTATGCATGCATACATACATCATGAGGTCTTTTCTTAGGTTGTAATGGGGCTAGGATCAAGGTAGGGTTATATATATGGCTAAGTGGACTAGAATTCAAATCTTTGATTAACCTAAGCATCCCACCTAACCTATATACACCCTATACAATTAAGTGCTAACTTAACTATCCATTTCTCACTTTTTCACACACTCATGCGTTCTCCTTTGGTCACTACACATATGCATTGATTGTTATTGAATCTTACTTTAGGGTACTTTGTCCCCTTTTTCTTTCTTTCTTTTTTTTTTCTTTTTTTTCTATATATTTTTTTATTATTCATTTTTCTTTTCTTTTTTTGTTTTTCTCTTTTTTTTCTTTTTGATGTACTTATATACAAAGGTACCAATGCATATGATTTACATATTCAATAGACACATGAGTATGTACCCAATTCCTAATATAATAAAAACAAAAACATGATCTTACCTCAACCAATATCCCAAGTTCCCCACACTTGAATGCCACACACACACTAGCCTAAGCTGATCAAAGATTCAAATAAGGACATTTATGGTTTTCCGCTTTAGGCTTGTAATGTGCTAAAATTAAGAACAAGTGGGTTAATCGTAGGCTCAAAGTTGGCTAACAAAGGTTGTTATAATGTAAGGCTATTTGGGTAAGTGGCTTAGTGAAATGATGGCCTCAATCACATACATGCATTCATACACACAATAATGGACATATAGAGTCAAGCAAATCAAGGATCACAATCATAGAAGGAGAACAATGCACAAAAGAAGGAAGATAAGTGGTTATAAGATGTAACCACGAAATTGGCTCAAGTCTCACTTGCTTGTGTTCTCAACTCTAAAACCATGTTCCAAAATACATTCCTCAAGCAAGATTGACACAAAAAATTTTCAAATTGGTAGGGTTGCCCAAAAATTATAGTTTCTTGGAAAGGAAGTCGTCGCCCTAACCAAGTAGACCTAATAAGAAAGACGTGGTAAAATAGGTATAAATTCTAACTAACATGCAACCTATCATGCAATGCAATAACTAATCTAACAAAGAAAAATAAAAAATTGGTGTTGAGAAAGGAAATTGTTACCCATGGAGATCGGTCGAACGACCTCCTCACACTTAAAGATTGCACCGTCCTCGATGCTTGCAAAGGGGAGCAAAGTGGACGGGTTGCTACAATTGATGAGTTTCTTCAAAAGATTGTGCGGATGACTTGTTTGTAGCCCCGTTTAAAAGCTTTTTCGTTTCCTCTTTTGGTGGCCAACCTAAAAGGAAAGAAAAAGAAAGAAATTAAGCCTACAATGAAAATATCAAAGCAAATAGCACGTAGGCGGGGGCTACTGCCGAATAAGAGTAAGGTCCTCAACTACATGACAGCTGTAACATGTAGACGAGAGAGCAATATAAGCTAAGGCATATCAATAATACTCGATGCAAGAGTAAAGTCAAAGCATGAAGAGAATATTGAGCATCAAGTTCAAACAAGAAAAAAAATAGGCCATGATAGACAGTATGAGGTCATATCAATGGACAAAGAATACAAGAGCTATAAAAGATTAAGCATTGATTTAAAAATTCCATCACCCATCTATATCCAACAAGTCAAGAAGCACCAAAACTAACTAAGAAAATCTCAACAATTGAGTATGAGAATGCAGCACCATTATTAAAATAAGAAACATAGAAAAAAAAAAGGACAAGCTATAAAAGCAAAGTTAAAATGCAATGAAGCAGGGTATGCAAATGCAACATATAAAAGAAAATGAAAATAGGAAGCGGGATTTTGAAAAGAAAAGAAGGAAGGAAGAAAGGAAGAGTAGAGAAGAAGAGAGGCATAAAGGAAGAAGGAGAGAAGAAAGAAGAAAGAGAGGAGAGATAATAGAAAATAGAGGATAAAGAAAGCACGAGGCGACGCGTAAGCGTCACCCACGCTCACGCATGGAGTGTGCAAAATGGACAATCGACGCGTACGCGTCATAGGGGCAGTTGTGCCTCAGGCACAGTGTTCGCGCGAAGTTCACGTAACTCTCGGGTTAGATGTATGGGATCTGGGTTAACGCATCGACGCGTACGCGTGCTATATGCGTACGCGTGCCTTCCCTTCTGCGGATCGACACGTACGCGTAATGTACGTGTACGCGTGAGTGAAACTTGCGCTAGAAGCACAGTGCTCGCGCCAAACTCGCGTAACTCTCTGGGATGATGTATGGGGCATCAGCCACGCATCGACGCGTACGCGTGGTGTGCGCGTACGCGTCCCTGCCCCCCTATCCCCTCTTTTTTTTTTGAACATAACAAACAAAACTTGCACTTCAAGCAAAATGCGATTCAAGACAAAAGTGCAATTTAAACAAACTAACATTCAAAGCATTAAAATAAGAATATTCAAAGAAGAAAACTACCTACAATGGCAACTCAAATCACTCATTGATTATATGTACAAGAGAATGGAAAGAGTTTACCATGGTGGGGTGTCTTCCACCTAGCACTTTTATTTAAAGTCCTTAAGTTGGACATTTGGTAGAGTCCTTACTAGGGTGGCCTATGCTTGAACTCTTCCTTGAATCTCCACCAATGCTTGCATTTTCAATAGCTTCCGGGATCCCAAACTAGGCGCGTCAAGCTACCAAGAGATCTTAAGCGAGTACCAAGGCCCCAAAGTTGATGATTATCTATGTATACTCCGGGGTCCCATACATTGTTTGTCAACCCCCTTACTTCTCGATCTTCATTCTTCCATTTGGATGACAAACTTGTTGAATTCTCTTTGTAACTCCTACTCATCATCCTAGTTCCTTTGAATTGAGCTTCACTCCAACCATGAATCCTAAAGTTTGAGCTTTCTTCTACTATGCACCTTGATTCTTGTTGCCAACCAACACGCAACTCCTTTCTACTTTCTAGCCCACACATAGCTCTAAGTTGACCATCCGTTTCTAATAATGCGTATTGATATGGGCCAAGGAAATTAAAGGATAAGATGATTACCCATTCAATTTGTAGTTTGGATGGCGGCTTAGCAAGGAAGATATCCAATGGTCTTGACATTGTAGGCTCCACTTCCTTTGGCTCCTTCTTGATGACTTCCATCTTTTGACAACCTTCTTTAATCTCGTCTTATTTGCTAACTTCCAACTCTTTCTTATTAATCAATATGTGTGTTGGAGGATGTATATATTCCTCATCAGCATTGGTTTCACATTCAATGGAAGAAGTTTCAACAAGGTAACCATTGTCATTTGATGTAGAGTTGTCTTCAATGATGGAGTTTCCTTCTTGTTCAACCTCCCCTAGATCTTCTTCAACTATTCCATCATCTTCAAGGGTCTCTACTACCTCCACCTTTTGGGCATCCTCTTTCTTCCCTTGAAGTATGGATGCATGAATCCGATCCATTAAGTCCCTAAGACGATCCCTTCTCTCTTGGTCCATATCAATCGTATAATTGGGATCATGTTGCTCTTGGATTGATGGATACGGATGTTCTTTCATGGAGGGTGGTGGTGGGATGGAAAGCTCATTATGTGGTTGGAAATGAGGTTCGTTAAACTCTTGGAAGGTGTTTTGGTTGTTGGTAGAAGATAGAGGTACACGGGATATAAACTCTTAGAAGGCGGAGGTGAAACTAGTGAGTGCGATTTGGAGCTCTTTTTGCTCTTGAGAAATGATACCAAGTGTATCATCCATGGGGTAGTGATGTTGAAGTGGTGGTGGTTCCATGGGTGCTTGGTCATAATGGTTATATGTAAGGCCCACATCGGTTGGGGAGGAGAACGAAGCATGCCTTATAAGGGTGTGGATACCTCTCCCTAGCATGATGCGTTTTGACGAGTGAGTGTGGGGATTTTGGCTATCATCTCTATCATCAAAGGCAAAACCGTGAGGCCTTGTGTGCCAAAGCGGACAATATCATGCTAGCGGGTGGTCTGGACTGTTACAGATGGTATCAGAGCCGGAGCTCGGATCGATGTGTCAGCGAGGGCGCTGGGCTCCCTTAGGGGGTGGATTGTAAGGCCCACATCGGTTAGGGAGGGGAACGAAGCATGCCTTATAAGGGTGTGGATACCTCTCCCTAGCATGACGCATTTTGACGAGTAAGTGGAGGGCTTCGGCTATCATCCCTATCGTCAAAGGCAAAATTGTGAGGCCTTGTGTGCTAAAGTGGACAATATCGTGCTAGCGGGTGGCCTGGGCTGTTACATTATAGGTGTGTGCATATGGAGGATATGGATTAGGATTGTGTAGAGGTGATTGATGGAAATAGGATGTGGATTAGGAGTATGGTGGTTGGAATGATGGTGTTTGAGGACTATGTTGAGAATATGGTTCATGGAATGATGGTGTTTGAGTGGCATAATCATGATAAGAACCATCATATCCATTGTAATGATATGCATCATAGGAGGGATTGCAATCATAATAGCTTGGTTGAGGAGGTTGCCATGGTGATTGCTCAAATGGATATGGCTCCTTTCTCAAGAATTCATCTCTCCCATAATGTGAGCCATCATTCAAATTTTCGTTACCTACAACATAGTCATAACCATATCCAAAACCACAAGGACGAGAATTCATATGGAAAAGAGAGAATCAAAACAAAAAATATTAAAAGGCAAGGAAAAAGCAAACTCCTAATTACTAACAAAACCAAGAAATAATCAAAAAGCAAGATATTCACAATATTAACATATTTACATTAACCAACAACATGTCACTCATGTGCAACTCCCTGGCAATGGCGCCATTTTGATGAGAGATTTTATGCTGGTGTAGAATTTATCAATAAATCCAATCGTGAGTATAGTCTAAACTGACACGTAATTCCACATCAAACAAAGAAATTGTGTCACCACAATCCAAAATCAATAACCGAGAGTATTAGTCCCGAGTCATTCTCCCTAGGAGTGCTCCAAGATGCACATCATTGGTTAGAAGTTGTATTGGTGTTTTGGAGCTTAAGGCAAGAAAGGAGCAAGCTAATAATGTGAGAATGACAATCAAGCAATATAAAATCCTTGGCTACGAGTGAGAATTGGACTTCCTATCATCACAATCTCTATCGATTGTGACCACAATTAGTTATTGCTTCACTTAGTTAACCTCTAGCATGAAGGAAAGTCAAGTGAAAGTAATCAAGTTGAGTTCACAAGTCCTAGTCTAACCCTAGGGAAGTCTAGCTTTAGTGATATACAAATCAATTAGCAATTTCCAATTGATAATCAACAAAGGATATTGATTATTCAAGTGTCTCCAATATCTCAACCCCCATGCCAAGAATAAAAAGTCTACTCCATAGCTAAAGTTGGCATTTTCTCAAACACTTGGAGAGCAAGGATGAAGGACATTGTAAAATTGAGAATAAACTTGAAATCAAAGATATCCACTACAAGAGATTAACAACAATCAAATAATTGGCAACAATGAACATAAAATTCCTCAAGCATTAATGAAAATCAAAGTAACAAAATTCCAAATCTAAGATCCACAAGTAACTTGAGTAACAGGAACTAGATTGAGAGTAGGAGAATTAGATCTACAACTTAAAGCAATGTAGAATTGAATTGACAAAATATCTCACCAATGGATCCAAGAGAATTCCAAATTGAGAAGCAAAACCCTAGAGAGAAGCTAGAGTTTCTCTCTCTACAAAATGTAACTTCCAAAAACTAACTAAAAATATCTAAATGTGTGAATGATTGATGAGAATCCCTTCATCGCTTGGTCCTCTTAAGTGTTTAGGCGCTAGAGTTGGTTCAGATTTGGCCCCACAGCCTCTGTGAATTCGCCCAGTACAATTTCACTTAAAAATCACGTGCCAGCACCGACGCGTATGCGTACAGCACGCGTGCGTGTCCATGAGGTTTTGGCTTAGCCATGCGAATGCGCCGGCTTCTAGCTTTTGGCTTCTTCGCGCCGATCCTATTAGCGTGCATCCACGCTTACGCGTACAGCACGCGTGCGCGTCGCTGCTTAAGCTCCAAAGCTCCAATTTCCATGCTCCTTCCATTTATGCATGCTTCCTTCCTCTCTTCTAGGCCATCCTTGCCCTATAAACTCTGAAATCACTTAACAAACAGATCACGGCATTGAATGATAATAGAAGAGAATTCAAATATAACACATTTAGTGTGAAAGAGGCATGTTTTTATCCATGAAGCAAAATCGGGAAGGAAACACAAAACCATACATTTTATATGAATAAGTGTGAAAGAACATAGATAAAACCCTCAAAATCCATACAAGATAAACCCTAAAAACAGGGTTTATCAGCAACCCAACCATAATTAAAGTTATTTCTGTTTTTCATTAAGTTTATTTTTAGTTATATCAGTTTAATTTTCTTATTTGTTTAAGTTTGTTTTCATGTGCAGTAGTTAGAATAGAAACAGAAACAGTCAGAGCTGGAAATAGAACACCCTAGAGCAGGTACCTTGCTTGAATTGAACGCCAGACAAGGGGGCCAAAGTGAGCGTTCAATGCCCATGAGGAGCAACATTGCTGGCATTGAACGCCAGCCAGGGGCAGAGACTGGGCGTTCAATGCCCCAAAGGAGGTAGAGACCTGGCGTTAAATGCCAGGAAGGAGCACCCCAATGGGCGTTCAACGCCCCATAAGTAGCATATAGCTGGCGTTGAATGCCAGCTTGGAACAAGAACTGGGCGTTCAACACCCACAAGGGGGCAGGGAATTCGAATTCCCCAGCCTCCCAGGACCAGTAGATCCCACAGAATCTCCACCTACCCCACCTTCTTCTCTCTTCTACTTTCACTCTTCCCCACACACTCTTCCCCATAAATCCTAACCCAATCACATCCATATCTCTTTCCAAAACCATCATAACTCCCACAACCCCTACCCACTTCAAATTCAAAATTCCCACCCAATTCCCACCCATTCATTCGAACCCTACCCTATCCCACCCCTATAAATACCCCCTCTTCCTACCCTTCATACACACACTCTATACACTAAAGCCCCATTTGGCCGAATCCTCCTCTTCCTCTTCATCTATTCTCTTCTTTTTTTACTCTTTTATTCCATTTTGTTCTTTTTTGCTCGAGGATGAGCAAAGATTTTAAGTTTGATATTGGAAAAGCCTTGATTTTTGCTTTTCATTCACATTTATGGCACCCAAAGTCAGAGAATCCTCTAGAAAGAGGAAAGGAAAAGTAGTTGCTTCCACCTCCAAACCTTGGAAGATGGAGAGATTCATCACCAAAGCTCATCAAGACTACTTCTATGAAGTAGTGACAAAGAAAAGGGTGATTCCTGAAGTCCCATTTAGGCTAAAAAAGAATGAGTACCCGGAGATCCGACGAGAAATCCGGAGGAGAGGTTAGGAAGTCCTAACCAATCCTATTCGAGAAGTTGGAATCTTGATGGTGCAAGAGTTCTATGCTAATGCATGGGTCACTAAAAACCATAACACTAGTGTGAACCCACATCCAAAAAATTGGAGCACCATGATCCGAGGGTGACCCTTGGATTTCAGCCTAGAGAGTGTAAGGTTGGCACTCCATTTGCCAGTAATGCAAGGAGACCCACATCCTTACACTAGGAGAGTCAATTTTGACCGGAGATTGGACCAAGTCCTTTCAGACATTTGTGGAAGGAGCTCAGTGGAAGAGGGATGCCCAAGACAAGCCTATCCAACTAAGAAGGCTTGACCTCAAGCCTGTAGCTAGAGGATGGTTGAAATTTATCCAACTCTCTATCATCCCTACTAGCAATTGGTTAGAGGTGACCATTGACAGAGCTATCATGATTTATTGCATCATGATTGGGAGTGAGATGGATGTACATGAGGTGATACCTCAGGAATTGTACAAGAAAGCTGAAAAGCCTTCCACCTTAGCAAGGTTAGCGTTTTTCTACCTTATATGTCATCTATGCAATTCAGCAGGAGTTGTTATAAAAGGAGACATCCCCATTGAGGAGGACAAGCCCATCACTAAAAGAAGGATGGAGCAAACAAGAGAGCCTATACATGCACCTCAACAAGAGCATGTGGAGCTGCCTTAACAAGAAATCCCTGAGATGCCTCAAGGGATGCATTTTCCTCTCCAAGGCTATTAGGACCAATTGCAAACTTCTCTAGGAGAATTAAGCTCCAACATGAATCAGCTGAGGATGGGACATCAAGAGCATTCCACCTTCCTCTATGAAATAAGAGGAGATCAAAGGGCCATGAGAGAAGATAAAAGAGCCATGAAGGAAGAACAATAGAGACAAGGGCATGACATAGAAGAGATCAAGCACTCCGTTGGACTTTCCAGAAGGAGTAGTAGCCGCCATCACTAAGGTGGATTCATCCCTTTTATCTCCTGTTTGCTTATGTTATTTTTTTTATTTTCCATGTGTTTTATCTTATTGTCTGTTTCTAGTGCATGATCATCCTTATTTTATGTCTTAAAGCTATGAAATATTTCATGCATCTCTCACATTGCTTAAAAGAAAATTTTAATTGAAAAAGAATAGGGAGACACATGAATTTCGAGTTATATAATAAGAATAGTTTAACTTTTGTTTTTTGAATGTATGAATAAACAGTGCATATTTGATATTGGAGTTAAGAATGTTGGCTCTTGAAAGAATGATGATAAAAGTGAAGTATTATTGGTAATCTGAAAAATTCAAAAATTGATTCTTGAAGCAAGAAAAAGTAGCAAAAAGCGATAAAAAAAAAGAAAAAAAATTACATTGTGAAAAAAAAAGCAAGCAGAAAAAGAAAAAGCCAATAGCTCTTTAAACCAAAAGGCAAGAGCAAAGATCCAAGGCTTTGAGCATCAATAGTTAGGAGGGCCTAAAAGAAAAAATCTTAGCCTAAACAGTTCAAATGAGCTGCTTCCCTGACTATATGCTTGTGGTGTGAAGGTGTCAAGTGAAAAGCTTGAGACTGAGCAGTTAAAGTCGTGATCCAAAGCAAAGAGTGTGTTTAAGAACTCTGGACACCACTTTCTGAGGATTTTAGCAAAGCTGAATCACAATCCTAAGGGGTTCACCCAGTTAAATGTCTGTGGCGTTTATGTATCCGGTGGTAATACTGGAAAAAAAAGCGCTTAGGGTCACGGCCAAGACTCTAAAGAAGTTGTGTTCAAGAATAAAAAAGAACTTAACTAAGAGAATCAATAGTATCATCTTGATTCTAAGTTCCTAAAGATGCCAACTATTCTGAGCTTCAAAGGAAAGTGAGATGCCGAAACTATTCAGAAGCAAAAAGCTACTAGTCCCGCTCATCTAATTGAAACTGAGCTTCATTGAAAACTCTGAGATTTAGTGTATCCTTCTCTTCTTTTTAATCCTACTTTATTTTTGGTTGCTTGGGGAGAAGCAATAGTTTAAGTTTAGTGTCCTGATGAGCGGATATTTTATACGCTTTTTGGTATCATTTTCATATAGTTTTATTATATTTTCATAAGTTTTAGTGCAAAATTCATATTTTTGGATTCTACTTTGAGTTTTTGTATTTTATGGTGATTTCAGGTACTTTTTGGTTGAAATTGAGGAGCTTGAGTAAAAGTCTGATTATAGAGACAGAGAAAAGACTGCAGATGTTGTTAGGATCTGACCTCCATGCACTCGAAGGAGCATTTCTAGAGCTACAGAATTTCAAATGGTGCGCTCTCAACGGCTATGGAAAGCTAACATCCAGGGCTTTCCAGAAATATATAACAATCTATACTTTGCTTTGGAAATGAAAGCCCAAAACTGGCATTCAATGCCAGCCACCAGCCCCATTCCTAGCGTCCAACGCCCAAAGGGGAGTAGCTGGTGTCCAAACGCCCAAACGGGAGCCCAAGGTTGGCGTTCAACGCCCATGAGGGGTACTAGCTCGTGGATTTTACTCAAACTCAGCCCAAAAACTCACCAAGTGGGCCCAGAAAGTGAATTTTTGCACTGCAAGATTAGTTTATCTTATTTTCTGTAATTCTTAGTTGCTAGATTAGTATATATAGACAAGAGTTCACCCTTGTTAGAGGACTCTTGGATCTTTGCCCATTCGAACATCATTATGTACAGTATGAGTCACTAACCTCCTAAGGTTAAGGTTAGGAGCTTTGCTGATTCTCATGAATTAATAATATCACTATTCTACTTCAATCTATGTTTGATTCTATTCTAGGATGTATCTTTGTTTTTCATCCTAATGGATTGGGAGTGTAACTTGACCGTCATCCCAATTCCACATGGGTTCTTGTGAGTCCTTGATGGGATAGTATTGAACCACCAGCTTGATTATACATCTCTTAGACGGCTAATCTACGGTTTCGTTTGGGTACTTTTCGAGATATCAGTGCAGTTGAGGTGCGGGGCGATTAGAGCCTTTGTGGTATAGGCTAGAACCAAAGGAGCAGCGTTTTCTAATCCGAAAGATCTGACCTTATCTGTGATATTTTGAGTAAGATTACCAAGAAAATGGACCGTTAGAGCTTCACCCCGTTCAGATTGGATGACCGCTGACCCGGCGTTTGATTTGAAGTAGAGGAGATTAATGACCGTTGACCCGACATTAATCATATATAACCTGCCATGGAATGAATCAATCAAAAGTTGGAGTAGAATTTAAAAGTTAGAATGTTTTGAAATATTAAATGACATTTGTTTCCTCACTTTTTCTATTTTAAAGGAGGGAAGCTTCATTTTTGTTTCTTCTTTGTTTTGAACGCGTCTTAGGGTATAAAAAAAATTATAAAAATATGCAAATTAATCTTCAAAAATGGGGCTGGCTTTTCATTCCATGATGTGACTAAAGAAATTTAAGTAAACAAAGATTCACCGACGCAAGAGGAAGACACCATATATCCATATATATAAGCCTCTTGTGGAATGTGGAGCATTTCTCATCTCACATTATTTCCAACATGCAAAACAATTCTCTTTTTTGGTGAAACATGTTGCAAGCCATATATATATATATATATATATATGAATCAAATCATCAACGTAGTATCCTCTTTTTTATCCTTTTTCATTTTTCTTTTCAAATTCAGAATACAATAAATCTTCGTACCTATATATGTCTCCCCGTTTTCCGTATAAACACACACACGACTTGTGTTGACGTTGGGAATCTGAACTCCTGCATATAACTACGATGACCCAATAACCATTCTTAGTGGCGACCCACTTTGGAGATTACAACTGAGAACTCAACCACCCATATTATATGGAAAGCAAATAGAGAAATATTAGAGGTTGAGCAGAATTTATTGTTTTTGGTCAACAAATAAATAACAAAATTTAAAATTATAGATTAAAAATATATTGTTAAATTGTTGAGTAAAGTATCGTTTTTGTCCCCAACATTTTGGGTAAATCTTATTTGTGTCCCTAACGTTTAAATCGTCATATTTGTATCCCTAACGTTTGTAAAAGTGATTCAATGTTATCCTGCCGTCAATTACACATCATAAGCACTTTAGTTTGAGTTTTAAAAATCTCTTCTTGAGGTTAGAATACAAATGTCTGGGATTGAATCGATGATCTACTCCGAAAAATAGCTCATCAAATGTTGAAACTAATTCCTACAACATTTACATAATTCACTTTTCTAGGGACATAATTGAATCTAAACACTAATAGTGGGTATAATATTAAAATCGAACACATCCAAATGAGACCTAATTGAGAATGAATACATCCAAGTGAGAATAATTGAAAAATATAATCTGATTTGTTAGTATAATTGATAGTAGGATAACATTGAATCACTTTTATAAACGTTAAGGATACGAATAGGACGATTTAAAAGTTAGGGACACAAATAGGACTTACCCCAAACGTTGGGACAAAAACGATATTTTACTCTAGATTGTTAAACAAAAAAGATTGGGTTGATGACTAAAGTGGTGGCCAAAAATAAAAAATTCTGTTTGCCTTTTTTAGTATTTTTCAAAAACGGTAATGCTAAAATGATTAAAAAAAAAAAAGAAAATAGTTAGAACTTATTTTATTTAATATTCATTAATTGCCGCAACAATTAATGAATGCTAAATAAGATAAGTTACGGATGTTTTTGGCTAATTTTCTTTGGTTACCAAATATTTTCATTTTCAAAAAAATATCGTAAGTGTGATAAGTTTTTAGATACTCTTAGTGTTATGTATATTGTGTATATAACTTAAAAAAATTTCAAAATTAAAGTTTGAATTATTGAAGAATCATAATTTAAAGATAACGATTTGGGAGATAATATTGTTGCACATCTAACATTGCCGCTAACATTCAACAATTAAATTTTTTATATATTGGAAACTTTTGTGAAACATGGAAATATTTGGTCATTTTGGTGGTAGCATAATTCATCTAATACGTATTGTAAAAAACAAAGTTAACTATATAAAGACAAAACGCTGACATTTTGTAATGTTTTTTTTCAATAATTATGTAAAGATTTTAAATTTTTTTTTTAATTATGTAAAGAGAAAACGTCATTGACATTTTGATAAAATATCACTAATATTTTGTAATTTTTTTTTTTAAATATCACTTACGATTTATAAAGATCCACGGTATATAACAGTGACACATAGTTTGAGTCATTTTTGAAAAATTCACCTCTAATAGCCCAATATATAATAAAAGGTTCACATTTAATATAAAGAAAAAATATCTAAAAACTCTTTAAAAAAAATAATTCGAAACTCAATTAAAAGAAAAATCTAAATTTAACAAAAGCTCATTTTTAATAGGTTTTGTAATGAATTTATTAGATAGCTTGGTGTGATATTGGCTGAAATTATTCGCTATAATATTGACTTCGTAATGAATTTGTTTGGCAATTTGTTATATTTTATTATTAAATTTATGATCATATTCCCATATTGCTCCATATATATATAAAGTGGGTGTTTGCGTGAAGTATCATTTCCTTTATTAATTATTCAAAACTAACACTCACAACAGAAACAGGAATATGAAAAGGAAAATCACTAATGGATCGACCACCCATTCTAAATAAAATGCGACACCCACCACCATCATTGTATCTTTATTTATATATCATTCACACCAAGACCTAATTTCCGAACACAATTATTTAAACTTATCGCGTTTGTTGTTTTGGAAATTATTATTAGTTCTCAAATGTTTTCTTTTCACAAATCCCAAGCTCGCAATCCAATCCACCTCATCACCCAAATTTTATCTATTGCTTATTGACTCGTCTCGTCTCTTTTGCTTTTTTTACAAGATGACTATTATTATAGGTTATGAAATTAAATTTTAACAACACTTAAAAATATATCTAAAATTAATATCACACCCATTTACTCTTTGGTAATACTTTTCAATTTTAAAATAAAAAAGTGATTAATAAATTAAAAAATATTACTAAATAATAAAAAAATACAATCTTAATTTTTATTATATATTTTAAATATTATCAAAATTTAATAACTATTATTCACAGTATATAATTATAACTTTTGTAAGTTGGTGACGCTATTATATATCAATATCACAGGAGTTGACGCTGTCTCAAACAAGTTATACACTGGTCGCCCCTTATGATTCCTTCATTCATTGTCGGTGTCTTTTAGTATACACGTATGGTTGATTGCTTACAATGCAAATATGTTTTCTTATTATGTTTAAATAAATGTGTTGATTTTACAAAATATTCACTTTCTAATTTTATAATTTTTTAGTTTTAATCCAATAAATTAAAAATCATCTATTCTAATTTTCATCATTTTAAGACTAAATTTTTTTTACATATTTTTATTAATTTAAAGGGAATAAATGGTAATCATAGAAAACAAAAAAAGAGAATATTAGAATAGGTCTCAAAATTATAGAAAGATTAAAGATTTTTTTACATAAATAAAATAAAATAAAAACTAAAATTACATATTTTTCTAAATCAAAATCAAATACAATCTTTCATTATTATATAAATCGTCTTATCCCAACTTTAAATTTAAATGTAAATCATTATTTTTTGGGATGATTTATGTTATAACATGAATCCAAATATGCTATTCAATCGTTCCAAAATAGTCTCTTAAAGTAAAATACAAATGGTTAAAATACAGCTAAAACGATTTATTCTAACAACAGCCTAAAACGATAAACATTTAAGCATATCATGTTGGAACAATTTATGTGCAAATAGTGAAGCACATTAGGATGGGACTATTTATGACCAAAACAAAAAATACTATCAACATTAATCGTTCTAGGGTAGCACTATTTATATATCTACATTAAACACATTAGACTAAGACGATTTATGAAGAAAAATATCTTTCAACACATTACCACGATTTACACTACAAATAAATAAGTCTATAAATACAACATATGATTTAATCTTATTCAAGAGTGTAGTGAAGGAGAAAAAATATATCTGAAAGTTTATTTCTCTTAGTTTATCATTGCAGAAAAATTGATGAAAATACAAGTGTTACTTTCTATAGTAAAAAATAGATTGACGTGTTTGTTAATCTAAAAATGAGTTTCGTAGATCTAAAAAGTAGTATAGTACAAAAATTAAAAAAGTGTGAAAAAAAACTTGTGAAGTAAATACTATTTAGGATTTCAATCTCACTTACTGAAGGGTATGTAAAATTTGAAAAATATAAAATTTAAGGTGATGATGATATGCGATTTTTGTTTCACAGCCAAGCAAGATTCTCAGATTTGGATGGTAGCTCAGATGAATCTGCTTCGAATTTGTACACTGGCAAAATAGAGGAGAGTTCTAGTGTCATTTTAATAGGTGAATAGGTTACTGTACATGTGGCACATGTAACGACCTCCATTTTCAAAAATTTAAATATAAATAAGTTATGATTTATTTTATTAAGTTTGAATTTTTATTATTTTATGTTTAGAACTTATTTTACTAAAAATAATTAAATTGATTGTATGATAATTAGGGTTTAATTAATTAGAATTCGTATATAATTTTTATAATGAGTTCTTTTAAGAAAAGATAAAACTATGCCAATGAGTTATAGCTCAAATGGCATAGTCTCTCCATACTCAATTAAGAGGTTGCGGGTTCGAGTCTCCTATCTTTGGTAAAAAAAAAAAAAAAAAAAAGAAAGAAAGAAAAGAAAAGAAAAAACTATTATTATTACTATTGTGATTATTATATTAATTTTATTTTTATCCGTGTTAATTAAAATAAGAATTTGTTTAATAATCTTATTATTGAGTTCAAAATCTGCCGGTACGAGTAAATATCGGTACTCTTCGGTGAACTTAGCTTTGCTAATGTTTCATCATATATCTTCTATTCTTATAATCATTATACTACTAATGTCATTTATCTTAGTAACTCATATATATATATATGATTACTTGTGTTTTAATATATTCAGCTTTTATAGTTATCTGTTTAAGATATTTATAATTTGAATCGTTGACTCAATAGTTTTATAACGCGACATCCAACCCCCTTATGATACCTCATCATCATTATCATTAATCATTATCATATTCTTTTTTCATTACCACCGAACCAAAGAAGAAAAGAAAGAAAGAATGCCGAGAGAGAGAAAGAAAACCATGGAACCTCAATCCTTCCAAGTTCGATTTCTTGAGATCCATAACTCCCGTAAAAAATATAATCAAAGTATTCGTATCTTCTTCCTCTTCACAACGGTACCACTTTCTATCGAGAGGAGTAATGCGTGGAGCTGTATGCTGTTTCTTCATGCAAGGTTCAGCCGAGTGTGTATCGAAGGTGGAGTAGCCAATTTTGACGTTTTCTTCTTTGATTTCTCGTTTAGAAAACTTCCTTTGTGCTTCGGTTTTGGTGATTTTCATACAGAGATAGAGTTTTCTAATTTGGTAAAAATTAAATGTGTTCTTGATGTGAGATTGTTGGTTTGATGATTATTGCTTGAATTGGAGTGAGTTTATGCTTGATTTTTATTGAAATTTTGATGATTTATCAGCTTTATGGTTCAGCCACCAAAAATAGCCCATGACCGAGTTGTTATTGACAAATTTGGGGCTGCTATCAAGTATGATACTAATGAAAATTTGATGAGAATTGATGGTTGGCAAGTTAATCTGAAAAAGCTGAGAGAAATCGGTAACCGAAAAATTTAAAAATTAATTAGAAATTAAACAAAAAAAATGGAAAAAAATTAAAGAAAATATTCGGTTTTTATGGTGGAGGTGTGATTACCAACACAAAATTTATTTTTGAGAATAAGATTGTATTTTAATAAAAGATCCAGTTAAAAATAGTAATTTTATAAGTTTATGTGTATTTTGGATAATAAGTAAAAGTTCAGGGGTAAAACAGGTATTTTATAAAATTATAACGATAGTTTTAATAATTATAATGTATTTAATTATTTTAGTAAGTTTGTAAACTGCGTTGGTTCAAGACATAAATCTTTCTAAAAGTTCGAAATAAAAATATAATTCCTAAAAGTTTAACGATAAGACTTTTAATAAACAGATTTTTATTATCAAAATAATAATGGGATTACTCTTTTATTATTAATATTTGTCTACTCATAATTAATATAATTATTATCCTTTTACTAAAGATATTATTTAATTTGAATATTTGTTAATAAAAAAAGTGAAATAGTAATATTCCCTAAAAGTTTTAGAAAGTCAAATCTAAGCTAAGAATATTATGATTCTCCTGTCATAACACATTTAGAGAAAGACGAAAGAAGAGTGCGAAGATAAGTAGGAATATTAAAAGTAAGATTTTAAAAGAATAATGAAAAAAAGAAAAGAAGAGTAAAGAAGAGAAAAGAGAAAAGATAAGAAACGATTGACTAGTTGTCTACTGCGAAGGGTGCAGTAGAGCTATTGGATGCTCTGGTAACGAACAGAGATATGGTGATAATTCTACTGAGAGTTGCTTTCCATAGATACATCAGCTCAAGAGAGCCTGACACCTGTAAGGCGATGTTGCTTATAGAGGTTATCATCCCATATATCTTCTCAAGAGAGCCTATTACCTGTAAGGCGAAGTTGCTTACAGAGGTTATGTTTGTGTACATCGATTCAAGAGAGCTTGTTATTTGTAAGGCGAGGTTACTTACAGAGATTATGTTCGGCATTTAATAGCTAGAGAAAGCTACTCTGTAAGGCGAGGTTGCTTCAGAGGTTTGATGCCTGAGCATCTTTAGTTGTTTTTAGTTATTCTTTCTTTAAATAAAGGTAGTAATCTATATTTTATTAAGATTTTCATATTTTTAATCAATGTTCTTAAAATTTCTTTTCTAGAATTAAGTTAGAGATTTTTCTTGCTTTAATTGAGTTTTTTTGTTGCTTTGATCAATGCTTTTTGGAGTTGCGTTGTACCTTGATAAGTGTAGAAAATGATTGAAAAATGCTAGGCAAGAACAAAGGAAGAGATAAACAAAACAAAGATCAAAAGAACAAAGGAGGAAACCAAAGATACGCTTTGGAACACAGGATGATGCGTGAGCATCTTGTACCTATTTTCCGCTTATTTTCTAGTCGTTTTTAGTTAGAATTTATTAACTTTTATATTATTTTAGTGCACAAATTCTCTTTGGTTGCTACTTTGAGTTGTTTTAGTATTTTTATTATTTCAGGTAAAATTCGGAGCAATTTAGCAGAGTTGTGTGCAAAAAGGAGAATACTTGAAGCAACAATCTTGGGCGCTAAATACCAGGCTGGCGTTTAGCGCCAACATCTAGCAAGAAAAAGGGATGTCTCTGCCTCTATGGGGCACTAAATGCCCAACTGGCGTTTAGCGCCAGGCAATCCGAACCAAGCCCACACTTTTGGAGCATCTCTAGTGGATTTAGCTTTTATTAGTTATCTTATCTTTTATTTTTGTAACTCTTATTTACAAATAATATCTTTTAGTTTTAGGATTTATTATTTTATTTTAATTTCAAATCAAATTAGGTTATAAAAGGGAAAATATTCACCTTCAGGAGGATTTTCTCACTTCTGCACTTTCGCACTTTTCAAAACCCTTATTTTCTCTGTAAGTCATGAGTCATTAAACCTCTTTGGTTAAGGTTAGGAGCTCTGTTTATTTCTATGGATTAAGACTATTACTTTTTTATTTTAATTAATGTACTGATTCAGTTTCAAGGATTACTTTCGTTCTTAATTTTATGAATATGGGTAGAACGGCAGTATGACCCTTATTCTAGATACGTTCTTGTGACCCTTGGAAGAGGTCCCTTAATTCCTCCTAAATTGCTAATTATTTGAACTAATCTAGATACATGACATATAATCCATTTAGCTTTGAGTAATTAGGGTTTTTGTGGCCATAAACTATATTTGAACTTAACCCTCTAATCGGAATCAAGTGACCAAGGGATTGGCAGTTGATGAAGGTCAGAGGAGACTAAATCACTAAGGGATTAGGGTTTAGTCAATTACAGTTTATCATGAAATGAATCTTGCATGATTAAAGTATTTAGTAAGAAAATTTAATCCAGAAAAGTAAACATCTCCGATACCTTAACTGCTTTCTCTTATTGATTTTTCGCCAATTCTCTTATTTGCTTTCTTTACTATTGAATTACCATTTAATGCTCTTTCAAACCACCAAACCAAATTTTTTGTCTACCTAACTAAACCAATTAGTCAACCATTGTTGCTCAGTCCATCAGTCCTCGTGAGATCGAACCTCACTCACCTGAGGTATTACTTGGACGACCTGTTGCACTTGCCGGTTCAGATGTGGATATTCTCAAAATCCACACCAAAGGACACACTTTGAAAGGCACATTTTTTAGGCTCAAATTAAATCCTGGATTCATTTGGCGTTCAACGGCAAAAGGCATATCATGCATACGCATCCCTCATGTGTACGCGCAAATAGTGAAATAACAAAAATCATGCATACGCATGACCCCCAGTTCACATCCCACGGTAGTTTCTTGGCGTCCAACGGCTGCAACAAAACAATAGTAATTTTGAGCCATAATTGAAGCTTAGTTGCAGGCGTCCCGCATCCCTCATTTGGCTCTGCACGACAAACTTAAACAGAGGCCCAATTGGGCCATTCTTAGAGAAAAAAGTGTGGCGTCCAACGTGGGTTACATGCTGCTCCACGGCTAACTCTCAGTCCAACCTCCAGTGCTTTAATTTCTTCATTCATTCATCAATCGAACTTCCAAAGTGAATCAAGTCCATGAAATCAACTCAATTTAGTTTTGAATTTAATGTAATTTGAATTGAATTTGAATTTTCATTTGTGATAGGCTATAAATAGGGATAGAGAGGTCACAATGACACACACCTTGGAAGGGAGTCTTCAGACTCTCTTCTCACTCTTTCACTCTCTTCCAATTTTATTTCATACCCATTTTGTAATTCTTTAGTTATGAGTTTCTAATTATCTTCATTGGGAAAAAGTGCTCTATTGTATTTCAATTGATTAATATGATTTCTTGTTCATATTCAATTCATCTTTCATTTGCTTCTTTAGAAAGAGTCTTCGTTCTTCATCAAAGGATCTAAATTTATTGGAAGATAATTTAGATCCAATTTGGTTTTTATGATCACTTGAGGTTGATTCATGAAATCAAAGCTTGAAAATTCTTCCTCCCAATTCTCATGAATTTGGCTTCATCTCTCTTCATGAGCATTTTAATCAAGGAATTGGCAATGATCAAGTCAAGAGAAATTAAATTGCCAAGAAATTAGAATTCAATTATGATTTGCCAAGAGATCAATGATTGCATGATTGAAGTGGATATGAGAACTATGGATCCTAAGAATGCAACATCTCTTGATCCCAATGATCTCTCCATTCTTAGTTCTTGTTATTTACTTTCTAGTCATTTACATTCCTGCAATTTAATTTCTAGTTATCTACATTCCCGTCATTTACTTTCTTGTCATTTTATTACTTTCATTTACTTCTTTATCAAGTCATTTAAATTACCTATTACTCATCATCCAAATATAAATTGTCTAACTAAAATAATCAATTAATCATTGTTGGCTTAATCCATTAATCCTCGTGAAAATGATAACCCACTCACCATGGTATTACTTGATACTATCTGGTGCACTTGACGGAAGTTTTGCAGATATTGATTTATAAAATTCGTATCAAGGTTATGCCAGCTGGAAACCCATTTCTGACTAGAGAGAGTTTGATTATGTCGAGAGTGGGTAGAAACCAACAGATGAGCTCATTACCTGCACTAGGACTAGACTTGCATCATACTTGTTTGTGTATATTTCTCTGTGATATGTTTTCTATGTATGTGTGTGTGTGCGCGCGCTTATTGTCTTTCCTTTCTGATGTGATATTTCTATGTATTCCTTGTTTGTATATTGCTTGTTAGTTTTCTATTATTCTCTGCTAAGAAATAAATAATCATTGAACTTAACTTCTAACCCCGATTCTACGAAGGACTCCCCAGTTCTTAACCCCCTCTTTCCAACCCTTTCAGCTACAGGTGCAGGCTTATTGTGAAGCTATAGAAGCATAGAAAGAGTTTGCTGCGAGTTGAGTTACTAATAGAATTTATTTCTTTCCCCTCACCTTGTTAGTTGAAGTTTTATTCAGAGGGGTAGGTTTTGCAATTGGTTTTGTACGTAATACTATAATGTATTATTAATATTAAGTAGGTGAATATGTGTCATTTGTTCTTGTTGAAAAAGTTTTAACATTTTAGTAAAATTTTCGACAGATTAACGCATAAATGCTCAATATTAAATAGATAATAAAGGAATAAGATTAGTAACACCTTACTTTTAGTACGATCATGACGTGTTGGAAGTTGGGTCGTTATAATATCCCCATCACTTACAGTGAATTTCCTATTTAGAATGACACTACAAAAGAGTTGTTCGTAGCTTTGAGGAGCTTGCAGTTGCAATTGCAGTAGAAATCCTACAGCAAGGTGCTCTTGTATTTATAAAGCTTCTTGAAGTTCAGAGATAGAGATCCAATTATAAAGCTATAAGAGATAATGAATTGGACTCAAAATCACCTGTTCTTGGTGATGACAATGACGATGAGGGAGACACGACACCCATAGGAAGATCTCAAGCTCAATCAAGCTTCTAAACACAATAATACCCTCCTCAGTTAAACTCGTTCAGATCCAAATTCATCAAGTAAGTCATAGGCAAAAAAAACTGCCTTAAAAAGCAACCTCATCATTGATGAATTCAGTGACATGCGTAATGCCATTTCGGTTCTACATGTCTCCCTCATTGCATGCCATCATTCTATTTATCGACATATAAGTTTTATTTGATGAACATTATCACATGACAAGTCCACAAGGAAAGCAATGATGTTAAGGAGGACAATGATGCTTAGAAGGGATCCAATGATGTTGACAATTTTATTATCAATCCTACTGATAGTGATGAAGATGATGGCAATAATGACGACAACCCAGGAGATAGTTTTATTGGAAAGACTGGGGGATCAAAGTGGTGCCTAATGGGTTGGAGGAAGTGGTGCGTAGAAGGGGTTGGTGGCAGTGATAAGGGAAAAGGTGATGAGACATAGGGTGCTCCAGGATCTGTTACCATGATAACACATATTTTCTTCAAACTGGTACATGTCCAGTAGAAAAACATCTATCTTTTTTTGCTTTTCACAAATCTGAAACTTGATAAGGTTTAATAGTTCCTTTTGATTTCAGAAAAAGTATGTTGGAAATATTATGAAGATGACAATAACTTAATTTGTTGTGATTTCAAGGCACGATTTGATAAGGGTAAAGTATACTATTTATCCTTGAAGTTTGCTAAAATTTTTAAAAATACTCCTAAGTTCTATTTTATTTTAATTTATCCCAAAAATATTTGATTTGCATCAAATATATCCTTGGCGACTAATTTTTCAAAAAATTTAGGACCAATTCAACAATAATTTACAAAAACAACCTTCAACACAAGTTAGACATAATTTTCATGCATTATTACTATATTGATCCTAAATTTTTTGAAAATTTAGCTTCCAAGAATATATTTGATGTAAATAAAAAATTTTTAATTGAAACAAAGTGAAACTTAGAGATATTTTTGAAACTTCTGATAAACTTCATAGACAAAAATTATGCTTTATTCTTATAATAATTTGTGGATCTAATGATGAAGCTACTAAAATAGGACGATATAAAATGTTCAAAAATAGGAAACACAGGACTTTGAAAACTTTTAAGTGTCAAATGATAGGGTGATGAATTAGTCGTCGATTTTTGACACATAAATATTTGAGTTAGTGCCTAATTACTTTGAAAAAAAAAAGTAGGAAAAAAATATCTCTTTTGACTACAGTAATAACTGCAATTTACTCTCAACTTAAAGTCTTAAACTTACATTTTAAGTTATAAAGTTTTTTTAACACTATTAAAAAACGCTCTATAGAATTAGATTTATTGTTGGATTTGTTTTGCCAATAAAGTCTTGTTAGTATCAGTTACTATAATAATGCTAATAATTTTACCGTTGGATTAATAATGGAATAAGAATAAGAGATGATGCTGAGAAACATGGTTTAAAAGAGAAGAATCTAGAAGGAGCCAAGTTAGTAGAAGAGAAGAGTCTAAAAGTAGTTGAGTCAGCAAATTTAGTTGGAGGTAGTTAGGGTGTTAGAACTAATTCTTTTTTTAAATGTGAAAGGTGTGACTTTGGATGTAAGAAACTCTATAAATATGATAGTGCAGAAGCATAATCTATAATGCAATTTATAATAATGAACTCACTAGTACATTTCAATTCTCATTTCTCTCAAAATTCTCTGAGTGTCATCTCCTAGTTCTTCATTTCCCTCAACTTAGATCTGATACCTTCATGGTATCAAAGCTTAGGTTCCACAACTTCCATGGTAATGACGAGCACAGCTTCGACTATTTCAAATCTAGGTTGCGGTCAATTACAATCTACTCCAACATTTACTTCAACTCTGATTTTAATGAAACTCGATGATGAAAATTATCTATATTGGAAGGATCGAGCTGAGTCTATGATTGAAGAAAATGATTTGTTAAATCACCTCACTAGAGAAGACGTACAAGAAAAAGTTTTTCATATTAGTATATGCAACAGCTAAATTTGTAAATTTAGAATACAAATGGTGAAGGGAACAACACGCATTGCTAAAATTTTGATTACTAGCTTTAATGTCCAAATCTCTTACCACAAGGATGGTTGGATGTGTCTATACGCGTGAATTGTGAAAAATATTGAAGGATCACTTTGCTTCTTAAATTAGAGCAAAGGTAATCCAGCTGAGAAATTGATTGAGTAGCATTCAGATTGGTTCATCTGTTAGTGATTATTTGCTTGCAATTAAAAGTATGATTGATACGATAGCTTTAATTGGAGAACCGGTTCAAGAGAGTGATCTTGTTAATATCATTCTCCATGGCTTAACTAAAGAATATGCTCCTTTAGTCACCTATTTATTAACTCAGCCACAAAGTATCACTATTGGAGAACTAGAAGGAGTCTCTCATGAATGCATGTTAGAGAGGTTTCGAAGAACAAATCAATTCATACAAGCACACTTATTTCATCACACAGAGAATAACACTCAAAGAGAGAACAATTTCAACAATTTTCAATCACAAGACAATCTTAGAGGAGGATATCAAGGAAGAGGAAGCCAAATGAACAGAGGTAACATATCTCAGTTCAATACTGGTAGAGGAGGTAGATATGATAATATATCTAAAAATTCTTATGGTAGAGGAACGGGCAGAAACAATTTTCACAATAGCAGTAATTTCAATGGTGGAAGAGGTAGTTTCTATGACAGATCTCAGTTTAGAAGCAGATGCAATCTTTATGAAAGTGTTCAGTGTCAAGTGTGCAGAAAGTATGGCCACACTACACAAATTTTTGGCACAAATTTGGTGAGCAGTACAACGACAATGATGATAGTTACAATGGCAAATCAATGGAGCAAACTAATGCTAATCTAAGTAATGTAATTGCTACACCAGCTACTATTATTTATCCAAATTGGTATTTGGATAGTGGAGCAACACATGATATGACTTCAAATATCCAGAATCTCAAGGAGCAAGAAGAGTATGGAGGCACAAAGTAAGTGGTGGTTGGTAATGATTTAGGTTTGTAAATTAATCATGTTGGAAAATCGATTTTAAAATCTGATTTGAGCTCTAGAGTTTTCCTACTTAATAAGCAATTACATGTGCCTGAGATAACAAAAAATTTATTGAGTGTATATTTATTTTATTGTGATAATGGTGTATATTTTGAATTTCATGCTTGTGACTATTATGTTAAATCAAAGAGAATAAATGAATTTCTGCTCAGGGGGAAGGTGTAGAAATGACTCTATACGTTTTTTAATGTCATTTCTTCGAATAATGTACTTGCCGCGTTGATGTTAGCGGTGAGTGGTAAAAAATTTCTACTATGACATGTAAGATTAGGCCATGCAAATAATATTGTAGTTATGAATGTTCTTAGGAGTTGTAATATTACTTGTTTAGTTAATAAGACTATGTTTAGTGCTTGTTGTATAGACAAATCACATCAGCTTTTCCAATCTCAACCATAGCATATGATGAACTATTGTTGCTTGTATATTCAGATATATGGGGACCAGTCCCTAGTCTTGCTAGTAACGAAAATAGATACTTTGTCAATTTCATTGATGCTAGCACAAAGTATATTTAGATGTATCTCATTCCTGCTAAAAGTTAGTTCAAATAAGCTTTTAGTCATTTTCTTAACATGGTTGAATTGCGATCTAATAGAAAATTGAAGATGTTCCAAAGTGATAATCTTTTTGGATATTCAATAAACTTGTCTAAGTTGTTACTACGGAAAGGGATCATTCATAGATTTTCTTGCTTGCATGTGCAATAACAAAATAGCAATGTTATGCGCAAGCATATAAATGTGGTTGAGACTGGATTAACACTATTAGCAGTAGCTAATGTGCTTACCAAGTTTTGGAGAGAAGTATTTACAACTATTGCAACCATTATCAACTATTTGTCTACTCCTACACTAAAATTATTCTCTTTATCAGAAAGCATTTGGTTCATTGCTTCAATATGAAAATTTAAGTTTTTGGCTGCTTGTGCTTCCCTCACTTAAGGCCATAAAATCAGCATAAGTTGAATTTTAGATAAGCTTCATGTGTGTTTATTGGCTTTAGATCATGGCATAAAGGCTATAAATACCTTACAAGTGCTAAAAAGGTGTAATAACCAGAAATGTAGTGTTTGTAGATAATAGTTTTTCTTTTTAGATATGACAATTCTGAATTTCATAAACTAATTAGTCCTATACTAGTTGTGGAAGTGCCTTCCCTACTACCATCAATTCCTATTGTGTCTCAAGTTAGTTCAATTTAGGAGAACTTCTTCTGAGCCTCACCTATGTTCTTTTTCCAATATCATGCTATGTCCTCAACACATATCTCTATTCCCATTTTTTATTTTGAAATTGTCTTTGCAGTCTTACTTGAAAACCAACTCAGCTCTAACAACTCTTTAAATTCTCATCCTAATACAAGAGCAAAAGTTGGTATTCAAAATTTAAGACTGCTTCATGCCAAAGTTGAACCAAGATCAGTAAAAGAGGCCTTGAGCTATCCCAAATGGAAGGAGGCAATGGATGCTAAGTGTGACGTGCTATTTAAAAATAATACTTTGAAGCTGGTTCCCTTGCCTGTAGGAAGAGAGGCAATTGGTAGTAAGTAGGTGCTTCGAGCTAAATATAATGATGATGGTACTTTGCATAAATACAAGGTGCAACTAGTAGTTCAAGGCTTTGCTCAAAGGCCTAGATCTTATTTTATTGAGACCTTTAGTCTTGTGGTGAGACCGACTTCGATTAGATAGATGTTGCCTCTGGCCTTAGCAAATTCTTGACACATAAGGTAACTGAATGTGAATAATACTCTTTTGTACGGTGAGCTAGAAGAGAATGTATACATGAAGTAGTCACATAATTTTGTAAAAGGAGATACTACACTGATTTGCAAGCTCACCAAAGCCCTTTATGGCCTCAAATAGGCTCCAAAGACTTGATACTACAAGTTGATAGCTAGACTTCGAGAGCTTAGCTTTACTCCAACAAATTTTGACATTTCTATTTTTACTAACTTCACGAATGGTATCAAGACTTTTCTTCTTGTGTATGTTGATGATATTATCATCAATGGTGAGTCTGATAATGTTATTGCAGAGACTATTTAAAAATTGAACTTAAAGTTTACTTTGAAGTATGAGTTCCAATTTCAAGGGATTTAAGTGACACATTTTAGCTTCAGGGGCAATAAATCTATCTCAATAGAAGTACATTGCTGATCTAGGATAGGGATGTCTAATTATAATCCTTGTCATATTTTTTTCCATCAATATTGAATCTCTTTCCACTAGGCGGTTCCATTTTTACCGATCCTCAACTCTACAGATCCATGGTGGGAAGTTTACAATATCTCACTATCATGAGGACTAAGATTGCTTACAATGTCAGCAAGGCCTCTCAATTTATGCAAGCATCTTTAGACTCTCATTGGCGTGTGGTGAAGAGAATGCTTTGTTACCCTTATGGTACTTCCTCTCATGGCTTTCTACTGCGTCAAGAGAATAATTTGAAGATCACTGCCCATAGTGATTCAGACTAGAAAGGGGATCCTAGTGATAGGAAGTCTCCAGGAGGTTATTATGTTTATTTTTATTAGAATCTTGTCTTGTGGTCCTCTAAGAAGCAATCAACTGTTGTGCAATCAAGCATTGAGGGTGAATATAGGAGCATGGCTTATTTGGTTGCAATGCTCATTTGGATAACGAATTTACTTGTTGAGATGCATGTCTCTCTATCTAATCCTCTAATGATTTATTGTGATAACTTAAGTGATGTACTTCTTGCAGCAAATTCGATTTTACACTCAAATTTCAAGCACTTTAAAATGGATATGCACTTTGTTCGGGACATAATTACACTCAAGGTGATTCAAGTTAGTCACATTCCTAGGTCTATCTAAATTTTAGATGTTATTACCAAATCTATTCCTTCTACAGCTTTCCTTCATTTCAAGGACAAACTTAAGGTGAAATATCTTTCATCTTGAGTTTGAGGGAGAATAATAGAAGCAGTGGGCATAAGAGAAGAATATAGAAGAATTCATAAGAGAAGAATCTAGAAGGAGCTGAGTCAGTAGAAGAGAAGAGTAGAAGGAGCTGAGTCAATAGAATTAGTTAGAGGTGGTTAAGGTGTTAGAGCTCACTATTATGTAAGTGTGAAAGGTGTGACTTAGAATGTAAAAAACTCTATAAATAGGATAGTACAGAAGCATAACCTGTAGTGCAATTCATAACAATGAACTCACTACTACACTTCAATTCTCATTTCTCTCTCAATTCTCTAGGTCTTATTTCCTAGTTCTTCATTTCCATCAACCTCGATGTAATAACTTCATGGATTATTTGAGAAAATATGTTTACGAATTTGTTATTTTGGTTAATTATTATTGTTAGATTTTCTTATAGTAATGGCGAAAAATTCAAATGATAATAAAACATTAATTATCATCATCATCATCATTATTAAAATTAATAAGTAATTTTTTCAATTTTGCAATAGCAACTTACGTAACAATTAACAACAACCACCAATGATAATAGAAAAATTAATTTAAAATAAAAATAAGGAAGAAAATTTTTAAAAAATGGGGACTGTAATTTGAAATACAAAAGAGCAAGAATCCCTTAGAGATAAATCCATATTCTTCTCAGGGCTCACACATTAGGTAATATATCTAAATTGAAAATTATAAAATGAAATATAAATATAAATTAATAAAAAATTTGGGTTTATAAAATAAAAATTACTAAAAATTACAAATCATCTAGGCTTATTTACAGTGTTCTCTGGTGCCAATGGCTGTGGGTGCAACGTTGTAATGAAACATGGTGGAGCAATTCTGATGGTAGTTAGGCCCTGAAGGCAAAGTAATGCATCTTCACTTTTGGCAGTTGTTTAACCTTTGTGAAGAGTAGGCTGAGGGGAGAATGAAGATCAAATACATGAAAGCGGAAGGAAAAGAGAGAAGAGTGGAGTGGAGCAAAGGTAGGGCAATGACAGGCTTAGTAGATGAAAGTGGTGCGCGGAATTATACTTCGCACAACTGAACCAGCAAGTGCACTGGGTCGTCCAAGTAATACCTGAGTGAGCCAGGGTCGATCCCACGAGGATTGTTGGCTTGAATCAAGCTGTGGTTATCTTGTAGATTTTAGTCAGGCAGATAGAAAAGTTGTTTGTTTGTTTAACGCGCATAAAAGTAAAATAAAAATAACGTTACTCAGTTGATGGTGAATGCAATGATAAGAAGATGGTTAAGGCTTCAGAGATGCTTTGTTCTTCTGGATTAATTCGGTCTCACTGTCTATGCCAACTGTGAATGATTTCTTCTATGGCAGGCTGTAAGTGATCAACGCCATTCTTGAGAGGTCGCCGATCTTCCTCCAGGCTGAACACCAGGGTTAGTGCGCATCCAGTCTGATTGAGGGTAAAGCTCCTGCAGCCCATTTCCCTTGATGATCCTACTCAAAACACCACAGACAAGGTCGAATCTTCCGGATCAGAGAATGATGCGCCTTTGGTTCTAGCCTTTGCCAGAAAGACCCTAATATCCCCATACCTCGGCTGAAATGTTGTCTCAAGAAGTCCCCAACGAAGTCATGGATTAGCCGTCTAAGAGATGTATAATCAAGCTAGTGGTTCATTGATATCCGATGAAAGACGCTCGCTTAACCAATGTAAAATAGAGATAACCTTGTGCCAGTTCAACTTATTCATAAGGTTGAAGAACGAAGATACATCTTAGAATAGAGAATCAAACACAAATTGAGATTGAACACTAATACTTTTATTAATCCATAAAATTCAGTAGAACTCCTCCCCTTCACCTAGGAGGTTTAGAGACTTATACTGATAGAAAATACAATGAAAAATAAAAGTGGGCAAAGATTGGTCGAAGATCCTAAAACCAGGGTGATCTTCTCCTTTAAATACTAATCTAATAACTAGGAATTACAGAAATAAGATAGGCTTAGGCTTGTAGTGCGAAAATCCACTTTCAGGGCCCACTTGGTGAGTGCTTGGACTAAGCTTGAGTGGTCTCCACATGCTAGTAGGACTCTAGGGTGTTAAACGCTGGCCAGGGACACCTTTTTGGGCGTTGGACGCTGGTCACTCCTTTGTGGGCGCTAGACGCCAGAATAGGGTAGATGGCTGGCATTGAACGCCAGTTTTGCGCCTTTAATTCTGAAGTAAAGTATGGACTATTTTATTGCTAGAAAGTCCTTGATGTTACCTTTTCATAGTTGTTGATAACGCTCCATGTGGACTTCTGTAGCTCCAGAAAAGCCCTTTCGAGTGCAAGGAGGTCAGATCCTGATAACATCTATAGTGCTTTCTCTGCCTCTGAATTAGAGTTCTGCTCCAGCTCCTCAATTTTAGCCAGAAAATACCTGAAATTGCATAAAAACACACAAACTCATAGTAGAATCTAAAAATGTGAATTTTGCACTAAAACCTATGAAAATATAATAAAACTCAAATAAAACATGCTAAAAACTATATGAAAATGATGCCAAAAATCGTATAAAATATCCGCTCATCACAACACCAAACTTAAATTGTTGCTTGTCCCCAAGCAACTAAAAACAAAGTAGGATAAAAAGAAGAGTAAGGTATAATAAATCTCAGAGTTTTCAATGAAGCTCAGTTTCAATTACATGAGCAGGACTTAGTAGCTTTTTGCTTCTGAATAGTTTTGGCATTTCACTATCCATTGAAACTCAGAAGTGTTGGTCTGTTTAGGAACTTAGAATCCAGATGATATTATTGACTCTCCTAGTTTAGTTCTTTTTTATTCTCGAATACAACTTTTAGAGTCTTGGCCGTGGCCCTAAGCACTTTGTTTTCCAGTATTACCACAGGATACATAAATGCCACAGACACTTAATTGGGTGAACCCTTTCAGATTGTGATTTAGCTTTGCTAGAATCCCCAAATAGTGGTGTCCAGAGTTCTTAAGTACACTCTTTTTGCTTTGGATCACAACTTTAACTGCTCAGTCTCAAGTTTTTTACTTGACACCTTCACACCACAAGCATATAGTTAGGGACACTGTTCATTTGAAGTGCTTAGGCCAAGATTTTGTTTCTTTTAGGCCCTCTTAACCATTGATGCTCAAAGCCTTGGATCCTTTTACCCTTTCCTTTTGGTTTAAAGGGTTATTGGCTTTTTGCTCTTTTCTTTTGGTTTAAAGAGCTTATTGGCTTTTTCTGCTTTTTATTTCTCTCTCTTTTTTTTTGGCAAGCATATATATATTTTTTTCTTTTTATTGCATTTTTTTGCTGCTTTTTCTTACTTCAAGAATTAATTTTTGGATTTTTCAGATTACCAATAATACTTCTCCTTTTTCATCATTCTTTCAAGATCCAACATTCTTAATTCCAATTTCAAATATTCACTGTTCATTCATACATTTAGAAAACAAAATCAATGCCACAACATCAAGATAATTGAACTATTCTTAAGATAAACTCGAAATTCATGCAACTTAATATTTCTTTTTCAAATAAAATTTTCTTTTAAGCAAGGTGAGAGATATATGGAACATTTTATAACTTTAAGACATAGATAGAAATGATCATGCAATAAGAACACGAGAACAGATAACAAAACATAATGGAAAATAGAAAAATGACACAAAAGCAAGGGGTGATGGAACAGGACCACCTTAATAACGGCGACTACCACTTCCTCTAGAGAATCCAATTGAGCGCTTGATGTCTTCAATGTCACGCCCTTGTCACTGTTGTTCTTCCCTCATAGCTCTTTGATCTTCTCTAATTTCATTGAGGATGGTGGAATGCTCTTGATGCTCCATCCTCAACTGATTCATGTTAGAGCTTAATTCTCCCACAGCAGTATGCCATTGATCCCAATAGCTTTCAGGAGGAAAATACATCCCTTGAGGCATCTCAGGAATCTCATGTTGAGGCGGCTCCACATGCTCATGTTGTGGTTCATGTGCCGGCTCTCTAGTATGCTCCATCCTTCTTTTAGTGATGGGTTTATCCTCCTCAATGAAGATATCTCTTTCTATGACAATTCTAGCTGAATTGCATAGGTGACTAAGATGAGGGAAAGCTAACATTGCTTCGGTAGAGGGCTTATCTGCCACTTTATACAACTCTTGAGGTATCACCTCATGTACTTCCACCTCCTCTCCGAGCATGATGCAATGGATCATGATGGCTCGGTATATGGTCACTTCGGACCGGTTGCTAGTGGAGATGATAGAGCGTTGGATGAATTCCAACCATCCTCTAGCTATGGACTTGAGGTCAGGCCTTCTTAGTTGGACAAGCTTGCCTTGGGAATTCCTTTTCCAGTGTGCTCCTTCCACACATATGTCTGAGAGCACTTGATCCAACCTCTGATCATGGTTAACTCTTCTAGTGTAAGGATGTGGGTCTCCTTGCATCAAAGGCAAGTTGAACGCCAACGTCACACTTTTTGGACTGAAGTCCAAGATTTTCCCTTGGACCATGGTGCTCCAATTTTTAGGATGAGGGTTCACACTAATGTCATGGTTTTTCGTGACCCATGCATTAGCATAAAATTCTTGCACCATTAATATCCCAACCTCTTGGATGGGATTGGTTAGGACTTTCCAACCTCTTCTCCAGATTTCATGTCGGATCTCCGGATACTCATTCTTCTTAAGCTTAAAAGGGACCTCAAGGATCACCTTCTTTTTTGTTACTACTTCATAGAAGTGGTCTTTGTGGGCTTTGGTGATGAATCTCTCCATCTCCTAAGATTTGGAGGTGGCGACTACGGCCTTTCCTTTCCTCTTTCTAGAAGGTTCTCCGACCTTGGGTGCCATAAGTGGAAATAGAAAGAAAAAAGTAAGGCTTTTCCAACACCAAACTTAAAACTTTGCTCGTCCTCAAGAAAAAAAGAAACAAAAGAGAAGAATGGAGTATAAGAAGAAGAAAATAGATGGAGATGGAGGGAGAAGAAGGGCTCGGCCAAGGGGTTTTGAGAGTGTATGAAGTGTGTTATGAAGGGTTAGTAAGAGGGGGTATTTATAGGGTTGGGGTAGGGTAGGTTTTGGTCATGGAAGGGTTAAATGGGAGGGAGATTTGATTTTGAAGTGGGTGGGGGTAGGTGGGAGTTATGATAGTTTTGGTAAATGAAATAGATGTGATTGGGCTAGGGTTTATAGGGAAGAGTATGTGGGGAAGTGTGAAAAGAAGAAAGAAAAAGGTGGGTTAGGTGAAGATGCTGTGGGACCCACTGGTCCTGAGAGGCTAGAAAATTCAAATTCCCTGCTTTCCTTATGGGCATTGAATGCCCAGCTCATGCTCCATGGCTGGCGTTCAACGCCAGCTTCCTGCTCCATTTAGGGCGTTGAATGCCCAGAAGGGACCTCCTTCCTAGCATTGTGAACGCCAGGTCTTCTGCCATTTTGGGTGTTGAACGCCCAGCCTTTGCTCCATGGCTGGCGTTCAATGCCAAGTTGGCTGCTATTGGTGAGAGTTGTACGCCCACGCTGCCTTCCTTGTCTAGCGTTTAATGCCAGCAAGACAGTCTATCTAGAGTGTTCTGTTTTCATCTCTGAACCTTTCTGTCTCTGCTCTGACTACCGCACATGATCATGAACCTAAGAAAATAACTAAAAAAAACAAACTTAAGGAATAAAAAGAAATAGGAATAACAAAATAGGGTTGGGTTGCCTCCCAACAAGTGCTTCTGTAATGTCACTAGCTTGACGGTTAGCTCCTTACAGAGATTGATATGGGCTCAGAATTTTTCCCTTACAGTGAACTTTCTTCCTGTCTTCTCATTAATGAGCTCCACATGTTCTAGAGACAGGATACGACTCACTGTATGTGGTATGACGGGCTTCTTGGTGAAGACAACCCTCATGCCAGGTGAGAGGCCTTCAGTGGGGACTTTCTTGTCCCTCCAGCCTTTAGGTACTTTCTTCTGATTACCTTCGTTCTTAGTGCTTGTTGATGGCCGCCTAACACCAAACTTAGAATTTATGTCTGGGGGCTTAGTAAAGCTCTACACTGAAAGAGATGGTTAGAACACTAAGTGTTGCACAGTTATCTCTCTTTTCTTAGAGGGAGGGTTGGGGTGAGGCATCTTGAACAAGATGTGATCCTCCCCTAATTGTAAAATCAGTTCTCCCTTAACTACATCAATGAGAGCATTGGCAGTGGCTAGGAAAGATCTTCCAAGGATGATGGATTCATCCTCATCTTCCCCAGTATCTAGGATTATGAAGTTTACAGGGATGTAAAGGTCTTCAACCTTCACCAAGACATCCTCTACAAGGCCATATCCTTTTTTCATTGACTTATCTGCCATTTCTAATGAGATATTTGCAGCTTGTACCTCAAAGATTTTTAACTTCTCCATTACAGAGAGTGACATGAGGTTTATACTTGATCCTAGGTCACACAGAGCCTTCTTAAAGGTCATAGTGTGTATGGTGCAAGGAATTAGGAAGCGTCCGGTATCTGGAAGCTTTTGAGGCAGCTTCTGCTGAACCAAAGCATTGAGTTCTTTGGTAACCGCTGGAGGTTCTTCCTCCTAAGGTTTTGTGCCAAACAGCTTGGCATTTAGTTTCATAAGAGCTCCTAGGTACCGAGCAACTTGCTCTTCCCTAGTTTTCTCATCCTCATTAGAGGATGAGTATTCATCAGAACTCATGTATTGCAAGAGTGCTTGCAAGAAAACCTCTATGATCTCTACATGAGCCTTGGCTTCCTTTAATTCTCGGATAGGAACTTCATCAGTGGGTGTTGAATGCTCAGTAGGGATACCCTTATTGGCGTTCAACTCCACCTCTTGTAGCTTTTTGGACATTGAACGCCCAGTAAAGACATCTTCACTGGCGTTCAACGCTAGCTTCTCTACCAATTTGGGCATTGAACGCCCAGGAGGGACCTCCTTCCTGGCGTTTAATGCCAGCTCTTGTGCTAGTTGGGGAATTGAACGCCCAGTAAGGTCTTCCTTACTAGCGTTCAACACCAACTTGTCCTCCCCAGATTCGGCCTCAGCCTCTGTGGTGATAGCATTGCACTCTTCTCTTGGATTTACTTCAGTGTTACTAGGAAGAGTGTTAGGAGAAGTCTCAGGGATTCTCTTGCTCAGTTAACCAACTTGTACCTCCAAATTTCTAATGGAGGACCTTGTTTCAGTTATGAAACTATGAGTGGTCTTAGAGAGGTTGGAGACTATAGTTACTAAGTCAGAAAAGCTCTTCTTAGGAGTTTCCATATGTTCCTGAGAAGATGGGAACGATGGCCTGTTGTTGAACCTATTATGGGTTCTTCCACCTTGATTATTATTAAAGCCTTGCTGGAGCTTCTGTTGATCATTCCATGAAAGGTTAGGATGATTCCTCCATGGTTGTAGGTGTTTCCATAGGGTTCTCCCATGTAATTCACCTCTTTCATCATGGGTTGTTCAGGATCATAAGCTTCTCCTTCAGAGGAAGCTTCTTGAGTGCTGCCAGTTGCAGCTTACATTCCAGTCAAATGCTAAGAGATCATATTGACTTGCTGGGTCAAGATCTTATTTTGAGCTAATATGGTGTTCAGAGTGTCTACTTCAAGAACTCTTTTCTTCTGAGTTATCCCATTATTCACATGGTTTCTTTCAGAAGTGTATATGAATTGGTTGTTTGCAACCATCTCAATGAGTTCTCTTGCTTCTGTAGGCGTTTTCTTCAAGTGGAGTGATCCACCTGCAAAGTTGTCCAATGATATTTTGGACATATCAGAAAGACCATCATAGAAGATGCCTAGGATAGACCATTCTGAGAGCATGTCAGAAGAACATCTCCTGATTAGTTGCTTGTATCTTTTCGAAGCTTCATAGAGGGATTCACCCTCTTTTTGTCTGAAGGTTTAAACTTCCACTCTGATTTTGCTCATCTTTTGAGGTGGAAAGAACTTGGTCAAGAAAGCATTGACCAATTTTTTCCAAGAGTCTAGGCTTTCTTTAGGTTGAGAATCCAACCATATCCTAGCTCTGTCTCTAACTGCAAAGGGAAAGAGCATAAGTTTGTAGACCTCAGGATCCACTCCATTGGTCTTAATAGTGTCACAGATTTGCAAGAACTCAGATAGAAACTGATGTGGATCTTCCAGTGGAAGTCCATAGAATTTGGAATTCTGTTGCATTAGAGATACTAATTAAGGCTTAAGCTCAAAATTTTTTGCTCTAATGGCAGGTATGGAGATATTTCTTCCATAGAAATCAGAGGTTGGTATGGTGTAGTCACCAAGAACCTTTCTTGCATGTTCTCCATAATTAGAATTGTCTGCCATGTCTTCAGCTTCTTGTTCAAAATTCTCAGTGAGGTTTCTTCTGGAGTGTTGTGCTTTAGCTTGTTGTAAACGCCTCCTTAGAGAGGGTTAGGATTATAGAGAGGCTCTTTATCTATGTTTCTGCTCATAAACAAGAAAAGAAAGCAGAAAAGAAGAAGAATGGGAGATATGTGTTCAAGAACAGAGGACTCCTCAGTGAGATGTGAAGAAGAAAGAAGAATGATGATAAAGAGAAGAGAGAAAGAATTTGGCTATGAGGAAAGAAGAATTCGAAAATTAGAAGTAAAAAGAGAAAATATTTTTGTTTTTATTTTATTTATTAATTAAATTCGAAAATAAAACTAATTAACTAAAAAGATTTAAAAATTAAATAATGAATTTTTGAAAAAGAAGAGAGAGAAATAGAGAAGATATTTCGAAAATTAGAAGCGAGAAAAATTAGTTAGAAAGTTTTGAAAAAGAAGAAAGAGAAAACAAGTAACTAATTAAGAAAGATTTGAAAACAAGATAAGATAGAAGATTGGAAAAGATTTCAATTTAAAATTTAAAATTAGAAAAGATAAGATAAGAATTTGAAAATATTTGAAAAAGATTTGATTTTGAAAATTGAAATTGAAAACGATAAGATAAGAATTTGAAAAAGATTCGAAAGAGATAAGATTTGAAATTTGAAATAAGATAAGATAAGATTTTTGAATTTTAAAGAAAGATAGAAAGATAAGATAGTAATTTGAAAAAGATATGATTTTTTTTAAAGATTTGATTTAAAAAGATTTTAAATTTAAAACTTAAAACTAAGATAAGATAAGATAATGATTTTGAAATTAAAATTTGAATTTTTTGTTGAGATTTTTGAAAATTAAAGTAAAAAGATAGAAAAGATATTTTTTGATTTTTTTTGAATTATTGAAAAAAGAAAAAAACAATCAAAAGACACCAAACTTAAAATTTTTAGATTTATGGACACTAGAATTCAAAAATTTCAAAGAAAAACACCTAAAGACACCAAACTTAAAAATTTTAAAGATCAAAAGAAAAAGAAAAACAATAACAATTTGAAGATCAAGAAGAACACCAAGAACAAACTCAAAAAATTCAAAGCAATTAAAGAACACACAATGGACACCAAACTTAAGAATTGATACTAGACTCAAACAAAAGACACTATTTTTGAAAATTTTTTAGAAAAAGACTCAAGAAATTCGAAACTTTTACCAAGAACAAGAACACAAGACTCAAACAAAAGATAAAGATTAATAAAGAAATGAAAAGATTTTTGAAATTTTTCTCTTGGAAAAAGGAATAAAAGACTCAAACAAAATTAACAATACCTAATCTAAGCAACAAAATAATTTGTTAGTTTGTTCAAACTCGAACAATCCCCGGCAACGGCGCCAAAAACTTGGTGCACGGAATTACACTTCGCACAACTGAACCAGCAAGTGCACTGAGTCGTCCAAGTAATACCTGAGTGAGTCAGGGTCAATCCCACGAGGATTGTTGGCTTGAATCAAGCTGTGGTTATCTTGTAGATCTTAGTCAGGCGGATAGAAAAGTTGTTTGTTTGTTTAAAGTGCATAAAAGTAAAATAAAAATAATGTTACTCAGTTGATGGTGAATGCAATGATAAGAAGATGGTTAAGGTTTCAGAGATGCTTTGTTCTTCTGGATTAGTTCGGTCTCACTATCTATGCTAACTGTGAATAATTTCTTCTATGGCGGGATGTAAGTGATCAACGCCTTTCTTGAGAGGTCGCCGATCTTCCTCCAGGCTGAACACCAGGGTTAGTGCGCATCCAGTCTGATTGAGGGTGAAGCTCCTATAGTCCATTCCCCTTGATGATCCTACTCAAAACACCACAGACAAGGTCGAATCTTCCGGATCAAAGAATACTGCGCCTTTGGTTCTAGCCTTTACCACAAAGACCCTAATCTCCCCATACCTCGGCTAAACTGGTGTCTCGAGAAGTCCCCAACGAAGTTGTGAATTAGCCGTTTAAGAGATGTATAATCAAGCTAGTGGTTCATTGATATCCAATGAAAGACGCTTCTTGAACCCATGCAGAATAGAGATAACATTGTGCCGGTTCAACTCATTCATAAGGTTGAAGAACAAAAAAATACATCTTAGAATAGAGAATCAAACACGAATTGAGATAGAACAATAATACTTTTATTAATCCATAAAACTCAGTAGAGCTCCTTGATAAACCACTATTTTATGGTTTATCTAGTGCTCAATTGAGTGGTTTTTATCAATTCTTTACACACTTATTCATACAAAATGCATGGTTTTACAATTTCCTTCTCGATTTTGTGCTATGATTGAAAACATGCTTCGTTGCTCTTAAATTTTACTAATTTTAATTCTCCCTTTATACTATTCGATGCCTTGATATGTGTGTTAAGTTTTTTAGAGTTTACAGGGCAGGAATGGCTTAGAAGATGGAAAGGAAGCATACAAAAGTGGAAGGAATACAAGAAACTGAAGGAACTGCTAAAGCTGTCCAGCCTGATCTCCTGGTACTAAATCGACCATAACTTGAGCTACAGAGGTCCAAATGATGTGGTTTCAGTTGCGTTGGAAAGCTAACATCCGGAGCTTCGTAATGATTTATAATTTGCTATAGCTTCCCCAAATCCAGATGACGCGCACGCGTGGATCACGCGGACGCGTGACCTGGCAAAAACCCAATCCACACTAACGCATGGACGACGCTTCCACGTGACTTTGCAGCGACCTGTACGTACCATAAATCACTGGTGGAAATTTTTGGGATATTTTTAACCCATTTTTTGGCCCAGAAAATATAGATTAGAGGTTATAAAGTGGAGGAATGCATTCATTCATAAGACAACAACAATATATACAACATTCATATTCATAATTTTAGGTTTTTAGATGTAGTTTTAGAGAGAGAGAGAGAGATGCTCTCTCCTCTCTCTTAGGATTTAGGATTAGGATTTATGATTTCTATTATGATTTGGCTACTTTTCTTCAATCACAGGTTCAATGTTCCTTTAATTTATTTTCTACTCTTATTTATTCTATTACTTTAATTAATATTTATCTTTTCAATTTGGTTTATGAACTCCATGTTAGGATTGATTTTCTTAATTAATACATATTGAGGTATTTCATATTTATGATTGATTTCTTTAATTTATGATATTGATGCTTCTAATTAATCCAAATTATTTTCATTCGAGTAGATTTTCTTCCCTTTTGGCTTTGGTTGAGTAATTGGTGACACTTGAGTTATCAAACTCAGCAGTTGATTGGAAATTGGAATTGCTGATTGATTTGGATCCCTCTAAAGCTAGTCTTTTTATAGGAGTTGAGTAGGACTTGAGGAATCAAGTTAATTAGTCCACTTAACTTTCCTTTATTTAGTAAGGGTTAACTAAGTGGGAGCAAAATCCAATTTTCATCACACCTGATAAGGATAACTAGGATAGGATTTTTAGTTCTCATACCTTCTAATTAAATGCAAAGGTTGGTGTAAAGAACAACTGAATGGGTCTAGGAAGCTGTTTGGATGCCTTAGTGAGAATTCAGATTGCTCACCACCCGGATGGAATCATGATGATCAACACAAAGACGGGTGCAAAAGCAAGATTTGGGACCCCGGAATTCATTCCAACAATCAACACTCTTGGGGCCTTGTCACTTGCTTTAACTTACTTGAAGGCTTTATGCAACTAGTATGGGATCCCAGAGGCTATTGGAATTGCAAACATTGTTGGAGATTCCTGGATGAGTTCAAGCACAAGCCACCATAACAAGGAGCTCACCAAACGTCCAACTTAAGGACTTAAACCAAAAGTGCTAGGTGGGAGACAACCCACTATGGTATATTCTTTCCTTTTTGTTCTTAGTTTTATTTTATTTTCATTTGTGTTCATTCATAATTTCTGCATAAATCATCTGCATTCTGCATTTTGCATTCTGCATACTACATAAAAAAATTTTGCACGCGACGCGCTAGCATCGCTGACGCGTCCGCGTCATAGGTGCCTTGGACACGAGAAGAAAAGAAGCAGAGAGTCACGTGAAAGCGTGGCTGGAGGCATGCCTTAGGCACCAACGCGTTCACGCGAACGCGTCCCTGACGCATCCGCGTCGTTTGCGAAACCAGCCCTCCCACGCGTGTGCGTCACCCACGCAAACACGTGGCCCTGCAAAATCGACGTAAAAAGGTGTATGGCAGAGAGTTATGATGGAGTAGGGCTGGAAGCACAAGCCCTATCACGCGAACGCGTGCCCCACGCGTCCGCATCATTTTTCAAAATATGGCCATTCACGCGATCGCGTCACCCAGATATTTTTACAAAATGCATATAAAACAGAGAGTTGTGCGTACGCGAGGCTGCACTCGCGCCAGTAGCACAAATCAGGCCACGCGATCGCGTGACCCACGCGTCCATGTCACCTGAAAATTATCACACACCACGCGATCTCATGCTCCACACGTCCGCGTCATATGCGACGCACAGCTTATCCAGATCAGCGCCTGATATCTTATCTTTTCTTCCCCAAATCCTAATTTTTCTTTTCCCTTCTTATTTCTTTCTTCCTACTTTCTTACTTTCTTCTTCTTCATCTCTTTAACTTCTCATCCTTATTCACTTTCATTCTATTTTACTTAATTTATCTGCATACTTTCATTCATTGCATTTTAATTTTGTGCATATTTTTATTTTCTTTTTTTATTATTTTTCCATTGGTGTTAAAATTTTCTTATTCAAACTATTGCATCTTTTCTTGAATTATTCTGGTGCTTCATGACTTGTTTTCCACTGTTGGGTAATATTATTTAAGTCAATATTGATCTTTTCTGATACTTGTATTCCTTTTGCATTGACATGAGCTTATACTATCTTGCATTACCCACACTCTCTTTCCCTTTGTTGCAATTCTTGCACTATTGATATGCCGTATGCTTCTATTGTTTTCTCACTTGTATGTTGTAGCTACCATGTAATTCAAACCTCCATTATTTGGCATTAACCCACCCATACTTTATTTATTTTCTTCTCTTTATTCCTGGGTTACTTTTCTTCATTTTCCTCTTCTTTCAGGATGGCCACCGAGGAAGGGAAATAGAAAATGTTTACATGGGGTAACAGACAAGTCCATCTGCACAATCTTTGGAGAAAAGCATCAGTTGTAGCAACCCACCCACTTGCGCATCTCAGCATGCACCGAGGACGGTGCAATCTTTAAGTGTGGGGAGGTCGATACCGATCTCCATGGGTTAGTTATTTTATTCTCAACACCAATATTTTACTTTATTAGTTCATTGTTGCATTTGCATGTTTGATTGCATATTTATTTGATTTTGTGCATATTCTACCATTGCTTGGTTAAAGTAATATTCTCTTTTTCAAGAAACTTTTTAGAGTATTTCACTAATTTAAAGTAAAACTTTTTATTAAACTTGTTTGAAGGAATATTATACTGGAACATGGTTTAGAGCTCGAACACACAAAACCTGTGAGATTTTGAGCCTATTTGAATTGGTTGCATTTTATCAACCAATATTTTATTTTTGGTGTGTGTTTTTCTCTCTAAAATTGTGATCTTTATCTTGCTTAATTCTATATTTTCATTGTTTGATGTATGCATGCACTTATATGATTGAGGCCTTATTTCACTAAGCTTACATACCCATATGGCCTTACTCTTTCATTATCCTTTGCAAACTAATGTTGAGCCTATTATACCCCTTTGTTCTTTACTTTAGCACATCATTAACTCTAAGCGGAAAACAATAATGTCCTTAAATTTGAATCCTTGGTTAGCTTAGACTAGTGAGAGTGCTCATGATTTAAGTTTGGGGAAAGTGGGTTTGGAAATATTTGGTTTGAAAATTGAGTATGTTAGAATTTTCTGAAGATGTGAAAGAAATGTTTAGGACATGTTCATGCATTCAATAATTTAATCATATGCATTGAGAAAAAAAAGAAAAAAATATAGATATATAAAAAAAGAAAAAATATATATATAAATAATAATAATAATAATAAAAAAAGAAAAGAAAAAGAGCAAATAATAAAAGGGGACAAAATGCCCCCAAGGTAAGTGGTAAAAGCAATGCATATATAATGTGCTCGAAATCAGGATGCATGAATATGTGGAAAACATGGTTAATGGATAGTTAGATTTTATATTATGATTACATGGATTGTCTAAGTTAGGTGGAAAAGTTTAAGTTAATTAAGGATTCAGATTTTAGTCCACTTGGCCAAATACAATCCCACCTTGACCCTAACCCCATTACAACCCTTAAAAGACCTCTTGATATGTGTATTTGTGCATCAAATTTATGTTGATTGGTAGAAGAAAAGCAAGCCTTAGAAAGCAAGATTAGTAAAGAATTGAGAGATCGAACCTTAAACACCTGAGCGATTAGAGTGCATACACTTCCAGTGAGGGTTCGATGCTTGATTCCTTGTTTCCGGCTTTCATGAGCTATTTTCTTCTGCAAGTCTATTTGTACTTCATTTTTATGATTTGAATTAGTGAAATCTAGTTCATATTTGTTCTTGAAAGATTTACTTACTTTTCACCAAGTAGGAAAAAGCATTCTGCATGTAGTTGCATTCATATAGATAGGTTGCATTTCATACTTTCTACCATTCCCCTTCACTCCTTTATAGCTTCTCTTGAGCTTAGCATGAGGACATGCTAATGTTTAAGTGTGGGGAGATTGATAAACCACTATTTTATGGTTTATCTTGTGCTCAATTAAGTGGTTTTTATCAATTCTTTACACACTTATTCATACAAAATGCATGGTTTTACAATTTCCTTCTCAATTTTGTGCTATGATTGAAAACATGCTTTGTTGCTCTTAAATTTTACTAATTTTAATTCTCCCTCTATACCATTCGATACCTTGATATGTGTGTTAAGTGTTTTCAAAGATTACAGGATAGGAATGTCTTAGAAGATGGAAAAGAAGCATGCAAAAGTGGAAGGAATACAAGAAACTGAAGGAACTGCTAAAGCTGTCCAGCCTGACCTCTTGGTACTAAATCGACCATAACTTGAGCTACAAAGGTCCAAATGACGCGGTTTCAGTTGCGTTGAAAAGCTAATATCCGGGGCTTCGCAAAAATATATAATTTAACATAGCTGCCCCTAAGTCAGGCGACGCGTACGCGTGGATCACGCGGACGCGTGACCTGGGAAAAATCCAATCCACGCTAACGCGTGGATGACGCTTCCGCGTGACTTTGCAGCGACCTGTACGTACCAGAAATCGCTGGTGGTGATTTCTGGGCTATTTTTGACCCATTTTTCGGCCCGGAAAATATAGATTAGAGGTTATAAAGTGGAGAAATGCATTCATTCATAAGACAACAACAACATATACAACATTCATATTCATAATTTTAGGTTTTTAGATATAGTTTTAGAGAGAGAGAGAGATGCTCTCTCCTCTCTCTTAGGATTTAGGATTAGGATTTATGATTTCTATTATGATTTGGCTACTTCTCTTCAATCACAGGTTCAATGTTCCTTTAATTTATTTTCTACTCTTATTTATTCTATTACTTTAATTGATATTTATCTTTTCAATTTGGTTTATGAACTCCATGTTATGATTGATTTTCTTAATTAATACATATTGAGGTATTTCATATTTATGATTTCTTTCTTTAATTTATGATATTGATGCTTCTAATTAATCCAAATTATTTTCATTCGAGTAGATTTTCTTCCCTTTTGGCTTTGGTTGAGTAATTGGTGACACTTGAGTTATCAAACTCAGCAGTCGATTGGAAATTGGGATTGCTGATTGATTTGGATCCCTCTAAAGCTAGTCTTTCCATAGGAGTTGACTAGGACTTGAGGAATCAAGTTAATTAGTCCACTTAACTTTCCTTTATTTAGTAAGGGTTAACTAAGTGGGAGCAAAATCCAATTTTCATCACACCTGATAAGGATAACTAGGATAGGATTTCCAGTTCTCATACCTTACCAAGAGATTTTCTAATTATTAATTTATTTTTCTTGTCATTTAAATTACTTGTTCCTTATTTTAAAAATCCAAAACAAAATATACTTTTTCCATAACCAATAATAAATCATACTTCCCTGCAATTCCTTGAGAGACGACCCGAGGTTTCAATACTTCGGTTATCAATTTTATTAGGTTTGATTAAGTGACAAACAAATTTTTGTATGAAAGGATTATTGCTTGGTTTAGAAACTATACTTGCAACGAGAATTTATTGTGAATTCTAAACCATCAATCTTCAGTTCGTCACTCCTCCCATTAACTTAGGAGGTTTAGAAACTCGTATCGATAGAAAATACAATGAAAAGTAAAAGTGGCAAAGATTGGTCGAAGATCCTAAAACCAGGGTGATCTTTTTCTTTAAATACTAATCTAATAACTAGGAATTACAGAAATAAGATAGGCTTAGGCTTGTAGTGTGAAAATCCGCTTCCGAGGCCCACTTGGTGAGTGTTTAGGCTTAGCTTGAGTGGTCTCCACGTGCTAGTAGGGCTCTAGTGCATTGAACGCTGGATATGGACACCTTTTTGGGCGTTGGATGTTGGTTACTCCTTTGTGGGCGCTGGATGCCAGAATAGGGTAGATGGCTGGCGTTGAACGCCAGTTTTAGGCCTTCAATTCTAAAGTAAAGTATGAACTATTATACATTGATGGAAAGTCCTGGATGTTAGCTTTTCACAGCCTTTGAGAATGCTCCATTTGGACTTCTTTAGTTCCAGAAAAGCTCTTTCGAGTGCAAGGAGGTCAGATCCTGACAACATCTGCAGTGCTTTCTCTGCCCCTGAATCAGACTTTTGCTCCACCTCCTCAATTTCTACCAGAAAATACCTGAAATTGCATAAAAATACACAAACTCATAGTAGAATCCAAAAATGTGAATTTTTTACTAAAACCTATGAAAATATAATAAAACTCAAATAAAACATGCTAAAAACTATATGAAAATGATGCCAAAAAGCGTATAAAATATTCGCTCATCGGAAAGTGACAACAACAAATGTGAGAAGGGAAGGCAGGTTGGCTGCACAACAACTTAGGTAGGCATGCAATGAAGGAGAGAGGCTGAGCAAGCAGGAGAATGAGAAGAGAGGGAGTTGCGGTCTCTACTACTTCTACGACATAAGAGAGAGTGCAATCTATTTTTATCTCCTACCTTCAACTTATTGTTGTATTATCCAACATAAAATTCAACAGTAAATTATTTTTTCTTTTCAACTAAAATAAATTATTTTGCCTAAAAAAATATCATTGGATTATCAAATACTAAATTTGACAATAAAACTATTTATTTAATTAGAAAACACAATAAAAACAATACTTAAGTTACGAATAATTTACCATCAGATATTCTGATGTAAAATCCAACAATCTATATTGTATCAATTTATCTAAAATTTCTTACTTTTATCACTACGAAAGATATACTCAAAATCAACAAATTTACTATAAATTTCTTATAATAATCCAATAGTAAACTTATTATCGTTAAGAATAGCCAAAAAAACCGCAATAGAAATATATTACCATTAGAATTTTCTCATTTAACACTAATAAACTAATTCTTTCCATCTTAATTATCCGATGATAGTCGTATACAAGACAAAAAAATCTATTTTGTGGTTACCATCGATTACATTCTATGGTAATAGTTGATCTAGTAGAGTTGGAACATTCTGTAAAAAATTATGATAGTAATAATTGGAATATTTTAAATTCAAAAAATTAAAAAATATACCATCAAAATTGTTGTACCACAACAACCTAAATATCAACAAAGCCATAACTTTAATTTCTCTTAAAACTAAAGTCTTCTACCAAATAATCTTTACAACTAAACTCAAACCAAACAATTTAAATAACAATACATACATCATTGTGTCCAATTCTTTAAAAAATTTTACCAAAATTTGACAAATTTTTTCTTAAATTAGATGCATCCACCAAATAATATTTTTCAACTAAATCCAAACTAAACAATTTCAATTACAACATACACATAATTGAGTTCATATCATATCATTAAATTTTTTTCCAAAACTTTTGGCAAAATTTTTCCTTAAATTAAAGGCCTCCATCAAACAATATTCTCATTGTTAACAAAGTAAATAATTGTATTTATAATTCCAAACAAACAAACATTCCTACTTTTAACTTTACTAGTGTGCATCCTCTTATTACTTCGCAATTTTCAGCAAACAAAAGGGCAAGAAAGCACCACACGAGAATATTATCCGACTACCACCTTACAAATCTATCTTAGAAGAATTAAGTCTAACATAAAATATAAAAAAATTAAATGTAGATAGAGAGAACCAACCTCAAAACGACCAACTCATGAATATAATAGCATGAACAACCCACGATAACTAAAATGCGATCAAAGAAAAAAATCTTAATAAAAGAGACATTAGTAAATTTACTAAATTAATTGAATTTAGTTATAAACCTAATCCCTAACAAAACTAAATTTATTTAACAATACTCCCAAAATTGTATTTCTATAATAATAAATAAACTAAATTAATCAAAATTAACTAAATGTGAAGTTAAAAACTAAAAGACCCTAAACGAAATAACCAAAATTACCCTAACTTACCTAAATTAACATAAATAACTTATGAACCCTAATTAACCGAATGATCTAAACTAGCCTAAATCCTAATTAGTGTAAACTAATGTAGTTAATCTAATTAAACTAGTTAATCTAAATAACCTAGTTAACCTAATCTAATCTCATTCCAAAACCAAATTAAGATAATTAAAATAATTCTCCTATTGTTTTGGACAAGGATAATTATTTATTGATACTGATTAAACGAGAATATTATGTTAAGAGTTTAATAAAACACTACAAGAAAAATATGTTTTAGCGATAAACTTTTAGTGGCAATAACATAATGGCCACTAATTCTTTAATTTAAATTATGTTTTTGTGGCAATTATATATTTACCATTATTACTATATGTTACAGTGGCCATCATTACTATTGTCAGAAAATTATTATCTTTTTTTACTTTCAATTTTAAATTTTCTAAATTATTATAGTGGTTATTACCATTATTGCCGCTAAACTTTTATTATCACTCTTTTTTATCTTTATCTCCTAAATTAAATTGAAAAACAGAAAGAGACAAAAACTGAAAAAAGAAAGAAAAATATTGCCACTAGTTAATTCGCATAATCCCTCCATCGCTGATCACCACCGCCATAATCGTTGCTATCGCCGTCCATCATCCTACTCCTTGGACTTCGTTTTCATCCAATCCACCTCAGATCCGCATCAATGTCATCATTTGTTCGTCTCAGATCTACGTCACCAAGGTCTTCCAGCCTCAGTTCTTGCGCGTAGACGCACAAAATTATCACCGCTGGTAGGTCTTCTCCCTTTATTTTTTTGATTTTGGTTTGAATATTCAGAAGCATGTGATTCTCTCTTTGTATTATTACTTTTGCTCTATTTGCTTGCTTGATCCTAATGAATCTGTCAAATCAAGATGAAATCGAAGTTTTCTCTTAGTAATAAATCTTATTTGAGGTTTGTTAGGGTTTGTTGATTCTGCATCAAACACACTCTTTTTCGTTTGTTATCTCTTTTTCACTTTGTCCTACTTGCTCTCTCTATTATTAGTGACGAAGAACAAAGAAGAATGATATATTGATGATGAACTGCCATGACGAACTAAGATAGTAGCATAAGGTGTGTATGGATTTTCGATTAGTTCTATGAATTTTGGGGGGGGGGTTCGTTGGGGTTTTATTTTTGGGGTTTTCTAATTTTTCGAGTTTATGTTGCTTGCTTCGTTTGAATTTACTTTTTGATTTTGCATCTTGCTTATTAGGTTCGTTTTAGCTTCATAGCTGTATAAGTTATCATTGTTTTATACTAGTATATAAGCCTTGTACTCAATTATTTCACATCATCAATGATTCCAATCCTCATCTATTCTCTTAATTGTAATATATTTCTGTCCTCATGCTATAAAACACTCATCTTGTTAGTAATGCTTCTGACCTAAGTTGATGCTTCATTATTCGTTGAAATTCTCTGCTCTTTTAGTCCATATTTCTGTGAATGTAATGTGCTTATATCAGAAAGGAAAGTGTTTATCTGAGATGTCAAATCTGCTAAATCAAAGTGCTTACTACTTCTAGCGTTAACCCCCCTTAGACTTTCTACTTAATTTTTGTTCATATTTTGCAGGTGTGGCATTTTTTACGATTGTTGTTGGAGTCACTGAAGATTGAATTGCATGACGAATTGAAATTTGTTGAGTGTATAGCCGCCAGTAAGTCCAAAAACTATTAGATATAGCGAGCTTCAGCTTCTACTCTCCAATTTTTTCATTTGCACTCAAGATGCTTGCATAAATGTGTGTGTGCTCCATGAGCATGAACAAAATCGAATTCTTCTAGGATTCTGATAAATCCCCAATCCTCAATCATCATTGTGTATTAAATTAGTTTCTGGTGAACTCTGTGGTCTATGAAGATGGATTTAAGATCCAGTTACAAGGTAATACTTCAGCTCAATTTCAATTTTTTGTTTGTATTTTTATAACAAAAGTAAAAAGAAAGAAGAAAAAATATAGTTTTTGAGAAGTTATACCTGTGCAATTTTTTATAGTAGGTTAACTCTGAGTTTATGGTGAATTTATGCTTGTTTAGAAATTAATTAGTTGTTTAATTCAATTAATTTTAATTGCTAAGGGGGTTGTTGGGCTTGTTTTCGGCAATGAGAGTTGTTTAGATGCAGATAGGTAAACTAGTTCTTAAATGGTATTAACGTAATAAATGTAACTGCAATTGAAAGTTTTCTGCAAGTGTAGTTAGTTCCTACCCTTTTCTTTTTTCTGATTTCTTATGCTATAAACTTATAAAGTAATGGGACCTGAAGAATGTTCAATGTTCTTGCTTTGCTATACGAATGTTGTTTAAGCGCATTGTGGATTTGGTCATTCGACTGAATGTTAAGTGAGAAATTCACTATGCATAATAACTAGTGTTCTTTAAATCTTTTGTGTTGTATTTAGTTTTCCTTTACACTATTTCGTTGTTTTCAATTATCCAGATATTAGAGTTCCTAATACTTAATGCTACATGCTTGGTATTTATCTTATAACTATGTTAAGCAGTTGCTTGACCCGATAAGCAATGGTAAACTAGCATATGATAGAAGAAATGCTATTATTGAGCTTCAAGCTATTGTCTCAGAAAATCAGGCATCCCAGTTAGCATTTGACACCACGGGTATACTTAAACGAATTGTTTTGCTCTATTTTACTTTTATTTTTTTATTTGATGACTAATGCTTCTTTGCAGGCTTTCCTGTTACGCTTAGTGTCTTAAAGGAAGAACGTGAAGATGTTGAAATGGTGACAAACTTTTCTTCCTTATCTTGTCTTCTTTCTAATTGATTTATATTTCTCATGAACAACTACGTATTCTTGATTTTATATATATAGCTTCTAGACTCTAGGTTGATAATATAAGAATTAAGTGATTTGAATGTGTCTGGATCTCGCATTGCTCCAAGAATATACAAGAATTTTCATGGCTCGGCAACTCCACTACGTAGCCCAATGTCTTCAATGCCTTCAACCCCAAGGAGAGGTGAGCCTGCTCCAACACCTTTGGACAACACAATTGATGATTTGATTCGCACTTTCTAACTAAAAATGGAGGAAAACACTTGTTCGAAGAAGAAATGAAGCTTAAGACAAGGATAGAGATTGCAGCCCTTGGCATGCAGCTTGGTAAGATGAATATTGCTGCATAGGAAAGCAATGACGACGACGAGAAAGAGAAAAAGTCTGCTACCAGGGATGCAAATGCGGAACAACATGAGAAATTGAATTTGAAAAGTGTGTTGCCCAGTGGCCGGAGGAAGCTCAAAAGTCAGAAAAAGCATACCTTAAATTAAAATATTTAGGTTTTAATATTGATATAGGCTTGTTTGTATCTGTTAGTTTGTTCCCTTCAAAGCTATATATGTTAGAAGCAATAATGTTAGCAATAAGCATATCTAAATTATTGGATCTACTAACTAGTCTTTGCTTAGAAGTTTCTGTTTAATTTATTTTATTAGTCTGATTTTGATTTCCATATAAATTCTGTTACTGTTTAAAAAATGGTAAAATTAACCTGTGATGTTAATTCAGCTTTTAAAATGCACAGGCATCTCACTGAGTTAGAATTGCTTTACTGCTAAAGAATTGACAATGTTGACCTTCTTAAGATTGGACAGGGTTACAAATTCTTACAAGCTCTTCACTTGATAGATTGCTCGAGCATTGGAGATGAAGCTATGTGTAGTATTGCTAAGGAATGCAGGAATTTAAAGAAACTTCATATTCGTCGATGTTATGAGGTAATCTGTCTTTGAAATGTAGTTAAATCTGGCATGAATATGATTATTTTTTTGGGCTCTCCATACATGATTATAACCAATTTCACTAGATAAGCAAAGTTTGACTCTGCCATTATAAATTTTAAACACCATGATATACCTTGTTATTTTCTTTGTAGCCTAATAAGGTTTACCGTGTTCTATTTTATTTTTACTCATTATTAACTACAAGTCCTCATCTAGGTTATTAATTCGGTCACACTTTCTCTTTCAATTAAATAACAATGAGAATGAATTAGTATTATTCTAATGATTATGTATATATTTGTTTTCTGCAACGCAGGAACATCAATAGTGTTTGTAATGACATTAAGATTTGCATTTTTATGTGCTAATCATTGATGTAACATAGACTTGTAGTATTTATATTGTTTAAATTTGTATTATATGCTTTATTACTTTTCAAGAAAAATTTGTGTATAAATATTTTGAATTTAATAAAAAATTTTATTTTGTAGTAATTAATTTTAGTATATTTATATTATGTACAATAATAATAAATGTTTGTAAAAATAATTTGAAATTTTAGAAAAATGATAGGTTGTTATTTCTAAAAGAGTGAGTATAATTAAAAAAGTCTTAAGATTTTAGCGACAATAATAATGGCAACTAAAAGTGAATTCCATTACAATTTTAAAATTATTTTTAGTAGCCATATAAATTGCTGGTAAAACGGGTTTTGGCGGCAATAGTAATAGCTACTAAAAGTGAATAACATTGCAATCTTAAAATTACTTTTGGTAGCCATATAAATTGCCAAGAAAATGGCCGCTAAAAGTTATATACTTTTTACGGCCATTAAAATGGTCTTTACCGGCAAATGCTATAATTGCCGCTAAAATCTTTTAGCGACAAAGCATAAAACGACTAATGTCTAATTACCGGTAAATATATTAGCAGCTATTTTTATTGCCGCTGAAAACAAAATAAATGACCGCTAAAAGTGATTTTCTAGTAGTGAAACCTAACAGAAAGGTAATTCAAAGGCATAGAAAACAACAACTTAATACGTTCCCAGATCATGACATTAAACACTGTTCTTGCCTGGTTAAGCCGAGTTGTAACCTTCCTTCTGATGTGGGCCGATCAATTCTCTGGTTGGATCGCAGTATACCTCGGCCAACAAATGGAACAAGAGGAAGAGCACCTGCAAAAAGCATTTCGACGCTCAAGTCAGTTAATAAAAATTATGTGAGAAGTTATAGTCTTGGAAAAGAAGATCTACCTTTCAAATTCTGATAACTCCATTTTATAACTAGGAGACGAGGATAACCGTTTGCTGGCATTTAAGAGGAATTAACCTCTTTTCAAACGTTATTTGCACAAAAATTGATTACGATAATAATTCGGTGAAATTAGTGCATCAGGTACAAGAACAGTAGCCGAGCTATAACTTTATGATTACATCAAAAAGATGTTATAAACGAAAAAAAGAAAAATGCGGAAGATACATACAATTTTCTAACTATCACTTAAAAATACTACTGACGATTTATTTGCATTACCATCAAACACTCCAACACTAAATCCCACTATAAAATTTGTGCCATTTTTAATTAAATTCACGCCAAAAGTTTGTGTAGGATTTTATGAGGAATTCACAATTTAGACGATAATAATTATTAAAATTTCATTTTTTGCCCTTATCTTCGGATTTTCGATCTAATACTAATGGTAACATGTGATACTAAATCCTACGATAAATTCAAGAAATAAGTGCATTTTTCTTAGTGTATATTCACTATTGTTGGATTATTTGATCTGACAGCAATAGTAACAAAAATCTCTATTTCCTTTTCATTATTGGAATTTTCTACAGTATCAATGGTGGAATGCCGTAATCCAACTGAGTGTATTATTTGAAAAAATTAACGTATGAAAATTAATATCCCTAAACTTGAAATTGGGAGAAAGATATACATTGTTAGTTAATCTTGGGAAGAAATTATGCATATGCTTTCCTCTTTATATATATAAAAGCAAAAAGAGGACATGCTAGATTTGGATTCCGAAGTTATTAGGAAAGAAGATTAATTATTTTTGTGAGTGTTAAGCAAAGTGAGACTTGCATTAGAATTCGGAAGACTTTACCAACTATATATGTGTGGTGCCGGAGAAAACATCCAATAATATTTCACAGATATTAATTTTTTAATTATTATAAAAAAAATATTACCTTAGATAGCATGCAATTAATGTCTATCCTAATTAACCAATTTTAGTAGATAAATTATTTCTCTTTCTAACAGTAATAGAAATTTTATAATAGTGCTAGCTAGAAAAAGAAAACTTTATAATTTTTCGACCTAAATGATTTAGATTCTTGATAATATATTACTGGATGTGCATCTTTTTGCTTGGTTGACGCGATCCCTAGCATAACAAATCACATGGTATGAGAAATTCAGACTTTTTGTGTTCTCCTCATTCTTTATTAAGTGAATAAATTCTATATTCTTGATGTATATTACAAGATTATATATAGTCATGCATATTGATTCTTTAATTTAATTTGATTTTTTTTTAAAGGCCATAATAAAATGACAAAATGGATCTCAACCGAAAAAGAAAGGGGAAATAAATGGACTTGCCTACCAAGCTAAGTTTTGGCAAAAACTATGTGACTGATTATGAAGAAATTGAGATGTCAATGATTAAGTAATTCATGACACCCCTTTTCCTTTTTCACCTCTTTTGAAATATATAAAGTGGTAAAACATTTTGGACGAAGCCAAAATCATAATGAGCTTGAACTTCTATAGGCTAAGCAAACCATGCTTTTAATATAACTTCCTCTCCCTTCTTACCTTATGCCCCTTTTTAAGAATTTGCACATTACTATTTTCCGCATCACTTTCTTTTCTTTTCATTTCTTTTTTCTCTTAGTAAATAAATAAATAATGAGCCATCCCTTAATAAGAAGGGAATTACTGAATATCTATATCTATATTATATTTTATATATAATTGAGAATATTAAAAAGACTAGTGTTCAATTTTGTTTAAATATTCTTCATTATATAATTTATAAAAAATATTATTTTCATAATTCGAACTCAAAATCTTTTACTTACAGTATAAATTAATTGTCATCTCATCTAATTCAATTTTTATTATATTTTTACACATATTTAATAAATAAAAGAATAAATCAATAAGTATGCTAATACCTATTAATACACTAATATATACAATAAAAATGTAAAAAGAATTAGTACTCAATTTTTTTTTAAAATAACATTCATCATATCTAATATACAAAATTATATATAGAAGGAATATAAGAAGAGTTTGTACACAACTTTTTTTTTATATTTTTTATTATATAATTTATAAAAATATTTTTCTTGTTATTTTTCATACTTAGACTTCAAACTTTTTAGTTACATTAGAAACGAGAGACTAAACTGGAGAAAGAATTTGTATATTATTGAGTATATTCAAGTTGTCTATTCAAGTTGTCTAGAATGATACAATATAAAAGGATATTTATAGCTACTAAGAAAATCGTAATAATAAAGACGTAATCTCTTATAATAAATATTCAGATATACTAAATAATACTAATTGATCCTAATTGATTCTAATTATATTCTAACATCCCCCTCAAACTCAAGTGACAACTTGAGTTTGAAACTTATTTAAAACAACGAAATAAAGAAAAAAAATGAATAAACTGATAAAACGGGTGCAGACGGAACTGCCGCTTGTCTGAAGGAAGTGTAGACAGAACCGCCACAAGGAAACACAGACGAAACGCAGACGGAACTGCTACGAAAGAACGCAGACGGAACTGCCACGAGAGAATGCAGACGCAACCGCCACGAGAGAACGCAGATGAAACTGCCACGAGAGAACGAAAACGATATGATTTCTTCATAGGAATTAAATAAACTAATAGGATCTTAGTTATTAACAGTTTGGAATTTGCTATTCCAAACATAATGAATATGTCATAATTCAATTTTTACAAATAGAATATTAAAATAAAATTAGAAAAAAAAATATATATTTCATTTTTTTTATTATCATTTCGAATTTGTAATAATTCTATTACAGTTACAGTAATTATATTAATACATTAATATAGTAATATATATTATATACTAATATAGATAGTATCTAAAATTTAGAATATTCTTATCCATTAAGATTTAATATGTATAAATCTATCCATAATCTATCTATAAAAGATTGGATTATCAGGATAAATTTAACCATATATTTATATCCTTAAATTAATTGAATTTATAGGTAAGCAGCGGATGACAATGGTGTTTGATAATTCGACTCGGAAAAACAGACGACAGAAAGAACATGCTAGTCGGTGAGGTAAAAAAGTATCAAAGGAATGACAAAAGGTAAGGAAAAATGGCATAGAAAAAAAAGTGCAAAAACTACGGTGATTTTACCGCAAGGAAAACAACCTATCCTCTTCAAGGAGGATACCATGGCTCTGATACCATGTTAAAAATAAGAGACTAAACTGGAGAAATGATTTGTGTATTATTGAGTATATTCAAGTTGTCTAGAATGATACAGTATAAAATGATATTTATAGGTACTAAGAGAACCGTAATAATAAAGATGTAATCTCTTATAATAAATATTCAGATATACTAAATAATACTAATTAATCCTAATTGATTCTAATTATATTCTAACAAGTTAAATTATAAATATTATTTATCATCTCAACTAATTTCACTTTTATTATTTTATATTTAACGAAAAAATATAAAAATGAATTAATAAATATATTAATGGCTATTATTAATTAATACACTAATATATAATGTCCGAAAACTCCTGTTCTCGTCCCAACATGATCTGAAAGGCCAATATATAACACAAAAGAGAGGCCTGTGGCTTCTGGTTTGTAGAGATTCCTAATTAAAAAATAAAAAGAAAAGACAAAAATGACAAGTTAGATAGCGATTTATTAACATTAAAATGCAGTGCAAGTGATGAGTTTTGAACCTTTTGTTTTGTCTCCACAGGGAAGTTTGTGCGTGCTGCATAGCGTACCAATATTGTGGAGATTTAATTATAAATAAATATCATTGATCATGTGTGCATTATTATATGGATATGGATTTTCATATAGGATTAGATGCTTTTATATGAGTTCCTTTTTACAAAAAATAATATTTATTTTAGGTGAAGAAAGATAGACATAGACAGAGATGTTTAGCATAAAAAAATTTATGAGGTATGTGTAGATGTGGGACCTTATACAAAGTCTTTACGTTAAATTTATGGATCCCGCTAGGAAGACAATGGACTATTTGTACAATATGTATAATGGGTTATTGAGTTACAAAATGAACATCTCCCATACTATCTAGGTTCACCAAGACTCGAATTCTTGACCTTTCGGATCTAGCGCTCTAATACTATGCATGATACCACTCATCCCAAAAGTTTCAGCTGATAGAAAAAGGTAACACTAATGATTATATCTCTAATACTCTCTAAACTTCCATTGTACATATTGTATAAATATTCTATTTGCTCCTCGTACTTTCTCTAAATTTATATATCTTAATTTAATTGACCATAATGTCATTTTAATAATTTTTACATCTTTAATCGTGGCTCGTGACAAAAAATTGTGTTAATGCATGTAAAAATTATTAATGGCTTTATTAGCTATACATTGATTAAAAATATTAGAGTTTAGCTGCATTAATTTATATATCCCCGGGGAAATAATGATAATAATAATAATAACATGGATGTAATCAATTACTGGATCAAAATTCTACCAAAAAAAGTATATCTGATCAAATTCACATCGATGCATAAAAAGGTAAAAAACTGAATGTTAAAGAATTTTTATTAATATACATGTATATTCTATGTTGTATGTGCCCATATAACAATTATTAAAATGGAGTGTAATAATGAGTAACCCATTTGTGATTCCATAACAATATTTTTTTCATAATATTATCCTTTAACAATATTTCATATAATAATAACTTTTTTTTTTATTGAATTGTTCATATACTTTGTGGGGGCACAGTTAAAGTTTAAACACATAGAAGCGAGTACACTGCGATTATTTACTTTGTATAGGACATAATGGGCAACTTGTTGCATATGTTATCAGATGGAGAACCTTTTTTTTTTCTTTTATTGGATGCAAGAGAATAATATTAGTTAAACCCGCCCTAATATAAAAGGATTAAAATGCATGAAAAACATCCAATTGGAAAAAATGGAGCATTGGATGCAGTTAATTTGTGTCTTCTGTGGTGCTGCTTTCAAATTGATAATATATAAATTAAACGAAAATGTTCGATAACAAAAAAATATTTAAAAAATAGTTAAAATTTATTTTATTTAATATTTATTAAATATTATAACAATTAATAAATTTTAATAAGTTAGTAATAATTTTATGTTTTTTACCAATAAAGTTTTTTTTATTTATTATATATATATTATATTATTTTTTATATTTTAATAATATTAAAAAAATAAAAATAATAATTAAAATTTATTTTATTGAATAATTATTAATTATTATAATAATTAATAAATATTAAATAAAACAAGTTTTTGTTATTTTTAACTAAATCTATTTTTTATCAAATATTTTCCTTATATTTCAACTAACTTAGATTAGATGCTTGATTTATTAGGCATAAATGCTAAATGGATTATTATTAATTTTCTGGAGGATTAGTCAATTGTTTGTTCATACTTAAAAGTAGAGCAGGATGCATAGAAAGTATCTATTTTGCATCTTCAACTCTTCAATAATTATTCGAATTCTCCTTCGAAGGCTAAAATAGCTAGAAAGTAAGGTTTGAGTGGTAGTTCTCATCATTGCATTTCATGTGTTTAATTAACTTGTTTAAATTTTATTGTGTTTTTTCTTCCCAAAAAAAAAAAATCAAAGATAGGTGTATTAAATAAAGTTTTACTGCTTGATTTGATAAATTTTTTTAAGAACCGCTTGTATATTTAAATAAAAAGTTATGTTTTTATATTTGTAATTTGAATTTAACTATTTAGGTACTCGTTAGGTACGAACACGAGAGAACGAGAAAGAGAGCGAGAAAGAGAGAGAGTGGGTTGAGAAAACACAAGTTGGGGTAGGTCTAAGCAGTCACAATCTAAAGTCAAGGATCCAAGGATTTGGAATCGAGAAGGGTACGTCCGTTTGGAGAAGGAATCCTTTAGCATTTTTGTGGATGGGTTACCAGAAGATATATCGAAACGTGAATTGTTTGGCTTGTTTTTGTGGATAAGGCAGATCATTGACATATAACTATCAAGGAAGATGAGAAATGGTGCGGTATACCTTTTTGCATTCGTACGATACACCACAAAGGGAGGAGTTTTGAAAGTAATTTCAAAAATGAATCGAATGCGATTGCGAGGTCAGGAAATTTTTGTGGGAAAGGCGAGGTATAGACAGAATACTGACCAAGGGAAGAAGGCGGTGGTTATGGACACTACTATTAGTGATGATGGGGTTGTAGAACGTCAGAAAACTAGTGCTCTGGGAGGGGACCAATCGGAAGAAAGAAAAAACATGGACACTGGGAAGGATATGCATGAAAAGTGTGGGACAAAGAAGATAGAAGTCTCGGTGGCACAACCTAATTTGAGCTTGTTACAGAAGAGTATTACCGGTACCATGATGACAGCTATAGATTTTGGTTTGTTGAACGCGACAGCTCGAGTGGCCTCACGTGGTCAAGGATTGTGAGATGGGGGCATACAAAGCCTTACTGACCTTTGATAGCATTCCATACAAAGCCTTACTCACGTGGTCAAGGATTGTGAGATGGGGGCATACGAAAGTGGGAGGAGAATGAACGATGCGAAACTAGAAGGTTGTGGCTCGAGTGCTTCGGAGTACCGTTACATGCTTGGTCAGAAGCTGCGTTCCGTACAATCGGTGAACAGTGGGGTAAGGTGGTGAATTGTGACGATGCAACAAAATCATGTCATTTGTTTAGCGTTGGACGAGTGCAGATTGACACATGCATGTTCGAGGTCATTCATGAACGAGTACACATTACTGTAGGCACGGTTGGATTCGATGTGTTCGTAAAGGAAGCAGGAACTGAAGTCGATGGCTGCTTACTGCCTTGTGTGATGAAGGATGTATTGGAAGGTACTGATGGCTTCTCTATGGGAGGAAAATGTGCTATGGGAGATCCTACAAATTAAATCACGAGGTGGTAATAGCAGTAATACGTGGCTGTCAGAATGGGATGTAGCAGCAGATTTGATGGCAACGTCGGTAAGGAAGCAGGATCAACGATAGGGAAAAGTGTTAACTCAACATGAGGATTTGAATGAGTGGAGAAACGATTTTTTAAATTTGAAAACAGCAAGAACAACAGTTAGGTCAATTAATTCTGGTGTGTTGAGGGTTGATCAATCAGGTTTTGCAGTAAGTAATGGGATGCTAATTTGGATAGAACTGAATCCTGGAATTATGGTAGGACCGGGATGGTGGTTGAGGTGAAAATTAATAGCAATAGTAGGAAGGACGGATGCGAGACTGTTGACGCTAATTCTCTGCGAGCAACCAGAGCTTTGGTAGAAGACTGATTGGGAGTGGATTTTGTAGCTGAGTACAATGCTTATGATGCTATTGAAGGAAGGCATATGGGAGAAGGGTGTTGTGTAGGAGTTCGGGTAAGCAATAATGGGGATGAACATTCGAAGGAAAGTTGTCCAGGTTGTTGTTCAGAAAATATTGAATTGACTAATGAGATAAAAGATGATGGCCAAGAGGTAGATGTGACACAAAGACGGCTTGATAGGGAGGAGGGAGGGACTGGTCAGACTGGGAGGGTTGCAGAGGACTTGGAAGATGAAAAAATATCTGAAGGCAGTGAAGTTGAGACTGAATCTCTGAAACCAAATGGGATGATGAAATGCAGGAAAACAAGAAGGTATGGGAGTTGGCAGTGGAATTTGGAGCAGTTCAGTATAATGAGGAATATGATATTATGACTATACTCCAAGCACAGAATGAGGCAATTGCGTAGAAGAAAAAGCAAGCTAAACACAAGGAAAAGACAAGAAGAAGTCGGCCAAAAAATCGCAAAAAAGTGTGTACAATTTGTTTAAAATGATTTTTAGTTCTTGGAATGTTAGGGGTTTGAGGGGAGTTGGAAAATTAAGTATGGTGAAGAGTTTTAGGAGAAAATTTCAGTTGAATATGTTAGGTTTAATAGAAACAAAGAAAGAGGTAGTTACCAAATATGATGTAGTGCAACTGTGGGAAAATAATGTGGTAGGATGGAAGTACGTGGGGTCAGAAGGTGCTTCCGGTGGGCTGTTATTGATGTGGGATGAAACGATTTTTCAAAGGAGCAACTATTATAAAGGGGAGATATGGTTTTGTGTGGATGGCATATTGGCATGGTGCTAAAAAAATAATTTTAAGTGTGCTTTTTGTTTAGTGTATGGTGAACACCAAAGGGAAGAGAAGCTTGACGTGTGGGAAGAGTTGATCTTTTTATCTGGACTTTGTCAAGTACCTTTTTGTTATTCTGGGGACTTTAACGAGGTTGTTCAAGTGGAAGAGAAGAAAGGAGCTACAACTTTGACAGTGACTGCAGTTGAGTTTAAATCTTGGATTCAGGATATGGAGCTTTTGGACCTTGCACTTGCTTATCGTATGTTCACATGGTTTAGGGGACATTCATGTAGCCGTATTGATAGAGTTCTGGTTAGTTTGGAATGGGTGGAAGAGTTTTCTGAAACAAGGCTTAAAGGAGGTCCGAGAGTTTTATCATACCACTGTCTATTAATTGTGGATATCACAAGATTGGAAGGGGGCTAAGACCTTTTCGGAGTCTGGATGCTTGGTTTACTCATGAGGTTTCTTGAGGATGGTGAAGAAGGAGTGGAGGAATTTGGGTGACGTACAATTCATTGACAAGTTGAAGGCTTTGACGATCCCACTGGGTAAATGACATAAGGAGAATTTTAGGGACATGGATATGAAAATTATAGTTTGAAGAAGAGATAAAGAAAGTAGATGATATAGTTAGCAATGGGGTTGTTGATGGAACTATGGAAGCAAGGAGGGCGCTGGTGAGCTCTTGTAAAAAATGCTATCTCAGAAAAGAGTTACATTGGAAGCAGATGTCGCGATCCAGGCATTCCAAGGAGATGGATAAGAACACCCGCTATTTTCACAATCTAGCCTCAGCTCGAAAGAGAAACAATCGGATTGAGTCCTTACTTATTCGTGGGAGGATAGTGAGAAGTCATGCAAGGATTAATGTTGCTATCAGAGACTTTTATAAGAATTTACACTGCGTTTGGTTAGTGAGACACAAAAATTGGAGATACACGTATACCCATAAGCATACACAGTATACATGTTTTTAGTGTCTCAATAAAATGGTGAGACACGGAACAAAAGCCTTGGACACAGATCTAAAATTTTATTTTTGGACTATTTTATCCTCATCAATTTTTTAAAATTCCAAATATTTCCTTCTCTATTTACAAACCCTAATAAGTTCTCAGCCCTTGTCATTTGTTTTCTGAAGCATCGTGGATTCTCCATTGTATGTATGCGTTGATCGATTTTGTGAAACTTGTTGTTATTCTATGAAAATCTCCTTCTCCTTTTCATAAACCCTAACTAGTTCTAATCTCTTCTCCTCTGTTTTCTTGCTTTTGCAGCTTTGTAAATCTTCTTCACTTGTGTGTGTTGTTCGATGTGCTGAAGCTTTTTATTGTTCTATCACAAGCTTTCTCCTTCATCTGTGCTAGAAAGCTCAGCTCAAAGTTTGAAATAATCGTAATCTTCTTGTTTGTTTGTATGTTGTATTTGTATGTTGCTGTATTAGATATTCAATTTTTTTTTGAACACTTATGTGTTGGGTAATCTTCTGTTTTGGATATGTATTTTTAATGGGGTTTGGTTGGAGTATTATGTCATAGTATTATGGTTCAATTTGAATCAGTTTGATGTTTCAAAATTATGAATTTGAGTTCATGTGAGAGCTTCTTGTACTTAGTCCCAATTGTATACTTGTTATCATAACGGAGCATTGTGTATCTCCACTTGATGACTTATTATTTAATTAGATCCCAATAATTTATTTGTTGTTTTGTTCATGGAATCTGAGCTCGCTGGTTGATTGCTTAGTTTTGATATTTATTAGTATATTTTTATCTTGAATTTTATTTCCGATTTATAGTCCAGAGAAAATTAGCAACTGTAATAAATTAAGAGTTCTCCATTTATGTATCAAAAACTGTTAGCTTGCTAATATGAGTAAGTGATTATGTAATGGGTGTTTTCTCTACTTGTAGTTTAGTTAAAATCATAAAGAAAAGTTTACTGTTGAGTGTTGTCAAACTAGGTTTTAGAATTTATTTTATTTTTATGCATTTATTTTTTATTGTTTCTTAGGAAGTGATGATGGATCGTTCTGAACAAATTAAGCTATGTGTTGGATATTACTGGATCATGAGAACACAATCTGACACGATGATGTTGTTTCTTTTAGTTACTTTGTATATGTATATTAGGAATAGAAGGAGGGGTCATTCTTCAATTGGGCGAAGAGTGAACACATTGCCATTAAGGCGAGATGCATTAGATAGCATCATTGGGGCGGGTGGCGATAGAAATTGCATATGAGAGTTAAGAATGAGTTTGAATGCATTTGCTAATTTGTGTGAATTGCTACAAGTTCAAGGTGGGTTAGATGATGATGGTCATGTTGGCATAGGGGAGCAAGTAGCAACTTTTTTATTATATTAGCTCATCATACCAAAAATCGCAGTGTACAAGTTAGGTTTTATAGGTCTGGTGAAACTGTATCTAGGTATTTTCATAAGGTGTTAGGTTCAGTTTTGCGTGTCCAAAGTGTGTTATTTGCAAAGGCAGACCCTGTACCAGAGGATTCTATAGATCCCAGATGGAAATGGTTTAAGGTAAGGTGTTGCATAAACTTTAAATTTGTCTTGGTCAACTTTATTTGTATGTAATAACTATTTTGTTTTGTCCATTTGATAGGGTTATCTAGGAGCATTAGATGGAACTTACATAGATGTCACAGTCCCCAAGAGTGATAAATCTAGGTATCGGACAAGGAAATCTAGAATATCCACCAACGTCTTAGGAGTTTGCAATCGGAACATGAATTTCGTCTATGTCCTTAGCGGTTGGGAAGGATCGGCATCTGATTCAAGGGTACTTAGAGATGCCATTACTCGACGTAATGGCTTGAAAATACCTGTTGGTATGTTTAAATTAATCTCTTCATAAGTGCATTAGCTATCTATTAAAGAATTACGATATACCCCTTATAATTTTTCCATCCTTCCATTTTAGGGTCTTATTATTTAGTGGATGCTGGCTATACCAATGGTAGAGGATTTTTATCTCCTTATAGAAATGTCCGGTATCATATCAATGAGTGGACTCAAGGTCACCGTGCACCACAAAATCGTCTAGAGTTATTTAATAAGAATCATTCATCAGCTAGGAATGTGATTGAGCGGTGCTTTGGGCTGCTTAAGAAGAGATGGGCAATTCTACGAAGCTCCTCATTCTATCCAATTAGAATCCAAAGCCACATTATTATTGCGTGTTGTTTGTTACAAAATTTTTATTCGTATGAACATGGATGTTGATCCCGAAAAAGATGCAACTCTTTTACCGGAGCATATACCCGTTGGAGATGACACTGTTGTTGATGAAGCCGACGTAATTGATGCTGTGGAAAGTAGTCATGAGTGGACTCAATGGCGTGAGGACTTAGCAACTGAGATGTGGGAAATATGGAGAGGAGAACATGGAGCGTAGAGTTTCAAATTTTTCTTAGTTTTATCATATCTGCTTTGTTTCTCTTGAAATTATTTGAGTTTTTTTAAGGCGTAATGTATTTGCATAATAGGTTTAATTAGTTGTGTTCTAATTTGGTTGAAATTGTTAAATTATGTTGATATTCTACTAGTGATTATTTAAATTCTGTTGCAATTGTTAATTTATTGTAGTGTTACTCTGTTACAAATCTGCTAGCCAGTATTGATTTGCTAAAATCCTGCTAGTAACTTGATATTTATTGTGTAGTTGCTGTTATTGTAAGTCTGTTGCAATGCTGATAAAGATTCTGCTGTAACTCATTTATAATTTCGATAGTAATTCTGTTGGTCTGGTGCTCTTTTTCCTTTATTGTGCAACTACATTATCCAGCATCAATGGCTTCCGTACCACGTCAGTGGACTGAACAGGAAACTGAACAATTTGTGGTCTTCATGGAGAAATTGGTTGTTGAAGTCAAGAGGGCAGATGCCGGTCAATTTAAACCCGGAGCATTTCAAAAGCTGGCAGATAAGATGAATGAGAAGTTTCCTGGATGTGGCCTCACTGTGAAGCACATCAGAAATAAACACAAGCGACTAAAAGAAAAATATATGTATGTGGCTGAGATGTTGGGTTGTAGCGGCTTTGGATGGAATTCGGAAAAAATGTGTGTTGAAGTCGATAGCAAGCAAGTATTGGAAGCTTGGGGAAAGGTATGTTTTTCGTTTTTAATCACTCCTCTTGCAAGATCTTTAAACTTACAAATTTGAATTTCATTTTTTCTATGTTTATTAATGTCGACTTTGGTTTATGGTATAGGGTCGCAACGTCAAACTCTACACTCCCGGCAAGCCGTTTCCCTTGTTTGAACGTCTTGGTAATATTTTTGGTAAGGATAGAGCTACCGGTGTTGAAGCATGCAATGGCAAAGATGCTGAAGAAGATATTACTCCGGGATCTACATTTGCTGCGGCCACAGCTGGTGGTTTGGGATTAGGCAGGGATGATATTGACATGGAGGATTTAGGGGCTGCTGAGAGTGAATTACCCAACACCTTCTCGACTTTTTTGCTTCATCAAGTGAGAGAAATCAAGGACGTCAATCTGCAACTAAGAAAACCAATGATGCTGCAATCCTATCAAACTTGGCTGAAACTTTTAAGTCCGCAGTAGAAGATCAAGGAAAGCATGTGCAAGTACTAGCAAATGCAATGAGTGGGGTAAATGACCAAGTGAACCTGGGAAGAACTTTAAAGAGTCTTGGCTTTGACACAATGGAGATTGTGCAAGTTGCAAAGAAATTTGTGCAGAATCCAGAATTGAAGGCAACCTTTTGGAGTTTGGACGAGGAAAAGGCAGCATTCGTACGAGATATAATGGAAAACTTTTAGTTATTATTAGTGTTGTTTGTTTAATTAGTTGTTATCTTATTAAGGTCTATTGCTAAATACTGTGGGTATTTTGCTATAATTGAAGAGGGTTTAGCATATTGTTGTATTATTAAAGTGCAATAGCTATATATGCACCTAATTTATGCATGAACTGACTTTTATTTGTAATCTGCAACAATATGTGTTGATATTTTGGTTTATGCACCTAAGTTATGCCTCAGGTGTTTATTAATTATATTATGCAAAGTTACATTTTATACTGTGCAATTATGCATTATTGCAATCAAAATCTATAATTCTGTTGTCGAGGTTCAAATGTATTGTGTAATTTTGTCCTTAAAGTTATTTACTTCTGCATATTTAAAATTAATTTCTGCATTCTGTTTGTTGATTTTCTGCACTTAGGTACAGATGAATTATAATTGTGCAGCTTACTTTTGCACAACAAAGTTGTGCACTTCTGCAAAATTTGATTCAATTTTTAGGTACAGTAAAATACTGCACTTCCTGTATTGCTTTGGTTTACAGCTTGAGTTTCAAATTCTCCAGTTACATATTAGTGCAAAGCAAACAACATATACTTCAAATACTCATTGCTGAAAGCAAAGAACAGGCCAAATTAAATTTCAAAGAAACCACTTTTCATTCAATTTTCAATTCATACAATTTTCAATCATACAATTGTCTTGAATCCTAAAACTATACCAATGGAACTCTTATGCTATTGTTTCTCAGGTGTTCATTGTACAAATACAGTGCCACATAATTGAAAAAAATTACAACTTTCAAAGGTAATTTTTGTTCCAAAGTTGGAGTTGTCTCAAGCCGTTCAACATTTGATCCATGACCAACTTATGTTTGTGCATAGCAACCAATTATTTGCATCTTATAAGCCAAAGCCAACCATTTCTACTGCTAATCATAACTGCCTGATCCTTTGATAGCAGGCACAAACCCTTCCTGCAAAAAGAAATTCAATAAACACATTCAAAATTTGAAATAAGAGACAGCTTAAGCTAAATGCATTACCACGAAAAAGCATATAGCTCAAACACCAATTTCTATTCTCAAAGTATTAGCATGAATTCACCGGTAAATGGATGGATTATAAATATGGATTTCATCAACATTTTCAACAATACTAAATAATAAAAAGCATCAACAACATGAAGCCTAATATCAATATATAGTGCATCTTTCAAGATGTCACCTACACACTTCAATCTACTCAGCATTACAAGCTAAATACTTAAATATATTTAGATCAAAATTAAAATATGGATATTTGTAATTGCAAAGCATTAAGAATAGCAATACTGAGTATTGATGCAAATTAGGCCAACAACTGTAGTTAATTGCTCTTCGCCATATGAAAACAAGAAAAACAACAACACAAACAAGTGGACAGATATTCAAACCATCAATCGGTTGAACACAGTACACCACAAGCAAAGCAAACCCTAACTTTCATGTGTGGTTGTTTCACCAAGATAAACAAATTTATGAATAACTTGTACATGCTGTCGTTCAAGTGTTATTTCTGCATTGATTACATTGCAGCAGAAAACAAAAGGGGAAAAGAAGAACAAAAAGAAGAAATATTCCATCCTATGAAGCACTTACCAAGTTAAGCCCAACGAACTATCATCACAACAATTGATCACCATAAAATTCTAAATATATCAAAAGTATCGACTAAAGTATCCACTAATTTGTAAAGTTTGATAAGTAAATTTTTTCAATTACTACTATTTTAAGCACCGTATTCCCAAAATTACAGGAGCTAGATATTTCAAGCACCGTATTTCCAAAATGCAGTAAACCTTAAACCCTAAATTGCAAACTCCTAACTCTTAAAAATATAGTATAAGCTGTAAATATTATGAATGGGTATGGTACATACCTGCCAAACGCGGAGGAGACGGCTTCTTCTTCGACGGTAATTCAACACACAGGCTTTTCATCAATGAGCCGCCTTCCTCTTTCCTTCTCGTAAACGGAACCTATCAAACACACTCGCAAAAATTAAGACCAACAATTAAGAAGAAGAAGAAGAAGAAGAAGAAGAAGAAGAAGAAGAAGAAGAAGAAGAAGAAGGGGATCGCACACGAGGGAAGAGCACCGCGAAGAAGGAGATCGCACAAGAGGGAGATTTCTGGGGGCTTGAGGTTTGAGGGAGAAAGTATCACCGCGAAGAAGGAGATCTCACAAGAGGGAGATTTCTGGGGGCTTGAGGTTAGATGGACAAACCCTGGAATCAATTTGGGCCTCTGCCTCTCTGGCTTTTTTTTTTTAATTACTGAATTTTTAATTAAAAATAGGAGGGCAAAATAGTCATTCTAATTATATAGTGTTCTTGTGTTCTATTAACCAAATATAACATTAGACACTACACTAATGTCATGTTCATTATATCCAAACATCATACATAAACACAAATATCTAATGTCTATGTCTCAAGTGTCTATGTCTTAGTACATACACAAACCAAACGGAGCCTTATATCATCAGGAGACCTCGCCGGTGATAGGGTTCCATGATAGGCTGGTTAACCGGATAACTGAGGAGGAGGTAGCAGAGTTAGAATGGATGCCGTCTAATGAGAAAATGAAGGATGCAGTTTGGGATTGTGAGTCAACTAAGGCACCAGACAGTGATGCGTATAATATGAATTTCATTAAGAAGTGTTTGAAGGATGTTGGTGGAGAGTTCACTGCAGCCGTGATGGGATTCTTTCAGTCAGCTATTTTACCTAGAGATGCGAATGTTACTTGGGTGGATTTGGCGCCAAAGTTTGCCGGAGCTAAAGAAATCAAGGACCTTAGGCCGATTAGTGCGGTGGGTTGTGTTTATAAGGTTATATCAAAGATCCTGGTTCAGAGGATGCAGAAGATAATGCCAGGGTTGATAGGAGAAACACAGAGTGCTTTTGTGCAGGGTAAGAAGATACATGATAGGGCTTTGATTGCATGTGAAACTATACAGTGACTGAAATTGAGGAAAAAGAGCTCGGCAATTATTAAACTAGACTTCTAAAAGTCTTATGGTCGAGTTAAGTGGTGTTTTGTGGATATTGTTTTGCAGAAGAAGGGGTTTGGCCATAGATGGAGGGAGTGGATAAAGGAGTGTATGTGATCTGCGTCTATGTCGATCCTAATAAATGGCTCACCCTCTAAGCCCTTCAAAATGGAAAAGGGTCTACGATAAAGGGATCCTTTTTCTCCTTTTTAATTTGTGCTTGTTATGGATGTTCTACATAGGATGATTAGAGAAGCGGTGCAGAATGGACGCATTACTCCGTTGTTGGTTGGAAGGGATAACATTGAGTTGTCACATTTGCAGTTTGCGGATGATACTATACTTTTTTGCCCTTCTGAAGAAGAAATGATCAGAAACTATAAGCAGTTGCTGCGCTGCTTTGAGATGATGTCAGGGCTAAGTATTAATTTTGACAAGTCCAGCTTGACCCCGGTTAATTGTGAGCATAGTTGGGCATGACAAATGTGTCGACTGTTGGAGTGTAAAGAGGCGAATTTACCTGTCAGATATCTTGGCATTTCTCTGGGGGCGAATTCGAGGCTGGTCAAGACATGAAAACCAGTGATTGACAAGGTAGAGGAAAAACTAAGTCTGTGAAAAGCGAAATCTCTGAATAAAGTGGGTAAGCTAGTTCTCATCAAATCTGTTCTTAATAGCCTACCTATTTACTATCTTAGCTTGTAAAAAATGTCGAAGGCAGTAGCAGAAAAAATAATATCCTTACAGAGACGCTTTTTGTGGTGTAAGGAGGACGATAGGGACGGGATGCCTCTAGTGAAATGGAAATTGTACAGGCCTCCAAAAGGCAGGGGGTTTGGGAGTTGGTGATGCGGTAATTCGGAATACAGCACTCCTGTTCAAGTGGTAGTGGAGATTTTCAAAAGATGATTGTCCACTTGGAAGAAAATTGTATGTTCTTGTAATAACATGAATATTTATGAGATGATTTGTGATCAGCCTGTACCTACAAGAGGGGATCCTTGGAAGGATATTTGTCAACTACAAATCAGGGAGCCACAAGTGAGAGAGAAGATGATCAGAGGCTTGGCTTTTTCAGTTCTTCAATTTCGTGTTCATTTAAGCTTTTGCATGCATCTGTGTTTTTGTTGTGATTAAGGACGTTTGTGGTGTTAGGGCTAAGGCTTTTTCTTTTGGTTTATGTGCGATTATTTTTTGTTTGGCTGCTTGGGATATGAGTTAGGTCAAGTCAAGTTCTTCATCTGACTCACTGCATATATCAGCCCAGGATTTTTTGTTGATTTTGGTGACACCTTGATCTTGTAAGGCCAAAAGAGTTTGGATTGGAAAGGCGTAATCTGTCTTAGTTTGTTTGGCTTGGTTAGTGGTTGGTTCAATAGATTGTTGGGTTGATTTTTTGGAGGATTGTTGGCTAGAAGACCCAAATTCATGATTAGATTGAGATTGCCTGGATGGCCCTGAAAGGGCTAAGCGAATGCCTTTGCCTTTGCCTCTTAAAGAGGCGATAATTGCCTTTTTAGGCGTCTTGATCTTGCTTGATTCCCTGCAAATATTTACGTGTGAGAAAGTTAGGGAGAGAGTTTGAGTTGCCCTTGATGTGCTCAATTTCAAAATCAAAAACGCTTAAGATAGCTTGTCATCTGGCAAAAATTTGTTTTGATGCAAGATTTTGAACATCTTTTTGTAAGACTTCTTTGGCCGATTTGCAATCAACTCGGACAAAAAATTTTTGATTGAGTAAATCAAATTGAAATTTTATGATGCACAAAACTATGGCTAAAATTTCTTTTTTGATTGTGGAATAGACTTGTTGAGTACTATTCCAATGTTTTGATGTGAATGCAATGATACACTCTTTATCATGCAATTTTTGTTTTAAGATACCACCATATCCCAAATTAGATGCGTCTGTTTCAACGATTTTGAAAGCATGAGGAACAGGTAGGTAAAGACAAGGAAGATTGCGAACTTTGGTTTTAAGAAATCTGATGATTTTAGAATGTTTGTCAGTCCAAGGTGGAGGATTTTTCTTAAGCCTATCATGAAGAGGCTTAATAAGATTACTAAGATTTGGAATGAAATGCGAGACATAATTAAGGTATCCTAGGAACCTCTGGAGCTGAGGTTTGTCAATGATATAATCTGGAAACTTTTCTGCAAACAAAATTGATCGTTTAATTGGGGTTATTATTCCTTGCGAAATCATATGACCAAGAAAACAGATTTTTGGTTAAAAAAGGACAATTTTTTATTTGAAAACAGCAAGTCCATTTTTCTGGATGATGTACATAAAGGGGGAAGGGGGAAGGGAAAACGCATTAAGGGAGAAGGGGGGGTTTCAGGGAAGAAGAGGGGGAAGGGAATCTGCCGCCGCCGCCGCCGCTACTCCTCGTCGTTCGGTCCTCGTCGTCGCTGCTGGATCTCACCGCCAGATCTCGCCGCTGCTCCTTTTTCTGGCTCGATGATAAACCACTATTTTATGGTTTATCTTGTGCTCAATTGAGTGGTTTTTATCAACTCTTTACCCACTTATCCATACTATTTGTATGGTTTTACATTTCCCTTCCTAATTATGTGCTTTGATTGAAAACATACTTCTTTGGCCTTGAGTTCCCTATGTTTAATCCTCTCTTATTACCATTAGATGCCTTGATATGTGTGTTAAGTGATTTCAGAGATTACAGGGCAGGAATTGCTCAGAGGATGGAAAGGAAGCATGTAAAAGTGGAAGGAATACAAGAAGTTGGAGAAATTGCTAAGCTGTCTAGCCTGACCTCTTTGCACTCAAATGGCTATAACTTTAGCTACAGAAGTCCAAATGATGTGGTTTTAGTTGCGTTGGAAAGCTAACATCTAGGCGACAATATATAATTTGCCATATCTGCCCCGAAGTTAGGCGACGCGAATGCGTGAATGACGCGCCTGTGTCGCATCTGCGAACTTCAATCCACGCTAACGCGTGGACGACGCCTCCGCGTCGCTCTGCTGCAACCTGAACATACCAGAAATCACTTGGAGCGATTTCTGGGCTGTTTTTGACCCAGTTTTCAGCCCAGAACACACAGATTAGAGGCTATAAAGTGGAGAATGCATCCATTCATATCACGCTTTCACATTTATAATTTTAGTTTTAGATGTAGTTTTTAGAGAGAGAGGTTCTCTCTTCTCTCTTAGGATTTAGTTTTAGGATTTAGAATTATTTCTTCTTTATCACAGGTTCAATGTTCCTTTAATTTATTTTTCTACTTTTATTTTATTACTTTAATTGATATTTATCTTTCCAATTTAGCTTATGCTACATTCATGTTATGATTTTCTTAATTAATATTATTTGAGTTATTTCAGTTTATGATCGTTTTATTCTATTTATGAATGCTTTTAATTTAATTTAGAATTTTTCCTTTTGGCTTTGGTTGAGTCATTGGAGACTCTTGAGTTATCAAACTTATTGTTGATTGAAAATTGGAATTCTTCAAGAATTAATTCGAGTTCTAATAACTCTAGTCTTTCCCAAGGAAAGACTAGGACCTGAGGAATCAAAATTAATTCCTCCACTTAACTTACCTTCATAGTTAGAGGTTAACAAAGTGGGAGAATATCCAATTCTCATCACAATTGATAAGGATAACTAGGATAGGACTTCTAATTTTCATACCTTGCCAAGAGATTTTATTATTGTTAATTTATTTTACTTGTCATTTAAATTACTTGTTCCTTACTCTCGAAACCCCCAATTTACAAAACTCAACCAATAATAAGAACATACCTCCCTGCAATTCCTTGAGAAGACGACTCGAGGTTTAAATACTCGGTTATCAATTTTAAAGGGGTTTGTTACTTGTGACAACCAAAACGTTTGTAAGAAAGGTTGATTGCTTGGTTTAGTAACTATACTTGCAACGAGAGTTTACTATAACTTCTACACCATCAATCTTCAGTTCTTCACTCGACGTCGACGCCAGCAGATCTGCGAGGGTAGATGTCGCGCGTCGCTTGCCGTTTCTACTCCTCCTCCTCGCTCAGTCGCCGGTCATCGCTGTTTCTCGCCGGTTTCTGGTTTCTTCTAGTTCTGTTGCTTCTGTTTCAGATTATCAATTCTTCTGGTTTCTTCTGTTTCTTCTTATGATTCTATTATCCATTGTTGTTATTCTTCTGCTTCTGGTTGCTTTCGTTGTTGTTCTTCTTCTGATTCCATTATCCATTGTTGTTGTTATTTTTCTGCTTCTAGTTGTTGTTATTTTATTGTTGTTGTTTCTGCTTCTATATTGTTGCTTCTGGTTGTTTCTGTTTCTGCATTGTTGTTGTTGTTTCATTGTTGCTTTTGCATCTGGTTGATTTTAGGGAAGAAGGGAAGGGTATTTTGGTCCAAAGGACAATTTTAAAATTAAGTTAAATCTTAGGGACAATTTTATAAGTAAAAAAAAGTTGAGGACGAAAAAATTTTTTAATCCCTACCTTAGAGACCACAAATTTATGTATACATAAATTGGAATAATTTGATAATTTTACATATATATTGAATAAGAAAACAAGAGTTTATTCACCGATAATACATTAACAATGCAGTTTCAGTTTTCACTATTTATATGAAAAGTAAAAATATAATATTTTAAAATTTCTTTTTAATTATTTGTATGATAAATATTTTATAAATAAAATTTTTAAAACAAAATTAATATTTATTTTATATAATAATTAAGATGATTCATTAGAAATATAAATTTTTTTAAAAAAAATTAACATAAAAAATTAGCGATTAAATCAGCTATTTTTATATAGAATATATATTAAAATATAAAATATATATTAAAAATATTTAAATAATATATATTTTTATAAAAAATAAAATGATTAATTTAATAATTGATTTGTATTTTGCGGATAGATTTTTTTTTATTTTTTTATATATGTAAATACGTACTAGATTATTGATAGACCAATGTCATAATTCTATATAAATTTTCCCCAACTTCGAGAGACATGCATTGACCAAAAGGAAGCAATTCTTTATCAAAAATAGTTTATAGATAGGTTTTAAAGTAGCTAGTGATCTTATATTATATTATATAAATTTAAGATATATTCTAAATCTTTTTTTAAAACATACTATTTTGTACTTATCAGCTTCATACACATTGTTGCTCTAATTTGTATCTACATACTTGTCATACACTCACTAAAATGGCTCACAAATATGCAGTAAGAAAAAAACTATTTTGTAAAATATGAAATGATTTCTTATCGATTATATTAACTATATGAAAAAATTACCAAAAATATCCGTGAAGTTTACGAACGCTGACAAAAATATTCGTAAACTAAGGAAATTAATGCTGTACCTATGAAAGATAGGTTTCGTATGACAAAAGTATCCAAATCTTAATTTTTTGTTGATTTTTTAATAAAATTCCTAAACTACCCCACCCTAATCCCATTCTACCGTCACTCCCTCTCTTCTCTTCTTCCTCTCTCCTCACTTATCCCTCAAAAATCCTCACAGAGTCACAGAAACTCTCTTCCTACCTCCTCATTGCCCTCCGCCATCCACTTACTCCATTACCGCCAATCTCTTCCCCTCTCACTGCTTCTCCCTCTCACTATTAAGGTGACTACAACACCTTCATCGCACACCTGTGACCCAACCTGAGGAGAATACTGCCGTAGCGTGCCTGTTGCAGCCGAGGAAAACGTCGTCGTGGCGTGTCTGACCCAGCCGAGGAGAACACCGTCGTCGCACACCTGAGAAGAGAGGGGTCGTGGTACTCTTGCATGCAGAAAGTGGGTTCGGTAGAGAGAAATCAGAGAAGAAAGGGAGGCGACACTGTGAATGGAGGTTTTGCCATTGACGATGTTACAGTCGGCCCGCGAAGAAAAAAGTATTTCTTTTTTTAAAATATTTTTATTTTATTTTTCTTCTTTTCAGAAATTGATTTAGTTACTACTAAAATGATACTGTTCTATTTTTTTTTTAATTTGCTTCTATTTTTTATGAAGGCTGAGATTGATTTAGAGAAGATCCAGTTGATGGCTACTTCTACTTCTGATTTTTGCTGCAATAAATTTCAAATTTGATGAATGGATTTGTTGATTTTTTATGGTTGATGGCTTTTTTTATTTCTAGTTTTGCTAAAGTGAATTGAAATTGGATGAATGGATTTGAAAATTTTTATGTTTTGAGTATTTTTTGGTGTTTGATTAATTTGGTTTGGATATGGATTATAAACTTATGAGTGAATCGATTGAGGTCTGATCCTCTACCACCACCACCACTACCATTGATTTCGGTCTCGTTTGTTGTAGGAGTAGTTTTGAACTCCATGATAAAAGTTGGTGCAAATTGAGTTATGAAATGTTGAAAAAGTGAGTTGAGGTTGAGTGTAGGGTAGTTTAGAAATTTTATTAAAAAATCAACAAAAAAAAAAGATTTGGATACTTTTGTCATACGGAACCCATCTTTCATGGGTACAGCGTTAATTTTCTTAGTTTATGGATACTTTTGTCAGTATTCGTAAACTTTATGGGTACTTTTGGTAGTTTTTCCTTAACTATATATAATGTTCAATTTATTTTAAGCTGGGTTAAAATAATTTTTGTTCAAGTAATTTTTTTTTAAATATGAGCTATAATTAATTGAAGACTTTATTTTATGAAATTTGGATTAACAATATGATCTTACTTGTAATTAAGTCCAATAATTTGAATTGATTCATGTTTTGAGCCGTGCATATCTATTAGATCCATTAGCTTTCAACTCATAAAGATTTTCATTTAGAAGGTTTTCTTGAGTAAATAAAAAAAAAATACACATGAAAAAATTTTAGATTACAAAAATATACATGACAAGATCAAAATTTTAATATATATTTTTATGATCTTAAAATTTGTTATGTGTACTTTTTATTCATTTATTCATTTTTGTATATATCAACCCCGACTTAAAGCATTGTGAGCAAAATATGAGAAAATATAAGAAAGCCGCTAGTGGTGAGGATGTTGCGGTGGCCGGAAAATGTGGTGACGGCGGTGGTAGGGAAACTTAAAAGAGGGTGGTGATTGGTGAATTGTGACGGGGTGATCCACCTGGTGCGCACATTAGTGCTTGGTAGTGGAAACATGACCATGACTGCGATACCTTCTTCCCTCCCTCAAATTCTTTTTGACTCTCTGTTCCTCAACACTCCCATTCACTTACACCCACAGCACCCCCCACAAAATTAATATTTGCAACTACATCCTACAACACAAACTCTACATTTTTATTTATTTATTTTACTTTTCTTTATTCAAGCCACCAAAATAAGAATATATTCTAAATTTAACAAACACTTATAAAAAGAAAAATATTTATAAACTAGAGTTTAAAATATTTATAAATTAGAGTTTAATTTTTATGTATTGAATAATGTAAAACATTGCAATTATAACCATTCTCTTGATGGACTATTCACACAATTAATATAAAAAATAGTTATTTTTATTAATATAATGTTATGTGATTAAATACATTTGTAAAATAATTATGGGGAGTATTAAGTAAACAATAACTATCTTGAACAATATGAATAACCACTAATCAAATAAAAATATACTACACTCTAATTTAATGCTACTAATTAAATTTAAAATTAATTTATTTTTTCAACCTTATTAATTCATATTGTTCATGTTCAAAAATATTATTAATTACCTATACTTTTTCAATAATTATATACCGCAAGTGTATTAAAATTAAATTCTAATAAATTAGATAGTAAAAGAAGTTACAAGGGAACAATTATGTTAACTATTAGAATCCTCAGCAAAAATAATTCTATTTTATATTAATTAAATAAATTAAATAAATAATTTTTTAAAGAAATAAATATGATTGGACAAATAATGTAAAACATTTTATACAAAATCATAAAAATAATAATGGTGGGCTTCATCTTCCATTTTGATGAATAAAAAATTGGGCATTGTGAAAGGCGTCGTCTTCTCAACGCAATGATGGAAGGTTTATGGTTATGAATGAGTCATGAGTACTTTCTTTCTGCTGCTTCTTCATTTCAACAAAGCTACCTTTCTATAACTCTTAGGTTCGGCTTTTATTATTATTAGCCCCTTTTTTGTTAATTTTAATTCTAATTTTCCTTTTTTTAATATAGTACTCAATAAATAATTATCCTAATCCATATAAGTGCTGTGGAAAACGAGGAAGCCACTGAAGTGAGTACGGATCACACACTGTTTTGTAGTTTATGACATAAGAAGCATAGAGAGAGAGAGATGCTTTTGTCTTTTGTTTTTGAACTAAGCTTGCTTTTGTTTCTTGTCTTTGCTACAATTTCGAGTTCTTCTAGGATTACCGGTACTTTCTTTCTTCTCCCAGTTAGTTATTGCTACTTCTTTTGGTGTTGCCCTTTGGGAAAAGGAAAAGGGTATAGTTTAGGATTTGGTTTTTCATGTGTCCTTTATATGTAAGCCTTTAACATCTTTTTTGGTTTGTTTTGGAAAAGAAAAGATAGTACTGTGGAATCTTTTGCATAGGGTGGTGTTGTTTTTGTGGCTATGATGAAGGAAGAAAAAAACTAAAAGCTTGGATTAATATAATTGGTTAAACAGAATTATGAATTATGCAGTGTTTGTGTTTGTGTTATTGTCTGGTTTTCTTATTTTGCTTGAAATTGGATTGATAATTAAGTTATTTAAAGGGTTCCTATGAATCTTCTGCTACCCTTTTCTATGTTGGTTTTGGTCCCTTCACCCTCCTACTACTATTACTATGATATTGGAAGAGGCATGTGCATGTGTGAATCCCAGTTCTATTTTTATTTTTTAATTTTATTTCTTCTTAATCGTAAATATCTTTCTTCTTCATCATGGTCAATAGTGGCTCTTTTAGTCTTTAAGCTAAATAACTTATTCTTGTCAGCACCATCTTCTGTTTCTTGTTAAAGTGTTTTGGTCTTTTCAGCTGATAGCTTTTTGCAGTCTTATTTTGAAAGACACATAATTGGTAACTTTTGAGCAACTTTTCAAGCAAACATTTGAGTAGTATTTCAAAAGAGTTTGGTTTAATGTGTTTTAAATGATCACTATTTCTATAAAGGCATCTATCCTTTTGCATTCGCTTTTCTTGTGTGTAACTTGTATAGTAATGAATTGGTTATATTATATAAACAGAAGATTATTTTGATCTTAACAATCATATTCACTGATTTTCATTGAATGGTTACTTGATGATGTCATCTCTTGAAGGCATATGTATACATTATAACTTGTGGTTATTAGTGCAAGATTGATTGAGCATTAATGTTTTCTTTTTCCTTGGCAGCAGTTTGATATACATGTATGTGTTGAATGCTGAACACTGACTGAATTTCTGTGCCGATTAGTCCGTAGAGCATGAATTCACCATCGACGCAGTTCGTTTCCTCGAGAAGGATGGGTGTGTATGATCCTATCCAGCAGATCAATATGTGGGGAGATAGCCTCAAAAGTAATGTCAATTTAAGTGCATCCATTCCCTTAATTGATGAAGCCGACATTAAGTTTGATAGTCAGGTACCACGAGTTTACAGAATTTCTTGCTATGTTTTCTTGGGAAATGAGAATGCCTATTCTGCCTACTAATCAAATCTGTTTATGCCGTTTGTTGCCTAGTCAGAGGATGCTTCTCATGGTATCCTGGGAACGAATATCAAATATGACCAAGAAGCAAGTAAACCTGTTGATAAGGTGAGAAGATGTTTTACAAATGCAGTAATTAAAATATATATAAGTATAAAAAAAGTAGGAATCTTACATGTTTAAACATGCAGATACAGAGACGACTTGCGCAAAATCGAGAGGCTGCTCGGAAGAGTCGTTTGCGGAAAAAGGTTTGAATGGTCGCTATACATCGATAGATATGTCAACATACATGTACTGTGTTTAGATATTGCTAATGTTGATGAGAATTCTGATATTTGCCTTACAGGCCTATGTGCAGCAATTAGAATCTAGTCGTTTGAAGTTGATGCAGCTAGAGCAAGAGCTTGAACGTGCGAGACAGCAGGTGCAGTATGGTTTCTTCTCAATAGATCATTATTCGTTGATAAATATCATAATTTTTTTGCCGGTCAACTTAATATCCTGAGCCGGCAAAACTGCAGGGAATGTATGTAGCCGGTGGATTGGATACTAATCATCTAGGTTTTGCTGGACCTATTAATTCAGGTTGGTTTGTTATCATGCTACTACTTCTAATTCCGTGCCTTCGAAATTTGGTGTTTTTAGATTTTTAAGTTAATCATATTCTGTTTCTTTTAACTGTCCTAAATGGCAAATAGATGCCTAAATTCTTGTTTTAGCATCTTCCATGTCATAATATTAATATTTGTTGCCTCAGTCCCTTGGCAACCTTTGGTCTCAAATCAAAATCAATCTTGTAACCCCAATTGATGGTAGAAATTTTCATGGTTTCACATAAAGCTAATCTTAGTTTATTTTGGTTGATGTAATGTATTATAAATTATGTCTTCTTTAATGTGTTATAGTACTCTTTTTCTTTTCTTTTATTTTCTTTTTCCAATTACTTCTAGCATTCTGAGAATACCCGATTTGCAGGAATCACAGCTTTCGAGATGGAGTATGGACACTGGGTTGAGAAGCAAAATAGTCAAATCTTAGAACTGAGAAACGCTTTAAATTCTCATATTGGTGACTTAGAGCTGAGGATACTTGTAGATGATATGATGAATCACTACACTGAAATCTTTCGTATGAAATCTGCTGCTGCAAAAGCAGACGTTTTCTATGTAATGTCCGGCATGTGGAAAACTACGGCCGAGAGATTTTTCTTATGGATTGGAGGCTTTCGCCCCTCTGAACTTCTAAAGGTGATGATTCATATCCTACAAAATATTTTTGATTGTCTAAAGATTTATTATCTTGGTCAGAACTCAAAATTGCATCTTTACACCTGCATTTCGAAATTTGCAAAGGACTTAATTGAGTTCCTTGATTAAATTAAGTTTATATCTGTGGATTTAATTGCGATGCACTATTAATGTAAAAATGTTTTACGCAAATATCCAATCATGTCGTGGCATACTCAATTGCAGGTTCTTCTTCCTTTGATTGAACCTTTGACGGAGCAACAACGATTGGATGTCTGCAACCTCGGACAATCATGTCAGCAAGCGGAAGACGCCCTTTCACAAGGTATGGAGAAACTACAGCAAACACTTGCTGATAGCATAGCCGCCGGACAACTGATGGAAGGAAGTTATATTCCGCAGATGGCTACTGCAATAGAGAAGTTGGAAGCTCTTGTGAGCTTTGTGAACCAGGTAATATACCCCCCCCCCCCCCCCCCTTTTTTTTTTAAATTAGCCATTACCTTCAATTTGATAAAAAAAAAAAAAAATCCCTTTCTACTATGCTGTTTATCAAAGCATTCCTTATGCGGGTATTAATTTTTTGCACATGATTTATTTACATGGTTTTGTAAAAGTACTTTCTGAATCCACATATTTTTTTCTCTTTCTACCCTCTTCTATTAAAAGGGAAATTTGATTAGTAGAGAATTCTGAAAGATTATGTAGTTCAGTAGTTGCCAACTTCTTATTTTTCTTATTTCTTTTTTGTGTATATACACTCTTGAAGGGCTGCTTAAACCCTTTTTCATTGAAAAGCAGTCTCCTGGTTTCCTTCTTCAAGAATCCCAGAAATGAAGATTTCGGATTCTGACCATTTTTTTGTCCTGAAGCGATATCTCAAACTAGGAAAAGTATGTCCCTGATTTTTTTGTTTTAATAGTGATGTGTCAAAATCTGGAAAAGTGAATTATAGAATTTGAAATGGAAATTTGTTTTAAATTCTGTAACGCATTTTTCCATATTCGTTGCAAAATTTTTGTTCCGAATTCCGGAAGAAAACTTGCCAGATTTCACCAATTTCCCAGCATCCCTGTGATTCTATTCTACAATCAACTACAATAGTATATAAGTCATTAACAGATCCAATAGTATTTGCCAATTATGTTCAAGAAATTGTAAACATGGTACTGTGCTTTAAATCTATCATTTGGGTAATGTGAAGTAGGATCAGAAGTGATTAGTTTCTGTTTGATGTCAAGATAATTCTGTTCATTTAAAACTACCAATTGGTCACTATTATAATGCTTGTTTCTTGTTTGGCAATTTCATCATTAAGCATTTATAGTAACCAACTTACCATTATACACTTCAGTAGATCCCCAAGGGAGGCCTAAGTAATAATGATTTTTCATCACATAATGGTATATTTATTATTATTTTATTTGTTCAAATCATACAGTAGAATGATATTCTTATATTTCAAGCATAATCAATGAAATATTAAGCAAAACCATGCTTTACCAATATCAAGTTGGTCTAGCAGTGTAAGGTCTAGATCCTGTCCTTTTCCGTCTTGAGTTTGACTCTAAGAAAGGTCATAAACAAAATCGTGTTGGACGGGGAAGCAACAAACCCCGTTTCGGATTAATCTGTATCTAGTAATAGGATTCATATATCAATCAGTAAGTGAAAGAAGGAAATATAACCATGCTTTAGGATCATTAGCTAAACTTCTTCTACATACATTGTCATGTGAATTCTGAGGTTTAGCTATGTCTTTTGTATTGGAAATTCAACCATGTTGTGATTATAGAAATTTACCATGCTTTTATGTACACCAGGCTGATCATCTTCGGAAGGAGACACTGCAGCAGATGTCTCGAATATTGACTATCCGTCAGGCAGCTCGATGCTTGCTTGCTTTGGGGGAATACTTCCAACGCCTGAGAGCTCTGAGCTCGCTTTGGTCGAATCGTCCTCGCGAACCAGCTTAGTCTTCTTCAACAAGTGTAAGAATCCTAACTTGTAACGTGAACTGCGGTGTGATGAAATGCGGCCAAGTTTCTTTGGCTAGGAGCATGAGAAAACCGTGTACCACGCGGCTGACGGGGTGGTACAGGGATGCTCATTTTTTTCAGCAGTCTTTTGAGTTATGGAGAAGTTGTAAATATGATTGCTCTCATAATTTTATGCATGAGTTTGTAAATGAATTAATTTTGGACGCATTGGTATAGGTTTGTTGCAAAAATCAAATATTTACAATAAGTCTGCTTGGAAGTTGGTCATGTAAAATGTGTATAATATTATGTTGTGTGTTTTTGAAGATCAATGGACTCTCTTTTGAAGAACATAGTTTTATTTTAGTTGATTCTGCATTTTCTGTTTATTCCCACTTAAATTCTTGTTCTCTCTACAGAACTTATATCTTTGTTTATTCTTCTCTCACTTAGACAGAAAATTACAGTGATATCTTCTAACATTTTGGTAAAATATATCGTAGGTTAGTACCATTTTTACAATAGTGTTTAGCATTGTATCTTAAAATACAAAGGTACCGACTGTATTATTACTTAAATCTCAATAAAGATTAACATATGCGTTTAGAAATACGAAATTTGGTTGAATTTTACTAAACTTTAGGATAAATTAATGTAGTTTGCCCTTAATACTACTCCCAGTAATAATATAATTATCACATAATCAAAGGGTCTCCCTTATTTTGCAACTAAGTGGGTAAAGCTCCAAAGTAATCCTTTAGATTGGTTGTTTGCATTAAAATACTTCTCGAGATTTTAATTGCACTAGTTATATCTTTGAAATTGATAAAAGTATACTATGTTAGTCTTTTGGTCTTTTTTCATCAAGTGATTTATCTCGCCAGTAGAAACTAATGTTGTATATTTTTGCTAATTTCGGGTTCTGAGGAATCACTTTGGGACTTAATTCTAATTATCTTGCAAACTTAATTCCAATTATCTTGCAAACTGATGCATGACTTGTCCAAATCAATGATTCACAAACTAGGTGTACCAATATTGTTTTTTTTTTTTAATATCTCAAAAATGGTTATCCTAAGCATTATTATTGGTCTAATTAAAGTAAAACTGCAAAGATATGACGATGATGGAGGATTTGTATCTCAGAAGCCTGAAGGTAAACCACCCTTTCTTGGGTCACTCACAGCCACAAGCTTTCCACTTTCTTTATTATTCCCCATTGAAGGATCAATGTCTTTATTATTCCCCATTGAAGGATCAATGTCTTGAACTACAAGTTGGCAAATTGTACCACCTGCAAGGCCCTTTAGGACATGACCCTTACTTATAAGGGCTGCCCTTATGTCAGAAGGAAGTTCAAAGTGGTCACCACTCACAGTTGTCCAATTCTCATAATTGACCACATTAGGTATAAGCTGCATGAATAAACCACATTGGCCAGTTACAGAGGTAATCTCAAAAAGTGGCAAAAACAAAAGACTAATCCAGTGTTATTTTTATTGTAATTTGAAACTGTTAGGAGTTGAGAAATTGGTTAAGTGCTGACTGTGATTATTTAGTTTCTTACTTATACTAGTTTCTAATTTTGAATAGTTTTATCTGGAGTAAATAAACAAAAATACACACAAGAAAATTTGGGGTGGACAAAAGTACATACAAAAAGTTTGTAAATATTAAAGTATATCCAAAAGATTGTTTTCGATGAACAAAAGGTGTCATGTAATTAGCAAGGGTTTGCTATTTACAATATTTGATTGAACTTTTATCCATTAAAAACAATTTCTAAGATGCACTTTGATCTTTAAGAATCTTTATATGTATTTTGGTGCACTTCAAATTCTTTCATGTGTACTTTTGTCTATTTATTTATTTTGTAATACTCTGCATTGCAAGGCGACCATAACGGTTAAACCATGAAGGCAAGGAAGAAGTACCTGATGATAGACCCTTGGAGACATTACAGAAGAAAGAGGATCCATTCCTTTCACAAAATGATTCAGAATAACTTCTGATGTTCCAGCTATGATCATGGCTCCTCCACTAGCACCTACTGCAGCTTGCAATTTCCCATCCTATTCAGCCATTATCACAAGTTATTCCAAACTGGTTAGTGATACCGATAGCCGTTAGGCCAAAGCTCTCATACATTACGTTCGGTTCAAAATAACTCTCCTTAAATAAAATGGTATATGAAAACTTTCCAAGACCATTGATTTTTCAAGGTAACTAACAACCATCACCAAGCTTCCTTTTTTTTCCCCTGGGCAAAGTCAGCTAGATGTATAAGATGACCATAATGTCTTATCATAATCTGCATTTATAGGTGGAGCATTTAGATTTTAGAATTGGTCTACATCTTAATTTCGTCCTTAATATTTAAAATCTCATATTTTTATTCTAAATGTTTTATTTTATCTCATTTTAGTCCTTGGTCAAAATTAAAATTTTTCTTTCAAAAATATTCCTTTCACCATTATGATTTTCTTTTAGGTAGTCGCAAAGATTATAGTTGTAGTGATCATAATAATAATCATAGTGATTTGAGAGTAAAAACGACAGAATAATAAAAAAAATGAAGATAATAATAAAAAAAGAAACAATATTTTTGAAAATAAAATTTAATACTTACTAAAGGAATAAAATAGGATGAAATAAAATATTTGTAATATAAATATAACATTTTAAACGTTAAAAACAAAATTAAAACTTACCACAAAGTTACAAACGTTAAGATCTAAATCAAAACTTTATCCCATTTAGATATCTAAATCAATTAGGGTAGTTTGCTGGAAAAGGGTTTTTACCTTGAGGACAATAGTTGGACTCATGGACGATAACGGCCGCTTTCCGGGCGCGACGAAATTGGCCGGAGCAGGAGGTGGAACGTCGTTGGAGACATTTTTCATAGGCATGGAAAAATCATCCATCTCATTGTTTAGTACTATTCCTGTGCTTGGTGAAAGGATCTTTGAACCAAAATATGCATTCACAGTGGTAGTCATGGACACTGCATTGCGATCAAGATCAATGACGCTTAGATGACTAGTACCATGATCATGGATCTGATTCCACCTGTAAAGGACAAGGCAAGTAAATTCACCAAAGAATTTAACAGTTTTCGATACACATGGAAATCATAATCACATTTATTTTTATCATTGGATAGGCTGAGGGACTCGCACAAATTTGATCGCATATTTCATGCAATGATCATAAAAAATCCGCGTATTAGATAGTAGAAATAACGTAACTCAATTTTTATTTTCTCATCATAAAATTATTTTTTCAAGAAAAGACACATGAATAATTACATTTTTAATATATTTTTTCACTCAATTTTTTTTAATGTGTAAAATTTTTGCATAATTTTTTTTCTCTTTCTTTTTGGATTTATCTTAAAATTCTTTTATTAAAATAAAAAAAATCAAATTTAGAAACTCAGATGCAGTCAACTTTACCTGAAGTTGATAATTGAGACTCGTTAGATAAAAGTTTAGTCAAATTATTCAAATTATTTAAATTATAGAGGTTCTAATATCATATCATAAAATCAATTTTTTCAAAAATTTAAATTAATAAAAAAAATACATAAATGATTAGATCTCTCATCTTTATCGGCAAAACTGATTGCATCATGATACAAATTGATAACATAATTGATTTTACTGAATCATTCAGGAAAAAAAAAATTAGCAAACAAAGTCTAGTTTGCTAATATGACACGCAAGCTTTGATTGATTGTTTGTCAATGGATTGAATGCATTTTTCTTAGCATTCGCTATAAATGCTTAAAATGTTGGATTGACATATGGAACAAGGAATTGACTACAAGTCAAATATGGCATCCAAAGACCATAATTAATTTGCTACGGACCAAAAAAATACAGTTGTAAAGTTGCATGAATTTAGAAATTAGAATGATGATGATATATATATACATCTAAACCATCATCCTAAAGATCTTCCTAATTCAGAAAATTTGTTTACTCTTTTATATTTTCAAGATAAAAATGTATTTTACTTTTAATTTAGAAAAAATAAATATTGGTGGCAAATTGTAGCTTTGAATTAGTTTAATTCGTGAAATTAGAAGCCTACCTGCCACCATAATGATCGGGACCAAAAGTTCTATTATCATTGATGTCATTCTTTAGCACTTCAGCAAACTTAGGAGAAAGCATGTCAGAAAGAACAGCAGTTATGTTCACAAAATCAGGGTCTCCAAGATTCATTCTCACAGCAAAAACATGTTTCAAAGCTTCAATTTCTCTATGGTACCCAAGGGAGCCAGAAAGTCCTGAAGGGAGCTCATATTGTGCTAGAATGTTTAGCAGCTGTAATAGAACATGAGATTAAACTAAATCCTTAATGTAATGTTAGTAAAGTTATTGTCGGATATAAAACAATTTGTAATTTTGAAAAAAAAGTGTATGTTTGTATTAAGTGATTTTAAGTTTTCGAAAGAAAATGGTTCCATATGCAGATGGACTACTTATTTTTACTAAAATTAAAAAAAAAAAAAAGAAGAGAGAACTAAAAATAAGATAAAAGCATATTTTTTGTTTTTAACATTTGTAATTTTTTTGAAAATATTTCTAAAGTTTAATTTTGTTCAATTTTATCCTTCACGTTTTGGGTTTATTCAATTTTATCTCTAATATTTTAATTTGTTTTAAAATTATCATATTTTTTCTTTTGTTCCTAACGTTTTAGATGGAGTTTATGTTCAGAGATAATTTTGACACAAATAAAAAATGTTAAAGACGAAATTGAATGAAATTAAACATTAAGAGTATTTTTAAAAAAAATAAAAAACGTTAGAAAAAATAATATTTTACACCAAAAAAAAAAAATCACAATGTGTTGAATTACATATACTTACCAGCATCATTGGAGGCCCACCTGAAGGAGGAGGCATGGCAAGAATCTCAAGTCCAAGAACATCATTTGTTATTGGTTTGGTTTGTTTAACTTGATATCCTTTTAGGTCTTCCATGGTCAATATCCCTCCAACACTCTGAACATCCTTAACCAAATTATGGCCAACCAATCCACCATAGAAGGCTTGTGGACCAAACATGGCAATAGCTCCAAGCGTGTCTGCCAGTTTCTTATTGTAACATACTTCACCAATCTTCAAGAGTTCTCCATTTGGTGCAAATATGCTATGAAGACCCTTATCTTGCAATATACCTGACTCTGTTTGTTCCATTTGCATCCTGAGGTATGGCGAAATCTTGAATCCTCGGCGAGCAAGAATCTCGGCCGGCCTTACGAGTCGTTTCCATGGAAGCCTCCCGTGTTGTTTCCATGCCTCGTGAAGGCCGGGTAGTTCTCCCGGAACAGCCACGGAGAGACCACCTTTTGCCTTCAAAGTAGTGTTGCCACCGTACATGTCCTGAAAAATTTGGATAATTCATGACACATAATAATGACATTATTCACATTTCTCTACCTATACTTTTCCATTTTTTATTATTTTTGTCGGAAGACATGCTCTTGTCCATTGTCAGGGGAATTTAACCCATGACCTTACCATTATCCCAAAAGCTATCATTTTTAAGTACAATTCCTTTTCTTAAACATATCTATTCCAAAGGCCATCGTTTAATTTAACTGGGACCCATTCACTTTTGTGATGCAGTTTTCTCTCAAAATATGACGTCCGAATTTAAAGAAATATTAGTGTTAATATTAAAAAAAAATTATTTAGACATATAAGTTTAATATTTATCAATTTTTAATTAAATTTTTATAATTTAAAATTTATAACTAAATTCTTATTATAGATAAAAATTATGATTAAATTCTTACTAGTTTTTATTTTTCAGAAGAAACATTTATTTTAAAATATTTACTTTTAGAATATTCATAATTCATTCAACATTAATTGCGAAAACAAAATTTTTAAAATTAAATTTTATTTATCAAAAATTAGTTAAAAAATTTAATCAAAATTTTTTATTTAATACAAAGTCTCAATTGCAAATTTGTATAGGTTCATATATATTTTTTTAATTAAATCTTTATATTTTTTTGTAATTTTGTAATAAGTCATTTCTTATGTAAAAAATATTAGAGTTAATTTAATAATTTTTTTTATAAATTAAAAATATTCGTAATAAAAAATTTAACTACATTTTTAAATGCATATATTTTAAAAAAATATTTTATTAATTTTAATATTTTTTATATAAAATAAATTTAATTATAAAATTAAAAATAATAAAAAACTCAATTAAAAAAAAAGAAAAAATATAGAAATATAGTTACAAATTCAGTAAAATTATTAAAATTAATAGAATAATTAAATTATTTTTAAATTAAAAAAATCTATAAATAAATTTTTTTTATATATATTAACTTAATTATCTTAAGTGTATAATAAAATTAACTATCAAAATAAAATATTTTAAAATATAAAATATATATTATAAATTAGATAAATTATATATGTATTTATATAAAAATAGATTGATATTAGCAAGTGATTTTGGTTGGGAGACAGTATTTTTTAATTTAGCTTGAGACAAAATTGCAATCGCTTGTGAAGATGATAAAGAATGGTTGTTACCTGGGAAGCATGAAGAGGAGCAGTTTCTCTCATATCAAAGGCCTTTGCGACCCCATCCGCCAACCTCAGAAGCATAAATGCTCCACCCCCCAGTCCACTTGACGCCGGGCTCACAACCCCCAAACAAAGAGCCGCCGCCACCGCCGCATCCACCGCGTGCCCTCCTTCCCGCAGAACGTCCTTTCCGATCCTCGAACACCGCCGATCGTCCGTCGCCACCGCTCCATGCTCCGCAAACACCACCTCGTTTCTCAGCTTCTGGTTTCCAGACACCGAATTCAAAGCAAGAATAATAGCAATGACTTGCCATAGAATCATCGTAACTGTAAAATACGAGAATTTGTGTATGATTCATATGATATGTTCATCCCATTGTTATTATTCCAGTTAATATTTGACATGATCGTTGAAATTTTGAAGAGAAAGTAAAGTGAGTATGAGTTTGTAGTGATTACTGACCTGTTGATGAATGAAAGCGGGACATTGAAAGGGTGTTTGCTGCCAGCTCAACTTACATAATCAATTTATATGCATAATATTGTCAAATTTTATATTATATTTCATCTGAAAATACTAATTTAAATGTTATTATGTATTATATTAAATAATTTAGTGAAATAAGTTAAATTGTTAACGATTTTTTAATTAATTTTTACTATTATAAGATATATGCAGAATACGAATTTATACTTTGTGCAAAATATATATTCTATATATTTTATTGTGATGAAATGATGAGCATCCATTAAAAAATAAGTAGTTTTTATTAGTTTGGAATTTAAAAAGAAAAAGATAAAAAATAATAAAAAATTCATTTTTTTTTGTCCTTTCCTTTCAAACCACCTTTTGAAGTTGTGCAGAAAAATTCACACGTTTTTACAAATTGTGATAACATCATGTATGGATGTATGGATGTGAGTGAGTCAATGAATGATAAGATCGGTATTAATATGAATGTACTAATGTGCAGGGATATTAGGAGATTAGGTCCGGTTGGATTCTATTTATATTTTTATAACAAAATTTTAAAAACGAATATACTGAAAAAAAATAATAAAGAAATCAATCAGGATTTATAATATTGTATGATGTTGCTGCTCATCAAATCATTGAAGCAATAATTTGCATTATCTGTGGCTTTTATTAGGTGATAATGTGAAATATGTTAGAAAGGCAACCGTTACCCTCAACCGGATCGTGGAATATTAAGATTCCTGCAGGCGGCCGAAACATTACTTTTGTGACTAATTACCATTAAAAAGTTGAATTGAATTGTTTTTATCTTATTACCTTCTTAAAATAACTAAGCTATGATTAGTAAGAGTAAAATCATCAATAAACAATAACTAATTTCTACCAAATCTGATAGAATTCAACTAGAGAATTAATATTAATCGCTTTTTAGAATTTTATTTTTAATTCACAACAACGTCTAAATGAATATATAAAATTACATACTAATAAAAAATCTAAAACTCCATGACAAAATTGTGAGTTTAGATAGTAGAGAAAATAGAACAGATCTAACTTGTGAGGAGAGAAAAGAGAGTCGAGAAAAGAAAAGTATGGTGTTTTTACTGGCTTCATCTCATGAGATTTACAAGAACAAACCTTAAGTTTCTCATCTCATTTTACAAGCTTATATACTAACTGATTCAATTCATTTGCTAACTAGAAATAAATATCTAATAAATGATTCAATTATCATTAACTACCTCGTAACTAACTCTGAGGTTAGAACTTACTAAAAATATGACAATTAACAACTAATTGTCTACATTATTGATTTTGTGTGATTCATACTTCATGTATTACCCTGTCATGCTGGAATGGGTTGCATCAATCATTCCAAGCTTGTTGTGACATTGTTGAAATGGGTTTGGAGCTAATACCTTTATTAGAATCATAGTTCTAAAAATCAAATCAGATCAGCTGATTCAACTGAGTTAATTAGAAATTGGTCATCTAATCAATTCGGTTGATTTCATAAACCTCTTGTCAAAATATCAGTCAAAAGATCAGACAAATCGATGGTTAACCGGTAAAATATCGGAACTAGTTGGTTTACTTAAAGGTTTTTGGTTCGGCATCACCCCTTAAAATGATGTCGTTTAACCCTTAAAAAAAAAAAAAAAAAAGAAAGAGCCCTAATCTAGTAATCCCCTAAATGCAGCCTTAGTCCCACTCCTCTATTTCTCTCTGAAAATTGAAAGAACCATAGTCCCTAAACGCAACTCCGTAGCCTCGCAGTACCGCAACCATCGCAGCCACCGTCCCTTTTTGTAGTCATCCCCGAACTCTTCTCCACTCGGGGCATGCGTCGCATGTGAAAACTCTGTCACCATCATAGGAATATCTTCGCCGTCGTATGGAAGCTCTGTCGCCGTCGGCATCTCCTCTCTCTCTCTCTCTCTCTCTCTCTCTCTCTCTCTCTCTCTCTCTCTCTCTCTCTCTCTCTCTCTCTCTCTCTCTCTCTCTCTCTCTCTCTCTCCGCCGACAATTCCCACTCCTCAGTCGTCGCCGTCACTCCCCTTCCTCTCTCGTTGCCGGTAAATACTGTTACTTATAATTATTTTTGCTTGTTTGTAATTTGTACTGTTGTTAATAATATCGAGTTGCTAATTTTTAGATTTTGATAATACTTTTATAGTTTTGTTAATAATACTGGGTTTAGTGGTTTACTGAATGTTTAAGTTGTGAGTTGTTGAGTGATTCTGTCAAATATTTTTTGCTGAGTTAATTTTGTTCATGATTTTTTCCTGTATGTTAAAGATGGAATAATCACAAAGTGATAAACAACCACAAGACAATGTTATCAATGCTGTCCAAGAATCTGAAACTAGTTCTTCCCGGAAAAAATCTGATCCAAGACAATGCATTGGAGAAAGATTGTTGTTCTAGCTGTACTACTTTTGATCTTTACCTTTGTCATAGCTAATTATTTTTATTCATTTTGTGAGTTGTCACAAGATTAAATAATTCGTTATTGATTGTTGTTGTAATTCAAAATACTGTCCTATTTATCACTTTGTTATGGATATATGACATGTTGCTATTATGACATAGTAAAAATTATATTGTAATATTTTGTTCTTCAATAGGGGACACGGAAAAACTAATTGTATAATTATGAATACAAATTCAATGACAAGTATTTTCCTAAACTGAGAGTTGCTAAATGCTAACGCTGAATGACCCTCTTTTCTCTGTGAGGTGTGTTTTTCCTTCCCTTTTTTCGTATGTGTGTCTGGTAGTGGTTGGTAGAGTTAGGATATTGTAGTGTCAATGACAAAATTAGTAGGTTATGAATAGGTTCTAGTTAAGTTGAAAACTTGTTTTTTCTTTACTTCTGTTGGATTCATACTTGTGATTTTATTAAAGGTCAGTCACTAGCTATGTATATCTGTTTAATAGAATTTTGTAAAATTTGGCCTAGTTATTTATGTTTAGTTGAAAACTTGTTTGTTAATGTTTTTTTTTATGGAAATCAGTGGCTAAGAGAAAGGGGGTCGAATCTTGGTCTCTTTTAATTTTGCTTTCAAACCTTGAATTTGTTGAGACACCTTGAGTGAAAACCAGGAGATACTTTGATTTTTTCTCTTAACGAGGTAGGAGCTAAATCCGAAATATAAGCAAAGTGAGTTGTTGTGAGGTATAACTGGACAGAATAATCAGGAGATAATTTTGCTTTGTCTCTTAAATCGTAGAACCAGAAACAGAAAAGAGAAGGAGAAATGACACACAGATATATCCTGGTTCAGCTACTCAGTACAATGTAGCCTACATCCAGTCTCCATCATAACTATGATGGAGTTTCACCATCTTTCAACAGAATTACATTCACCAATGCTCCCTAGGATTCTAACCAATCCTACTTGGGACAAATCCAGTTTCTAACCCAGACTAGAGTTGGCTAGGAACTCACCCTAACTTTCAACAGTAAAGTGCTAACCCAACTTTTAAGAAAATTCCCTCAAGATCATGACAACAAAATAAAAACACTTACAAAGCATTTCTGAAATAACTATGGATTTTTTTTCTAAGTCTAACTCTATTGTCTTTTTTCACTCAATGGCTTTTTCATACAAACCTCATTGTTTTGCCTTTTCCATTGAATACAAAGAAAGACTAGACTGAGAAAATAAGATATTCAATGAAAACTATGAAGGAGAAGAATGGATAGCTCAGTGAGCTATGGAAATCCTAACTTTGTGTTTTTCTCTCCTTACTTCAACACTTGCCCGTTCACCCATTTAATAAAGGAGTGAAGCTTCCAAAGCTTGAAACTTGCTTCAGCATGTTGGACTTCTTCTCCCAAAAATTCAGTAATTGCAGCGGCGTCATAGAGGAGAAATAGAGTAGAAGCAGTGACTGAATCATACATGCATCCATATATTCTATCTTCTCTTTCATCCTTTTTCAAATTGCTTCTTGAATCTGAACCGTGCATTCTTGCTTTGACTTCAAATTTGATTTTTGAACATTGATTCACAACAGAGCTCCATAGTCTCTATTTTTTTCATCTTACGAGAAATGTGTATGAGGAGGAAGGAAGCTTCAGCATGCTACTTTGAGTGTACCAAAAATGGAAACATCTTTCTGATCCAGCCTAAGATTTTTTTTGTGCCCTAGCTTCTGATTTCTTCTTCTTTCTTCTTTGTAGCTAACCCCTTTTTCTTATTTTATGTGAATCCTAGACAGAGCTTTCTTTTCTTGCTTTACTTATGAGATTTCACGTGACACGTGGGTGATGAAAAAGAGAGAAAAGAGAGTTTTAGTTCGGTGGTAATTGATGGTTCAAATGAAAATGAACTTGAATTATTTAGTTAAAAACTAAGTGAATGATTGGACTTGGACCACCGTTTGGGCTTGTTAATGAATATGGACACACTTCATCAATTTTAGGCCTGAAGCATTCTTTTTATTTCTAAAAGAAATTTGTTGTTGTGATGAACAATTATTTTCTTGAACTTGTTTGTAAGTGAACTAGTTGCAATTTGGGCTTGTTTTCCATGCTTCTTGGGCTAGTTTCAATTAAATTAATTTTCTGCTCACTAAACACAATAATCAAGCACATAATTGACTTTTAACCCAATAATAATGTTTAGTCATCATCTATAATATATTGTTAGTTCTTCAAACTCAACAATCTCCCCCTTAATGACAAACATTATAAAATGAATTGAAAAAGAAATAAGAAAAGTTTTTAGAAACTTCCCTTTGATGTTTTCCATGATTTGAAGCTCCCCCTTTCTTTTAATCACTGTGCTCCCCCTGAATGTTTGCTTTTATCAACCTGATATCAACAAAACTTACATAGAAATAATATCAAGCATCCAAGAATTTTAGAAACAATTTTATATTTTTGATTCTGTTTGATCACTTGTCAATATATACAAGGTTATTTCTCCAATCAAAACTCATCATCAAAGCAGCTTTAAAACCAATATTAATCAGAGCTAAACCAAACATTATATGGAGCTACTTAGTAAAAAAATCATATACCAAATACAACATCATTATGCAAAAATAATCACAATCAGAGCAAGTAAGTATAATCAATATTCACAATCAGAGCAATATACTTAATCAGAGCTGCATGAAATAATGGTTTAAAAAAAACAAAAAACTGCAGCCAACCTCAAGCATCATCAAATATTTTCAACATAACTGTTTCAATTCATTTTCACAACACTTACTCCCCTTTTTGTTATCAAGGACGGAAAACTTGCAAAAAAAAAAAAAAAAAAACAGTTTAACATACAAATTACAAGTGCAAAACAGGTAATAGTGTTAGTCTCAAAGTTAAGTCCCTATGACTATTACAGTCATCCAACCGTATTCAAACAATAAATCCAAAAGCCAAAAAGTGATCATCAAAAACAAATTCTAAGAAAAAACAGCTGCATCAATCAGAGCTAGACATCAGATCCCTCATCCTCGGTTCTAAGATGATCTTCTTCTTGCTCGGACATTGCTTGTTCATCATCCAAAGAGTCTATGTATTTGAGCAACACTTCAACTCGTTTTTGAAACTTCCTAAAGGAGTTCTCATTTTGAATTGATAGTTTCCTAACTTGTTGGCTCGAGTTGATCATCTATTTAGTGAGATTTATAAGCTCTTGTAAGATGTCCTTAATAATGCCATTTATTAGTGATGGTTTTCAGTGGCTAAGAGAAGGGGGGCTGAATCTTAGCCCCTTTTTCGCTTATTAAAACTTGCTGGTCTTTGAAACAACTTCTGGAGACTTTTTGATTTTTTGTCTCGTACCCAGCCACGAGACTTTTTCTTTTTATCTCGTAACCTGGCACGAGATATTTTTCGGTTTTATCTCCTATGTAGCAGGAACAGAAATGGAGTAGAAGAAAGAGAGAGAATCACACCATGATATATCCTGGTTCAGCTGTCAAGTGCAATACAGCCTACATCCAATCTCCATCATAACAATGATGGAATTTCACTATAATCTTCATGATTACATACACTAATTCTCCCTAGAAACTACCCTTCCTATCCGGGACAAGTCTAGAATCTAAACCCCAATCTTGAACTTGACTTGGTCACTACCAAGCTTTCAACTGCTAAGTGCTAACCCAACTTGCAAGGTGATTCCCACAGAATCATGAAACACAACACATATGTACAAAGAACCTCTAAGGACATCTATGGCTTTTTCTTTTAATTTTGTGTACTCTGTCTTTTTCCGCTCTATGGCTTTTTCTTACAAATATCACTGTTTGCCTTTTTCCATGAGACTCAAGACAGACAAAATTAAACAGAAAATTACAAAATAGAAAACATTGAAGGAGAAGAACTTCCGTTAGCTTGGGTAGCTATAGGAACACTGTGCTTTCACTCTTTTCCTTACTTCAAGTCCTGGCTGTTCTCCCTTATTTATAGAATGGGAAGCCTCCAAGATCGAATTTCTTGAACCGAGCCAACTTCTTCTTTTTCATGCAAACTGGTTCGGCCAGAGAGAGAGGAGAGGAAAATGAATGTAAAACCCAACATGCAATTACCTCTGTGTTTTCCTTTTACACCAAGCTTCACCAATCCGAGCCATCCATCTTGACTTGCACTCCAAGAAGGATCCCTAGCCCTTGATGAGTTCTTGATGATGACAGCTTCTTCTGCTCTAACTTCTGCATCTTCTCCACGTAGCTACAGTAGCTACCTCCAGTGGTAGTTGATCAAAAGCTGAGACAAGCCATCCCTTAAGGATCTTCTTCCTTTGACCGAGATCATCTTCTTCCATTTTTGGTATGGAGAGCTTGAGCTTACTTCACCAAATCTTACCTCTTTTTAGTGAAGATCTCAGCCACAGCATACTTTTTGTTTTCTTTTTCTTACCAACATTACAATGGTCTTTAGCTTGCTTCTAGCTTCTTCTTCATTACTCTGATAGCTTGCAAAAGCTCCTATGCTTTCTCTGTGAAGTGACCGAACGAAGAAGAGGGATGAGAGAGAAAAGAGAGTAAAAGGAAAGCATTCAATGGATTTGATCAATTAAAATGAATTAATTTACTTCCCTTTGCTTTAGGTAGCGTGTAGCATTAAGGCAGCAATAAAATCAAATGTCATTTCTCTCTCATGGTCCAATGCATTTAATGTTAATTGAATTAAATTTGAAATCCATCAAATTGAGAGGAAGTGAGTGACCAAACTAAGCATGCAAAGCTTTCTTCCATCTCGCTTTGGTTTCGAATCAAGCAAGTTGGTTTCAAACCAAAAATTATTTTGGGCTAATGGTAATAGTTAAAATTTGGCCCAACAAGTAAAGTAACAATTCAGCCACATCTTTTAACATTTTGATAACCAATGCTGAATTTTTTATTCTTATTGGGCTTGCAATTCGGCCCAGCATCAAATTCTACATAACAAAATTATTAATTAGTAAATATAATCATAAAGATCAAATTAACAATTTTGTAAATAATTGTATTAATAATGTTTGATCATCACAAATTTAAATTGGAATTTTCCAAACTCATCAATCTCCCCCTTGATGACAAACATTATTAAAAAAATTGAAATAGAAAGAAATCAAAGATTAGAGTACTCCCTTTGAATATTAGGATTCCTTCCCTTTCTAATTGTTACATGACTCCCCCTCAATATATGCTATTTTACCAAGGGAAGCATTTTCTGTAACAAATGTTATCAAGCCTAAGGCAACTATGTTTTTCAACATATTAAATTTTGAGATGTTGAATGGCTTGATTTATGAGCAGAAATAACATGATAAACATAATTTAACTTGTTATCATATAAAATGATTTTCTGCTCAATGTAATAAAAAATATACAGAGTACATAAAAATAAAGAAAAAACATTTGATAATTCCAAAAATCTGCTTGCCAAAACATTTGATTAAACCACATTTTCCAGCCACCATTTCAGAGCAAATTAATTATCAGTTTATAGCAAGGAAAATATTTTTAATCAACCATAATTATTTCAAAGCATAAGGAATATATCAACATATCAAAGTTTAAAGGGGTTATCAAGTCACAACTTAATCCCAAATGCTACAAATATTTCAGTCCAAACAGAGCATGAGGTATCAACACAGCTGACCATAAATGGATTATAAAAAAAAACTAGGTTCCAACAGTTATTTTAACAATTCAGAGCATAAATCACCAACATCAAAAGGTATCAACAAAGCATATCATGATCAACAACATCTAAGTTCTAAAACCAGTGATCAAAACATATCATCAGTTTGTGCACATGGGTGATCATAAATCACAAGAGATTTCAGCCTCTGTTTCTTTTAACTTTTCAATTTCAATTTTTCAGCTTTCCTCCTCCTTTTGTCATCAAAGGGGACCTGCAAAAAAAGGGGGCAATAGTATGCAAAATATCTAAAATATAAACAGCACAAAAAAAATAACCAAGAGTTTAACAAAATGTCACAGGTCTAAAGTATCCAAGTAGCCTATAAAGTATCAAAATAAGCTAAACAGAGCTAGAAATTAACAAGAAACATAGTGATCAGTCATAAGATAAATTGTACTCAGAGCCATCTGCATCATCATCATTGGCAGCCCCAAATTCTTCTTCAAAATTCTGAAGCATCAATCCCACTCTTTCTTGACATTTTGTCCAAGCCTTTTTATTTTCGAATGCAAGCTTACGAGCGGCCTTGTATGATTGCACCATTAGAGTGGACATGTTAGAGAACTCAGTGAGGACTTCTTTGATTGATTCTGCCACCTTGGACGGCTCGGCTGGGCGACTCTCAAGATCACTATCAGAAGGCATTGATCGTTTCCCTTTGGTTCCTTTTATTGTACCTGAAACTCCTCATTCCTTAATTGATGAAACTTTATTCTCAACCTCTTCATTAGTTAGATCAACATTGAAGTGCTCAAAAATACAGGTGAGAAATATGCCATAGGGAAGGTTAGCCTTTTTGGTGCTCCTAATACAATCCCACATATGTCTAACCATGAAGTATGCAAATGAAATGGGAGAGGAAGTAATAATAGAAAAAAGTACAAAGGTATCAAAAATGGTTACTCTATTGTGTGAGCCACTCTGTGGAGTCAGAGTATGAGTGATAATTCGGTGAAGAAGTGCTCTCTCAGGTCCAAGAGCTTTATGAGTGAGAACCGTACCATCCAAAGCAGAGTAATTCTCGCATGTTTGATTCAAAGCAATCTGGAGAGTGACTCCCACTTGTGAGTCCTATTTTTCTGACATGTAGGCTGCTGGTCCTTCATCAACGTACCCCAGGGCAGCTCTAATGGTCTCTCTGCTCAGAGTCAAACAAACCTTCTTCACATAGGAATGGATAGCACCGTCGATCAGCCTTATGTTTGCATAAAATTCTCGAACTAAGGCTGGGTATACTGGTTTCTGGATTTTGAGTAGAGGAGTCCACTTCATATTCTCAAAAAGGATGGTAAAGTTGATCCCTTTAGCAGCCAGAGAATCCAGGTTCACCAAGTATGAAGCACATAGATGACGTTTCTTCAACACGTCTTTGTGTAACTCATAGGATGCACATGAATTAAACCTCCCTGGATCAAAATGAGAATGGCTTTTGTTGTACTTGTTCTTGAAATCCAAGGATTCCAGATTCGGGGGCTCCCTAGTATCACGTAACACATAACTTTTTGCCTTGAGAGAAGTGCGGCCAGGGGTAGCTTTCTTTGGTAGAGACTGAGGTAAGGACGTATGAGACTCATCTTCCTCTTCAACCACGGGTTCCTTCTTTTTTCTTGATGAAGTCTTCTGAGCAATGATCTTTCTGCGCATGGTGTCAGTAGATTGAGTGGTAGGAGATGAAGAGGATGTAGAATGAATGTGTATATGTGTATGGGTTTGAGGGGTGGAAGATTTTTAGAGAGAAGAATTCGTTCACTTTTTCTTGGAGCAGTTTTCTTTTTCATGATATTAAAAAATGGAGAAGGGGAGAGGGGAAAGTGAAGAGAAGCCGAAGAGTGTGGTGAGAGGAGGGATGTTAGGGAAGCATTTAATGTTGAGTGGAGAGAGAATTGAGGTAGTTAATACCCATTAATGAGCACGGTTATTAACCAAGGAAGGGTTTTAAAAAAAAACTGAAATGTTAGCTCCTAGAATCAAGGGATGAGGGAAGGATAAAAATTTGATTTGACAATCACTTCTTCCTACAAGATTTGAAATGATAACTTCCCAAATGTATTATTTAAAAAATGAGGAACTTAAAAATGGATCAAGGTAAGATAAAAAAGATTTGGTGGGGCCCAAGATAATTAACATCAGTTCAGTCTCCCCCTGAATTATGGCCCATTCATCACAGCCTGAAATTTGTCTCCTGCTTTCCTAAGAGACAAAACCAAACAGAATCAAAAAATTTCACAGATTATCAACAGAGCTTAAATCTATCATTCCCAAACTTTTCTGAAAGAGCAAAATATGTCTTCACATAGGGGTTTTGTAAAAATGTCAGTAAGTTGGTCTTCAGATTTTACAAATTGAATATCAATAGTACCCTTTTGCACATGCTCTCTAATAAAATGATATTTGATTTCAATGTGCTTTGTTCTTGAGTGCAGAACAGAGTTCTTTGAAATATTTATGGCACTCATATTGTCACAAAATAAGGGTATACTATTGATTTTTAATTTGTAATCTTCCAATTGAGTTTTTAACAAAATTAATTGTGAACAACATGCAGATGCGGAAATATATTCAGCTTCGGCTGTGGATAGAGCCACTGTGGCTTATTTTTTGCTTGACCACATGTTGAGTGAGCTTCCAAGGAAGCAACACATGCCGGATGTGCTCCTTCTATCCACCTTATCTCCTGCATAATCTGCATCACAAAACCCCACTGCACAAAAATCATCAGATTTTGGATACCATAAGCCATAGTCACTAGTTCCCTTAATGTATCTAATGATGCATTTAACGGCCGAAAGATGAGATTCTTTTGGGTGGGATTGAAATCTTGAACATACACTCACACTTTGAACAATATCTGGTCTAGAGGAGGTAAGGTACATGAGAGATCCTATCATTCCTCTATACCGTGTTTCATCCACATCTTTGCCATCATCATTCTTTTCAAGTTTAGTATTTGGATACATTGGTGTTCCCATTGGTTTGGAATTTTATAGGCCAAACTTCTTGATTAGTTCTTTTGCATACTTTCCTTGGTGAATGAAAGTGCCACTAGGAGTTTGTTTAATTTGGAGGCCAAGAAAGAAAGTTAGCTCTCCCATTAAACTCATTTCAAACTCACTAGTCATGAGTTTTCCAAACTCTTCACACAAGGACTCATTGGCCGATCCAAACACAATGTCATCCACATAAACTTGAACTAGGAGAATATCATCATTAGATGCGTTAATAAATAAAGTAGTATCAATGGTACCCCTTTGAAATTGATTTTCCAACAAGAAAGAACTAAGCCTTTCATACCAAGCTCTTGGAGCTTGTCTAAGGCCATAAAGAGCCTTTGAGAGTTTGAAAACATGGTTTGGAAATTTTTTATCTTCAAAACCAGGGGGTTGTGCTACAAACACTTCTCTATCAATAAAGCCATTAAGAAAAGCACATTTGACATCCATTTGAAACATTTTAAAACCCTTATGGGCAGCATAGGCAAGAAGCAACCTAATTGCTTCCATTCTTGCTACCAGAGCAAAAGACTCATCAAAATATATACCCTCTTCTTGATCGTAACCTTGGGCCACTAATCTAGCTTTGTTACGAACAACTTTTCCATCCTCACCTAGTTTATTTTTAAAAACCCACTTAGTACCCGTTACCTTCTTACCATCCGGATGAGATACTAGTGTCCAAACCTCATTCTTGTCAAATTGAGCAAGCTCTTCTTGCATGGCTTTGACCCATGATGGATCTTCAAGAGCTTGTTTTACATTGTTGGGCTCCATTTGTGACAAGAGGGCAAAGTTGCTTGGTTCGGATTGCTTTTTGGTTGAAGATCTTGTTGTTACACCTTGAGAGGGATCACCAATGATAAAGTCATGAGGATAACCCCTCATGGACTTCCATTCTCTTGGCTTTCGGAGTGATGTTGAGCTTTGATGAGCTTCTGTGGGTTGTTCTGTTCCAGATTCTCTTGCTGGCTCAGGAGACAAAAAATGTCTCCTCCATTCTGATGAGACAAAACTGTACGGACAGATTCTTTATTTTGAGCAGACTTGGAATTTTCTTCACTGGTTTCCTTGTTGATAGCATCTTCACAATCTGTATTATCTTCTATCACAGCACTGGGAATTGAATTAGAATTACAAAAAGAGACATGTATGGATTCCTCTATGGTCCTATGTTCTTTGAGGTAAATTCTATAGGCCTTGCTAGTGGTGGAGTATCCAACAAACATCCCCTCATAGGATTTTGGATCAAATTTACCAAGATTTTCTTTGTTGTTAAGTACAAAGCATTTGCATCCAAAAACATGGAAATACTTAAGATTTGGAGGGGTTCCTTTCCATAGTTCATAAGGAGTTTTCTTCAACCCTTTTCTAATAATGGTCCTATTCAAAATGTAATAAGCTGTATTTACAGCTTCAGCCCATAGAAATTTTGGAATCTCAATCTCACATAGCATGGCCCTAGTCATTTCTTGAAGGCTTCTATTCCTTCTCTCAACCACTCCATTTTGTTGAGGGGTTTTAGGGCATGAAAAGTTATGAGTAATTCCAAAATCATCACAGAAATTTTCAAAGTCTTGGTTTTCAAATTCTTTTCCGTGATCACTTCTCAAGTGGGCAATCTTTAAATCCTTTTCATTTTGAATTCTTTTGCAAAGGGTTGAGAAAGCATGAAAAGCATCATTTTTATGAGCAAGAAAAAGTACCCAACCGAATCTAGAGTAATCATCCACCACTAATAGACCATAGTGTTTACCTCCTAAACTTTGAGTTCTTGTTGGACCAAAAAGATCAATGTGTAACATCTCTAATGGCCTTTTGGTTGAAATTCCATCTTTTGGTTTAAAAGAGGATTTTACTTGTTTTCCTAATTGGCAAGCATTACAAGTAAGATCATTATCAAATTTGATATTTGGAATTCCTCTAACCAAATTTTTCTTGACTAGCTTAGAAATTTGGTACATGCTAGCATGACCCAATTTTCTATGCCATAGCCATTTTTCAGATTCAATAGAAGTGAAGCATGTTACTCTTTGATCTTTTAAATCTTCAAGAGTCAATCCATACACATTATTGCACCTTTTAGCCTTAAACAAAATATCTCCAGATTTTTCACATACAACTAAGCACACAAACTTTCTAAAAATAACTTCATATCCTAAATCACACAATTGGCTTACACTTAGTAAATTGTGTTTCAAACCATCTATAAGAAGAACATCATTTATACAAGATGAGAAACTTTTACCAACTTTTCCAATGGCCACTATCTTTCCTTTACCATCATCACCGAAAGTGACAAATCCTCCATCATACTCATCAATCTTTATGAAGAAGGTTGTCTTTCCGGTCATATGCCTAGAGCATCCGCTATCCATGTACCACATATTGTCCTTCCGCTTGGATGCTAGGCATACCTACAAAATGAGCTCAAGTGACCTTAGGTATCCAAATCTTCTTGGATCCTTTCACGTTAAACCATCTCCTATGTCCCAATCTATTATAATAAAAAATAACTTTGTAAACTTTGTCATCAATCATCCTTTCACCAAAGAAGCATTGAATGGGAAAGTGTCCATTTCGGTTACATAGTCTACAAAATCTTGGAGTTGCTGTTTTGTTAAAGCTTGTTGGGTTTTGAAATCTTGTATCATTAGAAGATGAGGTAATGTTTTCAAAATAAGGTTTCTCAACAGATTTAAAGAAACCCAAGCCAGCTTTATCATAAAGAGGTTTTTGACTAGCCAAGATTTGATTTAGATTTTCAGAACTTTGAGTGAACTTGGCTAAGTCTTCTTTAAGCTTATTGACCTCTTTAAGCAACTCTTAATTTCTTTTAAAACAGTCTACATATACAACAACAGAATGATCACTTTCACAGCTTTTAAGTTGGGCTTTCAGCTGCTTGTTTTCTTCAACAAGTTCAACAATAGCTTCAGCCCCTTAATTTATCTTTGAGAAAACCATTTTCTGCTTTAAGAATGGTGATTTGTTGTTCAAGATCTTGGTTATCAAGCAAGAAGCATCTAATTTTTTCATAAAGGTGGTCTATCATAAGATGAAGAACTTCAGTGTCAGGATTATGAATGACTACCTGTTCAACGTGGTCTGCCATAAGACATGGTTGAGACTTGGTTTCGGATTCTTCATCATCTTCTGAATCGTTTTCCAAGTCCTCCCAAGAGGCCATCAGACCTTTCTTCTTTCCCCTTTTTGGCTTCTCTTCTTTCTTCAACTTAGGGCAATCTGATTTGAAATGCCTAGTTTCTTTGCAGTTATAACATATCACCTTGCTGAGATCTTTTCTTTGTTTCCTAGAGCTGCTTCCCTTGCTTCTCTCCTTGAACTTCACCATTTTTCTAAATTTTTTGGCAAACAACACAAATTCATTTTCAGAGGAATTATCACTGGATTCATCATCCAAGGGGTTAGTAACAGATATAAAAGCAATTCATTTCTTTTTTGAATCTTTTTTCAAATAAGTGTTTTTAAAAGCAAGTTTCCTCTCAAGTAATCATATGTCATGAAATCTAGACCACTACTCTCAGATATGATTAATGCTTTTGTTTCTCACTCTTTAGTAAGACATCTTAGAACTCTCCTCACAAGCACAGAATCAGGATACGTAATTCCCATAGCATCCAAGCCAGCAATGATAATGTTGAATCTTTCAAACATTTTATCTATTGATTCTCCTTCCTTCATTGAGAACATTTCATATTCTCTGTTCAGCATGTCTATCCTAGTCTTCTTCACTATGGTGGTTTCTTCATGAGTGATTTGAAGTTTATCCCAGATTTCCTTTGCCGTTGTGCATCGTGATACTCGTCGGTATTTCTTGAATCTGATAGCACAGTTGAGCAAGTTGACAGCCTTGGCATTGAGCTCCACCTTCTTTCTGTCTTCTTCAGTCCAGCTTGCTTCGGGTTTAAGAGAGACTACTCCTTCAGCACTTGTGGTGGTTGGAAATTGAGGACCCTCCAAGATAATCTTCCAGAGCCTGTAGTCTACTGCTTGCACAAAGATCTTCATTCTCTCCTTCCAATAGGTATAGTTTTTCCCATTGAAAAGAGGAGGTCTGTTGCTTGACTGTCCTTCTATCAGGTTGTAAGATACCAGGTTTGAGCCACTGTTTTCTGCCATCTGGATCTTTTCTCCAAGCTGCAAAGTTTGATCTCTTTGAGACCAAGCTTTGATACCAATTGATGGTTTTCAGTGGCTAAGAGAAGGGGGGGTTGAATCTTAGCCCCTTTTTCGCTTATTAAAACTTGCTGGTCTTTGAAATAACTTCTGGAGACTTTTTGATTTTTTGTCTCGTACCCAGCCACGAGACTTTTTCTTTTTATCTTGTAACCTTGCACGAGATATTTTTCGGTTTTATCTCCTATGCAGTAGGAACAGAAATGGAGTAGAAGAAAGAGAGAGAATCACACCATGATATATCCTAGTTCAGTTGCCAAGTGTAATGCAGCCTACATCCAGTCTCCATCACAACAATGATGGAATTTATAATCTTCATGATTACATACATCAATTCTCCCTAGGAACTACCCTTCCTATCTGGGACAAGTCCAGAATCTAAACCCCAATCCTGAACTTGACTTGGTCACTGCCACGCTTTCAACTGCTAAATGCTAACTCAACTTGCAAGGGGATTCCCACAGAATCATGAAACACAACACATATGTACAAAGAACCTCTAAGGACATCTATGGCTTTTTCTTTTAATTTTGTGCACTCTTTCTTTTTCTGCTCTATGACTTTTTCTTACAAACCTCACTGTTTGCCTTTTTCCATGAGACTCAAGACAGACAAAATTAAACAGAAAATTACAAATAGAAAACATTGAAGGAGAAGAACTTCCGTTAGCTTGGGTAGCTATAGGAACACTGTGCTTTCACTCTTTTCCTTACTTCAAGTCCTGGCTGTTCTCCCTTATTTATAGAAGGGGAAGCCTCCAAGATTGAAGTTCTTGAACCGAGCCAACTTCTTCTTCTTCATGCAAACCAGTTCGGCCAGAGAGAGAGAGGAGAGGAAACTGAATGTAAAACCCAACATGCAATTACCTCTGTGTCTTCCTTTTACACCAAACTTCACCAATCCGAGCCATCTATCTTGACTTGTACTCCAAGAAGGATCCCTAGCCCTTGATGAGTTCTTGATGATGACAGCTTCTTCTGCTGTAACTTCTGCATCTTCTCCACGTAGCTACAGTAGCTACCTCTTGTGGTACTTGATCAAAAATTGAGACAAGCCATCCCTTAAGGATCTTCTTCCTCTGACCGAGATCATCTTCTTCCATTTTTGGTATGGAGAGCTTGAGCTTACTTCACCAAATCTTACCTCTTTTTAGTGAAGATCTCAGCCACAGCATACTTTTTGTTTTTTTTTCTTGCCATCATTACAATGGTCTTTAGCTTGCTTCTAGCTTCTTCTTCATCACTTTGATAGCTTGTAAAATCTCCCATGCTTTCTCTGTGAAGTGACCGAATGAAGAAGATGGATGAGAGAGAAGAGAGAGTAAAAAGAAAGAATTCAATGGATTTGATCAATTAAAATGAATTAATTTACTTCTCTTTGCTTTAGGTAGCGTGTATCATTAAGGCAGCAATCAAATCAAATACCATTTCTCTCTAATGGTTCCAATGTATTTAATGTTAATTGAATTAAATTTGGAATCCATCAAATTGAGAGGAAGTGAGTGACCGAACTAAACATGCAAAGCTTTCTTCCATCTCTCTTTGGTTTCGAATCAAGCAAGTTGGTTTCAAACCAAAAATTGTTTTGGGCTAATGGTAATATTTAAAATTTGGTCCAACAAGTAAAGTAACAATTCAGCCATATTTTTTAACATTTTGATAACCAATGCTGAATTTTTTATTCTTATTGGGCTTACAATTTGGCCCAGCATCAAATTCTGCATAACAAAATTATTAATTAGTAAATATAATCATAAAGATCAAATTAACAATTTTGTAAATAATTGTATTAATAATGTTTGATCATCACAAATTTAAATTGGAGTTTTCCAAACTCATCAATTAGGTACTTGTGATAGGAGGATGTTGCTGCGGTAGATGGACTAGAAAGACTTTCTTTATCTTCTTCTTCCAAAATTGTGTTCTTGGCTACCCTTGTGCCTTTTTCTTTGATTATTTTACTGCACAACCACCCTTGAGATATGAAATTTTGTCTTCTAGGATCTCATTGCTCAAATCAATAATAAAATACTCAAAGATTCAAGTTAAAAACATTCCATATGAAAGAGAGACATTTTTATCACTTTTGATACAGTTAAACATATGGTGCATCATCATGTAAGCAAAGAAAATTTCAGTTTTGTTGAGTATTGGTCCGCTATGAAACAAAAAATTGAAATTACCTGAACACGTTTGGAAGCCAATACTCAAAGCTGATCATTCAGTGGGCAGAGCAGCTCTTACCTTCAACTGACAAGCACGGCGGAGGACGAGTACCACGACTGACTGCGAGACAAGCGCACCTGAACAAGATGACGTCTGTGAGCACCACCGCTCCTCAGCTACGACGCATGAGCTGGGGATTGGCATCCGTGGAGAAGTCGTTGACCAAGAGGGAGCACCCGGAACAGACGTAGAAGCCCAGCGCCAGAGACAGTGAGAGTTATGAGACCGGCGGCGGCGGTCTTAGTGAACGTTGATAGGGTTTCTTTTGATGAGAGGAGAAGACTGACCCAGAGAACCAAATTTCTAGATTACAGCCACTCTTTCTTGGGAACAAACCAAAAGGTCCAACTATGACACCAATAGAACCCTCTACAATGAAATTCCGTTTCAAATCACGCTATCCAGCTGGCTCACCCAACCTTCCAATGAGCCTCATCAGCTTTCTGACAGCTAGCTGCTTTGATTCTAGCCAAAAAAAATACTACGTATCCATAGGAGATGCAATAAAAACAAAAATTAGTAAATGTGTATGAAAATACATCTGTACACTAAATAGACTCAATATACCAATAATATATAATTAATTAATTTAAAGCAATTTTTTGAGATAAAGTGAAAAGTGTCCCTCGCTATCGCTGCCATATTATTATTGACTCCTTTTTTTTCTTCTCTACCTTTCCGTGTCCGCAAAAAGACAAAGACCATTTGGTTTATTTTCCCTTTTTATTACATCTGAAATAATATAAAGAAAAAAAGTTGATATAACTGATAAGAAATAAATCTGTATTTTCAACAATCAGAGATTAGTGATTATTAGTTTAACCATTATAGTAAGCGATGTCTAAATATAAACCCTGAGTTTTTGTTTATATAAACTCTGCTAATTTGATTGGTTTCTTTGGTCTTTCATTTATATTTTGTTTTCCACTCGTGTCTTGCCTTTTTTTTTTAAAATAAAAATTCCATGCCTTTTTTCGGTGACTTGAATATAAGACCTAAAGAATTGTTATATCGACTAATTTAATACTAATTTTAGGGTAAAAAACACATATAAGCCAATGACAGACTAAAATTATATAAATAAGTTAAAATGAAAATTACTTCATAAATTTATCAATGTACGTTTATATGTAGTTCGAACCAATTAAATTTGAACTCTATTTCTACATAATTCGAACCAACTGGGTTCGAATTATACACAAACACACGCACACACTAATTCGAACCAGGTGGGTTCGAATTATACACAAATATATGCACACACTAATTCGAACCAGTTGGGTTCGAATTACACACAGTAATTTTTACACCCACGCATGCCTTTCCAAGTAATTCGAATTTGACTGATTCGAATTATTCATGGTATAATTTGAATTATGCTGTTAAAAAATTAATAATTTATTAAAAAAATTTATTAAAAAATTTAATAATTTAAAAATTAAAAATATATATTTTTTTCATACATTAAAAAAAAGCTAACAAAATATTTAATTACGAGACTTTTTTAAAATATTTGTGATCTATCAATTCAAATTTCATACAATACTCTTTTGTCCATTTTTAATAGCTCATGAATATTTTTTAATAAAATTTTTTAATAAATTTATTTAAATTATACTACAAAAAATATTTTATCCTATGCAAAATAATTTTAAAAAAATGGCTTAAAAATGTTAGGATTACTATAAAAATTTGTAATGTTCTAATAACTTAGGTAAATACATGCATGTACTCAAATTTTAAATAAAATACTCTACATAGTCAATAATAATTTAGAAATAAAAGAAAATATTTTATTCCATACAAAATAATTAAAAAATATATTTTATTCTAATACAAGATAATTTTAAAAAAATGGTTTAAAAGATGTTATGAGTACTATAAAAGTTTGTAATATTCTAGTGATTTAGGTAAATACATGATAAAAATATTTTTTCTTTAACTTCTAAATTATTATTGACTATGTAGAGTATTTCTTTAATGTCCTAAGTCATTAGGATATTACAAATTTTTATGTAGAGTATAATTCGAATCACCATATAATTTAGGAGTACTATAAAAATTTGTAATATCCTAATGACTTAGGACATTAAAGAAATACTCTACATAGTCAATAATAATTTAGAAGTTAAAGAAAAAATATTTTTATCATGTATTTACCTAAATCAGTAGAATATTACAAACTTTTATAGTACTCATAACATCTTTTAAACCATTTTCTTAAAATTATTTTGTATTAGAATAAAATATATTTTTTAATTGTTTTGTATGGAATAAAATATTTTCTTTCATTTCAAAATTATTATTGACTATGTAGAGTATTTTATTTAAAATTTGAGTACATGCATGTATTTACCTAAGTTATTAGAACATTACAAATTTTTATAGTATTCCTAACATTTTTTAAGCCATTTTTTAAAATTGTTTTGCATAGGATAAAATATTTTTTATAGTATAATTTAAATAAATTTATTAAAAAATTTATTAAAAAATATTCATGAGCTATTAAAAATGGACAAAAGAGTATTGTATGGAATTTGAATTGATAGATCACAAATATTTTAAAGAAGTCTCGTAATTAAATATTTTGTTAACTTTTTTTTAATGTATGAAATAAAAAATATGTATTTTTAATTTTTAAATTATTAATTTTTTAATAAATTTTTTAATAAATTATTAATTTTTTAACAGCATAATTCAAATTATACCATGAATAATTCGAATCAGTCAAATTCGAATTATTTGAAAACGCGTTCGTGGGTGTAGGAATTACTGTGTGTAATTCGAATCCAGCTGGTTTGAATTAGTGTATGCGTGTGTTTGTGTATAATTCGAACCCACCTGTTCGAATTAGTGTGTGCGTGTGTTTGTGTATAATTCGAATCAAGTTAGTTCGAATTATGTAGAAATGGAGTTCGAATTTAGGTGATTTGAACTACATATAAACGTGCATTAGTGGACTCATGAAACAGTTTTCGTTTTGACTGATTTGTGTAATTTTAGTCTGTCATTGACTTATATGTGTTTTTTACTCTAATTATTATTTACACAGTTATTTTTTAACTATAATAAAAAAGATTAATAAACAAAGTGTTCATTAATTCTACTAATACATACTTCTATGTCTAATATATATTAGAGATTGGAAAGCTTTTAGTGCATACATTTTTTTTCTTAAAATGCACTTGATTATATATATATGAGAACATTTAGAGAATTAATTTTTAGTTAGATATTTTTAAAATTTAGAATTTATAATTTATGATGTAAGTTTAAAATTTTACACAAACATCTCTAAAGTTTTTTTGACAAATAAATCTGACATATTTTTTCTGTTTGTACTTGACGGAAAATGATGAAGTGACATATTTAGGTGGCTACATGACTCGTGATGTATTCGAAGGATATAGATGGACAAATAAATTTCCATTCGATAAATTTAATTGTACTTAACATTTTTTTTGTTGTGTTTTTATCCTATTTTTTTTCTTTTCAACTCGTGGCTTTTTTTTTATGGGCCTGCTACACATACAAGCTTACAAGCTTACAAGTTGGCCCAGCCCAAATACAACTCACGCGCATGAAGAGGGATTACATGGAGCGTCACATTCACGCGCTCAACACTCAAACAGTTACGTATCCTACGAGTAATGGCAGACTCTTCCACTTCTTCCACTTCTCAAAGCGATTCGAAAACAAGGCAACGCTTCCATTTTCGAGCGAAAATCGAAGTTCAAAATATACAAGTCGTCGCTAACCTTCGAAACCTCCATCAAAACACCATCAAACTTTCCATCAAGAATCTGAAGAGAAAACAAAGCAACAATACTCAAGGTAAGTTCATTACGAACTAGGTTTTACTTTTCTTCTACGTCGTTGTTCTAGGGTTTACTGTTATTCTTGCTTCTTTGTTACACTGTTCTTCTACGTTGTTGTTCTAAGTTCTCCTGTTATTCTTGTTGTTCTAGATCTTCTGGTAACTGATTTTTGGGGGTATATTCCGTAGATTGGGGGGTGTATACTGCTTGACATTGTAATGTTGCTTGATATTGAAGCATGTTTGAGTGATATCTGACTGATATATATATGGATGTATCTGAATCATAACTATGGGTGTATCTCACTGTTATCAATGGGTGTATCTTACTGTTATTAATGGGTGTATCTGACTCATATATATGGGTGTATCTTACTGTTATCAATGGGTGTATCTTACTGTTATTAATGGGTGTATCTGACTCATATATATGGGTGTATCTTACTGATATCTTTGGGTGTATTTTTCGTTTCAGAGAAAATGGCAGCAAGAAATCAAACAAAAGACCTTAAGTGTGCCACACATCTCTTAAGTGATAAATTCAGAAACACGAGTGAGGAGAAGAAGACGATTGTGAGGGATCTCGGATTCGGTGGGTTGATGCACATCCCACCACTAAGGGTGGATCACCAACTGTTAAGGGAGCTGGCAAACAACTTCAAACTTGGGGAGAACAGACTAAAAACAGGATATGGTTCTTTCAAAATAACACCAAAAACAATAGGTGATGCGCTTGGCATCAATGCAACAGGTAACTAGCTTAAAATTATAGGTGTATATTAAGTTGATGCTTGGGTGTATTTAAGTTGATGATTGGGTGTATTTGAACCGACTTGGATACTTTGTTGTTTTTCTTTTTGTAGGAGATCTATTTCCTGAGAAAGTTGAGTATAAGAAACTTTCTGATGATGACAAAATAATTTTTAGAAGATTCCAGGGTAAGACCCTCAAAAGTCTTACCGATGAGATGATGGAAATCGGCGTTGGCAACGAAGAGGAACGCCTGATGTTAAAGAGGATATTCATCTTCTATATACAGATAGCGTTCCTTTTGCCAACGACGATAAACAAAATATCGCCTGTGCACTTGGCCCCAATTTTTAAGATGGACGGCATATCGGAGAGAAACTGGGGGGGGGCATGTTTTGACCTTCATGGTCAAGGGCATCACAGACTACAAGGAGAAAAAGAAGAAGGCAATTGATGGCTGCCTCTTTGCCCTGATGATAATTTACTTTCATCTTTCAAAAAACAAAGGCAAGAAGAGGGCTGAAAGACCACCAAAGCCCTGGATTGCCAACTGGACTAAGGAGCAGTTGGTGGAAAGAATGACTGCAGAAAGAGAGGAAAATTTGGTAAGTAAACATAATATGTTGGTTGTATTTTATTTACCTGAATGCTGCTAGCTAAAATATCTAATGTTTCAGGGGATTGTGAAGATGGCGGAGACAAGAGAAAAAATGAAAAAAAAAGAAAAAAAAGAAAAAAAAACAAGAAATCAAAAAAATAAAAAAAGGAAGGCGAGTTCAACATCGTCTTCGGAGACAGAAACAACTACTGACAGTGACACTTCTACCTCTGAGTCTGAGATTCAAGAAGACTCAGAGGATTCAGGAAGAAAACACCCCAGCAAAAAGGGGAAAAAGTAAGTACCATACTTGGGTGTAATTTCTTTTTCGAGTTGGGTGTATTTTGTTGATCACGTTGGGTGTATGTAGTTTATTAAGCTGGGTGTGTTTCGTTTGCTGCGTTGGGTGTATATTGTATATTTAGTTGGGTGAATCTTGTGCATTCATTTGGTTGTATTTTTAGTATGTTCTAAATAATGATTGTTTGCCTTCCAGAATGGACTCCAGAAAAAGAAAGAACAGTCAAGAGAGGTCCGATTCTGATTCAGAATCTGAATCTGAATCAAGTGATGAGTAATGTTCTGAAATTATTACTCCTTTCTTTTGGCTTCATTATAAAGATTTCGTGTATTAACTGAAGTGTCTCTTATTAACTTATAGGAGCGAAGAATCATCACCGGTGGAGAAGGAAAAGAAAAAGAAAAAGACAAAAACAACACCAAAAAAGTAAGCACTTCTTTGGATAATATTCTGTAATAAAATTAATTTTTTATTTCTGATTAGTACTCTTTTTTTTCCACCCAGAACACAACCAAAAAAGAAAAAAGTTGTTGTGGAGGATTCACCTCCTGAAGAAGATCAATACTTTGATGGGTACAGTACCTCGTAAGCTATATTATCGTCTATCATCGTAATTATTTTTGTTAACATCTTCTTTTATGAATGTAGTGAGAGATATGAAATATCAAGTGACGAACTAGATGAATGGCTAAGGGAAAACGTTGATAAATCTGCTGCAGAGGGGTATGTCTTGCTGGGGTGTCTATTTCAGATTTTGGTGTGTTTTGTTTGCTAATAATTGTTTCTTGTTTCGCAGGGAGAACCAAGCTGACCTGCGATCGACAGAAGGTCGCTATGTGTCTTCTGAAACGTAAGAAGCTTTATTTAATAAAATCTTGTTATCATGATTTGGGTGTATTTTGTGGAACCATTTGGGTGTATTGTGTTGATCAAGTTGGGTGTATGTTGTTTATTAAGTTGGGATATTTCGTTTGTTGTGTTGGGTGTATATTGTCCATTCGGTTGGTTGTATCTTGTGCATTCATTTGAGTGTATTTTATACCTGTATCTTATTTTGTCTGAATAACATGAAATCTGTTTTAGAATACCGGCTGTGAACTTGGGAAGTGATGATCCTTCCTCTCAAGGACGCACAGAACAGAGTAGTGTAAACCAGCCGTCAGAGAGCATGTAATTTCTCTTTCAAATAACCGTTACTTTTGTTCTTCTATTACCTTCTACTTCTAATTATGTATATATTTTTTTTAGAAAAAAAAAGCCCTTTATTATTTTATTCAAGAAAAAAAAGGCAGGAAAAAAAAGCAAAAACTGCAAGTATGTAAGTTCTCAAAAAATAAAGCCTGTCTTGTTTTTGAATTGTTCGGGTGTATTTTTTGACTTTCTTTGGGTGTATTTTAGGTTGAGTCCGGCTGATTCGAATATGATGGTTGTGAGGGAACAGACACCGTCGGATGCGCTTGCAATGTGAGTTTTCCAAGAATATTTCAACCTTATAACCTTATTATTTTCAAAGGCGTTGTTAACCTTTCATTTTTCTTCTTGTTTAGAGTCCGGATTCAAGTTTTTGTGCCGGCGTCCCAAACAACCACTGTGCTAGAACTTCAAGAAACACCTGAGACAGATTTTGAACCAACCCCTCCGCTACAGATTGAAGGAACTACAGAAACGTAAGAAATAGTATGGGTGTATATTTGTTTAGAGTTTGGGTGTATATTTGCTAATAGTTTGGGTGTATATTGTTCCTGGTTAGTTTTTTTTACGCCATTATTAATTTTGTGTAACTGTGCAGCACTCCTGAACCCCCCAACAACTTCAAGAAACCACACCCACGCTTCCCCAGCTCCATCTAAAATGTAAGTTCATCAGACTAAAATCAATCTTTGCTTATGATCCGTATATTCTTACTCTTATAATACGTTATACATGATGACGCAGTCATCCAGACGCAGAAGACGTTGCTGCCCTGATGATGATGGCACGGACAGCATCCTATGTTCCTAAAACCGATCCAGTGCCATCATTCAGCCTTGGCTTGACTGATTCAAGCCAGGAGGGAGCGTCAACGCAGGAGACAGAAAGGGCAAAATCTCCAGAAGCTGCAAATTTGATAGAACAATTAGACGATTTGGTACAAAAAATAGCAAGCAGTGCGGCGAAAGAAAAAAGTAAAAGTCCGCAAATTCAAAGGGAGATTGGGGGAGAAAGTTCTGGAAAGTTTGAAACTCCTGAGGGAATAAATCAGATTACGGATGATATGAAAGAAAAGTGCTACATCTGGGGGACACGACTGAAGACTTACGCAGATGGCAGTACTGACGAGTATGACCACATCTGCACTCTGATGGCACAAGATAATTACATTTTATATAGAATGCACCTTGCATCCCTCCAGGCAGAAAGTTATATAGAATCTGAGGTAATATTAGAATAACATTAATATTTTACACCAAAGTTTACTGCAATGTTTATTAACGTAAATTGATTTTGGCATATATTTCTAGATTGTATCTGCCATGTGCCACATCCTCAACCGAAAAAATGATAAAAGGTTTCAAGAACAAGTATACTGTCTGCCCCCCGATATTGTGGTAAGTTGTGTAGTCATTTGGGTGTATTTAAATTATTTACTTGGGTGTATTTTCAGTATTTCATTTTTTGTTTCGCAATTGTTGCAGAGCATGGCCCTTTCGAAGCACCCAAATGGGGAATTCATATCACCGAAAACCAATAAAGAATTCACGGTGGAAGACTACCCGAGTTTTATTCCCTTCATAGATGCAAAAAAATAACTTCTCATCCATATGTAAGTTTTCATTTGCTAAATTTGTTAGTACCGTTCTTTACTTATATGCTAAATAAAATAACACACTGTTGAAATGTGGCAATCCTTTAGATTTTTGTACCTGTTTGCTACTCGGGCCATTGGTGGTTATGGGTGATTGATACAACAAAGCGGAGATGTCGTATACTTGACCCGCTACACAAGAAAGCTCCAAGCAATGAGAGAAAGCAGCTTAATAAATTCACTGTAAGTTACCTCTGTGTTCTTTACTTTAATAGATAGGTCTATTTCAGTTCAATATAAGGTGTATGTATGTTTTGCTTTGGGTGTAATTATGTTCTCTTTTGGGTGTAATTTCTTCGTCGGGTTGGGTGTATTTTGTGGAACCATTTGCCTTTGTATCTTGTGCATTCATTTGGGTGTATGTTGTTTATCAAGTTGGGTGTATTTCATTAGTTGTGTTGGGTGTATATTATCCATTTAGTTGGTTGTATCTTGTGCATTCATTCGGGTGTATTACTGATTTGTTTTGGTATTTAAGGGATATGTATTTTCAAGATTGAGAGCATATGCTGGCGGGGAACCTCTGCAGAAAGACGAGAAGGAGAAGGAAATTAAAGCATCATATGTTAAAATATCAGGCCAAAAATCAAGGTATGAATTTGTGACTCTGAACATTAAACTTTCCTAAATGAGATTTCTAATTTATTTTCTTCATTTTCAGCTATGACTGCGGTATCTACGTTATGAAGTGGCTTGAGTTAATTGAGCCGGAAAACATTAAAAAGGGGAAGTATGAATGTGATAATTGGAAACAGGTAACTGTCTTTAGAACTATATAACTCTGTATTACTTTACTAAATTAATATTGCTGTTTAAACAGAATATACTTTTTAATTGTAGGAGGAGGCGGACTACTATAGAGTGGAGTATGCTTCGCGGATACTATTCAGTGAGATGAATAAAGAGAGAGATCAGGCAATTAGAGAGAGTAATGCTATAAGGCTGTCGAAGCCATCCTCTGTATTATTGAGTCCGTTTTGTCAGATAAATTCTGCTGATATAGAAACTGCGTAATCCAACTGCTGGGCAGTTTGTAAATTGAACAAATGCTGTAAATATTTGCCATTTATCAACAACTTCTATTCCATGTATATTTTTTTCCATAATCAAACTATCTGTGCTGTTAAACTGTCTGTGCTGTATTCAAAAGCTGTATTACAGGTGGTAAAATATGAAGAAAAAAATAAGGCATATATAAACGCAAATTATAAACTTTTACACCCAACGCAAGTGTAATAATACACCCAAGATTGCATAAAATATACACCCAAATTGTCTGTGCTGTATTCAAAATGTATGAATTACAGGTACTAAAATATGAAGAAAAACATCAAATCAAATATACACCCTAAACCTAAACCCTTACACCTAACCTGTAAACCCTAAAACACAAATATTATATATATGTATCTATATGTAAATTGTGAATTAACAAAAATACACCTAAAAGCACAGTGCTTCTACACCCATATTCTGAAAAACTATACACCCAAAGAGTTATCCCCTGCTACTGGTACCCTGAACTGATAATTCATAACATGTCCTTGATATTGGCTGGAATTTGAATGCACCGCTGATGTAGCATCAAACAGGTTTATCTGAATATAACACTCACATATTAGCTAAACTATTAACGAAAAAAATAAACTCAATCGCCACAAATTTAAAGAACATTACTTTTACCTCGCTTAAAACTTTCGTCTTCTTCTTCTTTGTGGCATTTGCGATCTGTTTGTCCAACTTTGAACCTAGCCTATTTTTTGGACGTCTTCTTGTTCGAATCCTTGGCGGGCTTTGAAGCTCGTTAACGGATTCCAAGTTGGCGTCTTCGTGGGATAAAGAAGATGTCCCCTTCCTTTTGGCTTTTAAAGATTCCATCTCAGCCATGACGTTATCGTACGCACGGTGCAGAATTGCAGTCAGCTCCTCCGATTCGGATGCAAATTCGCAAATATTTTGCGAACGAAAAACCAATTGGTCGAACCTCTTGCTTCTTGGCTCCATCAGTGGCTCGTCGTGGCTGCTCTTAATGTGTGTGTGTCGCCTCTTTACCTTCTTGCTCCATCGTTCCAGTATATATCTAGGTGACACTTGGCTTACTTGTTCGAAGCTTAACACGCTTAGTGCGTGACGACACAGTATCCCTCTCGACTCGAATAATAAGCATTGGCATTTTACCTCGGCTGCAACTGAGTCGTAAGTAACCACAAACTTGTTGAATATTGAGCTGGAAACTTGTTCTCCGACTTCGTATACTGAATAGCCTAGAGCGGAATTCATTAATCTGGTGATGCAATTCGCCTTTCCTCTGAATTGCGCTTGGACTTCCCTAAACTTTTGATGAGTGTACGCATCTTGAAACTGAGCTTCAATGGAGGATTTGGTTGCACATGGTATGACTGTATGAAAATCTGCAGCATCTGATTCTCTCTCTACTTGCTCCCTGCTTCCGAGGCAATTATCGTATTGTTTGACGAACTGAATAAGCGAGCTGTTCCGGGTGATAAACTTGTTAAAAAATGAATGCATGCTCTCGCTCCTTTGTGTGCTTCTCATCCCTGCCCAGAAGTGGTGATCCAGATAGATAGAAACCCATATGTGACGGTCTTCGTACAGATCTGCAGAATACACCCAAACACAGACTATAAATACACCTGAGAGAACATGCAATTTACACCTCTGATGCAGATTTTAAAAAGACATTACCTGAAAGCCACTTGTTGTCCGCAAGACCAAAATTCAGCAGAAAATCATTCCAATTCCTATCGAATGAGTCTTTGCTATGAGAGTTCCAAACAACTTGGCTCATTTCTTGTTCAATATCGGCATGTCCCTTGTACCCGTTTAATTTGCTTGGAATCTTCTTCATGATGTGCCAAATACACCAACGGTGAATTGTTGTTGGCATACAGGCCTCTAAAGCCCTTTTCATTGATGCGCACTGATCGGTGAGAAACCCTTTCGGAGCGTTTCCTCCCATGCAACGAAGCCAGCATTGAAATAACCATTTGAATGATTCAATTTCTTCGTTCTTCATCAAAGAGCATCCGAGAAGTGTTGACTGACCGTGGTGATTCACCCCGACAAAAGAACCACAGACCAAATTATACCTGAAACAAATTACCATAGTCCAGAATGCAAAATCATTAGGTACACCCTAACAAATGCTTCGTATACACCCAATGAAACAGCCAATATACACCTCTGCTGCGAATTCGTAAAAATAAATTAATTTAGCATCATAAACAGGGGCAGTTTGTTACCTGTTTGTATTGTAGGTGGTGTCGAATGAAATGACGTCTCCGAAATACTCAAAGGCAGCTCTGCTTCTTGCATCGGCCCAAAAAGCCAGTGTAATCGATTGATCCTCCTCGAGTTCGAGCTCAAAAAAGAAATTCGGATTCTTCTCTTTCATTCTTAAGAAATATTTCCCGAATTTCTTTGCATCTTCTTGTTCGGAAACATTCCGCACTTTCCTGGTAATGTAATTCCTCACGTCCTTTTCGATAAAATTTAACTCGCGGTGACCCCCGGCAGCCGCAACAAATGATTGGTAGGTTTTGCTTGGTCTGATACCGGCCTCCTCGTTATTCTCTATCGTACGACGAATGGACATGCTTAGTTCCCTGTGCTGTTTGAGCATCTCTGCTTTACTTGGACAGCAGGGGTGTGAATGATCCAGCACAACCTTTGAAATGATCCAAGCACCGACATCCTTCAATGTGTGTATATAAATTCTTGCAGGACAGTTTAAACCGGCTGTCGGATTGGTCTTCTTGGTCGGAGATATTTTAGATTTCCATTTTCCCTCTTTGCTACATGTAATCAGTTGATTCTTAATCTCGTTTCCCTTCCTATTTGTGCACCGAACTCTTGTAGAGAAACCTGCAGCCTTGGCGTAGTTCCTGTAAAATTTTCCAGCATCTTCAAGGGTGGTAAAGGTCATTCCAACCTTCGGAACAAGCTCGTCATCAACAACCGAGAGAGGCTGCACAATACACCATGTCAGAAACTGTGAATACACCCATAGATATGATTCAAATACACCCAATCATGTCTAATATGATACACCCGAACCGCAACAACTCAACTACAGAATGACCTTTAAAGCCATAAACTGTAAATACACAGGCTGCAGAATACACCATGTCAACAACTAAAAACACACCCAATCATGTCTGATATAATACACCTGAACAACAACAACTCAATTAAAATAACAAAAAACCAGTAAAGTGTAAATACACACACACTTCTAGCAAAAATACACCCGAAAAAGACCTGATCTACACCCGAGCGTCTGCTACAAATTCCAGATAATTAATCACAACTAATACATTGAATCGACAGATTCATGTTAACATGTTAGTTTCACAGTCAATGTTCAGCAATTTTTTAACTACACAATGCTATACAAATTACTGAAAGAAAATTCATACTAATCCTATGTAAATCAAACCTCAGGAACTTCATTAGATTCAAATTCATAATCCACTTCGCCTGGATTCAGCTGACAATCTGAGGTTGAATGATCCATTATCTTCAAAATGAGTTCAAACTTTGATTTCAGAAAATAACAAATCAAAATAGAAAACGAAGCTCGAGTTGCACAGAGAGAGGAAAGTAACGTAAACGAAGAACATACCAGTGAGAAAAGGAGAGGAAAAGAACGATGGAGAAGAAGGAGGGAAGACGCGCGAGAAGAAGAACAACCAAATCTCAAAATAACGAAAACGAAGAAGGAAACAAATCTTTTAAATTTGGTAGTTAGATATACGCGGGATCTTATATAGCGCGTGTATACAACGTATGTGGAGCAGCGCGTATTTTTGTTTTATTGCTTAATGAACTTGTAAAGCATACAAGCCCATGTATGCAAAGCTTTTCCGTTTTTTTTATTACTTATTACTTGATCACTATTTTTATCTTTTCAAATACCAAAAGAAAACACACACATACAAAATCACTCTAAGAAGTAAGAATAGGGAAGATATCTTTTAACTCTCAAGACAATCTTTCTAATAAAAGAGAAAAAATGATATTTCTATGTAAGCATGATGTGAGAAAAAACAAAAACTTCCAGACCGTAAGAGTATTATTGTTGTAATGGTGCCTTCTTTTCTTGTTTCTCAATTTTGAAAATGCAAGCTATGTATGTATGCCAATTATTCCAAAACTGAAATCTACAACCGAAATTTTTTTTTTCCTTGTTTTATTTTCCAGCTAAATCTCTATCCTTGCTTCATATGATTGTGCCAAGTGTGTTGTTATATTGTTGTGATGCTATCTTTTGTCTTTTATTTTATCTTAATTATTAGTATAAAAATGCTGTTAATTTTTTTGCCCCAAATTTGCAACTTTTTTTTTTTAATATCAACAAATAATTTTGGTCCGTCCTTAATGTTGGGCTTAATCTCTTGTCAATATAGACCTACAACGTTAATAAACATATTAAATCGTACTAATAATTTGAATTATTCATTTATAATTTAATTATGTTTGTTATCATATAATATTATTAATTTATTCTAAAACATATTTTTTGTTTATGAATTTTTTAAAATTTAAATTAAAATTAAGCATTAAGAATATTTTTAAAATATTTTAAAAAATTTTGGAAGAAAATATATTTTATGGGATAATGAAATAATTAAGAGAGAAAGTAGGTGATTGGTTATTTTTAAGTCAAAGGCAAACAGGTCCTCCTCAACATTGGTATGCCAGAAGAGCATATCATCTTTCTTTCTTTTCTTTTGAGCAATTCCTGAAGCTTTCTTTTCTTTATTCATTTATCCAATTGCAAATTTGCAACCATGTGCTTCCCAATAGCAGCAGCAAACACGTGATCTATTCATAAAAGATGCTAATAAAGGCTTCAAGTGACCACGTGTTACTCAGATACACACATGCTGATGATAAGCTTGATGAACAGGGTCATTGGATTTGGATTGGTTTTTCCATTAATTAATAAAATAAACTAATTAAATTCTCGTTAAACAATACGCTCATTACATCATTTATAAATGGCCGGGGTCATGAGTCTCATGACAAATTGTGTGGTACGATGTAGCATGACTTGAAAGGTTAATTAATTTGGGTTCAGTATTGTTAGGGATAAAATAGAGTCGGACCGAAAGTTAACTAAATAATTTTATGTAAAAGATAATGAGATTATTTCAATAAAATAGCTCAAAAGAGAGAGAGAGAGAATAATACTAGTATTTTAATGTAAAATTTTTTTTTGAAAGTTAAGTGAGTTGGAAGTTGGTGCTTCTACAGTAAAGAAATAGAATTTTCTACAGAAATCATCAATCTTCGAAAATTCATTTTTCCCAAAATACTCATCAATAAATTCTGAATTTTTTATGAGATGCTCAAAACACAGTAAAGTTTTATGCAAAAATAGTTTCATTCAAGTATATGACCTGGGATGCTCCTAGAAATTGATTCTTTCTACTGTCATGTATGCAGAAATTCTGCCTTAAGCATTTTCAATAATCTTACTTATCAAAAATCACATTTGAACTTATAACCCTTCCAAAATTACACGTTTAACCTCTTTCCAGTTATTCAAAATTGTCTTCATTGCCAACACAGCTCAAGAACCCAGAATCAATAATTCACACGATGTCAAGTACTGAAGCATCATCAAACCTTTTCTTTTCTACACTATGCCAGGCATAATTTTCCATATACACTCATCATCATTCAAACACACAATAACTCATCAATTCACACCAGCAAGCTCAGCAACAAAAGTAACACCATTTATTCTATCCCTTACAACATTCAGTACGCACAATCATCAAATCAATCACCAACTACAGTTATAATTCAACTCAATTCCATCCACATCAGAGAAAACAATATCAATTACAACTTCAAACACTCACAACAAAGCCCAAAGACATTCGCAGAATTTAATAATGCAATTGAAGCACTAAAACATCATCAAACTTATTCCAAATTTCACAACAGCATCTAAATTCAATCACAGCTCAGAATAATCACAACAACCAACTAATTCAAAAAATTATGGAGCAACATTCTAAAAGATATGCCAAGAAGCAATAACTCAAATGGCATAGTCTCCCCATACTCAATTAAGAGGTTGCGGGTTCGAGTCTCCATATCTTCGGTTAAAAAAAAAAAACATTCTAAAAGATATCCACTACATTAAAGATAATTACAATATAATATACCACAGTAATAAAATATTTTTATATTAAAATTAATAGTATCTAATAAGTATTAAAAAGTCTAATTAAATTCTAATGTTGTATTACTTACAACTCTCAAAATTTTATCACACACTTCTACAATATTACACTTACTACTTTTTTTTATAAAAGAACTCACTTATAAAACAGAAAACACAAACAAAACTATCAAAGGAATAAATACTTCGTTCTTGTTTATTTTGTGTTTTGTTACTTGATGTAATAAGTCTTGCTTCATGTTAGGGACGGACCTAGGTTAGTGAGAAGGGGCACTTGTCCTCACTGGATGATAAAAAAAAATGATAATAATAATTATATATGAATGAATATATTTTACTCTATTATTATATTATCTTTGTTTTCACATTAAATTATAAAAGATAAAGTATATTTTTGACAAAAATTTTAAAAATATCCCTAAGTTTTATTTTATTTTAATTTTATTTCAAAAGTTTTTTATTTGCATCAAATATACTCTTGACGGCTAATTTTTCAAAAAATTTAAGATCAATTCAACAACAATTTCATAAGAACAACCTTTAACACAAGCAAATCAAGCATAATTTTCATACATTATTGTTAGATTGGTCTATCTTAAATTTTTTAAAAATTTAGCCGTTGAGGGTATATTTGATGCAAATCAAAAATTTTTGGGACAAAATTAAAACAAAATAAAATTTAGGAGTATTTTTAAAACTTTTGCCAAACTTCAGAGACAAAAAAAATACTTTACCCAATTATAAATTATTTTTGTGAGAAATTACGTTAAATAATTATTTTGTTAAAGGAAAAGTTTAGGGGTCAGCAATTTTATCAAATTCTGGCCAGCATGTAACCATCAAAGAAGAGTGAGCCATTGGATGAAATCTCACATTAATCTCACACCATTAAAAGTCTTATTGATGGCTATTTGATGACTATAAATCTCAAATGTTACTGCCCCCTAACATTCCTCTTTGTTAAATTTAATATGCAGCTAGTTATATATATCGTATTAAATTTAGTTTAATATCAAAATTAAAAAATAATAGGTTTTTTTTAAAAAATTAATCAATTAGTTAATTATTAAATTGATGCTTAGTTTTTTAAATATAAGTAAAATTTTTATTTTTATCTTCAAAATTTAATTGAGATAAAAAATATTATTTATCTATTAAATAATAAAAAAAATTATAAAAAACTGAATTTTAGTTATTTAATATTAATTAATTTTTTTATTATAGAAATTCTCATTTTTTAGAGAAATAAAAATTTTAAAATTTAAAATAAATAAAATAATTTAAAAAATTGAATGATATTGACTGAATTTAGTTGAAAAAAAGTTAACTTTTTAATTGAATTCTAATTTATATATTTTTTAACTCTTATACATAATTATTATAAATATAAGTAAAATTATTAGTTTTTTTCCGGATGTATATATATAATTTTAGTTTTGAATTATAAATATTTTTTTATCTTTTAAATTATAAATATATTGATGTTCAATAAAATTTATTTTAATATATTTTTGTCTTCACTATAAAATTCTTTTCGTTTATTTATAACTGAAATCAATGAACTACTGTAAAATTCAGTCAAACTGTAATTAATTAAATAATAAATTAAATAAGAACGAATATGGTTAGAAAATTGAGCAATAGAAATTTGGTAATCTAAATATGATATTTGGATTCAGTAAATTTTTCTAAGTCAAAAAACATAGTTTTCAGCGTAAAAGCGCACACTGAAATTTTGACCAACAATACCGACTAAGATCTGTCTGGTACTGCAGTTGGGAAAAGTAATTATAAGTGAATGAGGTTAAGAAATTAGGATTTATAATTAGGAAAGATAGAAATATTTAAAATGCGATTAAAAACCCTAATCTTAAAGGTTTTTGTCCAAATTGGGCCAACAGACAAAAATAAGTGAACCGGGTCCAAGTGGACTCAAGACCCAACATATATAGATATTAGTTATAAGCATTTCAGCTCATTTACCCGAAAAAAAGGGGTGTGGGGCAGATAGAGAGAAGAGAGGAAGGAAACCTAGCCTTCCAAACTTCAAATCACCATAACTTTCTCTCCGGAATTTTGATTGACGAGCCGTTTGCGGCCACGCATCGCTTTTCTCATCCTCTACAATTCTATCTAAGTTTTGTGGTGAGTAATTAACTGTCCTCTGCCCAGTTTTCATTTCTCTTCTTAAATTCAAATTTAGTTTGGGTTTTGAGGAAATCTTGTGATTTTGGTTGTTTATGGGTGCTCTAGTATGAGCCATAGGTTATATTCATCACAAAATTTAGTGGGTTAAGTTAAAAAACCCTCCAATCCTTGTGATTTATCATTTTCATGAACCCTAGGTTGTTGTATATATGTGAAATTGGTTATGCTAGTGTATTTGATGACTTCGGTGCACAATTGGGAGGTTGGTGTTACTTGTAGAGCTTTGGTGAGGCTTGGAGCTAAGGGTTGGTGGAGACTTCCAAGAAGAAGCTCAATTATTTTGGCTACAAGAGGTACGGTTTAAGTTTTATTTAAGTACCGTGTGGTGTGATGAAAATTCCTAGGCTAGATGCCCCTAGGATTAAGTTTGGATTGCGTGAATGGTTGGTATTAATATGCATAGTTGATATGTAATGTAAATTAATGATTGGGTTGAGAATTGTGTGAATTTGTATGTATGGTGTGTTGAGAATTTCATGAATTGAATAATGAATATTGGTTTGTGGATTATGCATTTAAATTGTGAATTTAGGCCGGAGGCCGTGAATATTGGGCTAGAGGGTTGTAGTTGCGCTCCACTTGCTCCAGGTTGGTTCGTATAGAGGCTCCCTGGGTGGACGCAAGGGTTGTGGCTTCGCCCCACTTGTCCCGGGTTATGACGAGTGATGTATAAATATGCAATCGTGTGATGTATAAATGATGATATGGTCATGATGAATGATTATGGAATGTTATGAATGAATGTGGAATGATTATCTGAGATACAAGTTTCCCTAGATGAAAGCAGTGACTAGCCACCACGTGCTCCAGGTTGAGACTCGATACTCTGCTGACCCTATGTCGTAAGTATGGTCGAACACTGTGAAAGTTCCGAATGAGCTCGCCCCGTGGATAAACACCAATGTGGGTGTTGTATGGATAAACACTAGTGTGGGTGTTGTATGGATAAACACCAGTGTGGGTGTTGTATGATTATGATTATGATCATGATTATGATTGAGAATAACTCGAGTTGGGGATGCACGATAGAGGGACAGTTCAATGGTTAGCTACCAGGACTTGTCGGGTTGGCTATATAACCGACAGATGATATCATCAGCCATAGGGCAGACATACATCATTTGCATATGTTTGAATTGTTTGGGTTTGCCTATTTGTTTTGGTGGATTGTGGTGCACGAATTGTGAATCACACTTTTCACAATTCGTACCACTAACCAGCAAGTGCACTAGGTCGTCCAAGTAATACCTTACGTGAGTAAGGGTCGATCCCACAGAGATTGTTGGCTTGAAGCAAGCTATGGTTATCTCGTAACTCTTAGTCAGGATATCAATTATGATTATTAGTTGACTTGAAAATGAACAAGAGAGCATGGATTAAGTAATACTTATTATGCAGTAATGGAGAATATGTTGGAGTTTTGGAGATGCTTTATCTTCTGAATCTCTGCTTTCCCCCTGTCTTCTTCTTCACGCACGCAAGGTTTTTCCTATGGCAAGCTGTGTGTTGGTGGATCACCGTTGTCAATGGCTACCATCCGTCCTCTCAGTGAAAATGGTCCAAGTGCGCTGTCACCGTACGGCTAATCATCTGTCGGTTCTCACTCATGCTGGAATAGGATCCATTGATCCTTTTGCGTCTGTCACTACGCCCAACCCTTGTGAGTTTAAAACTCGTCACAGTCATTCAATCCCTGAATCCTACTCAGAATGCCACAGACAAGGTTTAGACTTTCCGGATTCTCAAGAATGCTGCCAATGGATTCTAGCTTATACCACGAAGATTCTGATTAAGGAATCCAAGAGATATTCATTCAATCGAAGGTAGAACGGAGGTGGTTGTCAGGCATGCATTCATACGTTGAGAATAGTGATGAATGTCACGGATCATCACATCCATCATATTGAAGTGCGGATGAACATCTTAGATAGAAACAAGCGTGTTTGAATAGAAAACAGAAATAATTGCATTAATTCATCGAGACACAGCAGAGCTCCTCACCCCCAACAATGGAGTTTAGAGGCTCATGCCGTCAAAGAGTACAAAATTCAGATCTAAAAATGTCATGAGGTACAAAATAAATCTCTAAAAGTTGTTTAAATACTAACTAGTAACCTAGGTTTACAGAAAATAAGTAAACTAAGATAGATTGTGTAGAAATCTACTCCTGGGGCCCACTTGGTGTGTGCTGGGACTGAGACTTGAGCTTTACATGTGCCTAGGCTGTTTCCAGAGTTGAACGCTAGGTTGTAACCTGTTTCTGGCGTTTAACTCCAACTTGTAACCTGTTTCTAGCGTTTAACGCCAGAATGCAACATGAAACTGGTGTTGAACGCCAGTTTACGTCGTCTATCCTTGGACAAAGTATGAACTATTATATATTGATGGAAAGCCCTGGATGTCTACCTTCCAACGCAATTGAGAACGCACCAATTAGACTCCTGTAGCTCCAAAAAATCTATTCCGAGTGCAGAGAGGTCAGAAACCAATAACATCAGCAGTCCTTTTTCAGCCTGAATCAGATTTTTGCTCAGCTCCCTCAATTTCTGCCAGAAAATACCTGAAATTATAGAAAAAATACACAAACTCATAGTAAAGTCCAGAAATATGAATTTTTCCTAGAAACTATTAAAAATATACTAAAAACTAACTAAAACATACTAAAAACCACATGAAATTAAACCCAAAAAGCGTATAAAATATCCGCTCATCACAACACTAAACTTAAACTGTTGCTTGTCCCCAAGAAACCAAACAAATAAAATAGGATAAAAAGAAATTAAGAAGTAATAATATCTCAGAGTTTTGAGTGAAGCTCAGATTCTAATTAGATGAGCGGGACTAGTAGCTTTTTGCTTCCGAACAGTTTTGGCATCTCACTTTATCCTTTGAAATTCAGAATGATTAGCATCCATAGGAACTCAGAATTCAGATAGTATTATTGATTCTCCTAGTTTAGTATGTTGATTCTTGAACACAGCTACTTTATGAGTCTTGGCCGTGGCCCTAAGCACCTTGTTTTCCAGTATTACCACCGGATACATAAATGCCACAGACACATAGTTGGGTGAACCTTTTCAGATTGTGACTCAGCTTTGCTAAAGTTCCTAATTAGAGGTGTCCAGGGTTCTTAAGGACACTCTGTTTTTGCTTTGGATCTTGACTTTAACCGCTCAGTCTCAAGTTTTCACTTGACACCTTCACGCCACAAGCACATGGTTAGGGACAGCTTGGTTTAGCCGCTTAGGCTAGGATTTCATTCCTTTAGGCCCTCCTATCCACTGATGCTCAAAGCCTTGGATCCTTTTTACTACCCTTGCCTTTTGGCTTTAAGGGATATTGGCTTTTTCTGCTTGCTTTTTCTCTTTCTCTCTCTCTCTTTTTTTTTTCGCAAGCTTTTGTATTCACTGCTTTTTCTTGCTTCAAGAATCAATTTTATGATTTTTCAGATTATCAATAACATTTCTCTTGTTCATCATTCTTTCAGGAGCCAACAATTTTAACATTCATAAAATTCAATATCAAAAACATGCACTGTTCAGGCATTCATTCAGAAGACAAAAAGCATTGCCACCACATTTAGATAATTAGAATTTTCCTTATTAAAAACTTGAAAAAAAATTTGCCTCCTTATTCTAAAAATCTGCTATTTTATTCATGTTTGATGATGATGAGAAAAATAAATTATAGCTTAATTGGAGATAAAACCAAAATAGAGATACTAATTACTACCACTCATATATGACTTCTAAGGTAAATTTCTAATAAGAATAATTATCACAGAGTTAAGGCTAAGATTAGAACTCAACAACCTTGAATTTGGGATGTAGATGCCTCTTTAGTCTGTGGAGTGCTTGGCCCTTCAAGAGATAGCTTCTAGCGCTTCAATTCCTTCAGTTCACGCCCTTGCTCTTCTTGTTCCCTAAGCAGTTTGCAGAGCATGCTGTTTTGATTTTGCTGTTCTTCTTTCAGTTGATCCACAGCTTCTTGCAACTTGGTGATAGATGCTTCTAGGCGCTCCCAGTATTCAATTTGAGGGATTTCAGGGAGGAACTCCTGTGCTTTCCTCTTGATGGGGTCATCCTGCACTTGTTGTCCTTCCATAGACTTTTTGGTGATTGGTTGCTCAACTGAGATATACTCATCTACTCCCATTTTACCCCGAAATCTTTACATAACAGAGAGACCAAGCTTGGATAAGCCAATCTGGCATCTTTGGAGTTCTTGTTTACAATTTTGTAAAGCTCACAAGCAATCAACTGATGAACTTCCACTTCTTTTTCCAGCATAATGCAATGAATCATCACTGCTCTTCTGATGGTGACCTCAGAGCGGTTGATAGTGGGCAGTATAGAGCACCCAATGAAGTCCAGCCAGCCTCTGGCGGCTGGTTTGAGATCTCCTCTTTTGAGTTGGTTTGGGGCACCCTTTGTGTTGGTTGTCCATTTGGCTCCAGGGAGGCATATGTCCTCTAGGATTTTGTCCAAGCTCTGGTTTGATCTCATCATTCTCCTATTAAAGGAGTCTGGGTCATCTTGTAGTTGAGGCAGCTTGAAGATCTCTCTTATTTTGTCAGGGTGGGTGTGAACAATCTTCCCTCTGACCAGAGTTCTATAGTCATAGAATGCGGTTCCAGCTATTCTCTGCCTGTCCGTCTACCACAGATTAGCGTAGAATTCCTGAACCATGTTTTTTCCCACCTTTGTTTCAGGATTAGCTAGGACTTTCCAGCTCCTGTTTCGAATTTGCTCTTGGATCTCCGGATATTCGTCTTCTTTCAGATCAAATTTAACTTCCGGGATCACTGACCTTAGACCCATTATTTTGTAGTAATGGTCTGAATGTTCTTTGGTTAAGAAATTCCCTTGATTCCAAAGTGGTTTTGAAATATTCTCTTTCTTGCCTCTTGAGTTGGTTTGTTTTCCCTTGGGAGCCATGATCTTAGTGGGTATTGGCTTAGTGATCACGGATAAACACACCAAACTTAGGTTTGCCTGTCCTCAAGCAAAAGAAAGGAAAGAAGAGGGAGATGAGGAGAGCCAAGTCCGAATGGTGAAGGTGGGGGGGAGGCCGAACTAGGATTTAAAGGGAAGGGGGGTGGGTTTTGAAAATTTTGAAGAAGATATGATAGAGGATATGATTTGTAGAAGATAAGTATGATAGGAAAATGATGTACTTTAAAATTTAAAAGATATGAATAATATGAAAGATATTTGAAAAAGATAGCTTTGTTTGGAAAAAGATATTGTGAAGATTTGAAAAAGATATTGATAAGTTGAAAAAAATTTGAGAAGGAAAAGAGATAGATTTGTTTTGAAAAAGATTTGAAAAGAAGTTGAAGTGGATTTAAAAAAAGGTTTATGTTTAGAATTAAGATACATTTGATATCTTTGAAAAAGGATTTGAAAAATTAGGATTTGTAATATGTTTATGCAAGAAATCATGAATTGAAACATGAAAAATGGAAAAAAATTTGAAGTGAAAACGAAATTACCTACTCCCCACAATCCTGGCGTTAAACGCCCAACTGCTGCATGTTTTGGGCGTTTAACGCCCAGTTGGTGCTTGGTCTGGGTGTTTAACGCCCAACTGTTGCTTCTAGCTGGCGTTAAACGCCAGAAACTCCTTTGTCACTGGGCATTTTTCTGAACGCCCAGGATGCTATAAATCTGGCTTTAAACGCCCAGAAGCTGCTTCTTTCTGGCGTTTAACGCCCAGATGGCTATCTCTACTGGCGTTAAACGCCCAGTAGATGCTCTTTTTGGGCGTTTAACGCCCAAAACAGCTCTTACTGGCTTTTTCGCACCAGTGAGCTGCTTTCTGCTGTTTTGTATTCTGAATCCTTCTGCAACCCTGTGAACTTATGCAATTGATTCTTTACCTTGAAGATTATTTATATTAAACCTGTATAAAAATAAAAAAATAAAAAAATAAATAAGAAAAAGTTTTGCTAATGGCTGGGTTGCCTCCCAGCAAGCACTTCTTTATTGTCTTTAGCTGGACCTTGCTGAGCTTTTAATCTAGCCTCAGCCTTGAGCACTCTTGCTCAACATTGCCTTCAAGATAATGCTTGATTCTCTGTCCATTAACAATGAACTTCTTATTAGAATCAATGTCTTGAACCTCCACATAGCCATATGGTGACACACTTGTAATCACATATGGTCCCCTCCACCGGGATTTCAGTTTCCCGGGGAATAGCCTGAGCCTAGAGTTAAACAGAAGAACCTTCTGTCCTGGTTCAAAGACTCTAGATGATAGCTTTCTGTCATGCCACCTCTTTGCTTTCTCTTTGTAGATCTTGGCATTTTCGAAAGCAGTGAGTCCGAATTCCTCTAGCTCATTCAGCTGGAGCAATCTTTTTTCTCCGGCTAAATTGGCATCAAAGTTTAGGAATCTGGTTGCCCAGTAGGCCTTATGTTCCAGTTCCACGGGCAGATGACAGGCCTTACCATACACAAGCTGGTATGGAGAGGTCCCTATAGGAGTCTTGAATGCTGTTCTGTAAGCCCATAGAGCATCATCCAAGCTTCTCGCCCAATCCTTTCTACGGGTACTTACAGTCCGTCCCAGGATTCTTTTTAGTTCTCTATTAGAGACTTCAGCTTGCCCATTTATCTATGGGTGATATGGAGTTGCCACCTTGTGGCTAATTCCATACCGGACCATAGCAGAGTAAAGCTGTTTATTGCAGAAGTGAGTACCCCCATCACTAATTAGTGCTCTAGGGACACCAAACCTGCTGAAGATATATTTTTGGAGGAACTTCAGCACTGTCTTAGTATCATTAGTGGGTGTAGCAATGGCCTCTACCCATTTGGATACATAGTCGACTGCAACCAGAATATAAGTGTTTGAGTATGATGGTGGGAAGGGCCCCATGAAGTCAATACCCCATACATCAAATAACTCAATCTCCAATATTCCTTCTTGAGGCATGGCGTAACCATGAGGCAGATTACCAGCTCTCTGGCAACTGTCACAGTTACGTACAAACTCTCGGGAATCTCTATAGAGGGTAGGCCAGTAGAAGCCACATTGAAGGGCCTTGGTGGCGGTTCGCTCACCTCCGAAATGGCCTCCATATTGTGACCCATGGCAATGCCATAAGATCTTCTGTGCTTCTTCTCTAGGCACACACCTTCGAATTATTCCATCTGCACATCTCTTAAAGAGATAGAGTTCATCCCACAAGTAGTACTTTGCATCAGTAATTAATTTTTTCTTTTGTTGCCTGCTGTACTCCTTTGGTATGAACCTTGCAGCTTTATAGTTTGCAATGTCTGCAAACCATGGCGTTTCCTGAATGGCGAACAAATGCTCATCAGGAAAGGTTTCAGAGATCTCAATAGAGGGAAAGGACGCCCCTTCTACTGGCTCTATCCGGGACAGATGATCAGCCACTTGGTTTTCTGTCCCTTTTCTGTCTCTTATTTCTATATCAAACTCTTGCAGAAGCAACACCCATCTTATGAGCCTGGGTTTTGAATCCTGCTTTGTAAGTAGATATTTAAGAGCAGCATGGTCAGTGTACACAATCACTTTTGATCCTACTAAGTATGATCTAAACTTGTCAATGGCATAAACCACTGCAAGCAATTCTTTTTCTATGGTTGTGTAATTTTTCTGGGCATCATTTAAAACACGGCTAGCATAATAAATGACATGCAGAAGCTTGTCATGCCTCTGCCCCAATACTGCACCAATGGCATGTTCACTGGCATCACACATTAATTCGAATGGTAATATCCAGTCTGGTGCAGAAATAACTGGTGCTGTGACCAGCTTAGCTTTCAGGGTTTCAAACGCCTGCAGGCACTCTGTGTCAAACACAAATTGCGTGTCAGCAGCTAGCAGGTTGCTCAGAGGTTTTGCAATTTTTGAAAAATCTTTTATAAACCTCCTATAGAATTCTGCATGCCCCAGAAAGCTTCTGATTGCCTTAACATTGGCAGGTGGTGGTAATTTTTCAATTACCTCTACCTTAGCTTGATCCACCTCTATTCCCTTGTTCGAAATCTTGTGCCCAATGACAATCCCTTCAGTCACCATAAAGTGACATTTTTCCCAGTTTAAAATCAGGTTAGTCTCTTGGCATCTTTTCAGAACCAGTGTCAGGTGATCAAGACAGGAGCTAAATGAGTCTCCATATACTGAGAAATCATCCATGAAGACTTCCAGAAATTTTTCCACCATATCAGAGAAAATAGAGAGCATGCATCTCTGAAAGGTTGCAAGTGCATTACACAGCCCAAATGGCATCCTTCTGTAAGCAACTACTCTAGATGGACATGTGAATGCTGTTTTCTCTTGATCCTGGAGATCTACTGTAATTTGGTTGTAGCCTAAATAGCCATCCAAAAAGCAGTAATAATCATGACCTGCTAGTCTTTCTAGCATCTGGTTTATGAATGGTAAAGGAAAATGATCCTTTCTGGTGGCTGTATTGAGCCTTCTATAGTCAATACATATGCGCCATCCTGTAACTGTTCTTGTAGGAACCAGTTCGTTTTTTTCATTATGAACCACTGTCATGCCTCCTTTTTTGGGGATAACTTGGACAGGGCTCACCCAGGGGCTATCAGAAATAGGATAAATAATCCCAGCCTCCAGTAACTTGGTGACCTCTTTCTGCACCACTTCCTTCATGGCTGGATTTAGCCGCCTCTGTGGTTGAACCACTGGCTTAGCATCATCCTCCAATAGGATCTTGTGCATGCATCTAGCTGGGCTTATGCCCTTAAGGTCACTTATGGACCACCCAAGAGTTGTCTTGTGTGTCCTTAGCACTTGAAGTAGTGCTTCCTCTTCCTGTGGATTTAAAGCAGAGCTTATGATCACCGGAAAAGTGTCACATTCTCCCAGAAATGCATATTTCAGGGATGGTGGTAATGGTTTGAGCTCGGGTTTTGGAGGTTTTTCCTCTTCCTGAGGAAATTCCAGAGGCTCTTTTATCTCCTCTGAATCCTCCAAATAAGGCTGAGCATCTTTAAAGATGTCTTCTAGATCTGATTCGAGACTCTCAGCCATGTTGATCTCCTCTACCAAAGAGTCAATAAGATCAACTTTTATGCAGTCTTTTGGTGTGTCTGGATGCTGCATGGCTTTGACAGCATTCAACTTGAACTCATCCTCATTGACCCTCAGGGTTACTTTCCCCTTTTGGACATCAATGAGAGTTCGTCCAGTTGCTAGGAAAGGTCTTCCTAGAATGAGAGTAGCACTCTTGTGCTCCTCCATTTCCAGCACTACAAAGTCAGTGGGAAAGGCGAATGGCCCAACCCTGACAATCATGTCTTCAATCACGCCTGATGGGTATTTAATGGAGCCATCAGCAAGTTGGAGAAATATCCTGGTTGGTTTGACTTCTTCAGTTAAACCAAGCTTTCTGATAGTGGATGCAGGTATTAGGTTGATGCTTGCCCCAAGATCACATAAAGCTGTCTTGGTGCACTCACCCTCTAATATGCATGGTATCATAAAGCTCCCGAAATCCTTAAGCTTTTCTGGGAAGCTTTTTAGAATGACTGCACTGCATTCCTTAGTGAGGAGAACTCTTTCAGTTTCTCTCCAATCCTTCTTATGACTCAAGATCTCTTTCATGAACTTGGCATAAGAGGGTATTTGCTCAAGTGCCTCTGCAAACGGAATCTTTATTTCAAGAGTCCTGAGGTAGTCTGCAAAGCGAGCAAATTGCTTATCCTGCTCCTCTTGGCAGAGTTTTTGAGGATAAGGCATCTTGGCTTTGTATTCCTCAACCTTGGTTGCTGCAGGTTTATTTCCTACAGAAGTGGTTGGAGAAGCCTTTTTAGAGGGGTTGTTATCAGCACTTGTGTGTGTCTGATCCCTCACTGGCGTTTGAATGCCAGAGTTGGAAGCTTGATTGGCGTTGGATGCCAACTTCCTACCTGTTTCTGGCGTTTGAACGCCAGAACTGAGCTTCCATTGGGCGTTTGACGCCAGCTCCTTGCCTGTTTCTGGCGTTTGAACGCCAGAACTACACATGGGTTGGGCGTTTAACGCCAACCTTGCATCCTTTTCTGGCGTTTGAACGCCAGAGTTGTTCCTCTCTGGGCCCTTACTATCCTCAGAGGGATTTTGGATAATGTTTTGCTCATCCTCTGTCAGTTGTTCTTTTCTTGGCTTTCTGCTGCTCTGAAGTGAGGTATTTAGTGTCTTCCCACTTCTTAATTGAACTGCCTGGCACTCTTCTGTTATCTGCTTTGATAACTGCTGTTTTGTCTGATTCAATTATGCCTCCATATTTTTATTAGCATTTTTAGTGTCTTGTAGCATCTCCTTGAATACTGCCAGCTATTTTGTTAGAAAGCACAATTGTTGATTGAGTTCAGCAACTTGTTCTGGAGGACCAAGTTCAGTAGACACTGCTTTGGCTTCTTCTTTTATGGAGGACCCATTACTTATGTACAGATGTTGGTTTCTAGCAACTATATCAATAAGCTCTTGAACCTCTCCAATAGTTTTCCTCATGTGTATAAATCCACCAGCTGAGTGGTCTAGGGACATCTGAGCTCCTTCTGTAAGCCCATAGTAGAAGATATCTAACTGCACCTACTCTGAAAATATTTCAGAAGGGCATTTCTTTAGCATCCCTCTGTACCTCTCCCAGGCATTATAAAGGGATTCATCATCCTCTTGTTTAAAGCCTTGGATGTCCAGCCTTAGCTGTGTCATCCTTTTTGGAGGGAAATATTGATTCAGGAATTTGTCTGATAACTGTTTCCATGTCCTTATGATTGCTGTGGGTTGGTTATTTAACCACCTTTTAGCTTGATCTTTTACAGCAAACGAAAACAGTAACATTCTGTATACATCCTGATCTACCTCCTTGTCACGTACTGTGTCAGCAATTTGCAAGAATTGTGCCAGAAACTCAGTAGGTTCTTCCTGTGAAAGACCAGAATACTGGCAGTTTTGCTGCACCATGACAATGAGCTGAGGATTTAGCTCAAAACTGCCTACTTTGATGGGGAGTATACAGATACTACTCCTATATGCAGCAGTAGTGGGATTAGCATATGATCCTAGAGTCCTTCTGGACTGTTCATTTCCACTTAGATCCATGATGGATAAAATGAAATTGATGTGAATTGCAAAGAAGATATATTTTTGTTTTTATTTTATTGAATTAGAACAAACCAAATTATTAAGATAAATAATAAGATAAAATAAAATAAAATAATTAGAAATTAAAATATAAATTTCAAAAACCAAGGGAAAAATAAATTTGAAAATGAAAATAATTGCTTAATTGAGAAGATTGAAAAACTCTGGATAAGATTTTTGAAAAAGATTTTGAATTTTGAAAGGATTTGACTTTAAAATAAAAATCTGAATTTTTAAAAGTAATTTTTCGAAAATTAAATTTAAAATAAAGAGAAAAGATATTTTTGAATTTAATGAGGAAGGAGAAAAACAATAAAATGACACAAGACTTAAAATTTTTAGATCTGATGCTCCTTATTTTCGAAAATTTGGAGGAAAAACACCAAGGAACACCAAACTTAAAAAATTTTAAGATCAAAACACAAGAAAGACTCAAGAACACCTTGAAGATTCACAAGAACACGAAGAACAAAAAGTCAAAGGACTCAAAGGACTCAAGAACATAAAAAAAAAGAACACCAAACTTAAAATTTTTAGAAAACCAAAAACAAATTTTCGAAGATTAAATAAGAACTAACAAGAAAACACCAAACTTAAAACTTGACACAAGATTTAATCAAAGAAAAATTATTTTTGGAAAAGTTTTAAAAGGAGGATACCCAATCACCAAGAACATAAGCGCAACGCTCTAGCCAATTGAGTTATAAATTTAACGTATTTTACTAAGGTATTTAATAAATAAAAAAATTGAAAACTAAAAGTTTGAAAAAGCACAAGAAAAATAAGAAAAGACACAAAACAAGACAAACCAAAGATCAAACAAGTAAAATAAACAAGAACAACTTGAAGATTAAGAAAGAACAATGAACACAAATTCGAAAATTTAAAAGAGAATAAAAACATGCAATTGACACTAAACTTAAAATATGAAACTAAACTCAAACAGAAAAACTCAATTATCAGTTTATAAAATTTTCGAAAAATTTAAAAAGAGAAAATAAAGATTTAAAAAAAATTTTAACCAAAAACAATAATAGAAGACTTTAAACCAAAAAGAAAAATTTTTCCTAATCTAAGCAACAAAATAAACCGTCAGTTGTCCAAACTCGAACAACCCCCGGCAACGACGCCAAAAACTTGGTGCACAAGTTGTGAATCACACTTTTCACAATCCGTACCACTAACCAGCAAGTGCACTGGGTCGTCCAAGTAATACCTTATATGAGTAAGGGTCGATCCCACAGAGATTGTTGGCTTGAAGCAAGCTATGGTTATCCTATAACTCTTAGTCAGGATATCAATTATGATTATTAGTTGACTTGCAAATGAACAAGAGAGCATGGATTAAGTAATACTTATTATGCAGTAATGGAGAATATGTTGGAGTTTTGGAGATGCTTTGTCTTCTGAATCTCTACTTTTCCCCTGTCTTCTTCTTCACGCACGCAAGGTTCCTCCTATGGCAAGCTGTGTGTTGGTGGATCACCGTTGTCAATGGCTACCATCCATCCTCTCAGTGAAAATGGTCCAAGTGCGCTGTCACCGCACGGCTAATCATCTGTCGGTTCTCACTCATGCTGGAATAGGATCCATTGATCCTTTTGCGTCTGTCACTACGCCCAACCCTTGTGAGTTTGAAGCTCGTCACAGTCATTCAATCCCTGAATCCTACTCAGAATACCACAGACAAGGTTTAGACTTTCCGGATTCTCAAGAATGCTGCCAATGGATTCTAGCTTATACCATGAAGATTCTGATTAAGGAATCCAAGAGATATTCATTCAATTGAAGGTAAAACGGAGGTGGTTGTCAGTCACGTGTTCATAGGTTGAGAATAGTGATGAATGTCACGGATCATCACATCCATCATATTGAAGTGCGAATGAACATCTTAGATAGAAACAAGCGTGTTTGAATAGAAAGCAGAAATAATTGCATTAATTCATCGAGACACAGCAGAGCTCCTCACCCCCAACAATGGAGTTTAGAGGCTCATGCCGTGAAAGAGTACAAAATTCAGATCTAAAAATGCCATGAGATACAAAATAAATCTCTAAAAGTTGTTTAAATACTAACTAGTAACCTAGGTTTACAGAAAATGAGTAAACTAAGATAGATAGTGCAGAAATCCACTTATGGGGCCCACTTGGTGCGTGCTGGGGCTGAGACTTGAGCTTTACACGTGCATAGGCTGTTTCCAGAGTTGAACGCCAGGTTGTAACCTGTTTCTGGCGTTTAACTCCAACTTGTAACCTGTTTCTGGCGTTTAACGCCAGAATGCAACATGAAACTGGCGTTGAATGCCAGTTTACGTCATCTATCCTTGGACAAAGTATGGACTATTATAAATTGCTGGAAAGCCCTGGATGTCTACTTTCCAACGCAATTGAGAGCACGCCAATTGGACTCTTGTAGCGCCAAAAAATCCATTCCGAGTGCAGGGAGGACAGAATCCAACAGCATCAGCAGTCCTTTTTCAGCCTGAATCCGATTTTTGCTCAGCTCCCTCAATTTCAGCCAGAAAATACCTGAAATTATAGAAAAAACACACAAACTCATAATAAAGTCCAGAAATATGAATTTTGCCTAGAAACTAATAAAAATATACTAAAAACTAACTAAAATATACTAAAAACCACATGAAATTAAACCCAAAAAGTGTATAAAATATCCGCTCATCAGATTGCTATATCGCATATGCTATCTTACCTGATTATGTGCTACTTGTTCTACTTGTACTTTAATTGTGTATTACTTGTCTGCATTGCTTGTGCTTGTACAACTGAGAGGTCCCTCATGCTGGTGTCGGTGGACGCTGAGGACTGTTCTAGATGAGATGAGTTGATGATGTAATTGAATAATGATGATGATTTTTGAATGAGATAATTTGACTTCTCTGGGTAGACGCAGTGAAGTGAGTTCACTTGCTTCAGGTGAGGAAATGATGTATTGATATAGAATTGCTGAGAAAGAATAACTGGTGATGGTTTTGTTTATGATTCTGATTCTGATTCGTTGGAGAGTTAGAGAGAGTTGAGAAGCTTGAGAAAGAGGAATTAGACTTAGCATTCCCTTATGACAGTTGCCTATTTATGGATTAGCGAGAACATAGGGTGAATATTGATGAAAGAAAGTTTAGGATGCTTATTGAGTATTTATTACAATGCATTGTATTTATTTGGAACTTTTACCGTACTGGGAACCCATGGGTCGGGGGTTCTCATTCTGTATATATCTCTTGCTTTTCAGATACAAGTCCAGGTGCTCAGAAGTGAGCTGTGGTTCATCTGAGAGATGGCGAAGATATGTATATTCTCTACTTTATATTTTACTTAGAATCTCTCCACCTTTATTTTGAAAAGCTTATAATATGTATTGAACTCTTTTGAACTTACCTATAGAGGCTCTTATGTTTCTTTGGGAGAGATTAGGAGATACTGTTGTCAACTACTGTTATACTGTACCCTAGCCGGCCTAAACTTCGCGGGTCGCGACTAGTGGCTATTTACTTATGTTATATATCTATAAACTGTTCTTCTCTTATCTCCTTTATGCCTTTATCCTTGCAACGCTTTCGACTTCATGCTTTATCTTTTAGTTGTCGATGCGTGAGTGTTACGACTTCGCGATTTTCTTTTTACTCTTTTCAGGCTTCTCGTTTAATACTCCTTTTAATTATACTTATAATTATGTAATAAAAATCCACCTTGAGAGTCGTACCGCCGTAATATCATTGACTTATGACTCGCGCATAAGGATTTTAATATTAGGGTGTTACATTATGGCATCAGAGCAGTTCATCCTCGTGAGCCTGAAGGATGGAACTGCTTATGCTTCAATGCATACTCTGAGTCTGTGCCTGTGCTAGTTAGGATATCTAGTTGATACGTCTAGCATGAAGTTCATGAGTGTACCTTTGGTAATTTGGAGCACTTAACTTTAGATATTGAGTCTGATCACCTTGATATCACTTGTTTGGTGTGAACCGGAACCAAATGACGCCTCGTGGACACGGTCGTGGGAGTAATCGGGGTCGAGTACGGAGAGCTAACGATATAACCATACTGGTAGATACCTTGACCGATTTCGTGACCGCGATGGTGAGTGTTGTTGCTGCCATTGGCGCTGTGGCTACCGTTACTAGCCGAGCGAGGAGTAGGATGGAACAACAAGTTAGAGTTGGCAACGACAGTTGTGATGGAAATGAAGGCAGAAATGATGTCCCGAGTGCAGTGGTACCCGTGGGAATAGTGAGTTATCCGGAGTTAGTTAGCACGGGTCAAGCAATGGGAGAAAGCTCGAGAAGGACTGGGGTGGCAAGGAGTGACCGCTGGAATCTTTACCAAGGAAAGGGGGAAAGAAGACAAAGATTGCACCTAGGAGCCAAAGTTTCAAGGGGGGTCATTTTGCTATTTCACGTTCTCAACGCCGGAACAATGACCGAAGAAATGACAACCGTCAAGGGCCGAATCCAGAAGGGCAGACTAGTACTCAACCAGAAGATTTGAGGTGCTTGAGATGCAAGAAGTATCATCCAAACAGACCGTGCAGGGCCAGTCTAGGCGTATGCTACAAGTGTGGGAGATCAGGGCATATATCTTAGAATTGTCCCTACAAAGAAGGCCGGGATGCAACCGAATTCGATTCTCACGCATCCGAGGTAATCGTAAACTAGTAGTTGAATTTCTAACTTTCATGTATATCATTAATATGTAATATTCGTTCGTGATGCATGACAAGTGTTGATAATCATAAAGTCTAAGTCGACGATTAGTCGAGGACCATTAGTTGCTGAGACGGAGCGATATTTAATTAACTTAGAGGAGTAGCTAGGCTCTTGAAAGTTAAGAATAAGAGTGACACAGCAGAAGCGAGTTGGGTTATATCTAAGGGATCGAAAGTGTTGAGAACTGTACCGAGTTATTGTGCGAAACCCAGTGATAGTGATATGCGAGAAAAGAGAATAGAGCAGATTCAACCTTTAGTTGCTCATCGTTTGAGGGGTGAGTGAAGACAAGACCAAGTCCCTATATGAAAGATTTTTCGAGACAATCCCCGAAGGAACAACAACAACAATCACCAAGGGAGGAGGAATGGAAAGCAACCTCAGAATGGAATGACTTGTAGGCGATGTGGAAGCTACCACCCGGAAACACCATGTCAAGCTGGATTGGGACCTTGTTATAGTTGTGAAGGAGCCGGACACATGTCTTGGAACTGTCATGAGAAGGTTAACTAGAATATTGCCAAGAGGCAACAACAAGGTCGTGTATTCACTATGACGACGGGGTTACCGCTAGATCCGACGGTTTAGGAAGAGGTAAGTGAAAGATCGGTAACAACGTGTTAAAAGTACGATTAAGTTGGTATTTGGTTTTGGTTATCAGAAATGAAATCTAGTGAATGTCAGTCATGCTAAGTTGTGGTTTAGTACTTGAGAAAGTAAGTGATAGGACTAGTACTTGATGAGAAATCAGAGTGACGCAGCGGAAGCCTACTGGAGCGTTAACATAGTATGGTAATAATAAGGAATAGTAGGGCATGATTAGAAATGCTTTATGCTTTGAGTACTTAAAAGCTTAGTGAACTAATGCAGATAATGATTCTAGATAATTGGGATAAATTGTGGCTCTGAACTTTGATGGTTCTGAAATGGATGAGGAAATGATCGTTGATGCATAATTATATTTAAATGATGAGTGAGTGCAATTCGTTGTGTTTGAGAGATGAGTACTATGATATTTGGTCATGGTGGCTGATGAGCGGATAATTTATACCCTTTTTGGCATTGTTTTTAGGTAGTTTTTAGTATGTTTTAGTTACTTTTTATTATATTTTTATTAGTTTTTATGCAAAAATCACATTTCTAGACTTTACTATGAGTTTTTGTGTTTTTCTATAATTTCAGGTATTTTCTGGCTGAAATTAAGGGACCTGAGCAAAAATCTGATTCAGAGGCTGAAAAAGGACTGCAGATGCTGTTGGATTTTGACCCTCCTATACTCGAAGTGAATTTTTTGGAGCTACAGAAGCCCAATTGGTGCTCTCTCAATTGCGTTGGAACGTAGACATCTTGGGCTTTTCAGAAATGTATAATAGTCTATACTTTTCCCGAGATTTGATGGCCCAAACTGGCGTTCAAACGCCCACCAAAGACCCTTTTCTGGAGTAAAACGCCAAAACTGGCACCAGAACTGGAGTTAAACACCCAAACTGGCTCCCAAGCTGGCATTTAACTCCAAGAATGGCCTATGTACGTAAAAGCTTCAATGCTCATCCCAAGCACACACCAAGTGGGCCCCGAAAGTGGATTTCTGCACTATCTGCACTTAGTTATTCATTTTCTGTAATCTCTAGTAACTAGTTTAGTATAAAGAGCATTTTTTACTATTGTATTAGGGGATTATGATATTATCATCATTGGACTTGGAGGCTGGCCACACGGCCATGCCTAGACTATTTTCTCTTTGTATTTTTTACGGTGGAGTTTCTACACCTCATAGATTAAGGTGCGGAGCTCTGCTGTTCTTCATGAATTAATGCAAGTACTATTGTTTCTCTTTCAATTCACGCCTACTTCTTCTCCAAGATATACTCTCGTGCTTAATTCAGTTAAGTCAGAATGAAAGGGTGACCCGTGACAATCACCCACTATCTTCGTTACTTGCTTAGCCAAGATCCGCGTGCCTGACAACCACAAGTGGTCTACATGATGTTCAACGTAGTTATTGGACGACAGCCGGAGTATATTCTCTTGGGTCTCTAATACATGGACCAAGTCCGTGAGATTAGGATCTTCGTGGTATAGGCTAGAACCATTGGTAGCATTCTTGAGATCCGAAAAGTCTAAACCTTGCCTGTGGTATTCCGAGTAGGATCTGGGAAGGGATGACTATGACGAGCTTCAAACTTACGAATGTTGGGCGCAGTGATAGTGTGCAAAAGGATAAGGATCCTATTCCGACGCTAGTAAGAACCGACAGATGATTAGCCGTGCGGTAGCTGTACCTAGTATTTTTCATCCGAGACGAGAAATTCGACAGTTGATTAGCTGTGCAGAAACCGTACCTGGTATTTTTCATCCGAGAGGATCATACAGCTTGCCATGGAAGGGAGCACGCATGATTGGATGAAGACAGTAGGAAAGCAGAAGTTCAGAAGCAACAAAGCATCTCCAAACGCTTATCTGAAATTCCCACCAATGAATTATATAAGTATCTCTATCTTATTTTATGTTTTATTTATCTTTTAATTATCAAAACCTCATAACCAATTGAATCCGCCTGACTAAGATTTACAAGATGACCATAGCTTACTTCAAGCCGACAATCTCCGTGGGATCAACCCTTACTCACGTAAGGTATTACTTGGATGACCCAGTGCACTTGCTGGTTAGTTGTGCGGAGCTGTGAAAAGTGTGAATCACAATTTCGTGCACCAAGTTTTTGGCGCATTGCCGGGGATCGTTCGAGTTTGGACAACTGACGGTTCATCTTGTTACTTAGATTAGGTAATTTTATTTTATGTTTAAGATTTTTAAATTTTATTTTCGAAAAAAAAATATTGTTTCTTCAGAGTTTTTAAGAATAAATTCTAGAGTTTCATAAGATAGGTTGAAGCCTGGCTGGTTGTTAAGCCATGTCTAATCTTTTGGACTGAGGTTTCCACTTATCTTTGCAAGAGCGTTTGGATTCCTATCAATTTGGCTGTTGTATGTAATGCTCTGCTAAAGCTTGGCTGGCCATTTGGCCATGTCTAATTCTTTTGGACCGAAGCTTTAGACTAACATTGCATGAATCCTGGAATTCCTATTAAAAATTTTGAATTTCTTTATTTTCTCTTTTCCAAAATATTTTCGAAAAAAATATACAAAAAAAAAATTAAAATCATAAAACCAAAAATATTTTGTGTTTCTTGTTAAAGTCTTGTGTCAAATTTTAAGTTTGGTGTCAATTGCATGTTTTTAATTTTTCTTAAAAATTCTCGAAAATTTATCATGTGTTCTTCCTTGATCTTCAAATTGTTCTTGATGATTTTCCTTGTTTGATCTTTAATTTTTTTGTTTTGTGTTCTTTGTTATTTTTCATATGCATTTTTGAATTCATAGTGTCTAAACATTAAAAATTTCTAAGTTTGGTGTCTTGCTTGTGTTTCTTTTCTTAAAAATTTTCTAAAATATGTTCTTGATGTTCATCATGATCTTCAAAGTGTTCTTGGTGTTCATCTTGACATTCAAAGTGTTCTTGCATGCATTATTTGTTTTGATCTTAAATTCCTATGTTATGTGTCATTGAGTTGTTTTTCTCTCTCTTCATTAATTCAAAAAATAAAAAATAATATCTTTCTCTTATTTTACTCATAAATTTCGAAATTTTGGGTTGATTTAGTCAAAGATTTTTAAAATATAGTTGTTTTTTGTTAGTCAAGTCAAATTTTCAATTTAAAAACTTTATCTTTTCAAATCTTTCTCAAAAATCAAATCTTTTTCATTTTTCTTTCATGTTTTCCAAAATTTTTTTAATTAATTTTCAAAATCTTTCTCTTAATTTTATTTCATAATTTTCGAAATTATTGCTAACATTTAATGTTTCGATTCAAAAATTTCAAGTTTGTTACTTTCCTGTTAAGAAAGGTTCAATCTTTAAATTCTAGAATCATATTTTTTAGTTTCTTGTTAGTCAAGTCTTCAACTTTAATTTTCAAAATCAAATATTTTTAAATTTCTTTTTCAAATCTTTTTCAAAAATTAATTTCAAAATCTTTTTCTAACTTCTTATCTTTTTAAAATTTATTTTCAAAACTTTTTCAATTAACTACTTGACTTTTTGTTTGATTTTAAAAAAGTTTTCTATTTCTTATCTTTTTCAAAACCACTTAACAACCTTTCTCTCTCTCTAATTTTCGAAAACCATTACCTACTTTTTCAAAATTTTTTTTAATTAACTAATTGTTTTAAATTTTAATTTTATTTTATTTCTTTTCTTAAATTTCAAATTCTAACTAATAATTAAAATAAAAACAAAAATATTTTTCTTTTATTTTAATTAAGATTCGAATACTCTCTCTCTCTCATCTCTTTTTATTTATTTTATTTATTCACTAACACTTCTCTTCTTAAAATTTGAACCCTCTCCCTCTCTCTGCATTCGAATTCTTCTTATTCTCCCTCTACCTCATTCTTCTATTCTTCCATTCTTCTACTCACATAAAGGAATCTCTATACTGTGACATAGAGGATTTCTCTTCTCTCTTTGTTCTCTTCTTTTTCATATGAGTAGGAATAAGGATAAGAAGATTCTTGTTGAAGCTGATCCTGAACCTGAAAGGACTCTGAAGAGGAAACTAAGAGAAGCTAAAGAACAATACTCTGGAGAGGACCTTACAGAAATTTTCGAAAAAGAAGTAGAGATGGCAGCCGAAAATAACAACAATGGTGGAGATGCAAGGAAGATGCTTGGTGACTTTACTGCACCAACTTCCGACTTTTATGGAAGAAGCATCTCAATTCCTGCAATTGGAGCAAACAACTTGGAGCTTAAGCCTCAATTAGTTTCTCTAATGCAGCAGAATTGCAAGTTTCGTGGACTTCCATTAGAAGATCTTCATCAGTTCTTAGCTAAATTCTTGTAAATTTGTGACACTGTTAAGACCAATGGGGTTAATCCCGAGGTCCACAGACTTATGCTTTTCTCCTTTGCTGTAAGAGACAGAGCTGGGATATGGTTGGACTCACAACCTAAAGAAAGCCTGAACTCTTGGGAAAAGTTGGTCAATGCTTTCTTGGCCAAATTCTTTCCACCTCAAAAGTTGAGCAAGCTTATAGTGGAAGTCCAAACCTTCAGACAGAAGGAAGGTGAATCCCTCTATGAAGCTTGGGAAAGATACAAGTAATTGATCAGAAGGTGTCCTTTTGACATGCTTTCAGAATGGAGCATCTTATGTATATTCTATGATGGTCTATCTGAATTGTCCAAGATGTCATTGGACCACTCTGCTGGTGGATCTCTTCATCTGAAGAAAACCCATGCAGAAGCCCAGGAACTCATTGAGATGGTTGCAAATAACCAGTTCATGTACACTTCTGAAAGAAATCCTGTGAATAATGGGGTAACTCAGAAGAAAGGTGTTCTTGAGATTGATACTTTGAATTCCATATTGGCTCAGAACAAACTATTGACTCAGCAAGTTAATATGATTTCTCAGAATCTGACTGGAATGCAAGCTGCAGCCGGCAGTACTAAAGAAGCTTCCTCTGAAGAAGAAGCTTATGACCCTGAGAATCTTGCAATGGAAGAGGTGAATTACATGGGAGAATCCTATGGAAACACCTATAATCCTTTATGGAGAAATCATCCGAATTTCTCATGGAAGGATCAACAGAAGCCTCAACAAGGCTTCAATAATAATAATGGTGGGAGAAATAGGTTTGGCAATAGCAAGTCTTTTCCATCATCTTCTGAGCAACAGACAGAGAACTCTAAGCAGAGCCTCTCTGACTTAGCAACCATAGTCTCTGATCTATCTAAGACCACTCTAAGTTTCATGATTGAAACAAGGTCCTCCATCAGAAATTTGGAGGCACAAGTGGGTCAACTAAGTAAAAGAGTTACTGAAATCTCTCCTAGTACTCTCCCAAGCAATACAGAAGAGAATCCAAAGAGAGAATGCAAGGCCATAAATATAACCAACATGGCCGAACCTATAGAGGAGGAAGAGGCAGTGGTTTCCAGTGAGGAAGACCCCAATGGACGTCCACTAACCCCTAAGGAGTTCCCTAATAAGGAACCAAAAGAATCTGAGGCTCATACAGAGACCATAAAGATTCCACTGAACTTACTGTTACCATTCATGAGCTCAGATGAGTATTCTTCCTCTCAAGAGGATGAAGATATTGTTGAAGAGCAAGTTGCTCAGCACCTATGAGAAATCATGAAGCTGAATGGCAAGTTATTTGGTAATGAGACTTGGGAGGATGAACCTCCATTGCTCATCAATGAACTGAATGCTTTGGTTCAACTGAAATTACCACAGAAGAAACCAGATCCCGGAAAGTTCTTAATATCCTGTATCATAGGCACCATGACCTTTGAGAAGGCTCTGTGTGACCTGGGGTCAGGTATAAACCTCATGCCACTCTTTGTAATGGAGAAACTAGGGATATTTGTGGTACAAGCTGCAAGAATCTCACTAGAGATGGTAGACAACTCAAGGAAACAGGCTTATGGACTTGTAGAGGATGTCTTAGTGAAGGTTGAAGGCTTTTACATCCCTGCTGATTTCATAATTCTAGACACTGGGAAGGATGAGGATGAATCCATTATCCTTGGAAGACTCTTCCTAGCCACAACAAGAGCTGTGATTAATGTGGACAGAGGAGAGTTAATCCTTCAGTTGAATGGGGGCTACCTTGTGTTTAAGGCTCAAGGATCTTCTTCTGTAACCATGGAGAGGAAGCATGAAAAGCTTCTTTCAATACAGAGAAAAACAGAGCCCTCACACTCAACTTCTAAGTTTGGTGTTAGGAGGCCACCATCAAGCTTTGAGTCTCTGTTAAGCTCTCTAAGAGCTCACTGTCAAGCTATTGACATTAAAGAAGTGCTTATTGGGAGGCAACCCAATGTTATTTAATTATATTTATTTATATTCTATTGTCATTTTATATTTTATATAGGTTGATGATCATGTGAAGTAAAAAAAAACGGCTGCAGAATTAAAGCAAAATAAAAAACAGCATCAAAAACAGCACACCCTGAAGGACAGGCTTACTGGCGTTTAAACGCCAGTAAGGATAGCATAATGGGCGTTTAACACCCAGTCTGGCAGTATTTTGGGCGCTAAACACCAAAAATGGTAGACAGACAGGCGTTTAATGCCAGAAAAGGGTGTTTGGTGTCTGGCTGGCGTTAAACGCTAGAAAGGGGCATCAACCTGGCGTCTAACGCCAGAAAAGGGTGTCTGGCTAGCATTAAACGCCAGAAAAGGTAGCAGAGTTAGCGTTAAACGCCAAAAATGACAAACAGAGGGCGTTTAAATGCCAGAATGGTGCAGGGACCAGAATTCCTTGACACCTCAGGATCTGTGGACCCCACAGGATTCCTACCTACTCCAACTCACTCTCTCTCCTCCTCACACCTCTCCATAACACTCTTTCCCAAATACCCTTGATCAATCCCATTAATACCCCTTCCCCAAATACCATTCACCTATCAAATCCTACCCTCTTCCCCATAATCTCTTCACCATTCACATTCATCTATCATAAAACCCCACCTACCTCACCATTCAAATTCAAAATATTTCCCTCCCAAACCCAACCCCTCATACACGAATTCCCCCTCTCTCTTATCCTATAAATACCCCTCCTTACCACCTTCAATTTCGCACATCATAAACACTTAAACCCCTTTGGCCGAAACCAACCTTCCCCTCCATCTCCTCCATTTCTTCTTCTTCTACTCCCTTCTTTCTTCTTTTGCTCGAGGACGAGCAAACCTTTTAAGTTTGGTGTGGGAAAAAGCTCTGCTTTTTATTTTTCCATAACCATTAATGGCACCTAAGACCAGAGAAACCTCTAGAAAGAGGAAAAGGAAGGCAATTGCTTCCACCTCCGAGTCATGGGAGATGGAGAGATTCATCTCAAAAGTCCATCACTAAGAAGAGGATGGAGCAAACAAGAGAGCCCACTCATGGACCTCAACAAGAGCATGAGGAAATTCCTCATCAAGAAATTCCTAAGATGCCTCAAGGGATGCACTTTCCTCCACACAACAATTGGGAGCAACTCAACACCTCTTTAGGAGATTTGAGTTCTAACATGGGGCAACTAAGGATGGAGTACCAAGAGCACTCCATTATCCTCAATAAAATCAGAAAGGACCAAAAAGCCATGAGAGAGGAGCAACAAAGGCAAGGAAGAGACATAGAGGAGCTCAAGCACTCCATAGGATCTTCAAGAGGAAGAACTAGCCGCCATCACTAAGGTGGACCCGTTCTTTAATTTCCTTGTTCTTATTTTTCTATTTTTCGGTTTTTATGATTTATGTTTTGTCTATGTTTGTGTCTTTATTACATGATCATTAGTGTCTAGTGTCTATGTCTTAAAGCTATGAATGATTCCATGAATCCTTCACCTTTCTTAAATGAAAAATGTTTTCTGAAAAAGAAAAAAAAAGTGCATGAATTTCGAATTCTATCTTGAAATTAGTTTAATTATTTTGATGTGGTGGCAATACTTTTTGTTTTCTGAATGAATGCTTGAACAGTGCATATTTTTTATAGTAAAGTTTATGAATGTTAAAATTGTTGGCTCTTGAAAGAATAATGAAAAAAGAGAAATGTTATTGATAATCTGAAAAATCATAAAATTGATTCTTGAAGCAAGAAAAAGCAGTGAAAAACACAAAGCTTGCGAAAAAAATGGCAAAAAATAAAAAAAAGAAAGAAAAAGAAAAAGCAAGCAGAAAAAGCCAATAACCCTTTAAACTAAAAGGCAAGGGTAAAAATGATCCAAGGCTTTAAGCATTAATGGATAGGAGGGTCCAAAGGAATAAAATCCTGGCCTAAGCGGCTAAATCAAGCTGTCCCTAACCATGTGCTTGTGTCATGAAGGTCCAAGTGAAAAGCTTGAGACTGAGTGGTTAAAGTCGTGGTCGAAAGGAAAAAGAGTGTGCTTAAGAGCTCTGGGCACCTCTACTGGGGACTCTAACAAAGCTGAGTCACAATCTGAAAAGGTCCACCCAGTTATGTGTCTGTGGCATTTATGTATCCGGTGGTAATACTGGAAAACAAAATGCTTAGGGTCACGGCCAAAACTCATAAAGTAGCTGTGTTCAAGAATCAATATACTGAACTAGGAGAATCAATAACACTATCTGAATTCTGAGTTCCTATAGATGCCAATTATTCTGAACTTCAAAGGATAAAGTGAGATGCCAAAATTGTTCAGAAGCAAAAAGGCTACTAGTCCCGCTCATCTAAGTGGAACTAAACTTCATTGATATTTTGGAATTTATTGTATATTCTCTTCTTTTTATCCTATTTTATTTTTAGTTGCTTGGGGACAAGCAACAATTTAAGTTTGGTGTTGTGATGAGCGGATAATTTATACCTTTTTTGGCATTATTTTTAGGTAGTTTTTAGTATGTTTTAGTTACTTTTTATTATATTTTTATTAATTTTTATGCAAAAATCACATTTCTGGACTTTACTATGAGTTTGTGTGTTTTTCTGTAATTTCAGATATTTTCTGGCTGAAATTGAGGAACCTGAGCAAAAATCTGATTCAGAGGCTGAAAAAAGACTGCAGATGTTGTTGGATTCTAACCCTCCTGCACTCGAAGTAAATTTTCTGGAGCTATAGAAGCCCAATTGGCGCGCTCTCAATTGCGTTGAAAAGTAGACATCTTGGGCTTTCCAGCAATGTATAATAGTCCATACTTTGCCCGAGATTTGATGGCCCAAACTGGCGTTCAAACGCCCACCAAAGACCATTTTCTGGAGTAAAACGCCAAAACTGGCACCAGAACTGGAGTTAAACGCCCAAACTGGCTCTCAAGCTAGCATTTAACTCCAAGAATGGCCTATGCACATGAAAGCTTCAATGCTCATCCCAAGCACACACCAAGTGGGCCCCGAAAGTGGATTTCTGCACTATCTGCACTTAGTTATTCATTTTCTGTAATCCCTAGTAACTAGTTTAGTATAGAGAGCACTTTTTACTATTGTATTAGGGGATTATGATATTATCATCATTGGACTTGAAGGCTGGCTACACGGCCATGCCTAGACTATTTTCTCTTATGTATTTTCTACGGTGGAGTTTCTACACCTCATAGATTAAGGTGCGGAGTTTTGCTGTTCTTCATGAATTAATGCAAGTACTATTGTTTTTCTTTCAATTCATGCCTACTTCTTCTCCAAGATACACTCTCTTACTTAATTCAGTTAAGTCAGAATGAAAGGGTGACCCATGACAATCACCCACTATCTTCGTTACTCGCTTAGCCAAGATCCGTGTGCCTGACAACCACAAGCGGTCTACATGATGTTCAACGTAGTCATTGGACGACAGCCAGAGTATATTCTCTTGGGTTTCTAATACACGGACCGAGTCTGTGAGATTAGGATCTTTGTGGTATAGGCTAGAACCATTGGCAGCATTTCTGAGATCTGAAAAGTCTAAACCTTGTCTGTGCTATTCCGAGTAGGATCTGGGAAGGGATGACTGTGACGAGCTTCAAACTTACGAATGTTGGGCGCAGTGACAGTGTGCAAAAGGATAAGGATCCTATTCCGACGCTAGTGAGAATCGACAGATGATTAGCCGTGCGGTAGCTGTACCTAGTATTTTTCATCCGAGACGAGAAATCCGACAGTTAATTAGCTGTGCAGAAACCGTACCTGGTATTTTTCATCCGAGAGGATCATACAGCTTGCCATGGAAGGGAGCACGCATGATTGGATGAAGACAGTAGGAAAGCAGAAGTTCAGAAGTAACAAAGCATCTCCAAACGCTTATCTGAAATTCCCACCAATGAATTACATAAGTATCTCTATCTTATTTTTTGTTTTTTTATCTTTTAATTATCAAAACCTCATAACCAATTGAATCCGCCTAACTAAGATTTACAAGATGACCATAGCTTGCTTCAAGCCGACAATCTCCGTGGGATCGACCCTTACTCACGTAAGGTATTACTTGGACGACCCAGTGCACTTGCTGGTTAGTTGTGCGGAGTTGTGAAAAGTGTGAATCACAATTTCGTGCACCAGTGGCCTTGGATTTAGATTGAGATTTATAATGATTGGTTTTGAAAGACAAATTTGAAAATCATTAAATTGAAATGCTGACGTTGTATTGAGATTGGTTTAAGGAAACCTCTGATGGGTGGTAAACTCCAGTTTTTAGGGGAGGTGCTGTCGAAATTTTTCCAAAAATTTGAAAGAGTGTTGGTTATGGTTTTGAAAATAATTTTTTATTTGAGTAATTTTAATAAAAGAGATGTGTTTCGAATGCTTTTATAGATTATTAAAGAAAATCGAATTCTTATGATTTTGTTAACTTGTTATTTCAAACTCATTTGACTTTTAAAAATGAAGAGAGTTTTGATTAATTAGTCAAAGACTTTAAAATTGCAAGTTATATAGAAATTCGAGGGTTTGGGAATAAGAAAGTAAGTTTGGAAGTTATGCTTGGAGTTGAGCTATGATTAGTGGTAATTAGCTTGACAGAAAGAGAGGATAGTGATGGAGTATGATTAAGGTATAGTGATGATTTTTGCTTGATTATAGTGATGTGGGATGATGACTATGATTAATAATGATGATATTATTGATGACATAATTTGAGATTTAATAAGATGTGAGTTGATGAGACGATAAAATTAAGGAACGAGGCTGTTGGTCGGTGTTGGACGAATGATCGAGATCATCGGAGATAAAAGAATCAGAGCGCGGCAATGGAAGCACGCAGAGTAAAAAGACCTTGAAACTACTATGCGTTGGATATAAAGGCAGACTACTCTCACGTACTCGTGGTGGCGGATGGAATTTTGGAGGGCAAAAATTTCTGTTGGGGGGGTAGAATGTAAAACCCGGTCAAACTATAAATAATTAAATAATAAATTAAATTGGAGCGAATATGGTTAGAAAATTTAGCAATCAGAATTTGGTAATCTAAATATGATATTTGGATTTAGTGAATTTTTCTGAGTCGAAAAACATAGTTTTCTGCGTAAAAATGCACACTGGAATTTTGACCGGCAGTACCAACTGAGATCTGTCCGGTACTGCAGTTGGGAAAATTAATTATAAGTGAATGAGGCTAAGAAATTAGGATTTATAATTAGGAAAGGTAGAAATATTTAAAATGCGATTTAAAACCCTAATCTTAAAGGTTTTGGCCCAAAATCGGGCCAACGGACAAAAATAAGTGAACCGGGCCCAAGTGGACTCAAGACCTAACATATATAAATATTAGTTATGAGTATTTCAGCTCATTTATCCTAAAAGAAGGGGTGTGGGGGCGGATAGAGAGAAGAGAGGAAAGAAACCTAGCCTTCCAAACTTCAAATCACCATAACTTTCTCTCCAGAACTCCGATTGACGAGCCGTTTACGACCACGCGTCGCTCTTCTCATCCTCTACAATTCTATCTAAGTTTTGTGGTGAGTAATCTAATGTCCTCTTCCCAGTTTTCGTTTTTCTCCTTAAATTCGAATTTGATTTGGGTTTTGAGAAAATCTTGTGATTTTAGTTGTTTAGAGGTGCTCTAGTATGAGCCATGGGTGATATTCATCACAAACTTCAGTGAGTTAAGGTAAAAAACCCTCTAACCCATGTGATTTATCATTTTCATAAACCCTAGGTTGAAGTATATATGTGGTATTGGTTATGCTAGTGTATTTGGTGATTTGGGTGCACAATTGGGAGGTTGGTGTTGCTTGTAGAGCTTTGGTGAGACTTGGAGCTAAGGGTTGGTGGATACTTCCAAGAAGAAGCTCAATTATTTTGGCTACAAGAGGTACAATTTAAGTTTCATTTAAGTACCGTGTGGTGTGATGAAAATTTCTAGGCTAGATACCCCTAGGATTAAGTTTGGATTGCGTGAATAGTTGGTATTAATATGCATAGTTGATATGTAATGTAAATTAATGATTGGGTTGAGAATTTTATGAATTTGTATGTATGGTATGTTGAGAATTTGATGAATTGAATAATGAATATTGGTTTGTGGACTATGCATTTAAATTGTGAATTTGGGCTGGAGGCCGTGAATTTTGGACCAGGGGCCGGAAGACGTAAGGAAGGTAAGTTGATATGTGTATTGTGTGATGATATAAGATATTAAATGGAATTAGATCTTGAATGTGTGAATAATTGGTTTGGTTATTGAATAATAAGGTTTGAAGAATTGAGGTGTGGAATTTGATAGTTTTTGGGTGAAATTGTGTAGAGGAGGTAGGTTTGGTTTGGTTGAGTGTAATTATGTGAATGTGGTTGGGTTGTGGTAATTTGGATGAGTGAAAATGGATTTGACTTGTGAACATTAGAAAAATTGGTGATTTCTATTCTTGGGTAAAAACTAATTTTTTACCAACTTTGGCGATTCGTAACTCAGTCCACAGAGTTTGGAATTCTTCAAAAATAGATTTTTATGAAAGTTTATTTAAAAATCTTTCCAACGGTTCTGAAATGGTTGAAAAAGGACTTTTGTAGAAGAAGTTATGTGTGGTGGAAGTTTGAGGTTTAAAAATGAAATTCTGCAGCTTTTTTAACTTAGTAAAATTTTTGGCAAAGCGTACACCCACGCGTACGCGTGGTTGACGCGCATGCGTCGCTATCAAATTTTTACTACTCCACGCGTACGCCTGGCTGGCGCGTACGTGTCGATGTGCTGAATTGAGTGCCCAGCCAAAATTCTTGATAGTTGTGCGGGTTTTGTGCGAGGAGCACAAAATTAAACGCATCCATGCGTACGCGTGGCTGACGCGCAGGTGTCACCTTACTTATCTCCCATCCATGCGTGCGCATGGGGAACACACACGCCTGACCCCGTTTTCACCCCAAAGCTGATTTTGAGTGTTCAAAGCCAAATTTCAGACTTCTAAGTCTCCATTCTCACCCTTAATGTCCTCAATACTTATAGTATGCCTAGTAATGAAAAGAAGATAGGACATGTGGTAACTTGTGGATGAAGTAAAGTGAGGATCAATGATGAACGATGAGAAATGATGATTGTATGAGTTGCTGAGGGTGATGATGGAAGTGCGGTGTATGCAGTGAGCCAAAAGGCTGTATTTGATAATGATTATTGGCTGGTTATGTGTTATGTCATGAGCCGGATGGCAATGATAAATATTGATTTATGGTTGGAAATGAAAATATGGCTTTGAATGATTGTCTTATCTTGAGCTCTCTTTCTCGAAAGTGCGACCCCAGAGAGATGAAGGAAGGTGAGGATCCCCTTCCTTGTTCCTCCTTGTATTGTAAAATCGCCCCAAGCGAGATGGTGGGAGGTTAGGATCCTCTCCTTGGTTCCTCCTGTGCATATGAGAACGTACCTCCTGGGTAGATGCAAGGGTTGTGGTTGCGCCCCACTTGCTCCAGGTTGGTTAGTATAGAGGCTCCCCGGGTAGACGCAAGGGTTGTGGTTTCGCCTCCACTTGCCCCGGGTTATGATGAGCGATGTATAAATGTACAATCATGTGATGTATAAATGATGATATGGTCATGATGAATGATTATGAAATGTTATGAATGAATGTGAAATGATTATCTGAGATACAAGTTTCCCTAGATGAAAGCAGTGACTAGCCACCACGTGTTCTAGGTTGAGACTCGATACTCTCCTGACCCTATGTCGTAAGTGTGGCCTTACACTGTGAAAGTTCAGAATGAGCTCGCCCCCGTGGATAAACACCAGTGTGGGTGTTGTATGGATAAACACCAGTGTGGGTGTTGTATGATTATGATTGAGAATAACTCGAGTTGGGGATGCACGACAGAGGGACAGTCCAATGGTTAGTTACCAGGACTTGTCGGGTTGACTATATAACCGACAGATGATATCATCAGCCATAGGGCAGGCATACATCATTTGCATATGTTTGAATTGTTTGTGTTTGCCTATTTGTTTTGGATTGCTATATCGTATATGCTATCTTACCTGATTATGTGCTACTTGTTCTACTTGTACTTTAATTGTGTATTACTTGTCTGCATTGCTTGTGTTTGTACAAATGACAGGTCCCTCATGCTGGACGCTGAGGGCTGTTCTGGATGAGATGAGTGGATAATGTAATTGAATAATGATGATGATTTTTGAATGAGATAATTTGACTTCTCTGGGTAGACGCAGTGAAGTGAGTTCACTTGCTCCAGGTGAGGAAATGATGTATTGATATAGAATTACTGAGAAAGAATAACTGGTGATGATTTTGTTTATGATTCTGATTCTGATTCGTTGGAGAGTTAGAGAGAGTTGAGAAGCTTGAGAAAGAGGAATTAGACTTAGCATTCCCTTATGATAGTTGCCTATTTATGGATTAGCGAGAACATAGGGTGAATATTGATGAAAGGAAGTTTAGGATGCTCAGTGAGTATTTATTACAATGCATTGTATTTATTTGGCACTTTTACCGTACTGGGAACCCATGGGTCGGGGGTTCTCATTCCGTATATATCTCTTGCTTTTCAGATACAGATCCAGGTTCTTAGAAGTGAGCTGTGGTTCATTTGAGAGATGGCGAAGATCTTTATATTCTCTACTTTATATTTTGCTTAGAATCTCTCCACCTTTATTTTGAAAAGATTATAATATGTATTGAACTCTTTTGAACTTGCTTATAGAGGCTCTTATGTTTCTTTGGGAGAGATTAGAAGATACTGTTGTCTACTACTATTATACTGTACCTTAGCCGGCCTAAATTTCGTGGGTCGCGACTAGTGGCTATTTACTTATGTTATATATCTATAGACTGTTCTTCTCTTATCTCCTTTATGCCTTTATCCTTGTAACGCTTTCGACTTCACGCTTTATCTTTTAGTTCTCGATGCGTGAGTGTTACGACTTCGCGATTTTATTTTTACTCTTTTCAGACTTCTCGTTTAATACTCCTTTCAATTATACTTATAATCATGTAATAAAAATTCACCTTAAGAGTCGTACCACTGTAATATCATTGACTTATAATTCGAGTATAAAAATTTAAATATTAAGATGTTACAACTATAACCATTTTTTAATATTTTAATATTAATATCTTCAATTAATCAAAATCTACTCCACTTCACATGGTCTAATCATTTTGTTTTTGACACAAAATAACAAATACAAGTCACTTAATTAATAATTTTTCACATTGAATCTTTAATTTCTGCAAACATTCACCAAATTTAAGGTGGAGAATTATTAAGTGACTTGTGTTGTTATTTTATGTCAAAATGCAAAATGATTAAAACAGATAAAGTGGAGTAAGTTTTAATTAATTGAAGATATCGTATTAAAATATTAAAGTAAAGAATACTTGTGGTTAATTGGCTTCAGTTATAAACAGAACATGAAGCAAAGTTTATTGTATCAAGTAGTAAAATACAAAACAAACAAGAACGAAGCATTTATTCCTCTAATATAGCTTCGTTTGTGTTTTTCTACTTGATGCAATAAACTCGCTTTGTGCTCTCTTTATAGTTGAAGTCAATAAACCACAATCACTTTTTAATTCAATATTTTAATATTAATATCTTCAATTAATCAAAATCTACTCCACTTTCACATGCTCCAACTATTTTGCTTTTGACACAAAATAATAATGCAAGTCACTTAATTAACAATTCTCCACCTTATCTTACAAATCTAATTTGAGTTAGCAAAATTTCACTTTGTAAGTTTTTTGAAAAGATCTTTGAAGCATTTCATTTTAGATTTGATAAGTAAAAAATATCATACATTTGTATTTATAATTTTTAAAAATTAAAAGTATTTTTATAAACACGTTAAATTTTTTTTTATCAAAATTAGTTTGTAATTATTAAAATTAAAAAATATGATATAATTTTATACATTAATATAAATTTAAATTTATCATTATATTTATATTTATTATGTTCTCTTTAAATTTTTAAATAATATTTATCAAACATAATTGTTATCACTTATATTTATTAAAATTTGTTTAATTTAATTAATCAAACATAGAAACTATGTCTTTTATAACTGTAACAAAATATTATTTATTTATTATTCTATGCAAATTTAGAAATATATCCCAAATTATTCTTACTTTAATTTTTTCTAATTTAGTGATCGTGTCTTTCAACCATGAATAATTATACATAATATTTTCTTAAAAAATTTATACATTTCCATTATGCAATTGTATATATATATTTATAATTAGAAATATCTAAGGTTGGTCAATTATAGGTCAGTCCTTTAAAATTTAAACAACAAAATAAAAAATCTGAAACCTCTAACTCACAAAATATGTTCTAAAATTTTATTAAATAATGTATTGTACTGTACATTCCTTCTTATACTCCACGTTGTTTTTGGGTTTACAGACACATATATTTGTGTTATTTGTATAAGGAGGATTTTTTCTGCTCAAAATAGAAAAAAAAAAAAATACAGTACATTTGATAAAATATTCTTAATATTTTTTTATCACATCAATAAAAATCTTAATACTATTGCTTATATGATAAAGATAAAATGACTTCTTACATATATGTCATACCTTAAAATAATCTCTAAAATTTTGATTAATTTAATTTAAATCTTTTAAATTCATGACTCACATTAGTCTATAAATTTATTTTAGCCGTTAACATTATGTTAATGTAGTTTGACAAAAGCGCTCCGATCCGAACAGTTATCGAAAGTACCATATAAAAACAGTTATCGAAAATATCATATAGGAGGAGAAAAAAGAGAGGAAGAGTTTTGACTAAAAATAATTATTTATTTAATAAAAAAATATTTTAACTTTTATATCATACATTATTGGAAACAACTGCGTTTGTTTTATTAATTTACATCCACCACAAAAACGGTATCATTTTGATTAACCCATCGTGTCAACTTAACATGCAAATTCAATACGGCGTCAATAAAGATAAACTCACTCACTAATTAAAATTTGAGATTAAGATAAGATTAATTAAAATTTCAAAAATCATTTGATACTCAAATTTTATGTATCATTTTTAGACTTTTTTTTTTTTTATATCAGATGATGATGGATATCAGTGGCTAAAAGAAGAGGGGTTAAATCTTAGTCTCTTTTAATTTTGTTTTTAATAAATTAGGGTTTTGTTAAGACACTTTGAGTAGAAAATCAGGAGATATTTTGATTTTGTCTCTTGACGTGGTTGGAGCCAAAATAGAATTACAAGCAAGGTAGGTTACAGTGAGGTAATGCTGGATATGATATTCGGGAGATTATTTTGTTTTGTCTCTTATAGTGTAGAATCAAAAACAGAGAAGAGAAAGAGAAATGACACACAGATGTATTCTGATTCAGCTACTCAGTGCAATGTAGCCTACATCCAGTCTCCATCACAACAATGATAAAATTTTACTATTTTTCAACAGAATTACATTCACCAATTCTCCCTAGGATTCTAACCAATCCTATCTCAGACAAATCCAGTTTCTAACTCAAACCAGATTTGACTAGGAATTCACCCTAACTTTCAACAGCAAAGTGCTAACCCAACTTGTAAGGGAATCCCTTCAAGATCATGACAACAAAAGAGAAATACTTACAAAGAATTTCAGAAATAACTATGAATTTTTCTCCAAGTCTAACTCTCTTACCTTTTTTCACTCAATGGCTTTTTCTTACAAACCTCACTATTTTGTCTTTTGCCATTAAAAATAAAGAAAGACTACATTGAGAAATTGAGATATTCAATGAGAACCATGAAGGAGAAAAAAGACTAATTTGCTGAGCTATGAAAACCCAAACGTTTGTACTCTCACTCCTTGTTCTAATTCTTGGCCGTTCACCCCTTTAATAGAGGAGTGAAGCTTCCAAGGCTTGAAACTTGTTTCAGCACTTGTTTGACTTCTTCTCCAAAAAATCAGAAGCAGCAGCGATGTCACAGAGGAAAAAGAGGGTAGAAGCAGTGACCGAATCATACATGCATCCATACCTTTAATATTCTCTTTCAACATTTTTCATCTTTTTTCATAAATCAAAACCCTTCATTCTTGCTTTGACTCCAAGTCAGATTCTTGAGCGTTGATTCATAGCAGAGCTTCATCATCTTCAAAATTTTCAACTTTCTACTTTTGTGCTTGCAAAGAGAGGATTTCTTCATCGAGCTTCAATAAATTACAAATCTGGAAACTCCTTTTGTGCTTTTCCTTTGATGTGATCTTGCCTTTTTTGCCCTAACCTCTTTGACTTTCTCTTTTTTGCTTGGATTTGAAAACTTGCTTTTTGTTCTTTAATTTTGTCCTAGCTCAGAGCTTCCTTTTTTTTCTTTTGCTTCAGAGAGTTCATGTGGGTGATGTAAAAGAAAATAGAGAGAGAGAGAGAGAGAGAGAGTTTGGTTCGGTGGAGTGTTTTGGTTCAAATGAAATGAAAATTGAATCACTTAGTTAGAAACTAAGTTGGAAGATTAGATTTGGATATGGACCACTAATAGGTTTAATCTTGGGCCAATTTGCTTTCTTCCCTTCTTTCTTATAGCTCAGCCACTCAATCTTTGGATTAAGGGTGATAGTATGAATGCTTTGTTTAAGTTGAACCACTATTGGGCTTGTATTCATGCTTCTCAGGCTTGGTGTGATTAAATTATTTTTTGCACACTAAACAAAATAAATTACACGTACAATTGGCTTTTAACTCAATAATATTTAGTCATCATCTTAATATTTTAGTTCTTCAAACTCAACAATCTCTCCCTTGATAACAAACATTATAAAATAAATTAAAAAAATGAGAGGGGTTTTAGAAACTTCCCTTTGATGTTTCCTTTGATTTGAAACTCTCCCTTTCTTTTAATCACCAAGCTTCCCCTAAACATTTGCTTTTATCAACCTGACATTAACAAAATAGAAACAATTCCAAATATCCAAAAATTTTACAAACAATTTAATATTTTGGTGAACCTGTTTGATCACTAAAATATTTACAAGGATTTTTATAAAAAAATTCATCAACCAGCCTTGAGTCAACATTCATCAGAACTAAATCAAATATTATTTTGAGCAACTTTAGTCACCTAATCAGATACTAAACAAAAGTTATAATATTCACAATCAGAATAATTTTTATAAGCTACAAATAATAATTTCAATCATAATTTCAAGGCTGAAACAGCAGCCTACTTCAAACATCAAGCATTATAACATCACAGTTTCAACATAACTCATAACTGTTTCAATTCATTCATAGTACACATTACATAGCATTTACTCTCCCTTTTGTTATCAAGAAGGAAAACCTGCATAAAAAATAGTTCAATATGCAATCAAAATGTGCATAACAGTTAAAAGTCTTACTATCAAAGTTAAGTTTCTATGACTATTACACTCATCCAACAACAAACAGGTTTTAGCCAATAAAACTCAAAGACCAGAATTCAGAAAAAAACAAAATTTTAAACATCAGCAGCAGTAGTAGACAGGGGATAAACATTATATCCCTCATCCTCAGTTCCAAGAGGATCTTCCTTTTGATCGGACATTGCTTGTTCGTCATCTGAAGAGTCTATGTATTTTGAGCAACACTTCAACTTGGCTTTGAGATTTCCTAAAGAAGTTCTCATTTTGAATTGCTAGTTTTCTAGCTTGTTGGCTCAAGTTCATCATCTGTTTAGTGAGATTTATAAATTCTTGTAAGACGTCATTAATAATGCCATTCATTAGGTACTTGTGAGAGGAAGATGTCCCTACATTAGATGGATAAGGAAGACTTTCTTCCTCTTATTCTTCCAAAATCGTGTCCCTGGTTGTCTTTGTGCCTTTTTTCTTTGATTGTTTTACTGTACCACCAACCTTGAGATATGAAATTCTGTCTTCTAGGGTCTCATTGCTCAGATCAACAACAAAATACTCAAAGATGCAAGTTAAAATATATCATATGGAAGATAGACATTTTTATCACTTTCGATGCAGTCAAACATATGGCGCATCATCAAGTAAGTAAAAGAAATTTCAGTTTTGTTGAGTATTAGTGTGGAATTTCGAATACCACAACTGAATCGGCAAGTGCATCGGGTCGTACCAAGTAATATCTCAGGTGAGTGAGGGTCGATCTCATGAGGATTGATAACCAAGCAACAATGGTTGAATGATTCACTTAGTCAGACAAGCAGAAAATAGTATTTTGGAGTTCAAATTGCATTAAACAATAAATCATGAATTTAGAAAGCAAGCAGTAAATTTGGTGTGAAAACTATGTGAGAGAACAGTTAAGGTTTCGGAGATATTTATTTTTCCTTATTAATGGTTCTTACCAATTCTTTAATCATGCAAGATTTAATTCATGGCAAACTTTAATTGATTAAACCCTAATTCCTTAGTGATTTAATCTCATCTAACCTAATCAATCGCCAATTCCTTGGTCACTTAATTAAGATTAAAGGATTAGGTCCAATTCTAGTTTATTTGCCATATAAACCCTAATTATCCAAATATAAGATGATTATATGTCATGTATTACGTTAAGTCCAGGCAATTAGTGATTTAGGAGGAGTTACTTTCAAGCTGTTATTCAAGTGAGTTAACTTTTCCAAGAATCAATAAGAATTCATATAGAAAAAGAGCTATCTTCCAATAAACTCAAATTCATAAGATGAAGAATGAAAGTAATCCTTGAATATGAATCAGTACATTAATTAAAATAGAGTGACAATAGTATTAATCTATAGAATAAACAGAGCTCCTAACCTTAACAACGGAGGTTTAGTTGCTCATGGCTCAGAGAAAAGTTAGGGTTTCCAAAATGTGTAAAGTGCATAATGAGGTCGAGAAGAGGGGAAGGAGCCCGAAGGGCTAAATCTTTTCCTTTTTATATCTAACCTAATTGATATGGAAACAAAATAAAAGAAATAAAATAAAATAATATCTAAAACCCTAGAAGATTGTGTTTGGTAATAATAATGACCTAAAGAAAACAAAATAAAACTAATTATTAACAAAATCTCAACAGATCAAGCCTTCTTTAAAATCCATATACGCGGTGCTGGCGCTAAACGCCAGGCTCGGCGTTTAGCGCCAGGCTCGGCATTTAGTGCCAATGAGGCAGAGAGGGTCGTGGGTGCTACTGTCTTCCTAGCGCTAAACGCCTGGCTCGGCGTTTAGCGCCAACTAGTCAGAGGCCTTGCACGCATCACGAGATGCCAAGCACTAAATGCCAGGCTCAGCATTTGGCGCCAACTTGGCAGCTTCACTTTTGTAAGAGGCCTTCAGTGGGGATTTTCTTATCCCTCCAGCCTTTAGGTACTTTCTTCTTAGTACCTTTAATCTCAGTGCTTGACATTGGGTGTCCAACACCAAACTTAGAGTTGGTGCCTTAGAGCTCTGTATAACTTTGTACTGAGAGAAAAGGTTGGAGCACCAAGTGCTACACAACTGTTTCTCTTTTGTCAGGGGGAGATTTAGGGCTAGGCATCTTGAACAAGATGTGGTCCTCCCATAACTGTAGAATTAGCTTTCCCTTTGCCACATCAATTATGGCATTAGCAGTGGCTAGGAAGGGTCTTCCAAGGATGATGGCTTTATCCTCTTCCTCCTTAGTATCCAAGATTTCAGGTTCTAAACCTTTACTAAGACATCCTCTACCAGACCATAAGCCTTTTTCATAGACTTGTCTGCCATCTCTAGTGAGATTCTTGCAGCTTGTACCTCAGAGATTTTCAGCCTCTCCATTACAGAGAGTGACATAAGGTTTATGCTTGACCCTAGGTCACACAAAGCCTTATCAAAGGTAATGGTGCCTATGGTGCAGGGAATCAGGAAGTGTCCGAGATTCGATAGCTTCTGAGGTAGTTTCTGCTAAACCAAGGCATTGAGTTCCTTGTTGAGCACTAGAGGTTCTTCCTCCAATGGTTCTGTGCCAAATAACTTGGCATTAAGCTTCATGAGGACTCTTAAGTAACGAGCAACCTGCTCTTCCCTAGTTTTCTCTTCCTCATCAGAAGAGGAGTGATCCTCATAATCCATGATTTACAACAAGGCATTCAAGGGAACTTCTATAGTATCCTCATGAGCCTTAGTTGCCTTCGGATCTTCAATAGAGAAGCCTTGGGTGGGCGTTGAATGTCTAGTAAGGCCTTCCTTACTAGCGTTTAACGCTAGTAATGGTGATTCCTTGGGCATTGAATGCCCAGCCACTATTCTCTGGCTGGCGTTCAACGCCAGAATTGGAGGATCATTGGGCGTTGAACGCCTAACTACTACCCCATAGCTGGCGTTGAATGCCAGCTTTTCTGCCACTTTGGGCGTTGAACGCCCAGTAGGAATGCCAGTAATTCTCCTTCAGATTCGGCCTTAATGTCCACTGTGATGGCCTTGCACTCTTCTCTTGGGTTCACTTCAGTGTTACTAGGAAGAGTGTTATGAGGAGTCTCAGGGATCCTCTTGCTCAATTGACCAACTTGTACCTCCATATTTCTAATGGAGGACCTTGTTTTAGCTATGAAACTATGAGTGGTCTTAGAGAGATTGGAGACTATAGTGACTAAGTCAGAAAGGCTCTGCCTAGGGGTCTCCATGTGTTCTTGAAAAGATGAGAATGGTGGTCTGTTGTTGAACCTATTCTGGGTTTTTCCATCTTGATTATTGTTGAAGCCTTATTGAGGCTTCTGTTGATCCTTCCATGAGAGGTTAGGATGATTCCACCATGAAAGGTTGTAGGTGTTTCCATAGGATTCTCCCATGTAATTCACCTCCTCCAATGAAGGTTGATCTGGATCATAGGCATTTCCATCATAGGAGGCTTCTTGAGTGCTGCCAGTTGTAGCTTGTGATCCAATCAAATGCTGAGAGATCATATTGACCTGTTGAGTCAAGATCTTATTCTGAGCCAATATGGCATTTAGAGTATCAACTTTTAGAACTCCTTTCTTCTGAGCTATCCCATGGTTCACAGGATTTCTCTCAGAAGTATACATGAATTGGTTGTTTGCAACCATTTCAATGAGTTCCTGTGCCTCTTCAGGCATTTTCTTCAGGTGGAGTGATCCACCAGCAGAATGATCCAAGGACATCTTGAAAAGCTCAGATAGGCCATCATAGAAGATTTCTAAGATAAACCATTATGAGAGCATGTCAAGAGGACACCTCCTGATCAGTTGCTTGTATCTTTCCCAAGCTTCATAGAGGGATTCACCCTCTTTTTGTCTGAAGGTTTGAATTTCCACCCTGAGCTTGCTCATCTTTTAAGGTGGAAAGAACTTGGCCAAAAAAGCATTGACTAACTTTTTCCAAGAGTCTAGGCTTTCCTTAGGTTGAGAATCCAACCATATCCTAGCTCTGTCTCTAACAGTAAAAGGGAAAAGCATAAATCTGTAGACCTCAGAATCCACTCCATTGGTCCTAACAGTGTCACAAATCTGCAAGAATTCAGATAATAACTGATGTGGATCTTCCAGTGGAAGTCCATGGAACTTGCAATTCTATTACATTAGAGAGACTAACTGAGGTTTTAGCTCAAAGTTATTAGCTCTAATGGCAGGTATAGAGATACTTCTGCCATAGAGATCAGAAGTTGGTGCAATGAAGTCACTGAAGAACTGAAGATTGATGGTTTAAAGATTATAAAAACTCTCGTTGTAAGTATAGTTACTAAACCAAGCAATCACCCTTTCTTACTAACGTTTTGGTTGTCACAAGTAACAAACCCCTTAAAAATTGTTAACCGAGTATTCAAACCTCGGGTCGTCTTCTCAAGGAAATGCAAGGAAGTATGTTCTTATTATTGGCTATAAAGGTTGTAATCGGGGTTTAGAAGGTGAGAAGCTAGTGATTTAAATGACAAGTAAAGTAAATGGCAATTAAAATAAATAAAACTGTAAAGCAAACTTTTGGCAAGGTAAGAGAAATTGGAAGTCCAACTTAATTATCTCTCTCAACAATAGTGAAAGTTGAATCTAAATTCCGCTTAGTTAACCTTTACTAAAGCAAAGGAAAGTCAAGGGACTAATTAGTTTGACCTTCGAATCCTATTTAATTCCTAAGAAAAAGTTGGGATTATTGAAGTTCAGTTCAATTAGCAAGATAGCGATTATCAGTTATGTTGAGTTTGATAATGTTGAGTTACTGATTTCTTAACTAAGACCAAAAAGGGAAAAAGTAAAATTGTTGGAATAAAAATTTCCTTAGATGGGAAGCAATAATAACTTAAATTAAAGAGAAAGCAACCAATAACTGAAATACCTCAAATAATCATTAACTCAAATAATAATCTGTAACATGGAATGGTTCATAAGCCAATTGGGCAACATCTGTAAATACGAATAAAAGTATTAAGGTAAAAGTAGCATAGAAACATAAATTAAAGTAAATATTAAACCTGGATCGAGAGTCACTCTTAAAAACTAAGAGAAGTCCTAAATCCTAATCCTAATCCTAAGAGAGAGAGGAGAGAACCTCTCTCAAACTAAATCTAAATCATGGAAAGTGAAAATTGGCAAGTTCTCTCATGAATGGATGCATTTCTCCACTTTATAACCTCTAATATGTGTTTTCCGGGCCGAAAACTGGGTCAAAAACAGCCCAGAAATCGCCCTCAGCGTATTCTGGTACGTTCAGGTCGCGGGCAAGTTATGCGGAGGCGTCGCCCACGCAGCCACGTGGGTTGAAGTTCGCAGATGCGACGCGTCCGTGTGGATCACGCGTTCGCATTGCCTATCGTCAGGGCAACTATGGCATATTATATATCAAATCGAAGCTCCAGAGTTAGCTTTCCAATGCAACTAAAACCGCGTCGTTTGGACCTTTGTAGCTAAAGTTATAGCCGTTTGAGTGCAAAGAGGTCAGGCTGGACAGCTTAGCAATTTCTCCAACTTCTTGTATTCCTTCCACTTTTGCATGCTTCCTTTCCATCCTCTGAGCCATTCCTACCTTGTAATCTCTGAAATCACTTAACACACATATCAAGGCATCTAACGGTGATAAGAGAGGATTAATATTAGCAATATAAAGGCCAAAGAAGCATGTTTTCAATCAAGGCACATAATTAGGAAGGCAAATGTAAAACCATGCAAATAGTATGAATAAGTGGGTAAAGAGTTGATAAAAACCACTCAATTGAGCATAAGATAAACCATGAAATAGAGGTTTATCAACCTTCCCACACTTAAACATTAGCATGTCCTCATGCTAAGCTCAAGAGAAGCTATAAAGATGAAGAGGAATTGTATGAAATGCAACCTATCTATATGAATGCAACTACATGCAAAATATTTCTACCTACTTGGTTAAAAGTAAATAAGCTCTTCAAGACAAATATAAACCAGATTTCACTAATTCAAATCATACAATAAAAAGCAAGTAAACTTGTAAGAAGACAGCTCATGAAAGCAGGGAACATAGAATCAAGCATTGAACCCTCACTGGTAGTGTATATCACTCTAATCTCCCAAGTGTATAGGTTATTCACTCTACTCTTCTCTAGTCATGCTTTCTAAACCTTGTTCTTCATCTAACCAATCAACAAATATTTAATGTACCAATACAAACATCATGAGGTCTTTTCAAGGTTGTAATGGGACTGAGGTAAAGGTAAGGATATATGTATGGCCAAGTGAGCTATAATATGAATCTTCAATTAACCTAAGCTCTTACCTAATATACATATACTCTATATACTTTTAAATTCATGCCTAGCTACCCATAATTCCCACTTTTGTATAATTCCCATACTCATGTACCAAATTTTCTTTAATTTTTATCACATGTGCATTGATATTTTATTAACTTAACATTGGGGTAATTTTGTCCCCTTATTTATTTATTTATATTATATATATTATAATTTTTTTCTTTTTCTCTTTTTCTCTTTTTCTCTTTTTCTCTTTTTTTTTTTTGGTTTTTTTGTAGAGAAATAAACATAACTTATCAATGCACATGGATTTTCTATTATTTTTCTATTTTGATTTTTCATGAGTAGGTTCCCAAATTCCTAATATTCAAATAAATTAGAAACATGTTATATTCCCTTATTAACCCATGTTCCCACAATTTTTCCACACTTAGTTGATGCACAATCTCTATCTTAAACTAACCAAAGATTCAATTGGAGTATTTAATTTGTTTTTCTGCTTAAGGCTAGTGATGTGGTAAAATATAGAATAAATGGGATTAAAAGGCTCAAGGTGGCAAACAAAGGTGATTAAAAGGGTATGCTTATTTGGGATAAGTGAGCTAAACAAGTAATGGCCTCAATCATATGCAAGCATGTAAATACACTAAGTATTGGACATATAGAATGGAACAAAGCAATGATTGCAATCATAGAGAAGAAAACACACAAGAATAAAAATTTATTTAAATAATATAACCATATAAATAAGCTCAAAATCTCACAGGTTGTGTGTTCTTTGGCTCAAAAACCGTGTTCCAAATACAACTTCTAACAAGTTTAACACAAAAAATTTTGATTTTAAATTAGTGAAATTTTTCAAAAATAGGGTCTTACAAAGAAATTTATTATTTTAACCAAGTAGTAAGGTCTTACAAAGAAATTTATTATTTTAACCAAGTAGTAACTAAATGCACAAAATTAAATAAATATGCAATCAAACATGCAAATGCAACAACTAACAAGGAAAATAAAATATTGGTGTTGATAAGAAAATACTAACCCATGGAGATCGGTATCGACCTCCCCACACTTAAAGATTGCACCGTCCTCGGTGCATGCTGAGATGTGCAAGTGGACGGGTGGCTTCAACTGATGCTTTTCGCTATAGATTGTGCAGATTGACTTGCTTGTCTCCCCATGTAAGCGTCTTCCGGTTCTCTTCCTGGTGGCCATCCTGAAAGAAGAAGGGAAGAAAGGTAACCCAATAATAGAGATAAGAAAATAAATGAAGTATGGTTGGGTTAATGCCAAATGATAAGGGTCACAATTACATGGTAGCTACAACATGCAAGTGAGAAAACAGTAGAAGTACATGGCAGATCAAGAGTGCAAAAATTTGCAACAATGGGAGGAGAGAGTGGGTAATGAAAGGCAATATAAGTTCATGTCAATGCAAATGAAGTGCAAGTATCATAAAAGATTGGCATTGGCAGATAATTAATATCATCCCACAGTGTAAAACAAGTTACTAAGCACCAAAGTAATTCAAGAAAAGATGTAACAGTTGAATAAGAAAATTTTTAACACCAATGAAAAAAAATAAAAACATGCACAAAATTAAAATGCAATAAATAAAATAAAATAAAATAAAATAAAAGATAATAAGAATGAGAAGGGAAAGAAGGGAAGAAGAAGTAAGTAAGAAAGGAGGTAGGAAAAATTAGGATTGGGGAAGAAAAGATAAGATATTTGGCAAATTAGGATAAGCTGTGCAGCGCAAGCGACGCGGTTGCGTGGGGCACGCGGTCGCGCGGCTTGCGCTTAAACTGATTGACGCGGTCGCGTCGGTCACGCGGTCGCGTGACCCATTTTACGCTACTGGCGCGAGAGCAGCCTTGCTCTCGCACAACTCTCTGTACAAAATCATTAATTGCCAAATATTAGGTGACGCAATCGCATGGGGCATGCGATCGCGTGAGTGGGCTTCTAGAAGGATATGACGCAGCCGCGTGGGGTACGCGGTCGCGTGAGATGGACTGCGCATCCAGCACCATTCCAGTACCACTCTAGCACAACTTTCGGCTGTGCACCATTATTACGTCGAAATCTTGGTCACGCGGCCGCGTGGGGCACGCGGTCGCGTGGGAGGCCATTATTCCCATATGACGCGGTCGCGTGGGGGTGAATTGTGCCATTGGCATGCCTCCAGCGCTGCTTCTGTGTAACTTTCTATTCAATATATTATTCTCTCCCAACACCTGCGATGCGGACGCGTCAATGAGGCGGTCGCGTCGCGTGTTTTTTTTTTTTAAATGCACAATGCAGAATGCAATGCTTAATGTGAATGCTATGTATGATTCCAGGTTCAATAAAATAAAATAAAATTCAAAAACAAACAAAACTAAATAAAATTAAAATTGCAAAAGGAACGATCATACCATGGTGGGTTGTCTCCCACCTAGCACTTTTAGTTAAAGTCCTTAAGTTGGACATTGGAGGAGCTTCCTGTTATGGCGGCTTATGTTTATATTCGTCCAAAAATCTCCACCAGTGCTTGGAATGCCAATAGCCTCCGGGATCCCAAACTAGGCATGTAAAGCTTCTGAACAGCTTCAAACAGATTGTTAGGCTCCCGGGGTGACAAATGTCAGAATAAACTCCAGGATCCCAAGCCTTGCTTTTAAATCCGCCTCCGTCTTGATCTACATGTTTCCATCCGGGCAGTTTAAAAAGTAGAATCTCACCATGGTGACCAAACGTTCTCTGTGATCCATGCAGTTGAGCATGATACCAATCCGTGTACTTCGAGGTGAAGCGTGGAACCTTATTGAACCTTGTGCACCAGCTCTGAGTACGAGCCATTTCCCTCTTACGCTTAAAGCCGCAGAGAGCTCTAAGGTGGCCATCTGTTTCAAGTAAACCATATTCAAGTGAATAAGTAAAGTTAAAGGTTAAGGATTGTACCCACTTGAAGCTTGTATTAGGTGGTAATGGCCTTGGGATAGGTGTTTCTGGTGGTTCTGTAAGTTCTACTCCCTTGTGCTCTTCTGTGAATTCCTCCACTTCCTTGCAAGGTTCTACAATTGTATCTGTGTCCTGATCAAAGTCTTCTATGTCTTCCTCATCACTTGATTCATAGATTGGAGGTTGAGAGAAATCTACCTCCGTATCATCTTCATATTCACTTGGGGAAGATTCTTCGATCTCAGAGAATTCACTTGCGGATGCAAGTTCATTACTAAGAGAGCTAGACTTGTGATTATCACTATCAAGGGAATTTGCTTCTTGGATTATTCCGTCTGATTCTTCATAAACAACTTGCCTTGGGGGTTGTGCACTATCCTCCTTAGCATCAACTGTAGCGTCCTTGATGGAGTTCTCCTCAGTTCTGGATTCCCATGGAGGTTCAGCATCTCCTAGATCTTCAACCAACTCTTCTTCTTGAACAATGACAGCTTCTTCTACTTGTTCTAGTACAAATTCATTCTCTGTCTTGTCCACTGGAGTTTCTGGTGTCTCCTTCATGCTACGCTCTTTGTTAGACTGTTCACAAGGGGCTGTGGCTGATCCTTGTGTATTTGAGCGCCTAGAAACCCATTGAATTATTGTTTGCTCCAGTTGTCGAATGGTTGTTTGAAGTTTATTTACTGTTTCCTTTAGACGAACCTCTGCTTCTCGAGTTGCCGGACTTGGACATGATACATAGGAAAGTAGCGGTGATTGGGAGTGATTGGATTGGTACTAGGGTAAGGAAGGATCATATGGTGGCGAATGGTGAAGAGAAGCTTGTGAGTGTGGTGGTTCGAGGTTATGTTGGAAGGATGGTTTATATGCACGGGGTGGGGCTTGTTGGTAGTTACAAGGTTGTCCACCATATCTTTCAGCTGGGTATGCACGGTAGAATGGTCTTTGTCCAGGATACCTCGGAGGGTGTTGCTGCCTAAAGGGTTGATTAGATCCTCTTGGCTTCATCCATCCTTGATTGGTCTGACCTTGATGCATATTCCTGCTGTAACTTCTATTTCCTTCAACAAAGTTAGAACCAAACTCAAAGCGAGAGGGGTGAGAGTTCATGGTAGCAAATAAAGATAAAAAAGGAAAAACAAAAATAAATAAACAAGCAAAAGAAAAATATTTACAATAACCAATAATAAGGCACACGTTAGCAGTTCCCCGGCAACGGCGCCATTTTGAAGAACTGAAGATTGATGGTTTAGAGATTATAAAAACTCTCGTTGTAAGTATAGTTACTAAACCAAGCAATCACCCTTTCTTACAAACGTTTTGGTTGTCACAAGTAACAAACCCCTTAAAAATTATTAACCGAGTATTCAAACCTCGGGTCGTCTTCTTAAGGAACTGCAAGGAAGTATGTTCTTATTATTGGCTATAAAGGTTGTAATCGGGGTTTAGAAGGTGAGAAGCTAGTGATTTAAATGACAAGTAAAGTAAATGGCAATTAAAATAAATAAAACTGTAAAGCAAACTTTTGGCAAGGTAAGAGAAATTGGAAGTCCAACTTAATTATCTCTCTCAACAATAGTGAAAGTTGAATCTAAATTCCGCTTAGTTAACCTTTACTAAAGCAAAGGAAAGTCAAGGGACTAATTAGTTTGACCTTCGAATCCTATTTAATTCCTAAGAAAAAATTGGGATTATTGAAGTTCAGTTCAATTAGCAAGATAGCGATTATCAGTTATGTTGAGTTTGATAATGTTGAGTTACTGATTTCTTAACCAAGACCAAAAAGGGAAAAAGTAAAATTGTTGGAATAAAAATGTCCTTAGATGGGAAGCAATAATAACTTAAATTAAAGAGAAAGCAATCAATAACTGAAATACCTCAAATAATCATTAACTCAAATAATAATCTGTAACATGGAATGGTTCATAAGCCAATTGGGCAACATCTGTAAATACGAATGAAAGCATTAAGGTAAAAGTAGCATAGAAACATAAATTAAAGTAAATATTAAACCTGGATCGAGAGTCACTCTTAAAAACTAAGAGAAGTCCTAAATCCTAATCCTAATCCTAAGAGAGAGAGGAGAGAACCTCTCTCAAACTAAATCTAAATCATGGAAAGTGAAAATTGGCGAGCTCTCTCATGAATGGATGCATTTTCCCACTTTATAGCCTCTAATCTGTGTTTTCTGGGCCGAAAAATGGGTCAAAAATAGCCCAGAAATCGCCCTCAGCATATTCTGGTATGTTCAGGTCGCGGGCAAGTGACGCGGAGGCGTCGCCCACGCGGCCGCGCGGGTTGAAGTTCGCAGATGCGACGCGTCCGCGTGGATCACGCGTTCGCGTCACCTAGCGTCAGGGCAACTATGGCATATTATATATCAAATCGAAGCCCCGAACGTTAGCTTTCCAATGCAACTGGAACCGCGTCGTTTGGACCTCTGTAGCTAAAGTTATAGCCATTTGAGTGCGAAGAGGTCAGGCTGGATAGCTTAGCAATTTCTCCAACTTCTTGTATTCCTTCTACTTTTGCATGCTTCCTTTCCATCCTCTGAGTCATTCCTGCCCTGTAACCTCTGAAATCACTTAACACACATATCAAGGCATCTAATGGTGATAAGAGAGGATTAATATTAGCAATATAAAGGCCAAAGAAGCATGTTTTCAATCAAGGCACATAATTAGGAAGGCAAATATAAAACCATGCATATAGTATGAATAAGTGTGTAAAGAGTTGATAAAAACTACTCAATTGAGCACAAGATAAAGCATGAAATAGAGGTTTATCAGTCACCAAGAACCTTCCTTGCATCTCCTCCATTATTTGGCTCAGCTGCCATATCTATGTTTTTGGCTTCTTGTTCGAATAGCTCTGTGAGGTTTCCTCCGAAATGTTATGCTTTAACTTGTTGTAAACGCTTCCTTAGGGTCCTCTCAGGTTCAGGATCAAGATCTAAGAGAAGTTCTTTATCCCTGTTCCTGCTCATAAACAAGAAAGAAGAAGAATGGGAGCTCTATATCCAAGAATAGAGGACTTTATGTGAGATGTGAAGAAGAAAGAAGAATGAAGATAGAGGAAGGAGATGAAGAATTCGAATAAAAGGGAAGAAGGATTCGAAAATTAAGAAGTAAAAAGAGAAACCAGAATTAAAATATTTTTGTTTTTATTTTATTTATTAATTTAATTAAAAAATAAATGCAAATTAATTAAAAAGATTTGAAAATTAAATGATGATTTTCGAAAAAGAAGAGAGAGAAATAGATGAGAAGAGAGATGAATTAGTTAGGAAGTTTTGAAAAAGAAGAGAGAGAAAATAAGTAACTACTTAAGAAAGATTTGAAAATAAGATAAGATTTGAAAAAGATTTGAATTTGAAATTTGAAATTTGAATTTTGAATTTTGAATTTTAAAATTTAAAATTTGATAATTGAAATTGAATTAAGATAATATAAGATTTTGAAAATTGAATTTTAAAATTTGAATTTAAAACAAGATAAGATAAAGATTTGAAAAAGATTTGATTTTGAAATTTAATGAAAGATAACAAAAAATAAGATAAAGATTTGAAAAAGTTTTGAATTTTAAATTTTAAAAGAAAGATAAGATAAGATAGAATTACAATTAAAAGAAAAGATTTTAAAAGATTTTAAAAAGATAAGATTTGAAATTTGAAATTTGAAATTAAGATAAGATAAGATTTTGATTTTGAAATTAAAATTTGAAATTTCTTGTAAAGATTTTTGAAAATAATTTTGAAATAAAGATAGAAAAGATATTTTTTATTTTTGAATTAATGAAGAAAGAGAAAAACAACCAAAAGACACCAAACTTAAAATTTTTAGATTTAAGACACAAAGTTTTCAAAAATTTGAAAGAGAAAAATAACCAAAAAATACCAAACTTAAAAATTTTAAGATCAAAACAAGAAAAGAAACAAGAACAACTTGAATACCAAGAAGAAACATAAAGAACAATTTCAAAAATTCAAAGCAACTAAAGAACAACTAAAGGACACCAAACTTAAAATTTTAAAAGCCAAGACACTAATTTTTCGAAATTTGCATAAAAAACACCAAAAAACATCAAATTTATAGATATTGAAATCAAATAAAAGAAAGTAACAAGAACAATTTTCTAAAAACTCAAGAAAAGATAGACCAAAAGTACCAAAGGGACCAAGATAAAAAGAGACACCAAATGTAAGGATTGAAACAAGACTCAAACAAAAGACACTTTTTTTGAATTTTTTTTTTTTTGAAAAAGAACTAAGAAAATTCGAAATTTAACAAGAACAAAAATAAAGACTCAAACAAAAAGATAAAAGATCAAAAAAAAAATTTTTGAAAAATTTTTGATTTTCTTTTCGAAAAAGGGAAACAAAAGACTCAAACAAAATTAAAAAGTACCTAATCTAAGCAACAAGATAATCCGGTTGCTTATCAAATCCAAACAATCCCTGGCAACGGCGCCAAAAACTTGGTGCGTGAAATAAGAACTCGCACAACTGAACCAGCAAGTGCACTGGGTCGTCCAACTGATACCTGAGGTGAGTCAGGCTCAATCCCACGGAGATTGTTGTTTTGAATCAAGTTATGGACACCTTGTAAATTTTAGTCAGGCGATTATAAAAGATAGTTTGTTGAGATAAATGCATAAAATAGGAATAGGGATGAAATTACTTAATTTGAGTGAAAACATTGATAAGAGAACGGTTGAAGCTTCGGAGATGCTTCATTCTTCTTGCTTCAACCTTTCCTACTGTCTTTCTCCAACTGTGAGTGATCCCTTCCATGGCAGGATGTAAGTGATCAACGCGGGTTTAATGGCCGCCAATCTTCCTCCCTCAGGCTGAACGCCAGGTTTAGTATGCGCTCAATCTGAATGAGGGTGAAGCTCCTACAGTTCATTCCCTTGATGATCCTACTCAAAATGCCACAGATAATGTCGAATCTTCTAGATCAGAGAATGCTGCGCCTTTGGTTCTAGCCTCTACTACAAAGACTCTAATCTCTCCATACCTCGGCTGAACTGGTGTCTCAAAAAGTCCCCAACGAAGTTGTGGATTAGCCATCTAAGAGATGTATAATCAAGCTGGTAGTTCAGTGATCTCTGGTTAAGGACTCACACTGAATCCATGTAGAATGAAGATGAGTGTCACGGATCATTCCATTCATAAGGTTGAAGAATGAAGATACATCTTAGAATTGAGTCACACACGAATTGAATAGAATATTTGTACTTTTATTAATCCATGAAAATCAGTAGAACTCCTAACTTTAATCTAAGAAGTTTAGTGACTCATGTTGATAGAAAAATATAATAATAAACGTGAAAGTGGGCAAGAATTCTTAATAAAAGTGAACTCTTGTCTATATATATTAATCTAATGACTAATGAGTCAAACGTAACTGGATACTCCAAAATGTTATGTTCTTCCACAGTAGATGAAAATCATGAAATATATGTTGCAAATTTCATTAGTCATGATATGTATTAATGCATCTATCTCTCCTTAGAGGACCCCCACGTAAATTTGATGGCCCCTAGCTACTTCATCATTTTCCATTTAATATATATACACTTTAATTAGATAAACGCCATTCACTAATTAATTTCATCAAAAGTACTCATTTTTCCTTTTGGCTCCCCCTACTTTCACAAGTTCTGGATTGGGATTCATATGCTAGCTAGCTAGTGCATCTCCTACAACAATGTTGCTTAAACCATTTAGTTCCAAATTATATGTAGTTGAGAGCATAATTGTTAGACTATTACATATGAGTAACATACCAAATGAGTCCGATCTCCAATAAATTTTTAGTCAAAAAATTTAATCCTCGATAAATTTTAATCACGAAATTAGTCTCTAACTTTCTTATTTTTTTAGACATATCAATCTTCATGTTAAAATTTGATAAAAAAAAAATAAGGGTTATATTTTTTCGTCTTTAAAGTTCTAGACCAAAATAAAAATCGTTCCTGACTTTTTTTAGTTACTAAAATCATCCTCAACGTTACAAAACATTATAAAATCGTCCTTTTGTCCATAAACAATATTTTATGGATAATTTTTTCCTTAAACAAAAATGAAAAAACCCTCCCTACCCTCACCACTAACCTCCATCATCATCACCATTACTACATATCTCTTTCTCCCTTATTTTATTGCCATCACCACTTCCACCATAACCAGCACATCTTCTTTTTTCCTATTTTCAATTCATCATTCTAAATCACTACCATCCACTCACTGTCCCCAACCCTTTTTTTTTCACTTGAACAATTTTCTTTGTGCAACAATTCAACAACAACAACAATAACAATAATTACACAGAAATTTCAAATTAAGGTGATTTTTCAACAGTCACCCCCAAACCCCACACATCACATAAAACTTCACTTCATCATTCTAAAATAATCAAACTTCAATAGAGTGAATTGAAGAAATCCAAGTTCAGAAACAAAAAACACCATACCTCAACCGTGGAGAACGAAATTGAAAGGCATCAAACATTGGAGAGGAAATTGATTATTGGTGCACGAAATTGCGATCATCAACAATGGCGCCAAAGACTTGGTGCTCTCAAACGTGAATCACACTTTGTCACAACTTCGCACAACTAACCAGCAAGTGCACTGGATCGTCCAAGTAATAAACCTTACGTGAGTAAGGGTCGATCCCACGGAGATTGTCGGCTTGAAGCAAGCTATGGTCACCTTGTAAATCTCAGTCAGGCGGATTCAAATGGTTATGGTGAACTGACAATAAAAATATAATTAAAATATAAACTAGGATAGAGATACTTATGTAATTCATTGGTGAGAATTTCAGATAAGCATATAGAGATGCTTTCGTTCCTCCTGAACCTCTGCTTTCCTGCTGTCTTCATCTAATCATTCCTACTCCCTTCCATGGCAAGCTGTATGTAGGGCATCACCGTTGTCAATGGCTACATCCCATCCTCTCTGTAAAAATGGTCCAATGCGCTGTCACTGCATGGCTAATCATCTATCGGTTCTCGATCATACTGGAATAGGATTTACTATCCTTTTGCGTCTGTCACTACGCCCAGCACTCGCGAGTTTGAAGCTCGTCACAGCCATCCCTTCCCAGATCCTACTCGGAATACCACAGACAAGGTTTAGACTTTTCGGATCTCGGGAATGGCCATCCATGGGTTCTAACTTATACCACGAAGACTCTAATATCTCGGACTCGGTCCCCTGTATTAGATATTTAAGAGATACTCATTCTGTCTCGTCTTCATGTAAAACGGAAGTGGTTGTCAGGCACGCGTTCATAGGTGAGAATAGTGATGAGCGTCACATAATCATCACTTTCATCATGTTCTTGGGTGCGAATGAATATCTTAGAATAGGAATAAGCTTGAATTGAATAGAAAAATAATAGTACTTTGCATTAATACTCAAGGAACAGTAGAGCTCCACACCTTAATCTATGGTGTGTAGAAACTCTACCGTTGAAAATACATAAGAACAAGGTCTAGGCATGGCTGAATGGCCAGACCCTATGATCTAAGAACTAAACGTCCCAAGATGTTCCCCAAAGATGTAAATACAATAGTAAAAAGTCCTATTTATACTAAACTAGTTACTAGGGTTTACAGAAATGAGTAAATGATGCAGAAATCTACTTCCGGGGCCCACTTGGTGTGTGCTTGGGCTGAGCATTGAGATTTACACGTGTAAAGACTTCTCTTGGAGTTGAACGCCAGTTTGTAACCTGTTTCTGGCATTTAACTCCACTTTGCAACCTGTTTCTGGCGTTTAACTCCAGAATAGGGTAGGAAGCTGGCGTTGAACGCCAGTTTGCATCGTCTAAACTCGGGCAAAGTATGGACTATTATATATTGCTGGAAAGCCCTGGATATCTACTTTCCAACGCAATTAAGAGAGCGCCATTTGGAGTTCTATTGCTCCAGAAAATCCACTTTGAACGCAGGGAGGTCAGAATCCAACAACATCTGCAGTCCTTCTTCAGCCTCTGAATCTGACTTTTGCTCAGGTCCCTCAATTTCAGCCAGAAAATACCTGAAATCACAGAAAAACACACAAACTCATAGTAAAGTCCAGAAATGTGATTTTTATTTAAAAACTAATAAAAATATACTAAAAACTAACTAAATCATACTGAAAACTATGTAAAAACAATGCCAAAAAGCGTATAAATTATCCGCTCATCACAACACCAATCTTAAATTGTTGCTTGTCCCCAAGCAACTGAAAATCAAATAGGATAAAAATAAGAAAATATACTATAAATTCCAAAATATCAATGAAACTTAGCTCCAATCAGATGAGCGGGACTAATAGCTTTTTGCCTCTTGAATAGTTTTGGCATCTCACTTTATCCATTGAAGTTCAGAATGATTGGCATCTATAGGAACTCAGAATTCAGATAGTGTTATTGATTCTCCTAGTTCAGTATGTTGATTCTTGAACACAGCTACTTTATGAGTCTTGGCCGTGGCCCTAAGCATTTTGTTTTCCAGTATTACCACCGGATACATAAATGCCACAGACACATAACTGGGTGAACCTTTTCAGATTGTGACTCAGCTTTGCTAAAGTCCCCAATTAGAAGTGTCCAGGGTTCTTAAGCACACTCTTCTTTTTGCTTTGGACCTCGACTTTAACCGCTCAGTCTCAAGTTTTCACTTGACACCTTCACGCCACAAGCACATGGTTAGGGACAGCTTGGTTTAGCCGCTTAGGCCAGGATTTTATTCCTTTAGGCCCTCCTATCCACTGATGCTCAAAGCCTTGGATCCTTTTTATTACCCTTGCCTTTTGGTTTTAAGGGCTATTGGCTTTTTGCTCTTGCCTTTTGGTTTTAAGAGCTTTTGGCTTTTTCTGCTTGCTTTTTCTTTTTCTTTTTTTTTTCGCCATTTTTCTTTTCTCTTTTTTTTCTGCAAGCTTTTGTATTCACTGCTTTTTCTTGCTTCAAGAATCATTTTTATGATTTTTCAGATCATCAAATAACATGTCTCCTTTTTCATCATTCTTTCAAGAGCCAACATATTTAACATTCATAAACAACAATTTCAAAAGACATATGCACTGTTCAAGCATTCATTCAGAAAATAAAAAGTATTGTCACCACATCAAAATAATTAAACTAGTTTCAAGGATGAATTCGAAACCATGTACTTCTTGTTCTTTTGTTTTTAGAACAGTTTTCATTTTAAGAGAGGTGATGGATTCATAGGACATTCATAACTTTAAGGCATAGACACTTAAACACTAATGATCATGTAATAAGACACAAACATAAACATAAAGCATAGTAAATGAAAAACAGAAAAATAAGAACAAGGAGATTAAGGAACGGGTCCACCTTAGTGAGGGTGGCGTCTTCCTCTTCTTGAAGAACCAATGGTGCTCTTGAGCTCCTCTATGTCTCTTCCTTGTCTTTGTTGCTCCTCCCTCATAGCTCTTTGGTCTTCTCTAATCTCATGGAGGATGATGGAGTGCTCTTGGTGCTCCATCCTTAGTTGTCCCATGTTGGAACTTAATTCTCCTAGGGAGGTGTTGATTTGCTCCCAATAATTCTGTGGAGGAAAGTGCATCCCCTGAGGCATCTCAGGGATTTTATGGTAAAGAATTTTCTCATGCTCTTGTTGAGGTCCATGATCTCTTGTTTGCTCCATCCTTTTCTTAGTGATGGGCTTATCCTCTTCAATAAGGATGTCTCCCTTTATGTCAATCCCAGCCGAGTTGCATAGGTGGCAAATAAGGTGAGGAAAGGCTAACCTTGCCAGAGTGGATGACTTGTCAGCCACCTTGTAGAGCTCTTGAGGTATAATCTCATGAACCTCTACTTCCTCCCCAATCATGATACTATGGATCATGATGGCCCGGCCTATAGTAACTTCAGACCGGTTGCTAGTAGGAATGATTGAGCGTTGAATAAACTCCAACCATCCTCTAGCTACAGGCTTAAGGTCCAGTCTTCTCAATTGAACCGACTTGCCTCTTGAGTCAATTTTCCATTGAGCTCCTTCCACACATATGTCCATGAGGACTTGGTCCAACCTTTGATCAAAGTTGACACTTCTAGTGTAGGGGCGTGCGTTTTCTTCCATCATTGGCAAGTTGAACGCTAGCCTTACATTTTCCGAACTGAAATCTAAGTATTTCCCCCAAACCATGGTAAGCCAATGCTTTGGATTCGGGTTCACACTTTGATCATGGTTCCTAGTGATCCATGCATTTGCATAGAACTCTTGAACCATTAAGATCCCGACTTGTTGAATGGGATTGGTGAGAACTTCCCAACCTCTTCTTTAGATCTCAAGTCAGATCTCTGGATACTCATTCTTTTTGAGCTTGAAAGGAACCTCAGGGATCACTTTCTTCTTGGCCACAACTTCATAGAAGTGGTCTTGATAGACCTTTGAGATGAATCTCTCCATCTCCTATGACTCAGAGGTGGAAGCAATTGCCTTCCCTTTCCTCTTTCTTGAGGATTCTCTGGCCTTATGTGCCATTGATGGTTATGGAAAAATAAAAAGCAATGCTTTTTACCACACCAAACTTAAAATGTTTGCTCGTCCCCGAGCAAAAGAAGAAAGAAAGAAGGAGAAGAAGAAAAAGGAGGAGGAGATGGAGGGAGAAGGTGTATTCGGCCAAGGGGGAGAAGAGAGGGTTGTGTTGTGTGAAAATGAAGAAGGAATGAGGGGTTTATATAGGAGTGGGGGAGGGATTAGGGTTTGGGCATTAGGGTTGGGTTTGGGAGGGAAAAGATTTTGAATTTTGTAGGTAGGTGGGGTTTATGGGAAAGAATGGATGGATGTGAATGGTGAAGAGGTGATGGGGAAGAGTGATTGAGGTGATTGGTGAAGAGTATTTGGAGAAGAGAGATATGAAGAAGGTGTGAAAAGGAGAGAAGAAGGTGGTGGGGATCCTGTGGAGTCCATAGATCCTGTGGGGATCCTATGAGGTCCACAGATCCAGTGGGGCCAAGGACTTAACATCCCTGCTCCAATTAGGCGTGTAAAACGCCCTTGCTGTGCAATCCTGGCGTTTAACGCCAGACTGCTACCTGTTTCTGGCGTTAAACGCCCAAATGTAGCCTGTTTCTGGCGTTTAACGCTAGGTAGATGCTTGTTTCTGGCGTTAAACGCCAGACAGATGCTTGTTTCTGGCGTTTAAACGGCAGAATGCTCCTCCTCCAGGGTGTGCTGTTTTTAATGCTGTTTTTCATTCTGTTTTTGATTTTTCAGCAGTTTTTGTGACTCCACATGATCATCAACCTAATAAAACACGAAAATAACAATAAAAATAAAATAGACATAATTAAATAACATTGGGTTGCCTCCCAACAAGCGCTTCTTTAATGTCAATAGCTTGACAGTGAGCTCTCATGGAGCCTCACGGATGTTCAGAGCATTGTTGGGACCTCCCAATACCAAACTTAGAGTTTGAATGTGGGGGTTCAACACCAAACTTAGAGTTTGGTTGTGGCCTCCCAACACCAAACTTAGAGTTTGACTGTGGGGGCTTTGGTTGACTCTGCAGTGAGAGAAGCTTTTCATACTTCCTGTCCATGGTTACAGAAGGAGATCCTTGAGTTTTAAACACAAGGTTGTCCTCATTCAGTTGGAGGACCAACTCTCCTCTGTCCACATCAATCACAGCTCTTGCTGTGGCTAGGAAGGGTCATCCAAGGATGATGGATTCATCCTCATCCTTCCCAGTGTCTAGGATTATGAAATCAGCAGGGATGTAAAGGCCTTTAACCTTTACTAGCACGTCCTCTACTAGTCCATAAGCCTGTTTTCTTGAGTTGTCTGCCATCTCTAATGAGATTTTGGCAGCTTGCACCTCAAAGATCCCAAGTTTCTCCATTACAGAGAGTGGCATTGATCCCAGGTCACACAAAACCTTCTCAAAGGTCATGGTGCCTATGTTACAGGGAATTAAGAATTTACCAGGATCCTGTTTCTTTTGAGGTAAATTCTGCCTATCCAATGCATTTAGTTTATTGGTGAGCAAGGGACGTTCATCTTTCCAAGTCTCATTGCCAAATAATTTGGCATTCAGCTTCATGATTGCACCAAGGTACTTAGCAACTTGCTCTTCAGTGACATCTTCATTCTCTTCAGGAGAAGAATACTCATTAGAGCTCATGAAGGGCAGAAGGAGGTTTAATAGAATCTCTATGGTCTCTAGATGAGCCTCATATTCCTTTTGGTTCCTCAAAGGGAAACTCCTTATTGGTCACTAAACGTCCCAGGAGGTCTTCCTCACTAGGATTCACGTTCTCCCCCTCCCTTATAGGTTCGGCCATGATGGTCAAATCAATGGCTTTGCACTCTCTCTTGGAATTTTCTTCTGTATTGCTCGGGAGAGTACTAGGAGGAGTTTCAGTTACTCTTTTACTTAGCTGGCCCACTTGTGCCTCCAAACTTATAATGGAGGACCTTGTTTCATTCATGAAACTTAAAGTGGCCTTAGATAGATCAGAGACTATATTTGCTAAGCTAGATGGATTCTGCTCAGAATTCTCTGTCTGTTGCTGAGTGGATGATGGAAAAGGTTTGCTATTGCTAAACCTGTTTCGTCCACCATTATTAAAGCCTTGTTGAGGCTTTTGTTGATCCTTCTGATAAACCCATATTTTATGATATATTTTGTGCTTAGTTTGAGTGATTTATTCAATCCTTCACCCACTTATTCATATTAATTGCATAGTTTTACTTTCCCTTCCTCATTGTGTGATGTATGTGAAAAACATGTGTTCCTATGCTTTAAAACTAATTATTTTAATTACCTTTAATTCCATTAGATGCCGTGACTAGCGTGTTGAGTAGTTTCAGATCTTCTAAGGCAGGAATGACTTAAAGGATGGAAAGGAAACATACAAAAATGGAAGGAAAGCACAAAACGGAGGGTTCTAAAGAAACTGGCATCCACGCGATCGCATGGGCGACGCGGACGCATGCCAAGCGCGAATCAACAGTGACGCGGCCGCATGACTGACGCGACCGCGTGACAAGAAAAGCTCAGAATGACGCGACCACGTGACCCACGCGGACGCGTGACAGAGGCCACGCACCAGAAATTGCAGAAAACGCTCCCAGCGATTTCTGAAGCCCTTTTTGGCCCAAATCCAAGTCCAGAAGGCATAGACCAGAGGTTATGAAGTGAGGGAATGCATCCATTCAGGGAGAGACGACTTTAGTTTAGTTTTCATGAGTTAGATTTAGTTTGGAGAGAAGTTCTCTCCTCTCTCTTAGGATTAGGATTTAGGATTTCTCTTAATTCGGGAGTAACTCTCGATCCCAGGTTTAATGTTCCTTTACTTCAAGCTTCTCTTTCACTTTTATTCACTACTTTAGTTGATTATTTACTTTTGCAATTTAATTTATGAATTCTTCCATGTTACAGATTATTATTTTGGATTAATGTTATTTGAGGTATTTCAGTTAATATTGCTTTCTTTTATTTATTAGTTACAATTATTCCCAATCTGAAGACATTCTTATTCCAGTAGATTTACTTTTCTTCTTTTGGTTTTGGTTAAGAAATCAGTAACTCAGGAGTTATCAAACTCAAACATGCTTGATAATTGTTATCTTTGTTAATTGAATTGAGCTTCAAGAATCCCAATCTTTTCTTAGAAAATAAAATAGGATCCGAAGATCAATCCAATTAATCCCTTGACCTTCCTTTATCTTAGTAAAGGTTAACAAAGCGGAATTAAGATTCAATTCTCATCGTCATTGATAAGGATAGCCAGGATAGGACCTCTAGTTTCTCATATCTTGCCAAAAGTTTATTTACAGTTATTTATTTATTTTACTTGCCATTTAAATTGCTTGTTCTTCATTTACTTTATTCGCTAATTAAACTATTCACTTCTCATTCTCAAAACCCCAATTTACAATCCCCATAGCCAATAATAAGAACATACTTCCCTGCAGCTCCTTGAGAAGACGACCCGAGGTTTGAATACTTTGGTTATCAATTTATTTAGGGGTTTGTTACTTGTGACAACCAAAACATTTGTACGAAGGGATTTCTATTGGTTTAGAAACTATATCTACAACGCAACTATTTTTATAAAATTCTTTACCGGCAAAAATCCCAACGTCAAAATGGCGCCGTTGCCAAGGAGCTGCAATCGTGTGCCTTATTATTGGTTATTGTAAATATTCTTCTTTTACTTGTTTATCTGTTTTTATTTTCCCCTTTTATTTTCATCAGCTACTATGAATTCTCACCCCTTTCGCTTTGAGTTTGGTTCTAATGTTATTGAAAGGAATGAAAGTTATAATAGGAATATGCATCAAGGTCAGAGCAATCAAAGATGGATGGAGCCAAGAGGATCTGATCAACCCTTTAGGCAACAACACCCTCCAAGATATCATGGACAAAGACCATTCTACAATGCATACCAAGCAAATAGACATGGTGGACAACCTTGTAACTACCAACAAGCCCCACTACGTGCTTATAGGCCATCCTCTCAACATAACTTCGAACCACCACGCTCACAAGCTTCTTTTCACCATTCACCACCACATGATCCCCATTTACCCCAGTTCCAATCCAATCACTCCCAAACACCACCACTTCCCCATGTACCACGTCCAAATCTATCACCCCGAGAATCAGAGATTCGCCTCAAGGAAACAGCAGATCAACTTCAAACAACCATTCGTCAACTGGAGCAAGCAATAAGTCAATTACTTGCCAGACGTTTGAACATTCAAGGACCTCCCACGACACCATGTGGACAGTCTAATGAAGAGCGTAGCATGAAGGAAACACTAGAAACTCCAGTGGACAAGACAGAGCATGGCTTCGTACTGGAACAAGTAGAAGAAGCTGTCATTATTGAAGAAGAAGAGTTTGTTGAAAACTTAGGAGATGCTGAACTTCCATGGGAAGCCAGAGTTGTGGAAAATTCTGTCAAGGATGTTACAATTGATGCTAAGGAGGATTGTGCGCAATCCCCAAGGCAGGTATTTCCTGAAGAACTAGACAGAATAATCCAAAAAGCAAGTTTCCTTGATGATGATAATGAACTTGCATCTGCAAGTGAATTCTCTGAGATCGAAGAATCTTCCCCAAGCGAATACGAAGATGATACGGAGGTAGATTTCTCTCAACCTCCAGTCTATGACACAAGTGATGAGGAGGACATAGATGGCTTTGATCAAGACATGGAAACATTTGAAGAATCTTGCAAAGAAGTGGAGAATTTCACAGAAGAGCACAAGGGAGTAGAACTCACAGAACCACTAGAACCACCTACCCCAAGGCCATTACCACCCAATACAAGCTTCAAGTGGGTACAATCCTTAACTTTTAACTGTATTTTTCCACTTGAATATGGTTTGCTTGAAACAGATGGCCAGCTTAGAGATCTCTGTGGCTTTAAGAGTAAAAGGGAAATGGCTCGTACTCAGAGCTGGTGCACAAGGTTCAACAACGTTCCACGTTTCAACTTGAAGTGCACGGATTGGCATCATGATCAACCGGATGGATCTCGAAAAACGTTTAGCTATCCTGGTGAGAATCTAATCTCAAAACCACCCAGATGGAAAAGTATAGATCAAAACGGAGGCAGATTTAAAAGCAAAATTTGGGATCCTAGAATCTATGCTAACATTCGTCACCCCGGGAGTCTGAGAATCTGTTTGAAGCTGCTTAGAAGCTTCACGTGCCTAGTTTGGGACCCCGGAGGCTATTGGCATTCCAAGCATTGGTGGAGATTTCTGGATGAATTTAAGCATAAGCCGCCATAACAAGAAGCTCATCCAATGTCCAACTTAAGGACTTTAACTAAAAGTGCTAGGTGGGAGACAACCCACCATGGTATGATCGTTCATTTTTCAATTTTTATTTCGTTTTGTTTATTTTCAAGTGTTATTTTATTTTATAATATTGAACCTGGAATTTTGCATCGCATTCATATTAATCATTGCATTCTGTATACTGCATAAAAAAAAGAAGAGAAGAAGGTGCTCCACGCGACTGCATCATCCATGCGATCGCGTCAAATGGCGTAAAACATTACCCACGCGACCGCGTCATCCACGCGGCCGCGTGACCTGGAGATCGGCGTAAAGATCCAACGTCCAGAAAGTTAGGCTGGAATCGTGCGGCCATTGTGCGTTTCGCACAATTGACCCACGCGATCGCGTCACTCATGCGATCGCGTCACTTGCACAATACCAATCCCACGCGATCGCATGAGCGACGCGATCGCGTCGCATGGATTGCATCACACCCCAAAAAGAGACAGAGAGTTGCGCTGAAACGATGATGGATTTGTGCGTTTAGCACAAATTCCAGTGACGCGATCGCATGCCCCAGGCGATCGCGTCATTCACTCTATTTGCCCTCCACACGATCGCGTCATCCACGCGATCGCGTCACACCCTTTTTCGATCCAGCCACTCTTTTTGCCCTCCACGCAATCGCGTCATTTATGCGATCGCGTCACACCATTTTTTCGCTCCAGCCACGCGACCGCGTCCCCCACGCGGCCGCGTGGATTCAAATTTATAACCCCCCAGCCACGCGAACCCTACCAGTCGCGCCCCCCCAAACCTTTCTTCTCCCTCTCTTCTCCTCCAATCCAACCATCACCACCCAGCCACCACCACGCCACCGCCGACCACCGCCGACCACCCAGATCCCGCCGCCACCCACCCCCTTCCTCCTTCCCCCTTCTTTCTTCTTCTTCCTTCTCCTCCCTCCCTCCAACACCACTGCCCCCTTCCACGACCACCACCCACCGCCGCCGGTCCATCCCAGCCACGCCCCCCATCCGCCACCCACCCCTTCCCCTCTTTCCCCCTACCCCTATTACCCCTACTTTCCCTCCTTGCCCCTCCAAACAGCATCACCGTCACCGGGCCGCCTTTCTCCGCCTCGCCAGACGCCGTCACCACCATTCCCAGCCACCTTTCTGCCCATTCTCCCTAGTTCGCCTACCAGGTTCTGCCGAACGCCAACATTTTATCCTTTCATCGTTGGTTCCTATTTTCTGTTATTGTTCATCTTTACGCTAGTTAGATATGCATGTTGTAGGGATTTTAGGATGTTAGGTAGCCTAGGATGTGGTTAGTGGATTTAGGTCTGTTTAATTGCACTGTTCTTGTTTCTTGTTTCTTTATTTTCGCAATTCTACTGATGATGTGCTGTTAGTTTTCTTCATATGATATAATTTCTTGTTTCATGCTGCTCTTTACTCTGAATTTTCATGTTTATATTCCTTATATGTAAGTACAGCTTTAATTTTGATTCATATGAACTATTTGACTGCTGTTTATTTTCCGGGACAATCCAATTTTAGCCGGAATACTGTCCAAATTTCTATAAAATGTTTCCATTCATGTTTTGGTTTTGCCATTTTGAAATCTATTTTACTCTGCTTTAACCAAACCATTCATGAATGCCCGGGCAAGTTTTTTTATCCTTTTTGATTTCCTGGTTCCTACACTACATTTTTTATGTTTGATTCCAAATTTCTGCTTTCTCTGTATCTATTTGAGTCATCATCAAACTGTTTTACTTATTTGGATATGAGTTACTTATCGCTTCTAATTTTGAATACTTGTTACTAGGAATATTTTCATTATGCCACTTACTTTAACCCACTTCTACTAACTCACTAATTTTCACTTCCTAAACTCTTTTTCAATTCTAACCAACCTAACCTTTCAAAAAACTTCTTTTCTGATTTTCTTTCACTTTCTCTTAACATTCTAACCAAGGCATGATGTTTATTTTTCTATTTCACATGAATTCTATTCCATTTTGGATTGTAAATTCTTCTTTTCGAACTTTTAACTCCTATTCAATCCTTAATGCACATTTACTTAGCTCATATTCATTACTCTCCTGCTCCTTTGCCACTATGTGCTTCTTTTGTTAATTGCCTCCTTGTTTTCCTGTTTTTATTATATCCTTGAATTCTGTTTTTCAGGATGTCGGACTCCCACAGAAAAGGGAAAGCAAAGGCAACAACTGGCAAACGAAAAAGAGGAGAAGCCTCTATGTCTATCATAGATCTCATGCATGATGCCTCCTTGCGGGAGAAAAATTTTACCCCGCAGGAGAAGGCCGACCAGCTAATCCCTGCTACTGATCCAGTAAAGTTTGCAAACCGATACTGTGAGCTGAGGTATCCGGTGTTTGCAACCTCTAGGAACCTATACTTGGAGAGGACTCTGAAGATCCCAGAAAAACTCCAGCAATACACCTCTGACCAGATCAAACAAAGAGGCTGGTTCTTCCTGGAGAGACCTCTGACTGAGGTCAATGCATCTTGGGTTAGAGAATTCTACTGCAATTACTTCAAGACTTCCCTAGATGCAGTGAACCTCAGAGAGAAGCAAATTCTGGTTACTGAAGAGGCCACTGAGGATGTTTTGAAGCTTCTGCCTAAGACTGATCAGTTGGATGGTTATCAGAAAGCTGAGGAAGACATACGCTTTATGCGATTTGATTGGGATGCAGTAAAGGCCCGGATAGCCCTTGACCCAACCGTTCCTTGGATTATGGGTCAGAACACCACCATGCCAAAGGAAATCAAGCGCATTTACCTGAATGATGAGGCTCGGCTATGGCATCAGATACTTAGCAACTTCATTATGCCGAGTACTCACGAGACTGAGATACCAGCCGCTATGATCACCTTCCTATGGTGTGTGATGGAGGGTAAGGACCTGTACCTGCTACGCTTTATCCGGTTCTACATGGCCAAGGTCCACGTCTGAGGCACTCTTCCCTTTCCATATTTGATCACACAGCTAGGCCGTCGAGCTGACGTGCCATGGGAGGATGCTGATGAGAGGCCACCTGCTGCAGAATGCAAGAAGATTATCCCGCACAGTAGGAACTTTCTGGCCTTGGGCTACAGACCTCCATTCCTCACTGCTCCTGGTGACACTGCCACACCATCTGCCGGCCCCTCTTCCTCTACAGCTACACCTGCCACCACCACTGCACCTCCACTTGCCCCAGAGCCCATCTATCATCTAGTGCACCGCCTGTTTCGACGGCTTGACCAGATAGAGCGTCGCAACAAGCGACGCTATGAGCACCTAAAGCTGATGATACGATCTGGCGACATCTCCTCCGAGCCTGACACACCATCCGAGGCATCTGACGAGGAGGCGGATGATCCCGAGGCAGAGACCCATCCACAGAGCGAGGCAGAGCAGGCAGGCACCCAGCAGGCAGCACACCATCAAGAGGCTCCGCCTCAGATTCAGGCTGTAGATCCTGAGATCCCTCTTCAGTCAGCACCTCCTCCACAGCAGTCAGACCCTCAGATCACCACCTCAGAGACCCCAGCTACCCGTCCTTCCAATGATGACACCCCTTCACACACTGCTTGACTGAGCATCAGGGACGATGCTACATTTTAAGTGTGGGGAGGTCGCCATCTCTGGCATTCTTTTTTTGGTGAACCACTACATACTCTTTTTATTTATTTTGCTATTTTTCTGTATTTTTCTTTTTATTTCTATTTTGCAGTACTTATTGGTATGCGAAATTGTTACTCAGGTTGTGAATTATTGTTCGAAATTGATTCCCTGGCGTGGCACCAAAAACGGATGCACAGAACCATGGTCTAAACATATCTTCACAACTTCGCATAACTAACCAGCAAGTGCACTGGGTCGTCCAAGTAATAAACCTTACGTGAGTAAGGGTCGATCCCACGGAGATTGTTGGTATGAAGCAAGCTCTGGTCACCTTGTAAATCTCAGTCAGGCGGATATAAAATAGTTATGGAGTTTTCGAAATTAATACTAAAATAAGGATAGAAATACTTATGTAAATCATTGGTGAGAATTTCAGATAAGCGTATGGAGATGCATTCATTCCTCTGAACCTCTGCTTTCCTGTTGTCTTCATCCAATCAGTCTTACTCCTTTCTATGGCTGGCTTTGTGTAAGGATGTCACCGGTGCCAACGGCTACTTTCAATCCTCTCGAGAAAATGGTCCAAATGCTCTGTCACAGCACGGCTAATCGTCTGGAGGCATCACCCTTATCGTTGGTTGCATCCTATTCCTCTCTGTGAAAATGGTCCGATGCGCTGTCACTGTATGGCTAATCATCTTGGAGGTTCTCGATCATACTGGAATAGAATTTACTATCCTTTTGCGTCTGTCACTACGCCCAGCACTTGCGAGTTTGAAGTTCGTCACAGTCATTCAATCCCAGAGTCCTACTCAGAATACCACAGACAAGGTTTAGACTTTCCGGACTCTCATGAATGCCGCCATCAATCTAGCTTATACCACGAAGATTCTGATTAAGAGATCTAAGAGATATTCATTCAATCTAATGTAGAACGGAAGTGGTTGTCAGGCACGCGTTCATAGGGAATGATGATGATTGTCACGTTCATCACATTCAGGTTGAAGTGCGAATGAATATCTTAGAAGCAAAATAAGATGAATTGAATAGAAAACAGTAGTACTTTGCATTAATCTTTGAGGAACAGCAGAGCTCCACACCTTAATCTATGGAGTGTAGAAACTCTACCATTGAAAATACATAAGTGATAATGGAGTTCATTGGTCTCGGCCCCAGAGGGGAACCGGAGTAACCAAGACTGTGAATACAATGATAAAAAGTTCTATTTATAATAAACTAGTCACTAGGGTTTACAGGAGTAAGTAATTGATGCATAAATCCACTTTTGGGGCCCACTTGGTGTGTGCTTGGGCTGATCTTGAAGTCTACACGTGGAGAGGTCATTCTTGGAGTTGAACGCCAGCTTTTGTGCCATTTTGGGCGTTGAACTCCACTTTGCAACTTGTTTCTGGCGCTGGACGCCAGAATTGGGCAAAGAGCTGGTGTTGAACGCCAGTTTGCATCATCTAAACTTCGGAAAAGTATGGACTATTATACATTGCTGGAAAGCCCTGGATGTCTACTTTCCAACGCAATTGGAAGCGCGCCAGTTTGAGTTCTGTAGCTCCAGAAAATTTATTTTGAGTGCAGGGAGGTCAGAATCCAACAGCATCAGCAGTCCTTCTTCAACCTCTGAATCTGATTTTTGCTCAAGTCCCTCAATTTCAGCCAGAAAATACCTGAAATCATAGAAAAACACACAAACTCATAGTAAAGTCCAGAAATGTGAATTTAACATAAAAACTAATGAAAACATCCCTAAAAGTAACTAGATTCTACTAAAAACATACTAAAAACAATGCCAAAAAGCGTATAAATTATCCGCTCATCACAACACCAAACTTAAATTGTTGCTTGTCCCCAAGCAACTGAAAATCAAGTAGGATAAAAAGAAGAGAATATACTATAAATTCCAAACTATCAATGAAACATAGCTCCAATCAGATGAGCGGGACTTGTAGCTTTTTGCCTCTTGAATAGTTTTGGCATCTCACTTTATCCATTGAGGTTCAGAATGATTGGCATCTATAGGAACTCAGAGTTCAGATAGTGTTATTGATTCTCCTAGTTTAGTATGATGATTCTTAAACACAGCTATTTTATGAGTCTTGGCCGTGGCCCTAAGCACTTTATTTTCCAGTATTACCACCGGATACATAAATGCCACAGACACATAATTGGGTGAACCTTTTCAGATTGTGACTCAGCTTTGCTAAAGTCCCTAATTAGAGGTGTCCAGGGTTCTTAAGCACACTCTTTTTTTGCTTTGGACCTTGACTTTAACCGCTCAGTCTCAAGTTTTCACTTGACACCTACACGCCACAAGCACATGGTTAGGGACAGCTCGGTTTAGCCGCTTAGACCAGGATTTTATTCCTTTAGGCCCTCCTATCCACTGATGCTCAAAGCCTTGGGATCCTTTTTATTTGCCCTTGCCTTTTGGTTTTAAGGGTTATTGGCTTTTTACTCTTGCCTCTTGGTTTTAAGAGCTTTTGGCTTTTTCTGCTTGCTTTTTCTTTCTATTTTTTTCACCTATATTTTTTTTTCTACAAGCTTTGTTCTTTGCTGCTTTTTCTTGCTTCAAGAATCATTTTTATGATTTTTCAGATTATCAAATAACATGTCTCCTAGTCATCATTCTTTCAAGAGCCAACATATTTAACATTCTTAAACAACAACTTCAAAAGACATATGCACTGTTCAAGCATTTATTCAGAAAACAAGAAGCATTGTCTCCACATCAATATAATTAAACTAAGTTCAAGGATAAATTTGAAACTCATGTACTTCTTGTTCTTTTGAATTAAAACATTTTTCATTTAAGAGAGTTGATGGATTCATAGGACATTCATAACTTTAAGACAGAGTTACTAACTACTAATGATCATGTAATGAAGACACAAACATAGATAAGCACTTAGCATAGAAAACAAAAAACAGAAGAAATAAGAACAAGGAATGAATCCACCTTAGTGATGGTGGCGTTTCCTTCTTGAGGAACCAATGATGTCCTTGAGCTCTTCTATGTCTCTTCCTTGTCTTTGTTGCTCCTCCCTCATTGCTTTTTGATCTTCTCTAATTTCATGAAGGATGATGGCGTGCTCTTGATGTTCCACCCTTAATTGTCCCATGTTGGAACTTAATTCTCCTAGGGAAGTGTTGATTTGCTCCCAATAGTTTTGTGGAGGAAGATGCATTTGAGGCATCTCCGGGATCTCATGGTCATGAGTTTCATACGCCTCTTGAGCTCCATGAATGGGCTCTCTTGCTTGCTCTATCTTTTTCTTAGTGATGGGCTTCTCTTCATCAATGTGAATGTCTCCTTCTATGAAAGCTCCAGCTGAGTAACATAGATGGCAAATAAGATGAGGAAAAGCTAGCCTTGCCCCAGGGGAGGGCTTTTCGGCTATTTTGTAGAGTTCAAGGGAGATGACTTCATGAACTTCTACTTCCTCTCCAATCAAGATGCTATGGATCATGATGGCCCGATCCACAGTAACTTCAGATCGGTTGCTAGTGGGGATGATGGAGCGTTGGATGAACTCCAACCATCCTCTAACTACAGGCTTGAGGTCCAGTCTTCTTAGTTGAACCGGCTTGCCTTTGGAGTCAATCTTCCATTGAGCTCCTTCCACACATATGTCCATGAGGACTTGGTCCAACCTTTGATTAAAGTTGACCCTTCTAGTGTAGGGGCGTTCATCTCCTTGCATCATAGGCAAGTTAAACGCCAACCTCACATTCTCCGGGCTAAAATCTAAGTATTTCCCCCGAACCATTGTAACATAATTCTTTGGATTCGGGTTCTTACTTTGATCATGGTTCCTAGTGATCCATGCATTGGCATAGAACTCTAGAACCATTAGGATGCCGACTTGTTGGATGGGGTTTGTTAGAACTTCCCAACCTCTTCTTTGGATTTCATGTCGGATCTCCGGATACTCATTTCTCTTGAGTTTGAAAGGGACCTTAGGGATCACCTTCTTCTTGGCCATAACATCATAGAAGTGGTCTTGATGAGTTTTGGAGATGAATCTTTCCATCTCCCATGACTCGGAGGTGGAAGCTTTTGTCTTCCCTTTTCCTTTTCTAGAGGATTCTCCGGTCTTAGGTGCCATCAATGGTAATGGAAAAACAAAAAGCTTATGCTTTTACCACACCAAACTTAGAATATTGCTCGCCCTCGAGCAAGAAAAGAAAGAATTAGATGAAGAAGAAGAATAAAATATGGAGAAGAGGGGGGAGGTGTGTTTCGGCCAAGAAGAGAAGAGAGGGTTGTGTTGTGTGAAAATGAGGAAGAATGGAAGGCCTTATATAGGGAAGGGAGGGGGGTTAAGGTTCGGCCATATGGGTGGGTTTGGGTGGGAAATTGATTTGAATTTTGAAGGTAAGTGGAGTTTATTGGGTAGGTTTATGGGGAAGAGTGGGTGGATGTGAGTGGTGAAGGGTTAATAGGGAAGAGAGATGGAGGTGATAGGTGAAGGGTTTTGGGGAAGAGTGTTTATTGGGAATAGAGGATGATTGAGAAGAGAGAAGAGAGTGAGTGGAGGTAGGTGGGGATCCTGTGGGGTCCACAGATCCTGAGATGATCCTGTGGGGTCCACAAATCCTGAGGTGTTCAAGGATTTACAACCTTGCACCAAATTAGGCATGTAAAATGCCCTTGCACACAACTCTGGGCGTTCAGCGCCAGGTTGGTGCCCATTTTAGGCGTTCAACGCCCATTTGTTGCCCATTTCTGGCGTTGAACGCCAGAACCATGCTTGTTCTGGGCGTTCAGCGCCAGCTCCTCTCCAGGGTGCAATTCTGGCGTTCAGCGCCCAGATGATGCCCATTTTGGGCGTTCAGCACCCAGATACTGCCCATTTTGGGCGTTCAGCGCCAGAACCATGCTCTGTTCTGGCGTTGAACGCCAGGCAGGTGCTTCCTCCAGGGTGTGATTTTTCTTCCGCTGTTTTTGATTCTGTTTCTAAATTTTTCGTTTATTTTGTGACTCCACATGATCATGAACCTAAGAAAACATGAAAAACAAAAATAAAATTAGATAAATAAACATTGGGTTACCTCCCAACAAGCGCTTCTTTAATATCAATAGCTTGGCAGTGGGCTCTCATGGAGCCTCACAGATGTGCAGAGCTTTGTTGAGACCTCCCAACACCAAACTTAGAGTTTGGATATGGGGGTTTGACACCAAACTTAGAGTTTGGTTGTGGCCTTCCAACACCAAACTTAGAGTTTGACTGTGGGGGCTTTGGTTGACTCTGCTTTGAGAGAAGCTTTTTCTGCTTCCTCTCCATGGATGCAGAGAGAGATCCTTGAGTTGTAAACACAAGGTTGTCCTTATTTAATTGAAGGATCAATTCTCCTCTGTCCACATCAATCACAGCTCTTGCTGTGGCTAGGAAAGGTCTTCCTAGGATGATGGATTCATCCTCTTCCTTTCCAGTATCCAGGACTATGAAATTAGCAGGGATGTAAAGGCCTTCAACCTTTACTAAGACGTCCTCTACTTGTTCATAAGCCTGTTTTCTTGAATTGTCTGCCATCTCTAATGAGATTTTAGCAACTTGCACCCCATAGATTCCCAGTTTCTCTATTACAGAGAGGGACATGAGGTTTATCCCTGAACCAAGGTCACACAGAGCCTTAAAGATCATGGTGCCTATGGTACAAGGTATTATGAACTTTCCAGGATCCTGTTTCTTCTGAGGCAATGTCAGTTGATCCAGATCACTTAGTTCATTGGTGAACAAGGGAGGTTCATCTTCCCAAGTCTCAATACCAAATAATTTGGCATTTAGCTTCATGATTGCACCAAGGAACTTGGCAGCTTGCTCTTCAGTAACATCCTCATTTTCTTCAGAAGAGGAATACTCATCAGAGCTCATGAATGGCATAAGGAGGTTCAATGGAATCTCTATGGTCTCTAGATGAGCCTCAGAGTCCTTTGGTTCCTCAGAGGGAAGCTCCTTATTGATCACTGGACGTCCCAGGAGGTCTTCTTCCTTGGGATTCACGTCCTTCTCCTCTCTTGTGGGTTCGGCCATGGTAATTAATTCAATGGCCTTGCACTCTCCTTTTGGATTCTCTTCTGTATTGCTTGGGAGAGTACTAGGAGGGATTTCAGTGATCCTTTTACTCAGCTGGCCCACTTGTACTTCCAAATTTCTAATGGAAGACCTTGTTTCATTCATGAAACTCACAGTGGCCTTAGATAGATCAGAGACTAAATTTGCTAAGCTAGATGGATTCTGCTCAGAATTCTCTGTCTGTTACTGAGTGGATGATGGAAAAGACTTGCTATTGCTAAACCTATTTCTTCCACTATTATTAAAGCCTTGTTGAGGCTTTTGATCCTTCCATGAGAGATTTGGGTGATTTCTCCATGATGGATTGTAGGTGTTTCCATATGGTTCACCCATGTATTTTAACTCTTCTATTGCAGGGTTCTCAGGATCATAAGCTTCTTCCTCAGAAGATGCCTCTTGAGTACTGCTGGATGCAGCTTGCATTCCATTCAGACTCTGAGAAATCATATTGACTTGTTGAGTCAATATTTTATTCTGAGCCAATATGGCATTCAGAGTATCAATTTCAAGAACTTCCTTCTTCATAGGCGTCCCATTACTCACAGGATTCCTCTCAGAAGTGTACATAAACTGGTTATTAGCAACCATGTCAATGAGTTCTTGAGCTTCTGCAGGCATTTTCTTTAGGTGAATGGATCCACCTGCAGAAGTATCCAATGACATCTTTGATAGCTCAGATAAACCATCATAGAATATATCTAGGATGGTCCATTCTGAAAGCATATCAGAAGGACACTTTTTGGTCAGCTGCTTGTATCTTTCCCAAGCTTCATAGAGGGATTCACCTTCTTTCTGTCTGAAGGTTTGAACATCAGCTCTCAGCTTGCTCAGCTTTTGAGGAGGAAAGAACTTGGCTAAGAAAGCCGTGACCAGCTTATCCCAAGAGTTCAGGCTGTCTTTGGGTTGAGAGTCCAACCATATTCTAGCTCTGTCTCTTACAGCAAAAGGGAAAAGCATGAGCCTGTAGACTTCAGGATCTACTCCATTAGTCTTAACAGTATCACAGATCTGCAAGAATTCAGTTAAGAACTGAAAAGGATCTTCAGATGAAAGTCCATGAAACTTGCAGTTCTGCTGCATCAGAGAAACTAGCTGAGGTTTCAGCTCAAAATTGTTTGCTCCAATGGTAGGAATGGAGATGCTTCTTCCATGTAAATTGGAATTAGGTGCAGTAAAGTCACCAAGCATTCTCCTTGCATTATTGTTGTTGGGTTCGGCTGCCATCTCCTTTACTTGTTCAAAATTTTCAATAAGGTTGTCTTTGGATTATTGTAATTTAGCTTCTCTTAGTTTTCTCTTCAGAGTCCTTTCAGGTTCTGGATCAGCTTCAACAAGAATGCCTTTTTCTTTGTCCCTGGTCATAAGAAAGAGAAGAGAAAAAGAAAAGAAGAGGAATCTTCTATGTCACAGTAAAGAGGTTCCTTATTGTTAATAGAAGAAAAAAAGGAATAGGGGTGAAAAAGAATGAAGAATCCAAACACAAAGGTGATGATAGGAGCAGAAATGTGAGATGAAGAGAAGTGTTAGTAGATGAATAAATAAATAGAAGGGGATGAGAGGAGGAGAGAATTTTCGAAAATAATTTTTGAAAAAGAGTTAGTGATTTTCGAAAATAGTTTTTGAAAAAGGTTAGTAGTTTTTCGAAAATTCAAAATAAAAAATAAAATAATTAGTCTAATTAAAAAGAAATTTTGAAAAAGAGGGAAGATTTTTTCGAAAATTAGAGAGAGAGAGAGAGTTAGTTAGGTAGTTTTGAAAAAGGTAGGAAATAAACAAAAAGTTAGTTAGTTGAAACAAATTTGAAAATCAATTTTGAAAAGATAAGAAGTTAGGAAGTTAGAAAAGATATTTTGAAAATCAAATTTTTGAAAAAGATAAGATAAGAAGATATTTTTGAAAAGATATGATTGAAATTAGTTTTGAAAAAGATTTGATTTTTAAAATCACAATTAATGACTTGATTCACAAGAAATCACAAGATATGATTCTAGAACTCAAAGTTTGAATCTTTCTTAACAAGCAAGTAACAAACTTGAAATTTTTGAATCAAAACATTAATTGATGATGTTATTTTCGAAAATTATGAGATAAAATTAAGAAAAAGATTTTTGAAAAATATTTTTATAATTTCAAAAATAAATAAGAAAAATGAAAAATATTTGATTTTTGAAAAAGATTTTGAAAAAGATAAGATTTTTAAATTGAAAATTTGATTTGACTCATAAAAACAACTAGATTTTAAAAATTTTTGAAAAAGTCAAATCTAATTTTCGAAATTTTAAGAGAGAAAAAGGGAAAGATATTTTTTTTTTATTTTTGAATTTTTATGATGAGAGAGAAAAACAAGAAAAATGATGCAATGCATGAAAGTTATGGATCAAACCAATGAATGCATGCAAGAATGCTATGAATGTCAAGATGAACACCAAGATCACTATGAAGATCATGATGAACATCAAGAGCACATTTTTGAAAAATTTTTAATGCAAAGAAAACATGCAAGACACCAAACTTAGAATTCTTTAATGCTTAGACATAAAGAATTCAGGAATGCATATGAAAAACAAGAAAAGACACAAAATATGCAAATGCAAAGATCAAACAAGAAGACTTACCAAGAACAACTTGAAGATCATGAAGAACACTATGAATGCATGAATTTTTTCGAAAATTATTTGAAAAACAAAAATAAGGATTCCAAAATTTTTAATATGAATTCCAGGACTCTAGCATTCTTAGTCTAAAGCTCCAATCTGAGTTCTACTCGGAATACCACGGACAAGGTTTAGACTTTCCGGACTCTCATGAATGCCGCCATCAATCTAGCTTATACCACGAAGATTCTGATTAAGAGATCTAAGAGATATTCATTCAATCTAATGTAGAACGGAAGTGGTTGTCAGGCACGCGTTCATAGGGAATGATGATGATTGTCACGTTCATCACATTCAGGTTGAAGTGCGAATGAATATCTTAGAAGCGAAATAAGATGAATTGAATAGAAAACAGTAGTACTTTGCATTAATCTTTGAGGAACAGCAGAGCTCCACACCTTAATCTATGGAGTGTAGAAACTCTACCGTTGAAAATACATAAGTGATAATGGAGTTCATTGGTCTCGGCCCCAGAGGGGAACCGGAGTAACCAAGACTATGAATACAATGATAAAAAGTTCTATTTATAATAAACTAGTCACTAGGGTTTACAGGAGTAAGTAATTGATGCATAAATCCACTTCCGGGGCCCACTTGGTGTGTTCTTGGGCTGAGCTTGAAGTCTACATGTGGAGAGGTCATTCTTGGAGTTGAACGCCAGCTTTTGTGCCATTTTGGGCGTTGAACTCTACTTTGCAACTTGTTTCTGGCGCTGGACGCCAGAATTGGGCAGAGAGCTGGCATTGAACGCCAGTTTGCGTCATCTAAACTTAGGCAAAGTATTGATTATTATACATTGCTGGAAAGCCCTGGATGTCTACTTTCCAACGCAATTAGAATCGCGCCATTTTGAGTTCTGTAGCTCCAGAAAATCCATTTTGAGTGTAGGGAGGTCAGAATCCAACAGCATCAGCAGTCCTTCTTCAACCTCTGAATCTGATTTTTGCTCAAGTCCCTCAATTTCAGCCAGAAAATACCTGAAATCACAGAAAAACACACAAACTCATAGTAAAGTCCAGAAATGTGAATTTAACATAAAAACTAATGAAAACATCCCTAAAAGTAACTAGATTCTACTAAAAACATACTAAAAATAATGCCAAAAAGCGTATAAATTATCCGCTCATCACTTATACATTGCTATTTTTATGTATTTATACTCTATTTCTGCATTTTGTATTTTTAGTTCATATTTTAGCCACTTAGTTTAGTTGCAATTCTAACTTATTAGTTATAGAAATTGTGGATTGATTAGTATAGTTTACCCTTTTTTAGCATAAGATAACTTGGAATAGATTGAAAAGAAAAAGGAAGTAAACTAGAGACTTTAACAGAATCAAAACAATCCACACACTTTGTACATATAGCATTACATGTTAGTTAGTTAACAACATTTCATCAAGGAGAAACACTAGAACTTTAAAGCCACCTTAAGTTTTACATTGAGAATAATGGGAATTTTTAACTAAACCTGCATGACATACATAATTGATAAATGATTTTTGAGCTAGAGAACACATAGCCTGTGAGTTTTGAGCTTAATTGTATGGTTACATTCAAACCATAATTTTTATTCCTGTGTGTTCTGCCCTTCTTTTATATTCTGGTATTCTTTACTTTGTTTTAATCTATATATCCGATTATAGATTAGAAATACATACCAAGAGAGTGATTGAGGCCATTATTTGATTTTAGCTCACTTATCCCAAAATAGCCTACCCTTTACATCACCCTTGTTAGCCACCTTGAGCCTTTAAATCCCCTTTTATTCTATTAGCCACATTACTAGCCTTAAGCAGAAAAACAAAATAAAATCCCAAGTTGAATCCTTGGTTAGCTTAAGATAGAAAATTATGTATAGTTTAAATGTGGGAAAACCTATTGGGAACATGGATGATAAAAATAAAAGGGTAGAAAAGAATTAAAATAATTCAAAATAAGAATTTTTGGGAAGCATGCTCATGTGAAATCAAAATAATTAAATTACCATGTGCAATAAAAAAAAAAAGAAGATTTTATTTTTCAGTATTTGAATAAAGGGGACACAAAAAGAATTCCCCAATTGTGAAATAAAGCAATGCACATGGGATAAAAATAAACATTGAGATATGAGCATGTAACATCAAAAGTGAGAAAATATGGAAAATAGGTAAAGAAGCTTTGATTTAGAAAGTATGTATGTTAGGTGAGATCTTAGTCTAATTAAGGATTCACTTATTAGCTCACTTAGCCTTATACATATACCCTTACCTTTACCTTGGCCCCATTACAACCTTACTTAAAGACCTCATAATTTTTGGTATGACTATATTCTATGATTGTTGATTGGTTAGATGAAGAACAAAGTTATAGAAAGTAAGAATAAAAAAGAAGAATAGAGTGATTAACCCAATAAACACTGAGTGATTAGAGAGTAAACACAAAATTCAGTGAGGGTTCAATAGCTCATTAACATTTATCTCTGTTTAAATTATTAATTGTCTTGCAAAGTTTATAAAATGCTTTTCTCTCCCATTTCAATTGTAAAGGCACTTTATCACTATCTAAGGTTTGGCTATATATATACATGACTCCTTGAGAATGTGAATTAATTTAACTACATGCAAGCTTTATATACATGTGAATAAAAATTAGAATTGCATGATGCATCATTCATTTAGGTAGTTGCATTTAGATTAGATTGCATTACATGACATTCCATCACTTTAACCTTACTTTTCACCTTAGATTTAGCATGAGGACATGCTATTGTTTAAGTGTAGGGAGGTTGATAAACCCATATTTTATGATATATTTTGTGCTTAGTTTGAGTGATTTATTCAATCCTTCACCCACTTATTCATATTAATTGCATAGTTTTACTTTCCCTTCCTCATTGTGTGATGCATGTGAAAAACATGTTTCCTATGCTTTAAAACTAATTATTTTAATTACCTTTAATTCCATTCGATGCCGTGACTAGTGTGTTGAGTAGTTTCAGATCTTCTAAGGCAGGAATGACTTAAAGGATGGAAAGGAAACATACAAAAATGGAAGGAAAGCACAAAACGGAGGGTTCTAAAGAAACTGGCATCCACGCGATCGCATGGGCGACGCGGATGCATGCCAAGCGCGAATCAACAGCGACGCGGCCGCATGACTGACGCGACTGCGTGACAAGAAAAGCTCCGAATGACGCGACCGCGTGACCCACGCGGACGCGTGACAGAGGCCACGCACCAGAAATTGCAGAAAATGCTCCAAGCAATTTCTGAAGCCCTTTTTGGCCCAAATCCAAGTCCAGAAGACATAGACCAGAGGTTATGAAGTGAGGAAATGCATCCATTCAGGGAGAGACGACTTTAGTTTAGTTTTCATGAGTTAGATTTAGTTTGGAGAGAGGTTCTCTCCTCTCTCTTAGGATTAAGATTTAGGATTTCTCTTAATTCGGGAGTAACTCTCGATCCCAGGTTTAATGTTCCTTTACTTCAAGCTTCTCTTTCACTTTTATTCACTACTTTAGTTGATTATTTACTTTTGTAATTTAATTTAGGAATTCTTTCATGTTACAGATTATTATTTTGGATTAATGTTATTTGAGGTATTTCAGTTAATATTGCTTTCTTTTATTTATTAGTTACAATTATTCCCAATCTGAAGACATTCTTATTCCAGTAGATTTACTTTTCTCCTTTTGGTTTTGGTTAAGAAATCAGTAACTCAGGAGTTATCAAACTCAAACATGCTTGATAATTGTTATCTTTGTTAATTGAATTGAGCTTCAAGAATCCCAATCTTTTCTTAGAAAATAAAATAGGATTCGAAGATCAATCCAATTAATCCCTTGACCTGCCTTTATCTTAGTAAAGGTTAACAAAGCGGAATTAAGATTCAATTTTCATCGTCATTGATAAGGATAGCCAGGATAGGACCTCTAGTTTCTCATACCTTGCCAAAAGTTTATTTACAGTTATTTATTTATTTTACTTGCCATTTAAATTGCTTGTTCTTCATTTACTTTATTCGCTAATTAAACTATTCACTCCTCATTCTCAAAACCCCAATTTACAATCCCCATAGCCAATAATAAGAACATACTTCCCTGCAGCTCCTTGAGAAGATGACCCGAGGTTTGAATACTTCGGTTATCAATTTATTTAGGGGTTTGTTACTTGTGACAACCAAAACATTTGTACGAAGGGATTTCTGTTGGTTTAGAAACTATATCTACAACGCAACTATTTTTATAAAATTCTTTACCGGCAAAAATCCCGACGTCACCTTCCATGAGAAATTTGGATGATTTCTCCATGAGGGATTATAGGTGTTTCCATAGGGTTCACCCATGTAATTCACCTCTGCTATTGTAGGGTTCTCAGGATCATAAGCGTCTTCTTCAGAAGATGCCTCTTTAGTACTGTTAGATGATTCTTTCAATCCATTCAGACTTTGAGAGATCATATTGACTTGCTGAGTCAATATTTTATTCTGAGCCAATATGGCATTCAGAGTATCAATTTCAAGAACTCCCTTCCTCATAGGCATCCCATTACTCACAGGATTCCTTTCAGAAGTGTACATGAACTGGTTATTTGCAACCATGTCAATGAGTTCTTGAGCTTCTGCAGGTGTTTTCTTTAGGTGAATGGATCCACCTGCAGAATGGTCCAGTGACATCTTTGATAGCTCAGACAGACCATCATAGAATATATCCAGGATGGTCCATTCTGAAAGCATGTCAGAAGGACACTTTTTGGTCAGTTCTTTGTATCTCTCCCAAGCTTCATAGAGGGATTCACCTTCTTTCTGTTTGAAGGTTTGAACATCCACTCTAAGCTTACTAAGCTTTTGAGGAGGAAAGAACTTGGCTAAGAAAGCCGTGACCAGCTTATCCCAAGAGTTCAGGCTATCCTTAGGTTGAGAGTCCAACCATATTCTAGCTCTGTCTCTTATAGCAAACGGGAAAAGCATAAGCCTGTAGACCTCGGAATCAACCCCATTGGTCTTAATAGTATCACAGATTTACAAGAATTCAGTTAAGAACTGAAAAGGATCTTCTGATGGAAGTCCATGAAACTTGCAATTCTGTTGCATCAGAGAAACTAATTGAGGTTTAAACTCAAAATTGTTTGCTCCAATGGCAGGGATTGAGATGTTTCTTCCATATAAATTGGAATTTGGTGCAGTAAAGTCACCAAGCATCTTCCTTGCATTGTTATTATTTTTGGCCATGTCTCCTTCTTTTTCAAAAATTTCAGTCAGATTTTCTCTAGAGAGTTGTGCTTTAGCTTCCCTTAGCTTCCTCTTCAGAATCCTTTCAGGTTCAGGATCAGCTTCAACAAGAATGTTCTTATCCTTGTTCCTGCTCATATGAAAAAAAAAACAGAAAAGAAAATATGGAATCCTCTATGTCACATTATAGAGATTCCTTTATGTGAGTAGAAGAAGAAAAGAATAGAAGAAGAGAAATTCGAACACCAGGAGGAAGAAAGGGTTCGAATTTTTAGATGAAGAGAAGTGTCAGTAAATAAATAAAATAATTAGAAAGAGATGAGGGGGAGAGAATTCGAAAATTAAATAAAATAAAATAAAAATATTTTTGTTTTTAATTTAAAATCAAAGTTATAATTTGAAAATTAAAAGAAAAATGAAATTAAATTAAATTAAAGTTTAAAACAATTAGTTAATTAAAAAGGAATTTTGAAAAAGAGGAAAGGGATTTTCGAAAATTAGAAAGAGAGAGTTAGTTAGGTAGTTTTGAAAAAGATAAGAATCAAACGAAAAGTTAAGTAGTTAATTAAAAAAGATTTGAAAATCAAATTTTGAAAAGATAAGAAGTTAGAAAAGATTTTGAAATTAATTTTGAAAAAGATGTGATTGAAATTTATTTTGAAAAAGATTTGAAAAAGAGATTTAAAAAGATTTGATTTTGAAAATTAAAGTTGATTACTTGACTAACAAGAAAGAAAAAAGATATGATTCTAGAGTTTAAAGATTGTACCTTTCTTACTAGGCAAGTAACAAACTTAAAAATTTTTTAATCAATCACATTAATTGTTAGTAAAGATTTTGAAATTATGAAACAAAATAAGAAAAAGATTTTTTGAAAATCAATTTGAAATTTTTGAAAATATGAAAAAGATTTGATTTTTGAAAAAGATTTGAAAAAGATAGAATTTTTAAATTGAAAATTTGATTTGACTCATAAGAAACAACTAGATTTTAAAAATTTTTTGATTAAATCAAATCAAATTTTCGAAAATTATGAGTGAAATAAGGGAAAGATATTTTTTATTTTTGAATTTTTAATGAAGAAAGAGAAAAACAACAAAAAGACTCCAGATATGAAAATTATGGATCAAAACAAGGGAAACATGCAAGAACACTTTGAATGCAAAGATGAACACCAAGAACACTTTGAAGATCATGATGAACATCAAGTATGTATTTTTGAAAAATTTTCAATAAAAGAAAACATGCAAGATACCAAACTTAGAATTTTTTTTTTTAATATTTAGACACTAAGAATTCAAGAATGCATATGAAAAACAAGAAAAGACACAAAATAATAAAAATTAAAGATCAAACAAGAGGATTCATCAAGAACAACTTGAAGATCATGAAGAACATCATGCATGAGTTTTCGAAAAAAATGCAAGAAAGAGATAAACATGCAATTGACACCAAACTTATGACTTGACACTAGACTCAAGCAAGAAACATCAAATTATTTTTTTGATTTTTATGATTTTATTTAAAAAAAAAATTTGGTATTTTTTTTTTCAAAAATTAATTTTGAAAAAGAAAATAAGGATTTCAAAATTTTCAATAAGAATTCCAGGAATCTGCAATGTTAGTCTAAAGCTCCGATCCAAGAATTAGACATGGTTTACTAGCCAGCCAAGCTTTCAGTGAAAGCTCAGGTCCAAAACACTAGACATGGCCAATGGCCAGCCAAGCTTCAGCAGATATTGCCTACCTCCCATGCATACAACAACTATGTGTGTAACTGCCAAATGGGTGAAGATCAACAAGCTCTTGTGATGATAAGTTGAAATCCCGGTCCAAAAGATTAGACATGGCTTACAGCCAGCCAGGATTCAATAAATCATCATGAAACACTAGAATTCATTCTTAAAAATTCTGAAGAAAAATATATTTTTGAAAATATTATTTTTATTATTATTTTTTTTCGAAAATAAGAATAATAAAAATAAAAAGCTTAAAATTAAAATAAAATTACCTAATCTGAGCAACAAGATGAACCGTCAGTTGTCCAAACTCGAACAATCCCCGGCAACGGTGCCAAAAATTTGGTGCACGAAATTGCGATCATCAACAATGGTGCCAAAGACTTGGTGCTCTCAAGCGTGAATCACACTTTGTCACAACTTTGCACAACTAACCAGCAAGTGCACTGGGTCGTCCAAGTAATAAACCTTACGTGAGTAAGGGTCAATCTCACGGAGATTGTCGGCTTGAAGCAAGCTATGGTCACCTTGTAAATCTCAGTCAGGCGGATTCAAATGGTTATAGTGAATTGACAATAAAAATATAATTAAAATATAAACTAGGATAGAGATACTTATGTAATTCATTGGTGAGAATTTCTGATAAGCGTATAGAGATGCTTTCGTTCCTCCTGAACCTCTGCTTTCCTGCTGTCTTCATCCAATCATTCCTACTCCCTTCCATGGCAAGCTGTATGTAGGGCATCACCGTTGTCAATGGCTACATCCCATCCTCTCTATGAAAATGGTCCAATGCGTTGTCATTGCATGGCTAATCATCTGTCAGTTCTCGATCATACTGGAATAGGATTTACTATCCTTTTGCATCTGTCACTACGCCCAGCACTCGCGAGTTTGAAGCTCGTCACAGCCATCCCTTCCCAGATCCTACTCAGAATACCACAGACAAGGTTTAGACTTTCCGGATCTCGGGAATGGCCATCCATGGGTTCTAACTTATACCACGAAGACTCTAATATCTCGGACTCGGTCCCCTGTATTAGATATCTAAGAAATACTCATTCTGTCTCGTCTTCATGTAGAACGGAAGTGGTTGTCAGGCACGCGTTCATAGGTGAGAATGGTGATGAGCATCACATAATCATCACATTCATCATGTTCTTGGGTGCGAATGAATATCTTAGAATAGGAATAAGCTTGAATTGAATAGAAAAATAATAGTACTTTGCATTAATACTCAAGGAACAGCAGAGCTCCACACCTTAATCTATGGTGTGTAGAAACTCTACCGTTGAAAATACATAAGAACAGGGTCTAGGCAGGCCGAATGGCCATCCCCCATGATCTAGGAACTAAACGTCCCAAGATGTTCCCCAAAGATGTAAATACAATAGTAAAAAGTCCTATTTATACTAAACTAGTTACTAGGGTTTACAGAAATGAGTAAATGATGCAGAAATCCACTTTCGGGGCCCACTTGGTGTGTGCTTGGGCTGAGCATTGAGCTTTATACGTGTAGAGGCTTCTCTTGGAATTGAACGCCAGTTTGTAACCTGTTTCTGGCGTTTAACTCCACTTTGCAACCTGTTTCTGGCGTTTAACTCCAGAATAGGGCAGGAAGCTGGCGTTGAACGCCAGTTTGTGTCGTCTAAACTCGAGAAAATTATAGACTATTATATATTGCTGGAAATCCCTGGATGTCTAATTTCCAACGCAATTGAGAGCGCGCCATTTGGAGTTCTGTAGCTCCAGAAAATCTACTTCGAATGCAGGGAGGTCAGAATCCAACAGCATCTGTAGTCCTTCTTCAGCCTCTGAATCTGACTTTTGCTCAGGTCCCTCAATTTCATCCAGAAAATACCTGAAATCACAGAAAAACACACAAACTCATAGTAAAGTCCAGAAATGTGATTTTTATTTAAAAACTAATAAAAATATACTAAAAACTAACTAAATCATACTGAAAACTATGTAAAAACAATGCCAAAAAGCGTATAAATTATCCGCTCATCAATTATCAAGAATATAGACTTAGTGTAGGTCTTGTACCAAGAGAACCTAATCCTAACCTTCACCAAATGATTCAAATTCAAATCGAACTTCCCTGGACACAAACGGGTCCTCCACATGCGTCATTGTAGGTTGATTCCAACACCAATTTCTCAAGAATAGGGCACCCATCAAAAAGCATCACTATATACATACTCATGGCATCCAAACAAAACCCTATTCCCAACGTGCAACACTTTCCATGACGGGAGGGACAAAGCGAAGGGAGCCCCGAGCTCTGTCGATTAAGTGTCATACGTTTTCCAGGTCTCTTCGCCGGCGACGATGACAACGACCCCAACGAACGGAACTTCGAGCACCTCGTTACCTCGCGCAACCCAAGCGCCCGACTCCGACCTGTTGCATCCCCCTGACGAAGCAACTGCTGACGTTTTCTTGCCGTAGAAGGCTGCCCTCTTCTCCGCCATTGCTTCCCTCTTCTTCCTTTTTTTTTCTTTTTTTCTCCCTCTTTTGTTCCTATTTTTCGTTTCAATTTGTCTATTTTAGGTGCAGTGAAAAGGGTTGGGGGCAATGGGTAGGTGGGACTAGGGTAATTAGTAATAATAGAAAAAGGGTAGTATTTGTGTCATTTCAAAAATTATTATGTTCAAAAGGACGATTTTATAATGTTTTGTAATGTTGATGATGAATTTAATAACAGAAAAAAGTCGGAGACGATTTTGATTTTGGTCTCACACTTTAGAGACGAAAAAAAGTACTTAATTCAAAAAATAATTACTCAAATTAACAAAGACATAGTAATAGTTTCTAAAAATTTTTAAAATTTTAAGATTATTCTCTGTGTTTAAACGAACAATTTTATATGGAAACTAATTTGTCAAACAAAATAAAAGTTTGGAACTGAGAGTGATTAAAATTTATTAAGAACTAACTTATGTGACTAAAATTTACTTAAGAACTGATTATGTATGTGAATGATTATATTGGTTAACTTAATAATCTAAAACATGATTAGATATATACCTTAGTATTTTGTGATTTGCTTAAATTCTAGCCATACGATTGATCTTTTTATAGTTCACAATAATCAATTCTTAAATGTTTATGTTAATAAATTCTTGTGTCTCTTCCTGTTGCCAACCCTTTTCTGATAGTTCATTGATAGCATAGCTCAATCTTACAAAAGACAGGACAACAAATTAAAATACACGTTACATCAGATTATTACTGGAGACAATATAATTTTGGATCCTAATGAAAAAGTTTGATAAATATATTCTTTACGACACATCATCATCTAATTAGTAGAATAATTAAATTAATTAATAAATATATTTTTTTGAAAATTAATTTGATGCATTTGATTTTTCAAAAATTAAATTAACAAATATATAATCTTTCGAGAGCATTTTACTTGGTAACCCCCATATATATTGTCTTTAAACAATATAACATATAATATATAATATATGAGAATAAGATAACTATTGACTAGCATCATATAAAACAAAAAATTAAAATAGACTAGATGAGTCAACTAATAAATAAGTAACCAGCATTAGTTTCACACAATGGAATCCTAAATAGTAACATTATGACGGTGCTAGGAGACAGGAAGTTTCATTCGCATGCCTTTATTTGTATATTAATCTCCGAAAACTGGTGTTACATGTGAGATTTGCATTGGTTCTTGTATTTAATTTAAGCCTACATCGTCTTCCTAACAATTCCGTAATTTGCACTTAGACAGTTAGACCATCTAAACTATAATAATACACTCAATTCAGTAATTAATTAGTTCACGTCAACTTAACTTGTATAAATTCACTTCCAGTAATTATATTAATAAAGCTTGCTGAGTCACAGCAAAAGACAATCATTTTAATATTGAAATATATTACATTATTAGAGTTTCACAAAAATAAAAATGTCATGTATAATTTGCATAAATTTTTGAATAATGAGTCATATCAATATAAATTAAATAAGGAAAAATCTAAGGACTAGCAACTTTGTTAAATTCTGGTCAGCAAAAAAAATTGAACTATTGGATGAAATCTCACACCATTCTCATACCATTAAAATCATTATTGATGGTTATTTGATGGCTACAAATCACAAAAATTGTTAGGCCTAGCATTCCTCATTAAATAATATGACAGAAGGCACATATGATAAATTAAAACTGCTAGTTAAAAATGTAAATTAAATTGAAGCATATACATGAGAAATAACACCAACAACAACATGGTCCTTAATTAGCACTTGTTGTGTAACAAATCTTGTGGTCCCATTCACAATTACATGTTCCAAAATACTAAATTTTGAAACATTATATATGTCTACAAGATGTAGAGATCCAAATCAAGCTAGTTAATTAATTAAGTAGCTAAAACATCTTAGCTTACACGGTAGTTGCATTCTTCATGTTCCAAAAAGCGTAGCACCCTCTAATAAGAAAACCACCACGTGCACATTTATTATGCTTCAAAGTAGAAGAAGATTTAATAGTAGCAGTAGGAATAGACCTTGATGATGATGATGAGTGTGAGAAGGAGACGCTACTAATTCCCTCATTATTACCATGATTATTATGATTTTCTCTCATGGAAAATGAAGGGGAAGATGATGAATTATAATTATTATATGCAAATGACCAAGAAGAAGAAGACAATGAAGAAGAAGATGATGGTGACCAAGATGAAGATGGTGACACATGATGAGCTTTCTTACTTGATGATAGTCTTAACCAAATAGTTGAAATGACATCATTGACCCTCTTTGATGAGTAGTAGCTCCTCCTCTTCTTCTTGCCACTAGTAGGGGTATTATTGGAATAAAAAGAGGGTGGAGGTGTAAGTGGTGGCAACAAAGAAGAATCAGACAAAGGGTGTTTAGGTGTTCCAGGTTGTGCCTCCCACGTGAATGGAACTGAAGCCACTGATTTTTCTCCATAGTAGAAAATTCTTGATGAAGAACCTTCTTCTTTGGCCATAAGCTTTGAGAAGAACCTTTCATCATGCTTTATTCTAAAGGACTTTTCAGCTGATGACGAATTATTTGAATGCATTTTTTTGCTTGTTTTGTGTATACTATATACTTTGAGCAATTTCCTTGTGTATAATATATGGTGCTATGGCTCTAGCTTCAGATCTAAAATTGAATGCCTCTAGATCCGAAAATAAGAGAGACACATTATATATTAGACTCTCTCTCTCTCTCTTCTCTCATAATCTCCAAGTAGCAATATCTTAATGCTTTTGCTGTACCTTACTCTAGGGACATATAAATATGGGTGTTCACGTTATTCTAGGTTCTACATCATTATGTATTTGTATCTAAATATATAAAAAAATTTTAAAGTATACCAATATATTTAATAATTTTTAATCATTCATCTTAATTATATAAATTATATATATTTTTTATAATTAAAATTAATAGCTAAAAATTATTAAAATATTAGTACGTCGATATATTTAAAAAATTTATATATATATATTATTTATTTATTTTAATATATATTTTATATTTTAGTATATTTTATATTAATATTTAATTTAATAATTAATTTTTTTGTATACGTAGCGATAAATAAATATAGCTTTTGTTTTGTGCATCAACTATAAGAGTATACAAGAGCAATAATGTGTCATTAATGGAAACTGATTTCTAATTATCATTGTTATATATTTTAAAACAAAAGAATATAAATTTAATTAATCTTTTGAAAAAACATTAATATAGGCAAAAAATAAATTTTGACAACATTTAAAAATTCAAAAAATAATCACAATAATCATATACTAATATAGACTATACGAAAATAAATGGTCACTTTTTTAGCTATATAAAATATTAGTTGTTATGAACATGGATCCTCCATCTCTATAGTTTTCTCACTTTATCAATTTATTGGAATTAGGTGGTGCAATAGGCACGGTGTTGTTTTTCTATTATTTTTAAGAAGTTGAATTTTATATATTTAATCTTAAAAATTTTGAATTTAATATTAATAATTTAAAATAAAAATAAAAAATTTATAAATTATTTAATATTTAGAATATATAAAATAAATAAAATTAAATAAAATAAAATATAATAAAAAATTATTATATTATTATTATGTGTAACAAAAATATAAAATAAATATAAACATTTACAAATATTATTTACAAAGTAGTCATTTATAAATATTATTAAAATTATTTATTTTTTTAATCTTATTTAATTTAAAATATATAAAAATCTAAATTCAAAAAATTCTTTATATTCATGCATAATTCTAATCGATAAAATAACACTTGTTTTTTCATTTCAAATATATATTTAACATCTTAAATTATTTTTAATTTTATTATTCTTTCAAAATTTTTTATAAAATTATTATTAATAATTGATGTTAATAATCCTAAAAATTAATATCAAAATATATTATATCTTCTTAACTAACATAAATATTCTAAACTTATATAGATGACATTCTTCTTTAATTTGGACAAAAATCAACTTGCAATCAATTAAGATATGAACAAAATTTCTAGTGAAAGATGAGGAATATGAACAAAGAACAACTAGAATAGGAAGAAAATAGAAAGAAAAAATTCAAAGAAAGAAAAAAAAACAGGCAAATACTTTTTTTCTTAAGTTTGGAATGTATAAATAAAATAATCCTAACGTAAAAAATTATCGTTGGAAGGAGAACCTTGTTCCTATAGTTAGTAATTACTGATGAAACAATGGGAGCGACTCTGATCTAAAAAGAGGATAAGCAACAATTGTCGATATACTTCATAATCAAAGTGTTCCAGAATACGAAAACACGATATTCACGACTCAAAAAATTGGCTTTCGTCCTACTCATTTCATCAAGGCGACTAAGACAGTATTTTCAAAGCCACCAGATTGTAGTCCACATAAATCAATCCATCAGACAAGTGCTCCAAAAACTCGACCTGACAGGAAGAATGATGACATGGTCCGTCGAATTGTGATAATTCGATGTGACTTACCAACCAAGACACTTCATCAAGGCCCAAGCCATGGCGGACTTCCTAGCTGAGATAACCATCCAATATCCCGCTCTCCCGGTGCAATGGTGGACGCTCCACATCAACGGAGTGTCCAACCAGATTTCGGGGTGTGGAAGAATAATCCTAGAAAACTCATAAATACTCTTATACGAACCATCCATCAAATACGAGTTCCGAGTGTCAAATAACCAAGTTGAGTATAAGGCCATCATAGCGGGACTTCCCTTGGCCAAAGAACTCAAAGTTAAAAGTCTGGAAGTGAAAAGTGACTCACAAGTCATCATGTCTCAAATTAACGAAACGTACCAAGTCTGGGACCTCCTATTTCAAAAATACTTGGAGAAGGCCAAGGAAATACTAGAGTGGACCTACTATCAAAGCTGGCCTACAGTACCAAGTCCTCTGGAGAAAACCATTCCCTCATCCATGAGACGATCAAAGAACCATCGATTACATTGATCTTGAATCAGCAAGAAACACCAGATTGGACAACCCTAATCAAACAGTTAATAAAGGAAGGCAAACTCCCAAGCAACTCAGCTGAGTAGAAATGACTGAAAAGGGAAGCATCCAAATACACAATAATCCAAGAAACCATATACCAGAGGGGCATCTCTCAGTCGCTTTTCAAATTCCTATGTCCCGACCAGATAGAGTATGTCATGAGAGAAGTGCATGAAGGCTGCTGCGGCCACCACATGGGAAGGAAAGCCCTGACCCAGAAACTAGTAAGAGTCGGGTACTATTGGCCAATCATAATTTACGACTCGATGCAACTCGTGAAGTCGTACGTCAAATGCCAAGAAAATGAGAATTTTTACAAAGTCCTAGCAAAAGATTTGTCCCCTATCACGGCTTCCCGACCTTTCGTAATATCGGGAGTCAACCTCATGAGCCCCTTCCCTCTGGCCTCGGGACAGCCCAAATTCTTTATAGTGGCCATCAATTACTACACCAAATGGATAGAAGTCGAAGCCTTGGCTAGTATAACGGCTATCCAATGTAGAAAATTTTTCTGGAGGCAAGTGATCAAATGATTCAGTATTCCAAAGGTCCTTACTTTAGATAACAACACCCAATTCGCCGATAAGAAATTCCACAACTTCTTTGAAGCACAAAGAATTTGGAAACACTTTTTCTTCGTGGAACATCCTCAAGCCAACAGACAAGTTAACGCTACCAAGAAGAGACTGGAACAAAGGAAGGGCGACTAGGCAGACGAAATCGGTTCCGTCCTTTGGTCGTATCGCACCAGCCCGCAATCGGTGATCGGAGAAATACCTTTCCACATGACCTACGGCATGGAGACGCTAATCCCAGTGGAAATCAAGGAATCAAGCCCCAGATTCATCCTCGGAACCTTTGACCAAGAAGTAGAAAAAGACCTAGTAGACGAGGTCTGGGAGTTAGCCTACCTAAGGGAAATAGCTTTCAAGCAAAAGCTGGCCCTTAGGTACAACCAAAGTGTGAAGAAACGAGCCTTCGAGGAGGGAGACTTGGTACTCCGGCACAATGACATAAGAATTCGGAAGCCTGGTGAAGGAAAACTCTCACCGAATTAGGAAGGACCCTACCACGTCCAGAAACCATGTGGCGAGTTGGCCTGTCAGCTAGAAAGACTTGATGGGTCTATAATACCCTGAACTTGGAACACTGTCAACCTCAAAAGTTCTACTTGTGAAAACGGGGGTAGCACTAACATGTTACACAGTCCTCTCCACTTGTCAAAAAGCAAAGGTACTCTTCCCTCCCCCCCTAATGAACCCGTGCGGGCAAAAGAAGGTTTTGATGAGGCTTGAGTTTTTCTTTTTCTTTTTTTTTTATCTTTTATTTCATTTTTATATATAGATTACTCCATTTGTTCATTTATAAAGTACTTACCTTTCCCTTAAATATATTTCAAAATTTTTCCTAAGTTATCTCCACAACACCCAGGAGTGATCAACCCGAAAGCCAGAATCTAAATACACCAATATTAAACAAATATCCAAAGAAAAATGCGACGCAAATTTTGTTAAACTTAACCAAAATAACATAAATACGGTTAGAAGTCTTTCTTAACCACAACCCATCGGACATACATTCAAAATATAAAGAAAACAAAACTTAAAGCAACTAAGTGTTCTTCTCAATATTAAGATCCATGATCTAGCCATCACAGACATCTTTAAAGGCACCAATTCAGCATACGTTAAAATCAAAAGCAAGAAAGGAAACCTGCGACTTCAAAGCTTCCTCGGTAGCCGACATAGCTTCCTTCACATTCTTTACAATCTCCTTGTTCCTTATTTTCAGTCCATTCCTCGCCAGCTGTCTTCGGGTCCTTTTTTGCCTTCACCCTAGCAGCCTCGGTCGCATCCCTCTCAGGCCGGGCAGTCGCCAGGTTGGACTGAGCTTGGCAGAGTTTTCCATCTAGTACTCGAGACTGACCTACCACCAACTCCGTTTTGCGAACTACTGTCGCCGAACAGAGTAGTGAGCAGTAGACCCACTTTGCCTAGCCGGCCAAATCACAGTAAGTGAATTAACCTTCCATCACTGGAAATAGATGCTCATCAATAAAACTGGGGGTGTCAAAGGCCTTGTTCATCACCGTCATGGACTCAACCTCCTTCCCCTTTTCACTAGTCTTGGCCTTCCTTTTCTATTGGGGCTTCGGGTTTGGGATCTCATGAAGATCATCCTCAGCCTAAGAAACCACGACCGTACACCCCCCATTGGCAATAGCTCCCGAGTTAACGACTCCTCGGGCTGGGGTTGTGCCTCTTCTTCTTCCTCCACTTCAAGGAAGGCGGCCATCAAATTTTCCATGGTAACTAACCCTCCGGCCATGTAAACTGCAAAAGGTAAAATGCATAATCACACCAATATAGAAGTTAACAAAATCAAAGCAAAGCAAGGAAACCTACCCACATACTGACGACCGGCCTCCCGATCACCCTTCACACATCGGAGGTTTAGCAGCCGATTCCCCAAAACTACCATCAACACATCAACTATATTTTTTATTTCTCAACTTAATCCCTTGTATGTCACTTTTATCAAGTAATCAGTAGTAGCCTCATACTTCCAGTATGTCGGGAACCTCCTCTCCCCTTCCAGAGTTAACCAGAAAGGGTGATGTCCCATCGCTGGCCTCACTTTGAAGTACCCCTCTTTAAAACCATGAAAGGAGTCGTCAAAGAGCCTAATAATCTTTCGATTTTGGATGGCTCGGAAGGTCATGTACCTCTTCTTATGCATGCCCTCTCGATTCAGAACGGTGAGCATGAAAAAGTACAAAAAGACCTCCACGACAGCCGGGATCTGAAGATACTCACACACAAGCTCAAAACACCTAATAGCTGCCCAGCTATTATAGTGGAGGTGCGAGGGAGCCATGCTACACCGATTTAGGAGAAAAATTATGAAGTTGGAAAAGGGGAAGTGAATCCCTGTAACGCTGAACATGGGTTTGTAGACCCACATCCAATCCTATACTCGAGCACCCGATATATTGACATAACAGACACGCTCCTACAGATTGGGGAGCGAAAGCTCATAGTGTCCTCCACAGCACCCCCTCCACAAATGACGTCAGTCTCACAGAGTTCTGTAAATCCTCCTCACCAACACGCGAAGGGGTCCCCATGATGAGCGGATATTTTATACGCTTTTTGGCATCATTTTCATATAGTTTTCATTATGTCTTGTTTAAGTTTTATTATGTTTTCATAGGTTTTAGTGAAAAATTCATAATTTTGGATTCTACTTTGAGTTTGTGTATTTTATGGTGATTTCAGGTATTTTCTGGCTAAAATTGACGAGCTTGAGCAGAAGTCTGATTCAGAAGCAGAGAAAGGACTACAGATGCTGTCAGGATCTGACCTCCGTGCACTCGAAGAAGCTTTTCTAGAGCTAAAAAAGTCCAAATAGCATGCTCATAATGGCTATGGAAAGCTAACATCCAAGGCATTCCAAAAATATATAATAGTTTATACTTTGCTTTAGAAATGAAGACCCAAAACTAGCGTTCAACGCCAGCCACTAGCCTTGTTCCTGGCATCCAGCGCCCACAGGGGAGCAGCTGGCCTCGAACGCCCAAAAGGGAGTCCCAAGCCAGCGTTCAATGTCCCTAAGGGGTACTAGCTCATGGGAACACTCAAGCTCAGCCCAGACACTCACCAAGTGGGCCCCAGAAGTAGATTTTTGCACCCCTAAGACTAGTCTATCATATTTCTATAATCCTTAGTTATTAGATTAGTATATATAGGAGGAGATCACCCTTGTTTAAGAACTTTTGATCTTCTTCCTCCCCCATTATTTTTTAACACTATTATGTATAGTATGAGTCACTAACCTCCTAAGGTTAAGGTTAGGAGCTCTGCTGAGTTTCATGGATCAATAATATTACTGTTTTCATTCAATATGTCTGATTCTATTATCTTATGTAACTTCGTTCTTCATCTTATGAATTGAGGGTGACCTATGACAATCACCCTTGTTCTACATGGGTTCTGTGCGATTCCTGACCCAGATAACGTTGAATTAAAGCTAGAGATTGCCTTGCGGATTCTAATAGAGCATCTGAGCAACTTTGGATATGTGACATAGAATCCCGTTAACTATGGGTGCGTGAAGTCACTGTGGCGTTAAGGCTAGAGTCAGAGAAGCAGCACTTTCTGATCTGGAAGATCTGCCTTGTCTGTGGCACCTTAAGTATGACCATGAATGGGAGTGGATTACTTAACGCTTCATCTTCTGCTACAGTGAGAAACGTAGAGGTGGCTTGATTAGAGGACATGAGTCATCTCAACATGGTGGATTGCTACAGTAGAGGAGGTTAACTTGATGAGAGGATATGAGCTAATCACTTACGGCTGCCATTGAAGAAATCAGAAGGTTATTGAAGAAGACAGTAAGAAAAGTTAATCCGGAAAGACAAAGCATCACCGAAGCCTCAACCATTCTATCACTATTGAATTCCCATATATCTAGTAATTTTTATTTATTTAATTTGTTTTATACTTTTTCCATGATAAACTATAATTTCTATCTTCCTAACTAAGATCTGCAAGGTATTCACTGCTTGCTCAAACCAACAATCTCCGTGGGATCGACCCTCACTCACCTGAGGTATTACTTGGACAACCCGATATACTTGTCGGTCTATCTGTGCAAAACGTGCGGAGCCAGTTTCGTGCACCACCCCACCACATCGGAAGTACACAAATAATACGTCCGTGGATCTTCCCCGATTGGAAACATGAGCCCCTGCTGAGGTTCGGCTTTCCTTTGCACCATACCTACAAATTGGGGACATGATGCACCACTATTTTGTGGTATATTTTGTACTTAGTTGAGTGGATTTTATCCACTAAACTCACACTTATTTAGATAATTCGCATGTTTTACATTTTCCTTCCTGATTCTGTGCTATGATTGAAAACATGCTTCTTTGGCCTTAAATTACTAATTTTAATCCTCTCATATTACCATTCGATGCCGTGATCTGTGTGTTAAGTGTTTTCAGGCTTTATAGGATAGGAATGGCTTAGAGGATGGAAAGGAAGCTTGCAAAAATGGAAGGAACACAAGAAACTAAGGAGCTGACCAGCGAGGAACGACGCGTGCGCGTACCTGACGCGTGCGCGTGAAAAGTAAAATTGCACAGCGATGCGTGCGCGTACTTGATGCGTACGTGTGACACGCAAAGATGACCATCGACGCGTACGCGTGACTGACGCGTACGCGTGACATACGCCACGTGCAGAAAGTGCAGAAGACGCTGGGGGCGATTTTGGGCTGAGTTTGGACCCAGTTTTCGGCCCAGAGAACACAGATTAGAGACTGCAAAGTGAGGAAATCAGGAGATTCATTCACACAACTTGCATTCAGATAATTTTAGGTTTTAGATGTAGTTTTCTAGAGAGAGAGGCTCTCTCCTTTCTCTAGGTTTTAGGATTCTTAGTTTAGTTCTTCTCAATTTCAGATTTCTACCTTAGTTTAATTTAGTTTTCTCTTCTACTATTATTAGTTCTAGCACTTTAGTTATCTATTTCTCTTATTGATTATTTTATGTTGCTATTTTAGTTTATGAATTCTCATGTTAGATCTGATTTTCTATTTAATGCAATTTGAGGTATTTCATATTTATGATTGCTTTCTTCAATTTATGTTATTGATGCTTTCAATTAGTTATTTGGAATTTATTATCTCTCATTGATTTTCTATGTTTTTATGTTGTGCCTTCCAAGTGTTTGACAAAATGCTTGGGAGGGTTTTAAGTTAGATTTTTCTCCTCTTAGCCTTGGTTGAGTAATTAGAGACACTTGAGTTATCAAATTGATTCGTCCACTTGACTTTCCTCCATAGTTAGAGGTTAACTAAGCGGGAGCAATGAACAATTCTCATCACAATTGATAAGGATAACTAGGATAGGACTTCTAATTTTCATACCTTGCCAAGAGTTTTCTTAGTTATTAATTTAATTTCTTGTCATTTACTTTCCTTGTTCCTTATTTCAAAATTCCAAAAAGATACTTTTTCATAACCAATAATAACTACACCTCCCTGAAATTCCTTGAGAGACGACCCGAGGTTTGAATACTTCGGTTATTATTTTTAGGGGTTTGTTAGTTGTGACAACCAAATTTTTGTATGAAAGGATTCTTTGTTGGTTTAGAAACTATACTAGCAAGGAGAATTTATTGTGAATTCTTTACCATCAAAAATCTGTTCATCAAAATGGCACCGTTGCCGGGGAGTTGAAAACGTGTGCCTTATTATTGGTTATTGTGAATATTGTGAATAATTTTGCTTTTTCGTTTATTTGTTAGTGTTTCTAGTTTTAGGAGTTTATTTTTATCAATTCTTATTAGTTTTTATTTTCTCTTGATACTATGAATTCTCACCCCTTTGGCTATGAGTTTGGTTACAATCATGTTATAGAAAGAGGAGATTACAATGAAAGCTTGCATCAAGGATGGGACAATGAGAGATGGGAGGAGCCACGAGGATTTGATCAACCCTCTTGGCAACAACCTCCACCAACTTACTATGAGCAAGAGCCATTCCAAGGTGCATACCAAGACAATGGATATGGTGGACCCCTTGTAGTTACCAACAAGCCCCACCATATGCCTATGAACCCCCTCCTCAACATAGCTTTGAACCACCATACTCACCAGCCCCTTTTCACCATTCACCTCCATATGACCCTAACCCTTATCCACCATACTAACCACCATATGAACCATACATAGAACCACCCCAATTCCAACACAATTACCTACAAGAACCACCACCTCAATATTCACCATCTCCATATCCTTATCAAGAAGAACTACCTTCCCATTATGAGCCCTTTCCCCCAACAAATGAACCCTCATATCCACCCCAAGCTCCCATAGCTGCCACCTTTAGTGTTCTTCACCAAGGGCAACAGGAGCTTCAAACCACACTTACCTCTGCTCTCACCAGTCTCACCTCTACTCTCCAAGCTCTTATATCTCGTGTGGAATCATCCTTTATTCCCAATATTCAACCATCAAGCTTTGGTTCACTTCCTTCTCAACCACATAATGTTCTCTCCATCCCATCACCACCCTCTATGGAAGAGCACCTACATCCATCAATCCAAGAGCAACACGATCCCAATTATGCTAGTGACATGGAACAAAAGAGAAGGGATCGTCTTAGGGACGTAATGGATTGGTTTCACGAATTCATACTTCAAAAGAAGCAAGAGGAGGCCCAAAAGGTGGAGGTAGGAGAGACTCTTGAAAAAATCTATCAAGAGGTGGAGGTCATTAAGAAGGAGTTGGATTTTGTACTAGAGCAAGCGGAGAAAACCGAAATTATTGAAGAATAGGAAGTGGTTGAAGACTTAGGAGATGCGAAACCTCCATGGAAACCTCCAGTCATAGAACCTCCCACCAAGAAGTTTGAATTTGATGTTGAGGAGGGTGTACAACCTCCAAGGCATATCATGGTTGAAGACTTTGAAGAGGTTGATCAAGAGATGAAGATTAAAGAAGAAGAGGCACAACCTCCCATGCCCTTGGTAAGCAATGCAGAAGAGATTGAATTGGCAGAGAGCTACCAAGAGGAAGAGGTTAAAATTGAAGAAGCTTGCAAAGAGGTGGAAGTTGTCAAGAAAGAACCCAAGGGAGTGGAGCTTGCAAGATCATTAGAAACACCTCTCCCAAAGCCATTACCATCCAATACAACATTCAAGTGGGTAAAATTCTTATCCTTAACCTTTACTTTCCTACTTGACTATGGTTTGCTTGAGACGGATGGTCAACTTAGAGCTCTCTGCGGATTGAAGAGTAAGGAGAAATTGTGTGGTGGTTGGAAGCGTCACTCTAGGTTCGTGATGATTGCACGCTCAAAGTTTGACAACAATGGTTGGTGTAGAACCAAAATGAACGGGTCTAGGAGGATATTTGGTTGCTCAAATGAGAATTCCAAGGCTAAACCACCTGGTTGGAACAATGATGATCCACTTACAAACGAGTGTAGGAACAAGATTTGGGATCCGGGCATACAAGAGGATCAACTTTGGGAGCTCAGAGCTTGTGAAGAACTCCATCAAGGCTTGAAAAATTTACTTGATATTGATAGAGCTTATTGGAAGTCCAACATTGGTGGAAGTTTCAGGATGAGTTCAAGCACAAACCACCATGACATGGAGCTCACCAAATGTCCAACTTAAGTACTTTAACTAAAAGTGCTAGGTGGGAGACAACCCACTATGGTATGAGCTTTCCTATCCGTTACAGACATAACCCTAAAATCCTACCTCTTAAAACCATTCTAACTTGAGCATTGGAGTGTCTTTACTGTTCACCCCACCATCACTCGATTAGACCGGAAACCATGAAGCCTGCCAACCCTGCCGGATTGTGGATCTCATAGTTCAAGGTAATAATCGAACAGTAATGAACATCCATGTCAATATAAATGAAAAAAAAACATGAAAGAATGAGAATGAAAATGCAAAGAAAAAAGAATAATGATAATAATATAATAAGAGAGTACAAACAATATATATAGGATAGTAAAAATAACAATAACTACACATACAAATAAACTACTCTATGATAGTAAAAATAATGATAGCTACACAAGTTGTTTTGTTTTGGATTATAGTGACAGGTATAAAATAGGAAAAAAAATTAGACACCAAATTTCTATATCCTTTCTAATTTATCAAGTATAAAATAAAATAAAATATTATTATTTATAGTATAAATTAAATAAAAAAATATTTAACTCTCATTATTATAATAGAAAAAAATAGTTATTATGATAAAAATCAAAGTTGTCAATCATGTAATGAGACTATTTCAATTCAACTATGTTAAAAAAACAAAAAAACTGCACATAGTTTACTTTGTTTTGGGTTATAATGGTAGGGGTCAAATAGAAAAAAAGAACTGGATATCAAACTTCCATATCCCCTTTATATATTGTTATAGATAAAATAAAAAAAATTGGACACCAAATTTCTATATCCCTTTTAATTTATCAGGTATTAAATAAAATAAAATATTATTATTTACAGTATAAATTAAATAAAAAAAATATTTAACTCTCATTATTATAATAGGAGAAAATAGTTATTATGATAAAAATTAAAGTTGTCAATCATATAATGAGGCTATTTTAATTCAACCATGTTAAAAAAAATACATAAAAAAACTGCACATAGTTTACTGAGAGTGACTCACTTCAAGGAGTAACAATACTTTGTTTTGGGTTATAATGATAGGGGTAAAATAGAAAAAAAGAATTGGACACCAAACTCTCATATTCCCTTTATATATTGTTATAGATAAGCCGTGCAAAATATATATAACATTGTAATAATTAAAATATAATTCGAGTTAGTCAAGTAGTTAATTCACTTGTCTGCTAAAATAAGTGTTGTAATTTCAAATTTTAATTGTACATGCAGTAATTTATTAGCCAAAATTAAACCTACAACAAATTAATCACTAATTTATCTGATTAGATGATACCGTAAAAAAATTAAAAAAAAAATATGATATTGTACAACAAATAGAAAAGCAACATACACAACAACAAAACAATAAAATTTTATCTCATTAAATGGGGTTAGCTATATGGATCAAACCATACATTGAGCTCTATCATATATTATGTTTATAGTAAAAATTATTTACATGTCTATAAATTTTATTTGACCGCCTCATATATGATTGTTTCGAATTTTTTTTATTATTTGTCTCCTTTTCTATTTCATCCACCTTTCTAATTAAATGTTTACCAATCTTCTTTTTACATATCCGAACCACCTAAAATAAGATTCTATCATATCTTTCTTAAGAATAAATGATATTCCAATTTTTTTTTATCTCCATTTATTATTTTGTCCATAAGTATGTGTTCATTCATTCATCTCAACATCTTTATCTCTGTTATACTTAACTTAATTTTGTATTTGACCATATACATGTTTAGCTTGATAACGCAAAAATTAAAGAGAGAAGACCTTACATGCAATCCCTACCTTACCGTCAGCTCCATCTGTTTTAGACCAACCCTTTCGAATGTGGGTATCAATCCACGACAATTGAATTAGAACATATTAAATATTCTCAAATACGAACCGTGCTTGCAGTCCCAGATACATGCAGCTATGGCCGTGGGGCGAGTCAATAAAAATTTGGATGGGCATATGTAGTAGTGTGTCTATGTCTATGTTTAATTTATTTTATTTTTTTATCATATAAAAAAATCCCAAAAACAACGGCATTCAATGATATATATACAAATAAAAGAACGTTCCTTTAAAATTATAGAGCTTTTATAGTAATACTTACAAATTTTCAAATTAAAATAGATCAGATGTCTAAAAATCGAAGCTCAAAGTTACTAGATCATTAAAATACATATATATACACATGAAAAAAGTACCTACATCTATAATGCCAAACAAATTGGAGTAAATGTTTCTAATACAATAACTTTTTCTTTAAACGAAAATAAATAAATAAATTGTATGGTTTCTTTACCGGGCATAGATTTATTGATGAAATGGGGACCTTGATCAACACAGAATGAAAATTCTTTAGGTGAAAGGACCGGGGACCAATTAAATGAGAAAATTAATTGCCTGGAATATGGTTGATAGAACTGTATAAAAGTGAAGTACTGAATGGGTAGCTGCATAATTAGTTTTGAGGAAGCATACAAGAGAAAGATTGGAAGATGTAGAAATCATAGGTGACCATAAATATAGTTGTGGAGTTGAAAGAGAATCTGGTTATGGGTGAACTCTAATAAATGAAGGTAACATGTTGTCGAGGTAGTGGTCCATATATATCACTGTAAAAATAATAAATGAAATTACAGAGTCCCACCATTTAAACAGCTTTTAATTAAATACCCTACGTACAATAATTCTTTTTCTAAGTTTCAGTTAATATGTGTCTTATGGTGCATGTTAAAGACTTAAAGTTATTCATTAAAAAAATTTATAAAAAAACTAAAATTTAAATTGTTAATATATTTATTTTATATTTAAATACCCTACATACAATAATTCTTTTTCTAAGGTTTAGTTAATGTGTCTTGTGCAGGTCAGAAATATTATTATGGGGACTAATAATATATATAATATTAAAAAATTATGCAAAAAATTATATAATATAAATGTATTACAAAAATATACCGATAGAAAATATATTTTAAAATACAAAAAATATGTATGTACTTTTTATTAATGAAGTGGTCAATTTTTTGTATCATAAAATTAATCGATAATAGAATCTGTGTCAAATTTTTTAACAATTTTTTTTAATATAATTAAAAGACAATTAACAAGAAATTTATCTTTCATTTTGTTTCTGAGTTATTCTTCACAATATTCATAACTGAAAAAGATTTATCAGTTATAGTAGTTAAAACACAGAGAATTAATACCAAATAAATCAAAAAGGATGTTCACAAAAAGAAAAAAAAATCCACTTTATGCATGGGATTTGAAAAATTTTATTTAATTAAAAAATATTAACAATAATATCTTTTTAGATTTTTTTAATATTATTACTTTTTAGATATTAGAAATCATTAATATTTAGGTTAGACTGAACTTTTATTTATATTAGATTAAATACTAAATAATTTTTTTAAAAAAATAAATAGCATTTAATAACTTATTACTATTAATCTTTTTTTAAAAAAGTTGGGGCCGAGGCCTCCACTCGCCCCCATATGTCTGTCCTAGTCTTATGGCACATGTTAAACTCATGGGCAAAGTGCTAAATTAGTTTCTACGTTTGGATGTAATCTTGTTTTGGTCCTTAAGGTTTATAGTGTCTTATTTGAATGAAAAAAGTTTTATTTATGTTCAATATAGTCCCACCATAAAGTCAAAATTAAATAATTAATGGAATGTCTTGTATGACAGCACGTAATACAAAAACAAAGTCGATAATTTAAAAAAAAAATACAAATTTCAAAGACACATAATCAACCATAAATGTATCAATATATGTACTTTTTACTTTTAAAACTTACTTATTGTATGATAAATGTATTTTTTGCCGATCATTTTGTAAATCACCGAAAATGTTGTTGAAAAATAAAAAATTTAGAGATTAAATTTTAATTTATTTTTTACATGTACTTTTTAAATAATTATCTTAATAGCCTTATAAAATTTCATATCTAATACACAAATAATTTACTAAATACATAAGTCATCTTTATTTATTAAAAATATTATATCTTTTGTTATTTTTTATATTATTTTATTCTAATTTATCCAACTTTTATTGACAATAAGATTATATCTGTAAGATTATGTCTGTTTACAGATATGTGACAATGAGATAGAGATATAGAAATATAAAATTGTGATTGATAAATGAATTATAGATAGAGATATTGTATCCAAAAATATTGAATTAGTGTATTTTAGGTTCATCCTGACATGAAGAATATAAAAACATTAATAAGAGACACAATTTATTTTTCATTTTTTTTTATTATTTTTATTATTTTTTTATAATTATATTTTTTATTATTATATTTTTTATCAAATATTTTGAATAAAAAATAAGAATAAATTAAACTTTTATAATTTATTCTAATTTATTACTAAATAAAATATAAAAATATAAATTTTTATATCTTTGTCTTTTGTATCTTATTCTCGGTACCGTATCTTATCTTATTCTCAAAATCAAATAGAGACTAATATGTGTCTTTACTCTTTAGGACACAATAACTAAACCCTTATTCCTAGGGTCATTGTATACGGATCATATAACATGTTGAATGAAATATGTGATATTTATCTCCAAGAACAATATTACATTATTAAAAAATATTATTATTTTTTATCAGTACTTAATCAATAATAATTTGTACTTATATTTATAAATATTTTATACATATATAAAAAATATATAATTTACATTTATATTTATCAAAATTTTATATACATAAATTAATACAGTTTACATTTAATTTTTTAAAATTTGTACACATAATTAATAAAATTTATTTATTAAAAATAATTTAATATTTACACTAACGAAATAATAACTAAAAATACTAAAAATTATTGGTTTCTAAAAATATCTCTACCTCCAATTCAACCCGTCATACGGGATATATAAAATCACACGGAAAATCTTATAATGGATTATTTACATAAATAATAATGTTATATAATTAAATTATTTTAATAATTAAATTCAATTAAGTTGATTAAATAGTTTAAAGATTGATATAACTTTTGATTGAAAAAGTATAAAAAAATTAGTTAAATTTAATTACGAAAATAATTTATTCAACAAATAATATTTCTTACATAAATTTACGATTAGTTTGTGGAGATAGTATTTGTCAAAGGTGGGAAACGTTATCAATGTTGGTGGTATGGTATGAACAGTTGATGTACAAACACGCATATATATAGTACAACAGATTAAAGGAAAAAGATAAATTAAAAAAAAAAATTGACTACTGATGTCATGTCAAAGTGTAAAACAAAATTCATATGCTTTTTTTACTTAACGTTGCAATCATGCAATTGTCATCTACCAGTTACAAAAACTAGTGGCTTGAGCACAATTCAAGATAAAAGCTGTATTGATATTTTGGCTAGTTATGGTGCTAATGGATCTCAGACCTAAGATTGCGTTTGTTTGGTAGTTGAAGCAAAGAGACATAAAACAATTTTGTTTTTCTCTCTTCAATTTATTTCACTTGATAGAAAATAAAAGCAATTTGTAATTCAAACTTGTTTTCTTGTAACATATATACCGGCTTGTGATCTCCGATCAATTTTAATTTCTTAAGAAATTTGTCCCTCTCAATTTTTTCATCCGAGGTTTTAACAAAATTTGGTTAATCCTTATGTAGTAACTTGTCTTTGAAATTACTTAGCTACTTTGAATTTTTTTTTTGGTGACTTAGCTACTTTGAATTTAAACCTTATTGATACCTCTTGAGAAAAAAAAATATTTTGTATATTGATTGGTTCCGTATAAGTTGATTGTAACCAATGTATAAATCGGCTATTAATATCAAATAGTAGCGTTATAATTTGATTACTATAAGCATTATCTTTCATCATGAATTAACATCTATTCTTCATTAATAACAAACCATGTATAAGACAATAATAACTACATTATCAAATACCTTAAAACTAACTTCAGAATGACAAAAAAAAAATGTATATTAATTTCACTTAATTATAATTTTAAAAAATAATAAAAATTTAACTTGAGCTTGAAAGTGTTTATAAATATCTACATTTCGTGCTCATCGTCAACCATTATATACCTCATTCATTCACAGAAAACTGAGCTCAACTAATTAAGGTTGGACGAGCAATATATCTAAGAAGATTAGTCACAATGCAAGAACATATACCTATGTTTAATTCAAACCCATTATTTAATTTCTTTGTTTGGGTCCTTGAGCAACCATAATTCAATGAGATTCTTTCTTCGATGCAGAATAATTTCATAGTCCTTTTTCCTTCTCTTTTTTACACACAAGTACACAACCATAAAAGAGGAAATGAATTATGAGTGATAAACTTATAGTTTATTAGAAAAATACTAAAAGCAGACAAAGAAGGGAATTAAATTCATGATTAAGATCATATAATTGGGCATTAAAATTATTCAAGAAACACAAAGCGTACAACAAATTAAATGCCATAAGAACATGCTGAGCTCTGTGATGATGAGATAGTTCTCTTTTACAGGTTTAGGTTATTGCTTGCTACTCTCCCGAGTCCGAAGACATGTTCTTTGATTACTCCTAATTAAATTTGTTACCTTTCGTTACGAGAAAGTCTAAGGGCCAGCAGATTTTGTGGTTTTTAGTCACCAATTAGTCATCAATGATGTTTTTAATGGTGTGAGATTGCATCTAATGGTGTAAAATCATTCAATTTTCTTTTGATGGTTAAGTGTTGGTCAGAATTTAGCAAAAGTGTTGGTCTCCTAGCACTCCTCTTTAGTTAATTGAATTAAATAATTAAAAATACTTTACCTTTAAAGTGACTCTAATATATAAAAATTCTCTGGCATTGTTAGATTATTATGAGCATACCATGTCTCCAACTAGAAATATGATCATTGTGTGTAACATTATTTTTGTGTATAAAGATCCATCCAACAACCTCAGTGGCTCAGAGCCAATGGCCCAGTCCAGAGATCCAACAATGGAATAAAAGTTGTGGAATGTGCTAACTGCTAATAAGTTAGAATTAGAATGATTAGGCTTGGAATATTTGAAAAATGATAAATGAGTGATTGTAATGTGTAGAAATGGTTTTGGAATTGCTTAGGCTTGAATTGGACCGAAAGATTGTCAAAATGAACCTTGGGTATAAAGTGGTAAGGAATTAATTTTGACCAACTTCCACGAGTTGTAATTTGGTGTTCGGAGTTCGGATTTAGATGAAATTTGTTTTAAATTAAAGTTAATGGAATTAAAAATCATTTAAGAGTGAAGAAAAATAGATAATTGTACAAAAAATTATAGAAGTTTGAATTTGGGGGTTAAAAACTAAATTATGTAGAAGTTGCAGAAAATTGGAGTCCTGTGTACGCACAACCCATGCATACGCATGAAGGGTGTTACAAAAGTGAAATGGTTTCGTGCGCATACCATGCGTACGCACAAAAGCCAAATCATGCGTACGCACGACTTGTATTTTAGAATTGAACGTTTTTCGTGCGTGTTTCTACACGTACGCGCTAAAGAAAACTCATGCGTACGCACGACTTGTTTTTTAGAAATGATAATTTTTAACTGTTTTAGCCTATTCAACCAGCTCTTTCACATCCGTAACCCCTATAATGAGTATAGAGACGGTGGATTAGAGGGTAGAAAGTGTTGGAAATGAAATTATTAAGTCGGAATGAGTTAGAAGTGATTGAATGGATGAGTTGATACTATTGGATGATGGACATGAAGTTGAATGATATTTGAGTTGCCTAGGTAAGATGCAGGGGTCTTGGCTTAGTCCCAATTGCTCCGGGTTAAGATTTTAAAGGACTGTGGGTTCTCTCGGATGAGAGGTGTGCAGGCTTCTTAACCCTGCGAGGTGTACAGGACACTCACCCTACGAGATATATATGGCACTCAACTCTACGAGGTGTATAGGGCACTCAACCCTGCGAAATTTTCTCTTTCTGCGATGTATACATGACACTCACCCTACGAGACATTACATATAGCAAGTAAACAGAAGAGAGACAATGTCTGGGTTAGCTATCGAATGTGTCGGGTCCTGACAGTTAACCGACACATAAGCTCATGGCCAGTAGGCAGGCATGCATCATTTGTATTTATGTGATTAATTGGGTGTGCATTTTGTATTTGGTTTGTCTTGTTGAATAATTGTATATTTTTGCTATTTGAGCTAATTGCTTTATCTATTCTCTCTATTTGTGTATTCTTTGTATTATTTTATGTGTTTGAACGAATGATAGATCCCTTATGCTGACGATGGCAACGCTAAGAGTTGTTCTTGATGTGGTGTGGTGATTGGAGGTTTTTGAAAAACTGAAAATAAATAGATAGATTAGAATCCCTTAGGTAAGTTGCCATTTTCCGGTTTAGTGAGAACCCTAAGCTTGGATCAATAAAACTTTGAAGATTAAGATTGCTTAGAGAGTTCTTGTTAATTGTATTGATTCGACACTTTTACCCTACTGGGAATCTGGTGGATTGGGTTCTCACCTATCTATTATTTCTATTTTTCAGATGCAAGTCTCAATGCTCCTCAGTGAGCGAGAGTTTTATCTGAAAAATGGTGAAGAAGACTTTTTGCTTCTGCTTTGGTTTTAGATTCTCTCATTCGTTTTAAAAAAACTCATATGATGTACTTATTTTGAAGACTTGCCTTTAAAGGCTTTTAATGTATTCTTTGAGAGATAGGTTATGTATGTCAAACTGTTTTACTGTTGTAACTCTAGCCGGACTAATCTTTGCGAGTCGAGACTAATAGATATTTATATATACTTATATATGATTGCTTTACCCTGATTCTTTCTTTAAACTTTTAATTATCTACTTTTTTTCGACGCACTTATGTATGTCATCGAGTGTGAACAATTGACAAATTGCCATTTTATTTGGGGTTTAAATCTCTTTACAGGTTTCTAGTTTAATATCTCTTTCTATAAATAAGTATTTATATCTCAACCTTGTGTCACAGCACCAAATCCTCATCAAATTATGACTTAAGTATAAGACTTTGAAGGATAGAGTGTTACATAATTGATATAACCTTTAGTTCACTATCACCTTCTCCATCAAAATGTTCACCATCTTTAGACAATTTCATGGCATCTATAAACTCGGGCATAGAAGGACCATGCTCAAAATGTGAATGACATTGTTTTTGACATGGCAGTGTCTGATTGTATTCCTTAAATCTTGGTCAAATCCAACCTTCTCAACCCGAACTCAAACCCTTCAGTTGGGTCTAAATATCAAGCCGCATCAGCTTTGTCATACTCCAACTCTTTGAAGTAACTAGTTATAACAAAAATATTCAAATAATATTCATCTATTCGAATTTATTCATCAGACAAATTGTTTGTGTAAATAACTCTACCATCAGCAACTTTTCAAATTTTTTACCATGATAAAAAACGAGTGTTAAACGATCATTCATCTAAAAAAACATTAAAACAAAAAACTAAAACAGAACCATCAATGTTCCTTTCTAACCATCTTTATAGTTCCTTTGAGAAAGTTAGCATGCCACAAGTGTTAGGAATTTGATTAAACTAATGAAATGTCAATTACATTGAGTGCTTTTAGATCAACATTATTTTGTGTCATAATCTATAATGTCAGGACAAAGATGACGTAGTTTTAAAAGATTTATATTTTCGTAATGTTATTACGGGTAAAAATATTAGTTGAATACTAAAAGTTTTAAGTTAATTGATAATGTGGTAAACTGAAATGCTAATATAACAAGACATGTTATATTAACATGTATTTTATCACATTAGTACTTAAGGAAGCAAATTAAGACCGATGGTAATCAGTGGCTAAGAGAAGGGGGTTGAATCTTGGCCTCTTTTTAACTTTGCTTGTAACTTTGCTTTTTATTAAGATAATACATGAGATACTTTGATTTTTTCTCCTGATATGGTAGGAGCTAGAATAGAGTTGCTTGAAGGAATAGTAATAGAAAAACGTTGCTGAGTAGAGAAATCAGGAGATACTCTATTTTTGTCTCTATTATAGCAGAACCAGTAACAGAGAAGAGAGTAGAGAGTGACACACAGATGTATTCTAGTTCGGCTACTCAGTGCAATATAGCCTACATCTAGTTTCCAATACAATAATGATAGAATTTCACTATCTTTTCAACAGATTACAAACACCAATTCTTCATAGGATCTACCCAATCTTATCTGGGATAAGTCCAGATTCTAACCCAACCTGAACTTGACTAGGACTCACCCTAGCTTTCAATTGCAAAGTGCTAACCCAACTTGCAAAGAAATTTTCTCAGGATCATGACACAAAACAGAAATACTAACAGAGAATTTCTAAAATAACTTAGGCTTTTTCTCCAAGCTTAGCTCTCTGCCTTTTTCCACTCATTGGCTTTTTTTTACAAACCTCACCATGTTTGCATTTTTTCAATGAAAGTCAGATAGAATAAACTGAGAAAAGATATACTAAATGAAAACCATGAAGGAGAAGAACAAGAACAGCTCAGGGAGCTATGGGAACCAAAACCAGTGCTCTTTCTCTCTTGCATCAATCCTTGGCTGTTCAGCCCTATTATAGAGGAGTGAAGCTTCCATGGCTTGAGAAATCTTCAACACATGATTTGTCTTCTTCTCCAACAATCAAAATCCACAGCGGCATGGTCAGAGTAAAGAGAGAGGACCGAGGCATTGACATGCTACCATACCTTTTTCTTTCATCCTTTTTCTTCAAACTTCTTGACTCTGAGTCGTTGATCTTTGCTTCGACCCCAAGTTTGTTTCTTATCCGTTGATGAACCACTGAGCACCTTTGACTTCACAACCTTCATAGTTTCTTGAATGGTGCTTGGGACATAGAGTTTTTCTTCACAGTTTCTCGTTGAAGCATAAATGAGGAAATCACCTTTTTTGTGATTCTTTGTTGCATTGAGATCTTCCCTTTTGTTGTAGCCCTTTTACTTTTCCTTCTTACTTGAAAATAGAAGCTAGCTTTTCGTTCTTCTTTTTGTCCTGGCTCTGAAACTTTTCTCTTTCTTCTTTCTTGATTCAGAGATTGATGTGATAAGAAAGAAAAAGGGAAGAGAGAGAAGAAAGGGTTTGTTTGTTCGGTGGAAGTGAAAGAAGATTCAAATGAATTGAAGTTTAAGTTTAGGAGTGTGAGATTTGGTTATGGATCATTGAGTTAGGCTTGAAGTGGATATGGGCTCACTTTCCTTCTTTTCTCTCATATGGTTCAGCAACTTGTAATGAAACAAAGTTTGGTTATGTTTAATATGATAATGGGCTAGAGTGTGTGTATGTGTATGTGGGCTTGTTCATGCTTAATGGGCCAATTTCATTCGTCTTGAGCCAGTTGGATCAAATCATTTTTCTGCACACTAAACAAAATACATCACACGACCAATTTGATAAATATCCCAATAATGTTTAGTCATCACTTTAATCATGGTTTAGTTGTCTAAATTCAACAATCTCCCCCTTGATGACAAACATTATTAAAATGAATTGAAAGAAAAAGAGAATAGATTTAAAAAACTTCCCTTTGATGTTTCTTTTGACATTGAGCTCCCCCTGAATATTTGTATTTTGTAACATGATACCAACAAACTATACACAGAAAATATGCCAAACATTCAATGATTTTCAAGGCTTCCATGTAAGCTATCATTAACCAGCCTTGAAACATGCATAATCTGAGCTAGTCTAATATCACAACTCAAAACAGTAAGTTTCCACAAGTTCAAATCAGAGGCAACCGAGGCATCCATCAATTTCAATTTATTTTCCTTCATTTTTCTTTTCTCCCCCTTTTGTTATCAAGGAGGGAAACCTACAAGAGTTAGATAAAAAAGCATGCTAATATATCAAAATGAGAAAACATGGGAATCAAAAGAAATAGTCTAATGCTATTACAGTTATCCAAAAAAAAAAAAAAGTGTTCAGAAAGCTGAAAAAGAGCAAAGTAAAGTGTTAATCAGAACCAGAAGTAACAACAAACTATAATCTCTCAGCATCAGTAGGAGACAAAGACTAAGCATCAGAATCCTCATCTTCAGTGCCCAAGTTTTCTTTCTCTTGCTCCAACATTTGATTCTCATCCAGCAAGTCAAGGTACTTGAGAAGTGTGATGAGCGGATAATTTATACGCTTTTTGACATTGTTTTTAGTATGTTTTTAGTAGAATCTAGTTACTTTTAGGGATGTTTTCATTAGTTTTTATGTTAAATTTATATTTCTGGATTTTACTATGAGTTTGTGTATTTTTCTATGATTTCAGGTATTTTCTGACTGAAATTGAGGGACTTGAGCAAAAAATCAGATTCAGAGGTTGAAGAAGGACTGCTGATGCTGTTGGATTCTGACCTCCCTGCACTCAAAGTGGATTTCCTGGAGCTACAGAACTCGAAATGGCACGATTTCAATTGTGTTGGAAAGTAGACATCCAGGGCTTTCCAGAAATATATAATAGTCCATACTTTGGCCAAGAATAGATAACGTAAACTGGCGTTCAACGCCAGCTCTCTGCCCAATTCTGGCGTCCAGCGCCAGAAAAGGATCCAAAACCAGAGTTGAACGCCCAAACTGGCACAAATGCTGGCATTCAACTCCAAGAAGGACCTCTACACGTGCAACACTCAAGCTCAGCCCAAGCACACACCAAGTGGGCCCCGGAAGTGGATTTATGCATCAATTACTTACTTCTGTAAACCCTAGTAGCTAGTTTATTATAAATAGGACCTTTTACTATTGTATTAGACATCTTTGAATCTTTGGAACATCTTTGGACGCCTGGTTCTTAGATCAGAGGGGCTGGCCATTCGGCCATGCCTGGACCTTTCACTTATGTATTTTTAACGGTAGAGTTTCTACACTCCATAGATTAAGGTGTAGAGCTCTGCTGTTCCTCAAAGATTAATGCAAAGTACTACTGTTTTCTATTCAATTCATCTTATTTCGCTTCTAAGATATTCATTCGCTCTTCAACCTGAATGTGATGAATGTGACAATCATCATCATTCCCTATGAACGCGTGCCTAACAACCACTTCCGTTCTACCTTCGACTGAATGAGTATCTCTTAGATCTCTTACTCAGAATCTTCGTGGTGTAAGCTAGAATGATGGCGGCATTCAAGAGAATCCGGAAAGTCTAAACCTTGTCTGTGGTATTCCGAGTAGGATTCAATGATTGAATGACTGTGATGAGCTTCAAACTCGCGATTGCTGGGCGTAGTGACAGACGCAAAAGGATAGTAAATCCTATTCCAGCATGATCGAGAACCGACAGATGAATAGCCGTGCCGTGACAGGGTGCGTTGACCATTTTCACTGAGAGGATAGGATGTAAACCATTGACAAGGGTGATGCCTCCAGACGATTAGCCGTGCCGTGACAGGGCATTTGGATCATTTTCCCGAGAGAAGACCGAAAGTAGCCATTGACAATGGTGATGCATCACATAAAGCTAGCCATGGAAAAGAGTAAGACTGATTGGATGAAGATAGCAGGAAAGCAGAGGTTCAGAGGAACGAAAACATCTCTATGCGCTTATCTGAAATTCTCACCAATGATTTACATAAGTATTTCTATCCATATTTTATTAATTATTTTCGAAAACCCCATTACTATTTTATATCCGCCTGACTGAGATTTACAAGGTGACCATAGCTTGCTTCATACCAACAATCTCCGTGGGATTCAACCCTTACTCACGTAAGGTATTACTTGGACGACCCAGTGCACTTGCTGGTTAGTTGTGCGAAGTTGTGAACCATGGTATTGGCATCATGTTTTTGGCGCCATTACCAGGGAAAGAAAGAGCAATGAATTTTACATAATCAAAGTGTAATCACAATTTCTGCACATCAAGTTTTTGGCGCCGTTGCTGGGGATTGTTCGAGTTTGGACAACTGACGGTTCATCTTGTTGCTCAGATTAGGGACAGAGAAAAAGGCATTCTTGTTGAAGCTGATCCAGAACCTGAAAGGACTCTGAAGAGGAAACTAAGAGAAGCTAAATTACAACAATCCAGAGACAACTTGATTGAAAACTTTGAACAAGTAAAGGAGATGGCAGCCGAACCCAACAACAATGCAAGGAGAATGCTTGGTGACTTTACTGCACCAAATTCCAATTTACATGGAAGAAGCATCTCCATTCCTACCATTGGAGCAAACAATTTTGAGCTGAAACCTCAATTAGTTTCTCTGATGCAGCAGAACTGCAAGTTTTATGGACTTCCATCTGAAGATCCTTTTCAGTTCTTAACTGAATTCTTGCAGATCTGTGATACTGTTAAGACTAATAGAGTAGATCCTGAAGTCTACAGGCTCATGCTTTTCCCATTTGCTGTAAGAGATAGAGCTAGAATATGGTTGGACTCTCAACCTAAAGATAGCCTGAACTCTTGGGATAAGCTGGTCACGGCTTTCTTAGCCAAGTTCTTTCCTCCTCAAAAGCTGAGCAAGCTTAGAGTGGATGTTTAAACCTTCAAACAAAAAGATGGTGAATCCCTCTATGAAGCTTGGGAAAGATACAAGCAGCTGACTAAAAAGTGTCCTTCTGACATGCTTTCAGAATGGACCATCCTGGATATATTCTATGATGGTTTATCTGAGCTATCAAAGATGTCATTGGATACCTCTACAGGTGGATCTATTCACCTAAAGAAAACGCCTGCAGAAGCTCAAGAACTCATTGACATGGTTGCTAATAACCAGTTCATGTACACTTCTGAGAGGAATCCTGTGAGTAATGGGACGCCTATGAAGAAGGGAGTTCTTGAGGTTGATACTCTGAATGCCATATTGGCTCAGAACAAAATATTGACTCAGCAAGTCAATATGATTTCTCAGAGTCTGAATGGAATGCAAGCTGCATCCAACAGTACTCAAGAGGCTTCTTATGAAGAATAAGCTTATGATCCTGAGAACCCTGCAATAGCAGAGGTAAATTACATGGGTGAACCATATGGAAACACCTATAATCCATCATGGAGAAATCATCCAAATCTCTCATGGAAGGATCAAAAGCCTCAACAAGGCTTTAATAATGGTGGAAGAAACAGGTTTAGCAATAGCAAGCCTTTTCCATCATCCACTCAGCAACAGACAGAGAATTCTGAGCAGAACCCATCTAGCTTAGCAAACTTAGTCTCTAATCTATCCAAGGCCACTGTAAGTTTCATGAATGAAACAAGGTCTTCCATTAGAAATTTGGAAGCACAAGTGGGCCAGCTGAGTAAAAGGATCACTGAAATCCCTCCTAGTACTCTCCCAAGCAATACAGAAGAGAATCCAAAAGGAGAGTGCAAGGCCATTGACATAAGCACCATGGCCGAACCTGTAAGGGAAGGAGAGGACGTGAATCCCAAGGGGGAAGACCTCCTGGGACGTATAGTGATCAATAAGGAGCTTCCCTCTGAGGAACCAAAGGACTCTGAGGCTCATCTAGAGACCATAGAGATTCCATTGAACCTCCTTATGCCATTCATGAGCTCTGATGAGTATTCCTCTTCTGAAGAGAATGAGGATGTTACTGAAGAGCAAACTGCCAAGTTTCTTGGTGCAATCATGAAGTTGAATGCCAAATTATTTGGTATTGAAACTTGGAAAGATGAAACTCCCTTGTTCATCAATGAACTAAGTGATCTAGATCAACTGACATTGCCTCAGAAGAGACAGGATCCTGGAAAGTTCATAATACCTTGTACCATAGGCACCATGATCTTTAAGGCCCTGTGTGACCTTGGTTCAGGAATAAACCTCATGCCCCTCTCTGTAATAGAGAAACTGGGAATCTATGGGGTGCAAGCTGCTAAAATCTCATTAGAGATGGCAGACAATTCAAGAAAACAGGCTTATGGACAAGTAGAGGACGTGTTAGTAAAGGTTGAAGGCCTTTACATCCCTGCTGATTTCATAGTCCTGGATACTGGAAAGGAAGAGGATGAATCCATCATCCTAGGAAGACCTTTCCTAGTCACAGCAAGAGCTGTGATTGATGTGGACAGAGGAGAATTAATCCTTCAATTGAATGAGGACAACCTTGTGTTTACAACTCAAGGATCTCTCTCTGCATCCATGGAGAGGAAGCAGAAAAAGCTTCTCTCAAAGCAGAGTCAAACAAAGCCCCCACAGTCAAACTCTAAGTTTGGTGTTGGGAGGCCACAACCAAACTCTAAGTTTGGTGTTGAACTCCCATATCCAAACTCTAAGTTTGGTGTTGGAGAGTCTCAACAATACTCTGAACATCTGTGAGGCTCCATGAGAGCCCACTGTCAAGCTATTGACATTAAAGAAGTGCTTGTTGGGAGGCAAACTAATTTTTATTTATCTAACAATATTTTTCTTAGTTATATGTCTTTATAGGTTCATGATCATGTGGAGTCACAAAATAAATATAGAAATTGAAAACGGAATCAAAAACAGCAGAAGAAAAATCACACCCTGGAGGAAGCACCTGCCTGGCGTTCAACGCCAGAACAAAGCATGGTTCTGGCACTGAACGCCCAAAATGGGCAGTGTTTGGGCGCTGAACGCCCAAAATAGGCATCATCTGGGCGCTGAACGCCAGAAATGCACCCTAGAGAGGAGCTGGCGCTGAACGCCCAGAACAAGCATGGTTCTGGCGTTCAACGCCAGAAATGGCCAGTAAATGGGCGTTGAACGCCCAAAATGGGCACCAATCTGGCGCTGAATGCCCAGAGTTGTGTGCAAGGGCATTTTGCATGCCTAATTTGGTGCAAGGTTGTAAATCCTTGAACACCTCAGGATCTGTGGACCCCACAGGATCCCCACCTACCTCCACTCACTTCTTCTCACCCCTCTTTCACACAATCCCATAAACACTCTTCCCCAAAACCCTTCACCAATCACCTCAATCTCTCTTCCCCATCACCTCTTCACCACTCACATCCATCCACTCTTCCCCATAAACCTACCTCATAAACTCCACCTACCTTCAAAATTCAAAACCAATTTCCCACCCAAACCCACCCTAAATGGCCGAACCTTCACCCCCCTCCCTTCCCTATATATAGCCCTCCATTCTTCCTCATTTTCACACAACATAACCCTCTCTTCTCTTCTTGGCCGAAACACAACCCCTTCTCCCTCTCCTCCATTTCTTCTTCTTCTTCATCTATTCTTTCTTCTCTTGCTCGAGGGCGAGCAAAATTCTAAGTTTGGTGTGGTAAAAGCATAAGCTTTTTGTTTTTCCATTACCATTGATGGCACCTAAGACCGGAGAATCCTCTAGAAAAGGAAAAGGGAAGACAAAAGCTTCCACCTCCGAGTCATGGGAGATGGAAAGGTTCATCTCCAAAGCCCATCAAGACCACTTCTATGATGTTGTGGCCAAAAAGAAGGTGATCCCTGAGGTCCCTTTCAAACTCAAAAGAAATGAGTATCCGGAGATCCGACATGAAATTCAAAGAAGAGGTTGGGAAGTTCTAACAAATCCCATCCAACAAGTCGGCATCCTAATGGTTCAAGAGTTCTATGCTAATGCATGGATCACCAAGAACCATGATCAAAGTAAGAACCCGGATCCAAAGAACTATGTTACAATGGTTCGGGGGAAATACTTAGATTTTAGTTCGGAAAATGTGAGGTTGGCGTTAAACTTACCAAACATGGAAGAGAACGCACGCCCCTACACAAGGAGAGTCAACTTTGATCAAAGGTTGGACCAAGTCCTTATGGACATATGTATAGAAGGAGCTCAATGGAAGATTGACTCCAAAGGCAAGCCGGTTCAACTAAGAAGATTGGACCTCAAGCCTATAGCTAGAGGATGGTTGGAGTTCATTCAATGCTCAATCATTCCCACTAGCAACCGGTCTGAAGTTACTATAGACCGGGCCATCATGATCCATAGCATCATGATTGGAGAAGCGGTGGAAGTTCATGAGATTATACCTCAAGAACTCTACAAGGTGGCTGACAAGTCCTCCACTATGGCAAGGTTAGCCTTTCCTCACCTCATTTGCCACCTATGCAATTCGGCTGGGATTGACATAAAGGGAGATATCCTCATTAAAAAGGACAAGCCCATCACTAAGAAAAAGATGGAGCAAGCAAGAGAGCCCATTCATGGAGCTCAAGAGGCGTATGAAGCTCATCACCATGAGATTCCGGAGATGCCTCAAATGCACTTTCCTCCACAAAACTATTGGGAGCAAATCAACACCTCCCTAGGAGAATTGAGTTCCAATATGGGACAACTAAGGGTGGAACATCAAGAGCACTCCATCATCCTTCATGAAATAAGAGAAGATCAAAAAGCAATGAGGGAGGAGCAACAAAAACAAGGAAGAGACATAGAAGAGCTCAAGGACATCATTGGTTCCTCAAGAAGGAAACGCCACCATCACTAAGGTAGATTCATTCCTTGCTCTTATTTCTTCTGTTTTTCGTTTTCTATGTTAAGTGCTTATCTATGTTTATGTCTTCATTACATGATCATTAGTAGTTAGTAACTCTGTCTTAAAGTTATGAATGTCCTATGAATCCATCAACTCTCTTAAATGAAAAATGTTTTAATTCAAAAGAACAAGAAGTACATGAGTTTCGAATTTATCCTTGAACTTAGTTTAATTATATTGATGTGGTGACAATGCTTCTTGTTTTCTGAATGTATGCTTGAACAGTGCATATGTCTTTTGAAGTTGTTGTTCATGAATGTTAGATATGTTGGCTCTTGAAAGAATGATGACTAGGAGACATGTTATTTGATAATCTGAAAAATCATAAAAATGATTCTTGAAGCAAGAAAAAGCAGCAAAGAACAAAGCTTGCAGAAAAAAATAGGCGAAAAAAAAAATATAGAAAGAAAAAGAAAAAGCAAGCAGAAAAAGCCAAAGCTCTTAAAACCAAGAGGCAAGAGCAAAAAGCCAATAACCCTTAAAACCAAAAGGCAAGGGCAAATAAAAAGGATCCCAAGGCTTTGAGCATCAGTGGATAGGAGGGCCTAAAGGAATAAAATCCTGGTCTAAGCGGCTAAACCAAGCTGTCCCTAACCATGTGCTTGTGGCGTGAAGGTGTCAAGTGAAAACTTGAGACTGAGCGGTTAAAGTCAAGGTCCAAAGCAAAAGAAGAGTGTGCTTAAGAACCCTGGACACCTCTAATTGGGGACTTTAGCAAAGCTGAGTCACAATCTGAAAAGGTTCACCCAATTATGTGTCTGTGGCATTTATGTATCCGGTGGTAATACTGGAAAATAAAGTGCCTAGGGCCACGACTAAGACTCATAAAGAAGCTGTGTTCAAGAATCATCATACTGAACTAGGAGAGTCAATAATACTATCTGAACTCTGAGTTCCTATGGATGCCAATCATTCTGAACCTCAATGGATAAAGTGAGATGCCAAAACTATTCAAGAGGCAAAAAAGCTATAAGTCCCGCTCATATGATTGGAGCCATGTTTCATTGGTAGTTTGGAATTTATAGTATATTCTCTTCTTTTTATCCTATTTGATTTTCAGTTGCTTGGGGACAAGCAACAATTTAAGTTTGGTGTTGTGATAAGCGGATAATTTATACGCTTTTTGACATTATTTTTAGTATGTTTTTAGTAGAATCTAGTTACTTTTAGGGATGTTTTCATTAGTTTTTATGTTAAATTCACATTTCTGGACTTTACTATGAGTTTGTGTATTTTTCTGTGATTTCAGGTATTTTCTGACTGAAATTGAGGGACTTGAGCAAAAAATCAGATTCAGAGGTTGAAGAAGGACTGCTGATGCTGTTGGATTCTGACCTCCCTTCACTCAAAGTGTATTTTCTGGAGCTACAGAACTCGAAATGGCGCGCTTCTAATTGCGTTGGAAAGTAGACATCCAGGGCTTTCCAGCAATATATAATAGTCCATACTTTGGCCAAGAATAGACGACGCAAACTGGCGTTCAACGCCAGCTCTCTGCCCAATTCTGGCGTCCAGCGCCAGAAAAGGATCCAAAACCAGAGTTGAACGCCCAAACTGGCACAAATGCTGACGTTCAACTCCAAGAAGGACCTCTACACGTGCAACACTCAAGCTCAGCCCAAGCACACACCAAGTGGGCCCCGGAAGTGGATTTATGCATCAATTACTTACTTCTGTAAACCCTAGTAGCTAGTTTATTATAAATAGGACCTTTTACTATTGTATTAGACATCTTTGAATCTTTGGAACATCTTTGGACACCTGGTTCTTAGATCAGAGGGGCTGGCCATTCGGCCATGCCTGGACCTTTCACTTATGTATTTTTAACGGTAGAGTTTCTACACTCCATAGATTAAGGTGTGGAGCTCTGCTGTTCCTCAAAGATTAATGCAAAGTACTACTGTTTTCTATTCAATTCATCTTATTTCGCTTCTAAAATATTCATTCGCTCTTCAACCTGAATGTGATGAACGTGACAATCATCATCATTCCCTATGAACGCGTGCCTGACAACCACTTCCGTTCTACCTTCGACTGAATGAGTATCTCTTAGATCTTTTACTCAGAATCTTCGTGGTGTAAGCTAGAATGATGGCGGCATTCAAGAGAATCCGGAAAGTCTAAACCTTGTCTGTGGTATTTCGAGTAGGATTCAATGATTGAATGACTGTGACGAGCTTCAAACTCGCGATTGCTGGGCGTAGTGACAGACGCAAAAGGATAGTAAATCCTATTCCAGCATGATCGAGAACAGACAGATGAATAGCCGTGCCGTGACAGGGTGCGTTGACCATTTTCACTGAGAGGATATGATGTAAACCATTGACAAGGGTGATGCCTCCAGACGATTAGCCGTGCCGTGACAGGGCATTTGGATCATTTTCCCGAGAGAAGACCGAAAGTAGCCATTGACAATGGTGATGCATCACATAAAGCCAGCCATGGAAAGGAGTAAGACTGATTGGATGAAGACAACAGGAAAGCAGAGGTTCAGAGGAACGAAAGCATCTCTATGCGCTTATCTGAAATTCTCACCAATGATTTACATAAGTATTTCTATCCCTATTTTATTAATTATTTTCGAAAACCCCATTACTATTTTATATCCGCCTGACTGAGATTTACAAGGTGACCATAGCTTGCTTCATACCAACAATCTCCGTGGGATTCGACCCTTACTCACGTAAGGTATTACTTGGACGACCCAGTGCAATTGCTGGTTAGTTGTGCGAAGTTGTGAACCATGGTATTGGCATCATGTTTTTGGCACCATTACCAGGGAAAGAAAGAGCAACGAATTTTACATAATCAAAGTGTAATCACAATTTCTGCACACCAAAGTACTTCAACTTTGTCTTGAGACTTTATCAAGAATTTCTCGTTTTGGAGGACAAGTTTGTGAGATTGTTTGCTGGAGACCATCTGCTTGGTCATATTAACAAACTCCTGAAGTACATCTTTAACTACCTCATTGATCAAGTATTTGTGAGAGCTAGAGGTGCCTGTAACTGAAGGAGGATGGAGGCTTTCATCTTCAATTTCTTCCATAACTAGATCCTTAGTGGTCTTAGAGCTTTTTTCTTTGGTTGGCTTCACTGTACCACCGTCCTTAAGTGATAAATTTTTGTTCTCTACAGCCTCATTGCTTAGATCAACAGAAAATGCTCAAAGACATAAGTTAAAAATATTCCGTATGGGAGTGAGACATTTTTATCACTTGTAACACAGTCAATCATATGACGCATCATGAGGTATGCAAATGAGATAAGAGCGATATTGAGAATAGCATAAAGAACCAAGGTGTCACAGATGGTAACCCTTTGATAGGAGCCACTTTAAGACAGGATAATGTGGATTATGATGCGGTGAAGCTGGGTTCGGACAGGACCTAAAACTCTGTGAGTGGGTGTCATAGCATCCATGAGAGAAAAATTTTCACATATGTTAGCCAGAGCATCCTTATGTGATATGCCCATATTATTGTCCCATTTACCATATACAAAGGCTTTAACCCCTATATCCTCATAATCAAGAGCATCACTAAGTGATTCTTTGTTCAAAATAATTTGTCAGCCCTTAACATATGAGTGAATGTCTCCATCATGATACAACGTGTTTGCATAAAATTCCCTAACCAATTTAGGATAGGCTTTCGAATTTTGAAGATGTTTTCTCATTTTAACAGATGAAAAATGTCTTTAAAATCTATACCCTTGTCAGCCAGGGCATCTAAGTCAACGACATAGGATGGACACAAAGTGCGGTTGGAAATACCTTCTTTGTGAAACACAAAGTTCATGCATGAAGAAAATCTAAGAGGATCATAGTGAGAATGGGAATGTTTTCCAAAGTGAGATTTGAAATCAAGAGAGTCAAGATTAGGAGGTTCTGTGACAGATTGAAGGGTAGGTCTCTTAGTACCTTTGGAAGGACGACTAGATAGGCAAAGCATCTAGAAGGACGAGAGGAAGAGCGAAGAGGAGGAGACGGCGGGCGTTCTTCGTCAGTCATTGGTCGTTTTCCTGTTCCTGCTTTCACCCTAGAAGAACCAACCTCTTGTGGTGCAAAAGAGGTCCTTGGATTGGTAGTCTTTGTTCTTGCCATAGAAGCTGGTTGTTAAGAGAAATGTGAAGAAGAGGAGTGTGAGTGAATAAATATGTGAGTGTGAGACTGAGACCTGGAAGGAGGAAGGTTACGAGGAGGGTGATAAGAACCTGTGCTCCTATGAGCAGCCACTTTCTTTCTCATCATAAAGGAAAAAAATGTGAAGATGTGAGAGAATATGATGGTGTGGAGTAGTGGAAAAATGAGAAGTTTTCTTGATTGAAAAACTGCCTTAAATGCAAAAGATACTTTCTTGAAAATTTAAACTAATAAAACGGGATTCAAGGGATTTTAAATCATCTTTGAAGTGACTAGACAGGATGATTTGAAATGTAACTGACAAAATTGACTTAAGGTAAAATAAAATAAAAAATTCTCCCTTTTTGAGTTTATGATCAAAACTAGTAGGAGACCCATTTCATTAAACAAAACCTTTTTCAGATAGGTCCAGTGGTGTTGTTAAAGAAACATACTAGGCCATCATGGATTTGTCTCCAGTTTGGGACCACAAACATGTTCAGTGCTTCGTTAGAGCCTCAAAGAACACAGAGGAAGTCATCATCTACCCAATTTTGTCTCCCTGCAACCTAAGAGACAAAAACAACCAGAAATCATTTTAAGCATAATTAATTCAAAGACTTAACATCAACCATTCCTAGTGCAGTTCTCAATTTACAAAACCTATCTTCACACAAAGGTTTAGAAAAGATGTCGGCCAATTGATCCTCCAATTTTACGAATTGAATATCAACAGTTTCCCTTTTGTACATATTCTCTTATAGAGTGAAATCTTACTTCAATGTGCTTAGTTCTTAAGTGTAGAACATGGTTTTTTGAAATATTTATAGCACTCAAGTTTTCACAAAGTAAAGGGATGCTATTGACTTGCAATTTATAATCGATAAGCTGAGTTTTGAGCCAAATTAATTGAGAACAACAAGAGGGGGCTGAGATATATTCGGCCTTTGCTATTGACAAAGCAACAATAGCTTACTTTTTACTCGACCAAAATTTCAAGGATTGTCCAAGAAAGGAGCAAATCCCTGAAGTGCTTCTTCTATCCACGCGATCACTAGCAAAAATCTGCATCACAATACCCAACTATATAGAATTTATCAGTTTTCTGATACCACAAACTAAGATCAGATGTACCTTTGATATATCTAATGATCTGTTTTACAACAAAAAGATGTGAATCTTTAGGGTGAGATTGAAGTCTAGAACACACACCCACACAATGAACAATGTCCGGTCTAGAGGAAGTTAGATACATGAGTGATCCGATCATTCCTCTATACCGAGTTTTATCAACATCTTTCCCATTTTCATCCTTGTCAAGTTTTGTATTTGGATGCATTGGTGTATTCATTGGTTTGGAGTTTTCTAAACCAAATTTTTAAACCATATTTACCTTGGTGGACAAAGATCCCACTAGGAGTTTGCTTGATTTGGAGTCCAAGGAAGAATGTGAGTTCTCCCATCATACTCATATCAAACTCACTAGTCATTAGTTTTTCAAAATCTTCACACAAGGTTTCATTTGCCGAACCAAATGCAATATCATCCACATATACTTGGACAAGTATGAAATGATCATTAGATTCTTTAATGAAGAGAGTAGAATCTATAGTACCCCTTTGAAAACCATTTTGTAATAGCAAAGAACTTAACCTTTCATATCAAGCTCTTGGAGCTTGTCTCAAACCATAAAGAGTTTTTGAAAGTTTAAAAACATGGTTTGAAAACTCATTATTTTCAAAATCGGGGGGTTGAGCTATGTGTACTTCTCTATCAATAGGCCATTTAAAAAGGCACACTTAACATCCATTTGAAAGAGTTTAAATCCTTTGTGGGACGCATAGGCAAGCAATAATCTTACTACTTCCATTCTAGCCACCAGAGCAAAAGAATCATTAAAGTCAATGCCCTCTTCTTGATCATACCCTTGGGTCACTAATCTAGCTTTATTTCGTACCACACTACCATCCTCACCCAATTTATTTCTAAAGATCCATTTGGTGCCAGTTACCTTCTTATCATTTGGGTAAGGAATTAGAGTCCTGGTGCACGAAATTACAATCACACTTTTGCAACTCCGCACAACTAACCAGCAAGTGCACTAGGTCGTCCAAGTAATACCTTACGTGAGTAAGGGTCGATCCCACGGAGATTGTCGACTTGAAGCAAGCTATGGTTATCTTGTAACTCTTAGTCAGGATATCAATAATTCTCAGATTTAATTGTAAAAAGTAAAAGAACATGAAATAAATACTTGTTATGCAGTAATGAAGAACAGGTTGAGGCTTTGGAGATGCTTTGTCTTCTGAATCTCTGCTTTCCTACTATCTTCTTCTTCATGCACGCAAGGCTCCTTCCATGGCAAGCTCTAAGTTGGGCATCACCGTTGTCAATGGCTACTTCCCATCCTCTCAGTGAAAATGTTCCAAATGCGCTGTCACCGCACGGCTAATCATCTGTCGGTGCTCGATCATGTCGGAATAGGATCCATTGATCCTTTTGCGTCTGTCACTACGCCCAACACTCGCTAGTTTGAAGCTCGTCACAGTCATCCCTTCCCAGATCCTACTCAGAATACCACAGACAAGGTTTAGACGTTCCGGATCTCAGGAATGACCGCCAATATTCTAGCTTATACCACGAAGACTCTTATCTGAATCATGAGGCTAAGAGATATGCATTCAATCTAAGGTAGAACGGAGGTGGTTGTCAGGCACGTGTTCATAGGTGAGAATGATGATGAGTGTCACGGATCATCACATTCATCAGGTTAAAGTGCGAATGAATATCTTAGAATAGAAGCAAGCGTGATAGAATGGAAAACAGTAGTAATTGCATTAATTCATGAAGAACTGCAGAGCTCCTCACCCCCAACAATGGGGTTTAGAGACTCATGTCGTAGAAGATACAATATGAAATGTGTAAAGTGTCATGAGGTCCAAGATGAATCACTAAAAGTAGTTTTTATAGTAAACTGGTGACCTAGGGTTACAGAAAATGAGTAAGCTAGGGTGTTTAGTGTAAAAATCCACCTCCGGGCCCACTTAGTGTGTGCTTGGGCTGAGCATTGAAGCTTTCATGTGTAGAGACTTTTCTTGGAGTTAAACGCCAGCTTTTGTGCCAGTTTGGGCGTTTAACTCCAGTTTTTATGCCAGTTCTGGCGTTAAACGCCAGAATTCTTGAGCTGACTTGGAACGCCTGTTTGGGCCATCAAATCTCAGACAAAGCATGGACTATTATATATTGCTGGAAAGCCCAGAATGTCTACTTTCCAACGCAATTGAGAGCTCGCCAATTAGGCTTCTGTAGCTCCAAAAAATCCACTTTGAGTGTAGGGAGGTCAGAATCCAATAGCATCTGCAGTCCTTTTTCAGCCTCTGAATCAGATTTTTGTTCAGGTCCCTCAATTTCAGCCAGAAAATACCTGAAATCACAGAAAAACACACAAACTCATAGTAAAGTCCAGAAAAGTGAATTTTAAATAAAAACTAATAAAAATATAATAAAAACTAATTAAAATATACTAAAAACATACTAAAAATAATGCCAAAAAGCGTATAAATTATCCGCTCATCACAACACCAAACTTAAATTGTTGCTTGTCCCCAAGCAATTGAAAATCATATAGGATAAAAAGAATAGAATATACAATAAATTCCAAAAACATCTATGAAGATCAGTATTAATTATATGAGCGGGGCTTTTAGCTTTTTGCTTCTGAACAGTTTTGGCATCCCCCTTTATCCTTTGAAGTTCAGAATGATTGGCTTCTATAGGAGCTCAGAATCCAGATAGTGTTATTGATTCTCCTAGTTAAGTATGTTGATTCTTGAACACAGCTACTTTATGAGTCTTGGCCGTGACCCAAAGCATTTTGTTTTCCAGTATTACCACCGGATACATAAATGCCACAGACACATAACTGGGTGAACCTTTTCAGATTGTGACTCAGCTTTGCTAGAGTCCCCAATTAGAGGTATTCAGAGCTCTTAAGCACACTCTTTTTGCTTTTGGACCACGACTTTAACCGCTCAGTCTCAAGTCTTCACTTGACACCTTCACGCCACAAGCACATGGTTAGGGACAGCTTGGTTTAGCCGCTTAGGCCAGGATTTTATTCCTGTGAGCCCTCCTTTCCACTAATGCTCAAAGCCTTGGATCCTTTTTATTACCCTTGCCTTTTGGTTTAAAGGGCTATTGGCTTTTTCTGCTTGCTTTTTTTTTTCGCATATCATCCTCTCTTTTTTTTCTATTCACTGCTTTTTCTTGCTTCAAGAATCAATTTTATGATTTTTCAGATTATCAATAATATTTCTCCTTTTCCATCATTCTTTCAAGAGCCAATAATTTTAATATTCATAAACATCAAATTCAAACATATGCACTGTTCAAGCATTCATTCAGAAAACAAGAGTATTGCCACCACATCAAAATAATTAAACTGTTTTTAAAATTTGAAATTCATGTACTTCTTTTTCTTTTTCAATTAAAAACACTTTTTTTAGAAGGTGATGGATTCATGGGACATTCATAGCTTTAAGACATAAACTTTAAATTTTATTAATCATGGAATGACAATAAGGCTCAAAAATAAATATAGGAGCAAACCAATAATAATAGAAGGCAGAAAATAAAAAATAGAAAAATAAATGACTCTTAAAATAGACTCTTAATAATAAAGGTTATCACAGAGTTAGGACTCAACAACCTTGATTTTGAGAAGTGGATGCTCCCTCAATCTGTGGGGTGCTTGGTCCTTCAAGGGAGAGCTTCTGGCGCTTCAGCTCCTTTAGCTCACGCCCCTGCTTCTCCTGTTCCTTCAGCAGTTTGCAGAGCATGCAGTTTTGATTCTGCTGTTCTTCCTTAAGTTGTTCCATAGCTTCTTGCAGCTTGGTAACAGATGCTTCTAGGCGGGTCCAGTAGTCAATTTCAGGAATTTCTAGGAGGAACTCCTGCGCCCTCCTTTTTATGGAGTTGTCTTGAACTTGTCCTTCCATTGACTTCTTGGTGATTGGGTGTTTGATTAGGATGAATTCATCTACTCCCATCCTTACCCCAGCATCTTTACATAGCAGAGAAATTAAGCTTGGGTAGGCCAGTTTGGCTTCAGTGGAGTTCTTGTTTGCAATTATGTAAATCTCACAAGAAATCAGATGATGAATCTCCACTTCTTTTCCAAGCATAATACAATGAATCATCACTGCTCTTTTGATAGTGACCTCAGAGCGGTTGCTAGTGGGCAATATAGAATGTCCAATGAAGTCCAACCAGCCTCTTGCAACTGGTTTGAGATCTCCCCGCTTGAGTTGGTTTGGGACACCTTTTGAATTGGTTATCCACTTAGTTCCAGGGAGGCATATGTCCTCTAGAACTTGATCCAACCCCTTATCTACTCTCACCATTCTCCTATTAAAGGATTCTGGGTCATCTTGTAGTTGAGGCAATTTGAAGACCTCTCTTATTTTGTCCAGATGGAAGTAAATAAGCCTCCCTCTGACCATGGTTCGGTAGGTATAAAAGGCAGTTCCAGTTATTCTCTACTTATCTGTTAGCCACAGATTTGAGAAGAATTCCTGAACCATGTTTCTTCCAACCTTTGTTTCAGGATTAGCTAGAATTTCCCATCCTCTGTTTCGAATTTACTCTTGGATCTCCGAATATTCATCTTCTTTCAGATTGAATTTAACTTCCGGGATCACTGACCTCAGACCCATTATTTTGTGGTAATGGTCTGCATGTTCTTTGGTTAGGAACCTCTCTTGATTCCAAAGACTCTTTGGAGTATTCTCTTTCTTGCCTCTTGATTTGGTTTGTTTTCCCTTAGGTGCCATGATCTTGATGAGTCTTAGCTCAGTGATCACGGAAAAATACACCAAACTTAGAGGTTTGCTTGCCCTCAAGCAAAAGAAAGGAAAGGGGAGAGAGAGGAGAAGAGGCAAATTCGAATGGTGGAAAGGAGGAGATGGCCGAATGTATATTTATAGGAGGAGGGGAGGGATTTCGAAAAATTTAAAAGAGATATGACATAGAGATATGATTGATGGAAGAAAATAAAATCATGATATGAAAAAGATGAGATTTGTAATTGAAAAAGATATAAAGATGTTAAATCTGAAAATTTGGTTATGCATCTAAGAATTAAGAGATGATATGATGAGTTGAAAAAGATTTGGAAAGAAATTAAGAAGATAATTGAGTTTTTGAAGAAGATTTGGGAAGGATTTGAAAGAAAATTGAAAAGAGATTTAGAAAATGTTTGAATTTTTAAAAATTGAGGGTGAATGATGAAAGTTTGAAACACGTTTATGCAGAAAAGTATGAATCAAAACATGAAAAATTGAAAAAATTTGAAGTTGGAAACAAAATCTCCTCCCCCTGCCTTTCTGGCGTTAAACGCCTATCCATTCTGGTGTTTAACGCCCAATTGTTGGCTATTATGGGCGTTTAACGCCCAGCCAGGTATCCTGGCTGGCGTTAAATGCCAGAAACCCCTTTATCACTGGGCGTTTTGCTGAACGCCCAGGATGCTGCAATTCTGGCGTTAAACGCCCATAATGGTACCCATTCTGGCGTTTAATGCCCAAAATGGCACCTTTACTGGCGTTTTCTTGTCAGCAAGCTCCTTTTCTCTGCTTTTTGCACTGAATCCTTCTGTAACTCTGTGAATTCCTTCAGTTTTGGTGATTAACCTTTGAAGAAAAATGTATATCAAACTTCTACAAGTATTAATTAAAACAGATAACTTGCTAATGGCTGGGTTGCCTCCCAGCAAGCACTTCTTTATTGTCTTTAGCTGGACCTTTACTGAGCTTCATTCAAGCCTCAGTTTTGAGCATTCTTGCTCAAAATTGCTTTCAAGATAATGTTTGATTCTCTGTCCATTAACAATGAACTTTTTGTCAGAATCAATATCTTGAAGCTCAACATAACCATATGGTGACACTCCTGTGATCACATATGGTCTCCTCCACCGGGATTTTAATTTCCCAGGGAATAATCTAAGCCTAGAGTTGAACAGCAGAACTTTTTGTCCTGGCTCAAAGACTCTGGATGACAATTTCTTGTCATGCCACTTTTTTTCTTTTTCCTTATAAATTTTTGCATTTTCAAAAGCATTGAGTCTGAACTCCTCTAGCTCATTTAGTTGGAGCAATCTTTTCTCACCAGCTAACTTAGCATCCAGTTTAGGAACCTGGTTGCCTAGTAGGCTTTATGTTCCAGTTCCACGGGCAGATGACAGGCCTTGCCATACACAAGCTGGTATGGAGAGGTTCCTATAGGAGTCTTGAATGCTGTTCTGTATGCCCACAGAGCATCATCCAAGCTCTTTGCCCAATCCTTTCTACGGGCAATTATAGTCCGTTCCAGGATTCTCTTTAGTTCTCTATTAGAGACTTCAGCCTGCCCATTTGTCTGTGGATGATACAGAGTTGCTACTTTGTGGCTAATTCCATATCGAACCATAGCAGAGTAAAGCTGTTTATTACAGAAATGGGTGCCCCCATCACTGATTAGTACTTTGGGAACACCAAATCTGCTGAAAATATGTTTCTGGAGGAACTTCAGCATAGTCTTGGTATCATTAGTGGGTGTGGCAATTGCCTCCACCCATTTAGATACGTAGTCTACTGCCACCAGAATGTAAGTGTTTGAGTATGATGGTGGGAAAGGACCCATGAAGTCAATACCCCATATATCAAACAACTCAATCTTTAAGATCCCTTGTTGAGGCATGGCATAACCATGAGGCAAGTTACTAGCTCTTTGGCAACTGTCACAGTTACGCATAAACTCTCGGACATCTCTATAGAGAGTAGGCCAATAGAAGCCACATTGGAGGACTTTAGTGGCTGTTCGCTCACTTCCGAAATGTCCTCCATACTGTGATCCATAGCAATGCCACAGGATCTTCTGTGCCTCCTCTCTAGGGACGCATCTGCGGATCATTCCGTCTGCGCATCTCTTAAAGAGATATGGTTCATCCCATAAGTAGTACTTTGTATCAGAAATTAGTTTTTTCTTTTGCACCCTGCTGTACTCCTGGGGTATGAACCTCACAGCTTTATAATTTGTAATGTCTGCAAACCATGGTGCTTCCTGAATGGCAAAGAATTGCTCATCTGGAAAGGTTTCAGAGATCTCAATAGAAGGGAGGGACGCCCCAGCTACTGGTTCTATCCGGGACAGGTGATCAGCTACCTGGTTTTCTGTCCCTTTTCTGTCTCTTATTTCTATATCAAACTCTTGCAAAAGCAACACCCATCTTATGAGCCTGGGTTTTGAATCCTGCTTTGTGAGTAGATATTTAAAAGCAGCATGGTCAGTATACACAATCACTTTTGAACCTACTAAATAGGATCTAAACTTGTCAATGGCATAAACCACTGCAAGTAACTCCTTTTCTGTGGTTGTGTAATTCTTCTGTGCGTCATTTAGAACATGACTGGCATAGTAAATGACGTGCAGAAGCTTGTTATGCCTTTGTCCCAAAACTGCACCAATGGAATGGTCACTGGCATCACACATTAATTCAAATGGTAATGTCCAGTCAGGTGCAGAGATGACTGGTGTTGTGACCAGCTTAGCTTTCAAGGTCTCAAACGCCTGCAGACACTCTGTGTCAAACACAAATGGCGTGTCAGCAGCTAGCAGGTTGCTTAGAGGTTTTGCAATTTTTGAAAAATCCTTTATGAACCTCCTATAGAATCCTGCATGCCCTAGAAAGCTTCTGATTGCCTTAACATTGGCAGGTGGTGGTAATTTCTCAATTACCTCTACCCTTGCTTGATCCACCTCTATCCCCTTGCTTGAAATTTTTTGCCCAAGGACAATTTCTTCAGTCACCATAAAGTGACATTTTTCCCAGTTTAAGACCAGGTTAGTCTCTTAGCACCTTTTCAGGACAAGTGCTAGATGATCAAGACAGGAGCTGAATGAGTCTTCAAATACTGAGAAGTCATTCATGAAGACTTCTAGGAACTTCTCTACCATATTAGAGAAGCTAGAGAGCATGCACCTCTGAAAGGTTGCAGGTGCATTGCACAGACCAAAAGGCATTCTTCTGTAAGTAAATACTCCAGATGGACATGTGAATGCTGTTTTCTCTTGGTCTTGAGGATCCACTGCAATTTGGTTGTAACCTGAATAGCCATCCAAAAAGCAATAGTATTCATGGCCTGCTAGTCTCTCTAGCATCTGGTCTATGAATGGTAAAGGAAAATGATCCTTTCTGGTGGCTGTATTGAGCCTTCTGTAGTTAATACACATACGCCACCCTGTAACTGTTCTTGTGGGAACCAGTTCATTCTTTTCATTATGAACCACTGTCATGCCTCCCTTCTTGGGGACAACTTGGACAGGGCTCACCCAGGGGCTATCAGAAATAGGATAAATAATCCCAACCTCTAGTAACTTAGTGACCTCTTTCTGCACCACTTCCTTCATGGCTGGATTTAGCCGCCTCTGTGGTTGAACTACTGGCTTAGCATCATCCTCCAATAGGATCTTGTGCATGCATCTTGCTGGGCTAATGCCCTTAAGATCACTTATGGACCACCCAAGAGTTGTCTTGTGTGTCCTTAGCACTTGAATTAGTGCTTTCTCTTCCTGTGGATTTAAAGCAAAGCTTATGATCACTGGAAAAGTGTCACCCTCTCCCAGAAATGCATATTTTAGGGATGGTGGTAGTGGTTTGAGCTCTGGTTTAGGATGTTTCTCCTCTTCCTGAGGGATTTTTAGAGGTTCTTTTATTTCCTCTGGTTCCTCCAAATCAGGCTGAACATCTTTAAAGATGTTCTCTAGCTCTGATTCAAGACTCTCAGTCGTATTGATCTCTTCCACCAAAGAGTCAATAATATCAATGCTCATGCAGTCATTTGATGTGTCTGGATGCTGCATAGCTTTGACAGCATTTAACTTGAACTCATCCTCATTGACTCTCAGGGTCACTTCCCCTTTTTGTACATCAATAAGAGTTCATCCAGTTGCTAGGAAAGGTCTTCCTAGAATGAGAGTTGCACTCTTGTGCTCCTCCATTTCCAGCATTACAAAGTCAGTGGGAAAGGCAAATGGCTCAACCTTAACAATCATGTCCTCAATGATGCCTGATGGATATTTAATGGAGCCATCAGCAAGTTGAAGACATATCTGATTTGGTTTGACCTCTTCAGTCAAGCCAAGCTTTCTGATAGTGGATGCAGGTATTAGGTTGATACTTGCTCCAAGGTCACACAGAGCTGTCTTAGTACAAGTACCCTCTAATGTGCATGGTATCATAGAGCTCTCTGGATCTTGAAGCTTCTCTGGTAAGCTTTTCAGAATGACTGCACTGCATTCTTCAGTGAGAAACACTTTTTCAGTTTCTCTCTAATCCTTCTTATGACTTAAGATCTCTTTCATGAACTTAGCATAAGAGGATATTTGCTCAAGTGCCTCTGCAAATGGGATCTTTATCTCAAGAGTCCTGAGATAGTCTGCAAAGTGGGCAAATTGTTTATCCTGCTCCACTTGGCGGAGTTTCTGAGGGTAAAGCATCTTGGTTTTATATTCTTCAACCTTAGTTGCTGCAGGTTTAGTCCCTACAGAGGTGGTTGGAGAAGCCTTCTTAGAGGGGTTACTATCAGCACTTGCAGGTGTCTGATCCCTCATTGGCGTTTGAACGCCAGGATTGGGCATCCACTGAGCGTTTAACGCCAGTCTTTCACTCTTTTCTGGCGTTTGAATGCCAGAATTATTCCTCTCTGGGTTCTTGCTGTCCTCAAAGGGATTTTGGGCAGTGGTTTGGTCATCCTCTGTCAGTTGTTCCTTTCTTGGCTTTCTGCTACTTTGAGCTGATTTATTCAATGTCTTCCCGCTCCTTAATTGGACAGCTTGGCATTCTTCTGTTATCTGTTTAGATAGCTGTTGTCTTGTCTGATTCAATTGTGCTTCCATATTCTTGTTAGCATTTTTAGTGTCCTGGAGTATCTCTTTAAATTCTGCTAATTGTTTTGTCATAAGGAGTAATTGCTGATTAAGTTCAACAATTTGTTCTTGAGGATTAGGATCAGTAGTTACTGTCCTAGCCTCTTCTTTTATGGAGGACTCACTGCTTGAGTATAGATATTGATTTCTAGCAACCGTATCTATGAGTTCTTGAGCCTCTTCAATCGTCTTCCTCATGTGTATAGATCCACCAGCTGAGTGGTCTAGAGACATCTGAGCTTTTTCTGTAAGCCCATAGTAGAAGATGTCTAACTGTACCCACTCTGAAAATATTTCAGAGGGGCATTTCCGTAGCATCCCTCTGTACCTCTCCCAGGCATTATAAAGGGATTCATAATCCTCTTATTTAAAGCCTTGGATGTCCAGCCTTAGCTGTGTCATCCTTTTTGGAGGGTAGAATTGATTCAGAAATTTGTCTGTTAACTGTCTCTATGTTTTTATGCTTGCTGTGGGTTGGTTATTTAACCACCTCTTAGCTTGATCTTTTACAGCAAATGGAAATAGTAGTAATCTGTAGACATCCTGATCCACTTCTTTATCACGTACTGTGTCAGCAATTTGTAAGAACTGTGTCAGAAACTCAGTAGGTTCTTCCTGTGGAAGACCAGAATACTGGCAATTTTGCTGCACCATGATAATGAGCTGAGGATTTAGCTCAAAACTGCTTGCTTTGATGGGAGGTATACAGATGCTACTCCCATATGCAGCTATAATGGGGTTAGCATATGACCCCAGAGTCCTTCTGGACTGTCCACTTCCACTTATGTCTATCATGGAGAAAAGAAAATTGATATGAATTGCAGATAAATTATATTTTTATTTTTTATTTATTTAATTAAAAGTGACCGAAATTAAAATAGAATAAAATAAAATAAATGGAAAATAAAATAAAATAAAATTTTGAAAAAAAAGAAAATAAAATAAAAGCAAATTGAAGACTAAATTAATTAATTAATTAAAAAGATTTTGGAAATTAGCAATAAAAAATATATGATTGAAAATTATTTTGAAAAAGATATGATTGAGAAGATATGATTGCAAATTAAAAAAATATATGATTGAAAAGATATGATTGAAGAAATTAAAAAGATTTGATTTTTGAAAAAGATTTGAAAAGATCAATTTTTTAAATTAGAATTTTGACTTGACTAAAAAAAAGATATGATTTTGAAAATCTTTGACTAATTTAATACAAAATTTCGAAATTTATGAGTAAAATAAGGAAAAGATATTTTTTTGATTTTTGAATTTTAATGAGGAAAGAGAAAAACAATAAAATGACACTAAACTTAGAAATTTTAGATCAAAACAAAGAGAACAAACAAGAAAACTTTGAATGTCAAGATGAACACCAAGAACACTTTGAAGATCAAGATGAACACCAAGAACAAATTTTTGAAAAATTTTTAAGTGAATAAAAGCACAAAAACACCAAACTTAAAATTTTTATAAAATCAAACACAAATTTTCAAAAATTTAAAGGAAAACACAAAGAAGACACCAAACTTAGAATTTTTAAAGATCAAGAAAGAACTAAGAACATGCAAATTCGAAAAATTAAAAGAAAATAAAAGCATGCAATTGACACAAAACTTAAAATATGAAACTAAACTCAAATAAAAGACTCTAAACCAACAAAAATAAATTATTCCTAATCTAAGCAACAACATAAACCGTCAGTTGTCCAAACTCGAACAATCCCCGGCACCGGTGCCAAAAACTTGGTGCACGAAATTACAATCACACTTTTGCAACTCCGCACAACTAACCAGCAAGTGCACTGGGTCGTCCAAGTAATACCTTACGTGAGTAAGGGTCGATCCCACGGAGATTGTCGGCTTGAAGCAAGCTATGGTTATCTTGTAACTCTTAGTCAGGATATCAATAATTCTCATATTTAATTGTAAAAAGTAAAAGAACATGAAATAAATACTTGTTATGTAGTAATGAAGAACAGGTTGAGGCTTTGGAGATGCTTTGTCTTCTGAATCTCTGCTTTCCTACTATCTTCTTCTTCATGCACGCAAGGCTCCTTCCATGGCAAGATTTAAGTTGGGCATCACCGTTGTCAATGGCTACTTCCCGTCCTCTCAGTGAAAATGTTCCAAATGCGCTGTCACCGCATGGCTAATCATCTGTCGGTTCTCGATCATGTCGGAATAGGATCCATTGATCCTTTTGCGTCTGTCACTACGCCCAACACTCGCTAGTTTGAAGCTCGTCACAGTCATCCTTTCCCAGATCCTACTCAGAATACCACAGACAAGGTTTAGACGTTCTGGATCTCAGGAATGACCGCCAATAATTCTAGCTTATACCACGAAGACTCTTATCTGAATCATGAGGCTAAGAGATATGCATTCAATCTAAGGTAGAACGGAGGTGGTTGTCAGGCACGCGTTCATAGGTGAGAATGATGATGAGTGTCACGGATCATCACATTCATCAGGTTGAAGTGCGAATGAATATCTTAGAATAGAAGCAAGCGTGATAGAATGGAAAACAGTAGTAATTGCATTAATTCATGAAGAACAGCAGAGCTCCTCACCCCCAACAATGGGGTTTAGAGACTCATGCCGTAGAAGATACAATATGAAATGTGTAAAGTGTCATGAGGTACAAGATGAATCACTAAAAGTAGTTTTTATAGTAAACTGGTGACCTAGGGTTACAGAAAATGAGTAAGCTAGGGTGTTTAGTGTAAAAATCTACCTCCGGGCCCACTTGGTGTGTGCTTGGGCTGAGCATTGAAGCTTTCATGTGTAGAGACTTTTCTTGGAGTTAAACGCCAGCTTTTGTGCCAGTTTGGGCGTTTAACTCCAGTTTTTATGCCAGTTCTGGCGTTAAACGCCAGAATTCTTGAGCTGACTTAGAACGCCTGTTTGGGCCATCAAATCTCGGGCAAAGTATAGACTATTATATGTTGCTGGAAAGCCCAGGATGTCTACTTTCCAACTCAATTGAGAGCTTGCCAATTAGGCTTCTGTAGCTCCAGAAAATCCACTTTGAGTGCAGGGAGGTTAGAATCCAATAGCATCTGCAGTCCTTTTTCAGCCTCTGAATCTGATTTTTTTTCAGGTCCCTCAATTTCAGCCAGAAAATACCTGAAATCACAGAAAAACACACAAACTCATAGTAAAGTCCAGAAAAGTGAATTTTAAATAAAAACTAATAAAAATATAATAAAAACTAATTAAAATATACTAAAAACATACTAAAAATAATGCCAAAAAGCGTATAAATTATCCGCTCATCAAGTCCAAACCTCATTCTTTTTGAATTGGAGCAACGCTTCTTCCATTGCTTTAACCCACGATAGATCTTCAAGATCGTCCTTCACATTTGAGGCTCTATTTGAGATAAGAGAGCAAAGTTATTGATTTCGGCTCTCTTTCTACTTGAGGATCTAGCGGTGACTCCTTGGGATGGATCTCCAATGATGAATTCATGTGGATAATTCTTCAAGAACTTCCATTCTCTGGGCCTTTGTAAAGAAATTTCAGTTTGGTCTTGATTTTGTTATGCAGTGTTCACATTTACAGAATCTCCAACTTCTGTGGAAAGCAAAATAGAATTGTCTCATCAATTTTGATTAGCAGAGTTAGAGCTAACATTTTCCACAGAAGGGACCGATTTATCCCTTCCTTGATCCTTTTGTGAATTTGAATCATCTATATTTCCTGCAGCATCTTCTACAACGGTACTTGAAATGGTGTTAGTATCACAAAATGAGACATGTATGAACTCCTCTATGCTCCGATGTTATTTGAGATAAACTCTATATGCTTTATTAGAGGTTGAGTAACCAACAAAGATACCCTCATAAGATTTTGGATAAAATTTTTTAAGATTGTCTTTAGTATTCAATACAAAACATTTGCATCCAATAATATAAAAATACTTAAGATTGGGAGGTATTCCTTTCCAAAACTCATAAGGTGTTTTCTTTAAAACTTTTCTAATGATGGTTGATGGACGAAAATTCTTATGCCGGTATAGAAATTAGCAATGAGTCCGATCGTGAGTATAGTCTAACCGACACACAAATATCACATCAAACAATTCTAAAATCTATGACCGAGAGTGTTAATCCCGGGTCGTCCTCCCTATGAATTGCCTTAGAATGCACATTATTAATTAGGAAGTTTTTTGTGATTTTGAGAGTTGACGCAAGAATTCAAACTAGCAAAGGTGTACAACAATTAATTGGAATAAAGGCCTTGGCCAAGGGTGAGTAATGGAAGTTCCATCATTGTAGTTTCCTTCAATTGTGATAAGAGTTTATTATTACTTCACTTAGTTAACCCCCTAATAATGGAGGAAAGTCAAGTGAAAGTAACTAACTTGAGTCACAAGTCCTAGTCTCACCCTAGGAAAGTCTAGCTTTAGTGCACTCCAAGTCAATTAGCAATTCTCAATTCCTAATCAATAATTGATATCCACTACTCAAGTGTCTCCAATAACTCAACCCCTAAGCCAAGTAAGAGAAATCTACTCCATAGCTAGGGTTATCATTTTCTCAAATAATTGGTAGGCAATCATAGAAGACATGATGAAATTGAGAGAAAAGAATTGAATTAAAGCTATCTAATTCAAGCAATCATCAACAATCAAGCAATTGAATGAGACTCCTCAATTCATTAAGCAAAATTCAAAGTAACAAGGTCACAAATCTAGATCCAAGTGATTGAATCAAAAGAACACTAATTAAGAGTAGAAGAAGATTAGATCTACAACTTGTATCAAAGTAAAAGTAAATTAGCAATGGATCTCACCAAGAAGTCAAAGGAGAATTGCAATAGAAAGAGTAAAATCCTAGAGAGAAGTTAGAGTTTCTCTCTCTAAAAGCAAAATGTAACTAGCTACCCAAAAATATCTAGAATTATGCCTAATTGTCTCAACCCCCCTAATCCTTGGTCTTCTTATGCTTTTCCCTCCAAAATTCTGCCCCAAAACAGGGCCTACAACTGCCTGAAATCGCTGGTCACGTTTTCTTCTTAAAAAATCACGTGCGCCCATCGGTGCGTACGCGCACAGTACGCGTACGTGTCCTTGGGGTTTTTCGCGACCTACGCGCAGGCGTACAGTGCACACACGCGTCCAAGGATTTATGGCCCAGCTATATAAGCGCGCCGGCTTCTCGTCTCGGCTCTATCGCGCTGGCTCTGAGGGTGCACATCCACGCGTACGCGTACGGTGCGCGTGCGCGCCCATGCCCAAATTCCAAAACTCTAATTTTTTCCATGCTCCTTTCATTCATACATGCTTCCTTCATCCCTCTTAGCCATTTTTGCCTTATAACTTCTGAAATCACTTAACAAACGGATCACGGCATCGAATGGTAATAGATGGAGGTTACAATATATCAATTCTAATGCAAAAGAAGCATGTTTTCATCTATGAAGTAGAGTTGGGAATGAAGCACAAAATCATGCATTTTTGTATGAAAAAGTGTGGAAGATCATTGATAAAACCCTCAAAATCTATACATGATAAACCCTGAAAACGGGGTTTATCAACCTCCCCACACTTAAGCTATAGCATGTCCTCATGCTAAGGGAAAGCAAAAGATCAAAGGATCACAAGAGAATGAGACTCATGGGATGCAATCTACCTACATGAATGCAACTAGGTTGTATGCCACTATCTACTTGGTCAAAAGCAATTCAATCTTCCTAGAACATATATATAGGTACAAAGGGCAAGACGATGGCAATGCATGAACTCTACCAATTTTAATCATCAAAGTGAAATGTGCACAACTTGCATGAAGAACGCTCGCGAGAGCCGGAAACAAGGAATTGAGCTTCGAACCCCTCACCGGAAGTGTTTGCACTCTATTCGCTCGGTGTATAGGGTTGATCACTCAATCCTCCTCTACTTCATGCTCTTCCAAAGTTTGTTCTTCCTCTAATCAATCAACAATTGTCCTATGCATGCATACATATATCATGAGGTCTTTTCTTAGGTTGTAATGGGTTAGGGTTAAGGTAGGGTTATATATTTGGCTAAGTGGGCTAAAAATTGAATCCTTTGATTAACTTAAGCTCCCCACCTAACCTATATAAATCCTATAAAATTATGTACTAACCTAACTACCCGTTCCTCACTTTTTCACATACTCATGCATTTACTTTTGATCATTATACATATGCATTGATTTATCTTTAAGTCTTACTTTGGGGCATTTTGTCCCCCCTTTTTTTTCTTTCTTGCTTCGTTTGAATTTCTTTTCTCTCTTCTTTTTTTTCATTATTTCTTTTTTTTCTTCTTTTTTTCTTTTTTTTCTTATCAATGCATATGGTCTACACATTTGGTCAACACATGAGTATGTATCCACTTCCCAATATTTTTAACAAAAACAATAACATGCTTTTACCTTAACCAATGCTCCCTCCCGCGCTCTCTCACATTTGAATGACACACACACTCTAGCCTAAGCTATTCAAGGATCCAAATAGGGACATTCATGGTTTTCAGCTTTTGGCTTGTAATGTGCTAAAATTATTGATTAGGAAAGTCCGCAAATATGCTCATCATGCACCTTTGGAAAGTTGCTGGTGCATTGCATAAGCCGAATGACATATGCTTATAGGCATAAGTTCCAAAGGGGCAAGTAAATGTTGTTTTTTCTTGGTCCTCTAGAGCAATGTGTATTTGGAAGTACCCCAAATAGCCATCTAAAAAGCAATAATGAGATTTACCGGATAATCGATCGAGCATTTGATCGATAAACGGAAGTGGAAAATGATCTTTTCTAGTGGCTGTGTTCAACCTTCGGTAGTCAATATAATGCATACCCACCAAGAGTTTTGCACCCGTGTAGCTATGAGTTCTCCACTTTCATTCTTGATGGTGGTTACTCCAGACTTCTTTGGCACAACTTGAACGGGACTCACCCATTCACTATCCGAAATAGGATATATGATGTCCGCCTCGAGTAACCGGGTTACCTCTTTCTTGACAACCTCTAAAATGGTAGGATTTCAATCGTCTTTGAAGTTGTCACACGGGCCTAGCTCCTTCTTCCAAGAAGATCCGGTGCTCACACACTTGGAGGCTCATCCCCACTAGATCCGCCAAGCTCCACCCTATTGCCCTTTTATTCTTCCTCAAAACACATAGCAACTTCTCCTCTTGTTGAGGATTTAGTTCCCTTGCCACGATCACCGGGAACTTATGGGCTTCATCAAGGTATAAATACTTTAGGTGGGGCGGTAGTGGCTTCAACTCTAGCTTTTGCTCTTGACTCGACACTTGAACTTCTTCACTTGGGTCTTCACTACTTTCTTCAATCACATGTTTCTCATCTAGCTTTGCATAATGCACTTCGGCCATAATATTGTCAATTAAATCACACCGGAATATGGAATGGTTCTCCAGTGGGTGCTTCATTGCTTCTTCTAAGTTAAAACTTACAACTCTCCCATCTATCTCAAATGAGTAGGTTCCCAAATAGGCATCCAACTTGAATCTAGAGGTCCTCAAAAACGGCCTCCCAAGTAGGATAGATGATGTCCTTTCGGATTCACTTGGTGGCATCTCAAGGATATGAAAATCAATTGGAAATACCAAACCCTTTATGTTGACCAACACATCTTCCGCAATACCCGTCACAGTTATTATGCTCTTGTCTGCCAAGACAAACCTAGCCGTCGACCGCTTCAACGGTGGGAGCTTCAATATATGATAAACAGAAAGAGGCATAATGCTAACGCATGCACCAAGGTCACACATACAATCAATGAATTGGACTCCATCAATGATACAAGAGACTAAACAAGGGCCCGGATCAACACACTTTTCCGGGATGGCTCCCATCAAAGCCGAAATAGAACTCCCCAACGGAATGATTTCTAACTCATGGATTCTATCTTTGTTTATACACAAGTTCTTAAGAAATTTCGCATATTTAGGCACTTGATGTATAGCATCAAATAGAGGGATAGTTACCTCCACTTTCTTGAACATTTCCACCATTTTTGGGTCGAGTTCTACACGCTTCTTAGCCTTTCTTGCCAATGTAGGAAATGGGATTGGTTGAGTAACTTCCTCTAAGACTTGCTCCTTTCTAAGGACTTCACTCCTTGGTTGAGGGTCTTCATCTTCGACTATCACATGTGCTTCCTCTTCCTCTTCTATTTCTTCTACCTCCACCACATCCTCCTCCTGAGGAACTATCATTGGACTAGATGCCTTTGAGCTCTTTTCTTTCAATTGAGTTCCGGACCTCAAGGCTACGGCATTGATGCCACCCTTGGAGTTCGGTAGAGGTTGAGAAGGTATGACACTAGAGTTTGGAGCTTGAGGAGTAGAAGTAGAAGGTGGCTCCATACGAGCAATGAGGGCTTGGAGGGTGGAAGTAAGACCATTAAGACTTGAGTTGAGTGTATTTTGGAGTTCTTTTTGCCCTTGGAGTATGGATCGGAGTGTCTCATCTTAATTTGAAGAATGGGAAGGGTATGTGATTTGTGGTGCTTGTGATTGGTTGGGTTGAGGTAGTTGTCTATGAAGTGGTATGTAGGTTTGGTAGTTCCTTCCTTGGTTTGGTTATTGAGGTGGTGGGTTTTGGGAGTATCGGTTTTGTGGGTTGATGGTATTCCATCTTTGATTGCCTCCATTGTCCCTACCTCTTTGTTGATAATTGTCCCGCCAACCTTGATTGGAGTTATCCCTCCAACCTTGATTAGAGTTGTTACTCCCTTGGTTATAATTGCCTCCTTGTTGGGGGTACCCTTGGTTGAAATTGCTCCCTTGTGAATGGTATCCTTGATTAGGGCGTTCATAGAAGGAGCGATCATAGAAGTTATGGGTAGCCGCTAGAGTGTTATCTTCTTAGAGACTCGGACATTCATCCGTGTAGTGGGAGTAGCATGAACAAATACCGCATACTTTTTGAGGGACCAATTGTTGGCTTTGTTGGTGTTGAGGAGATGGTGGAGGTTGTTGTTGATTCACTTGGAGTTGCTTTAGAAGACTTGTCATCTCACACAAGGTCTTAGTAAGGGTAGCGGTCTCACCACTAGAAGAGACTTCATTCACGGCCTTTGGTTGGTTGATTCTTCGTCTAGCATGTTGAGTGGATTCGTCCAAGTCGGTAATGAGTTGCTATGCCTCCTCTGCTATCCTATAATTTGACAAAGAACCGTTGCTTGAGGCATCCAATAGATTCTTATCTTGTTCCCTCATGCCTTGGCACACATAGCTTAGCAATACTTGGGTGTCAATCATGTGGTTCGGACATGAGTCAAGAAGTTTGCGAAACCACTCCCAATACTCATATAGGGTTTCCATCTCGCCTTGTACAATACATGAGATCTCCTTTCTTAGCTTGTCCGTCATTTCCACGGGCATGAATTTATCAAGGAATTCTCTTTTAAGCAAGTCCTAATCAGAGACAACATTCACTAAGTAAGGTATAAAACCACTCCTTAGCTCTTCCCTCAAGAGAGAAAGGAAAGGCAAACAACCATATGGCCACTTCATCAGATCCTTCCCGCCTAGTGGTCGAGCAGACACCATGAAAGACCTTGAGGTGTCTAATTGGATCTTGTGCGGGAAGTCCATGGAACTTTGGTAAAAGATTGATGAGAGCGGTCTTGAGTTCAAAGTTTGCATTCAAGTTGGGATGAAGCACATGAAGAGGTTGGAGAACAAAGTCCGATGCACCCGCTTCCTTGAGAGTAACTCTCCTTGGAGCGGCCATATCGTCAACACCTAAATCAAAAGAAAAACTATTAGTAGTATCAACGGAAGAGTAATTAGTGCCTTCTTTGAATGACGATTCGGAATTCACCTCGGATATGGTTGGTGAATTGGTAAAAACTTTTTCACCTTCCTCAAAGGCCAACCGCCTCCGAGCTTGCCTAATATGAAGCAAAGTTCTTTCAATTTCCGAATCAAATGGGGCTAAGCTCGGATTCGGTAGTGAATGCGTGATAAACCACTATTTTATGGTTTATCTTGTGTTTAATTGAGTGGTTTTTGTCAAGCCTTTACCCACTTATTCATATGATTTGCATGATTTTATAATCCCTTCCTAGTATTGTTTTATGATCGAAAACTTGCTTCCTAGATATCTTTAATTAGTATATTTTAATTCTCCTTTATACCATTCGATGCCATGATCCGTGTGTTAAGTGTTTCAGGCTTTATAGGCAGGAATGGCTTAGAGAATGGAGAGGAAGCTTACAGAAATAGAAGGAACACAAGAAACTAAGGAGATGACCAGCGAACACTGACGCGCGCGCATGGCTTACGCGAGCGCGCGGAATGGAGAAAATTGCGGTGACACGTGTACGTGGCTGACGCGTACGCGTGGATTGGAGTTTGCACGAATGACGTGCACGCATGGACGACGCGTACGCGTGACAAGGAAAGACGCCAAATGACGCGCACGCGTGACTGACGCGTCCGCGTGACCTGCGCGATCTACAAAATTAACAGAAAATGCTGGGGCAATTTTGGCCCGCGTTTTGACTCAGTTTTTGGCCCAGAAACACAGAATAAAGCCAGGAAACATGCAGAGACTCAGGGGAGACGGAGATACACAATCACATATTCTCATTAGGATAGTTTTTAGGTTTCTAGATCTGAATCTAGAGGGAATTACTCTTCCTCTAGTTTCCCTTTACATTCCTAGTTTATTGCTTTCGCTTTTTGGATACTAAAGAGTCATTACCTCCGTTGAAGATACTATTATAGTTTGTTTCCTTACTTACTCTTTTATTTATTTATTCCATATTCTTAATTCTTGTTTAAAGTGATAATTGGATTATTTTCATGGATTGTTAAGGCAAAGGATTACTTTTACTTTTAATTAATTTCCAATCCCTATTTTATTTTGAATTATTATGTCTTCTTCTTATATTTCTATGAGCGTTATATCCATGTCAATGGAGTAGATTCCATACTTGACAAAGGAGTTGATTAAAATGAGACACTTGAGTTGGAAGGCTTAAGTGCTGATTAAACTGGAAGTTATTGGCTAGTTCTGTATTTACTAATGCTAGACCTTCCCAAGGGAGAGGACTAGGATTTGCGAATAAGAGTTAGCTCAATCACTTGACTTTCCCTTATTTAGTAAGGGTTAACTAAGTGAAAACAACAACCTTTTTGATACTACACTTAAGAGATCCCAACAAGGATAGAACTTCCAATTAATCATTCCCCCAGTCAAGGCTTTTTATCTAGAATATTAATAATCATTCTTAGTTTTTATTGCTTTAATTCACAATTATTTAATTGCTCATTATTCAACTCTCAAACTCTCTTGGAAACTCCTAATTAATAAATTAGCATCCTTCCTTGCAACTCGTTGGGAGACGACCTGAGATTCATACACTCAGTATTTTTATTCTAAACTTTTTTGTGGCAACCTTTCTAAATTGATGAGGCGAATTTTTGCTGGTTAAGAGCTATACCCGCAACGCTATTCTATTATATTATAATCTCTTAATTGGTCTAACTTCTGTAGCTCGTCAGGTTTTGGCGCCGTTGCCGGGGAGTTGCAATTGTGTGCTAAATTATTAATTAGTGTACATATTTTTATTTTTATTTACATATTTTATTTTTATTTATTTACCATGAGCTATATGTTTCTTTCCTTGAATGACGCGTTCACTGTCTGATCCGAGCTTAGCCACATTTGATCCTGAAATTGAAAGAACTATTTCACGTATTAGGCGAGCTCGACGTCGGTTAGCCTCTGAGGGTGGTGAAGTGATTGTTATCGATTCACCAGTCTCATCTGAGGGCAAATTTAAACCGCCATCTAAGAGCGAAATAAGCTCCTTTACTACTGATTCAGTTTATTCACGTGCAGATAGCATGGCAGCACCTAGGAAGATTACTCTCCAGGAAGCTGGAGCCCCAGATTTTACACTGCAGCCATATCAAGTGCATCACCCAACTCTGGCTGTAGATTTTGAGCTGAAGACTGCATTAATCAACTTGATGCCCAAGTTTCATGGCTTACCTGCTCAGGAGCCTATCAAGCACCTAAGAGATTTTCAGACTACCTGTTCTACTATTAGGCGTCACGGTGCGAATGAAACTTCTATTCTGTTAACCGCCTTCCCGTTTTCTCTTGAGGGAAAGGCAAGGGAGTAGTACTACTCCAAACCTAAAGCGACTGTTACCAACTGGGATACGCTCAGGAGAGAATGCCTGGAAAAATACTTTCCAGCTGAGGTTACAGATAGACTGAGGAAAGAGATCTCCTGCATTGTTCAAGGAGAATCAGAAACTCTTTATGAGTACTGGGAGCATTTTAAGAACCTTCTGGATACATTCCCCCATCACATGAATGACAGGCTAGTGTTAATCAGCTATTTCACTCAAGGCATGAAGTCTCAGGATAAAACTACACTAGATGGTGCTAGTAATGGTTCTCTGAAAAAGTACAAGACTGCAGATGAAGCATGGCAACTGATCACCGACTTAGCTGAGTCTACTAGGAATCACAGGCACAGGAATAGCCACTCAAAAGATGTTGTAGAAGTTTCTTCTAGCACTGATACTTCTGCTCTTACACAGAGTATATGTGAAATGACCAACCTACTGAAGCAAATGCAGTTGAACCAACAACAACAAGCTCAGCCTTCCACACCACAACAAAACCAACAGCTAGTTCCACAAAGAGTATGCGAAATATATGTTGATTATAGTCATTATACTGATGAATGCCCTCAGCTCCAACAAGAAGATAATACTGTGGCAGCTACTCATAACTTCTATGACCGCCCGAATCAAGGATACAATCAACAAGGCGGCAACTACAACTAAGGTGGGAACTACAACCAAGGATGGCAGGACAACTCCAACCAAGGTTGGAGAGATAATTCTAACCATGGCTGGAGGGACAACTACAATAGAGGAGGTAGAAACAACCAAGGAAATCAGAGGTGGAATAATAACGACAGCAGAATCAGAACCAACCTTACAGAGCTCCTCACCTAAGATAGTCACAAGGACCCCAGCATAACCAATAACAAGTCCCACAGATCACTTATCCTACTTCCTCATCAAATGACGAGATGCTTCGTTCTCTTGCACAAGGACAACAAGACATGCAGACTACACTGAACTATACTCTGAATGGTTTGAATGCCACTTTACAAGCTCTCGCCGCCCGGATAGATTCATTACCTACTTCTACTAACTAACATTTAAGCTCCAGTGGAATTCCTTCTCAACCCTTACCTAACCCCAAGGGTGGCATCAATGCCATCACTTTAAGGTCCAGAACTACACTGCCAGAGAGGAATCAGGAGGAGCCAAGCCTAATAAAACACGCCCCAATTGAAGACTCAATGGAAGTGGAAGATGCTGAAATGGAAGATGCTGAAGAGGAAAATGAAGTACAAGACAAGGTTGAAGAAGAAGTAGCTCAGCCAAGGAATGGAGCACCAAAGGATGCAGAAGCTGCAAGTGGCGCCATCCCTATCCCATTCCCACACCTTGCAAGGAAATCCAGAAAGCAGACGGAACTTGATCCCAAAATGGTAGAAATTTTCAAAAAGGTTGAGGTAACTGTTCCCCTTTTTTATGTTATTCAGCAAGTACCTAAATATGCAAAGTTTCTGAAAGATTTATGCATACATAAAGATAAAATTAATGAACTAGAAACTATTCTTTTAGGTAGTTCTATATCTGCTTTAATGGGAGGTATACCTGAAAAATGTAGTGATCCAGGTCCATGTATGGTAAACTGTACCATTGGAGGTATAAAATTTTCTGATTGCATGTGCGATTTAGGAGCATGTGTTAGTATAATGCCATTGTCTATATATGATACTTTAAGACTCCCTCCCTTAAAAAGGTCGGCAGCTCATTTTGTGTTAGCAGATAAAAGCATTATTACAATAGTTGGAATTGCTGAAGATGTATTAGTGAACATTAAGGGGCTCACATTCCCCATTGACTTCTATATCCTGGAAATGCCCCCTAATGACTCAGGAAGACCATCATCAATCATGCTTGGAAGACCATTCCTGAAAACTTTGAAGTTCAAGCTGGATGCATTCTCAGAAACTTACTCCTTTGAAATAGATGCCAGAACAGTAAGTTTCAGTTTAAATGAGGCTATGAAGCACCCTCCGGAAGATCATTTTATCTTCCAGTGTGACATCATTGATGAAACTATGGCTAAAGTTCACCAAGAAGAAGTAGAAGAGAAGCACATGGAACAAGGTCCAAGTGTGGGGACACCATCTGAACATAATGAAGACACTTTACCATTACCACTAGCCCCGGATGATCCAGAGCCCAGCCAAGAGCAGAAATTAGAATTGAAGCCCCTTCCTCCACACCTCAAGTATGCTTACCTTGAGGACAATCAGAAGTTCCCAGTTATCATTGCAAGGGAACTCACTTCACTACAGGAGGAGCAACTGCTTAGTGTGCTGAGAAAACATAAGAAAGCGATTGGATGGAGCTTGGTGGATATAGTAGGCATCAGCCCTAAAGTTTGTGAGCACAGAATTTATTTAGAAGAGGAATCAATACCCGTCCGTCAACCCCAAAGAAGATTGAATCCCACCATCTTAGAAGTTGTCAAGAAAGAAGTGATCAGGCTACTTAAAGCTGATATCATTTACCCCATCTCAGATAACGAATGGGTCAGTCCAGTACAAGTGGTGCCCAAGAAGTCTGGAGTCACAACAATAAAGAATGAGCATGGAGAGCTCCTGACAACTAGAGTGCAGAATTCATGGAGGGTTTGCATTGACTATAGGCTTCTCAACCAAGCTACTCGCAAGGATCACTACCCCTTGCCATTTATTGATCAGATGCTTGATCGCCTGTCAGGTAAATCCCATTACTGCTTTTTAGATGGTTATACATATTATTTTCAAATTCATATAGCTCCTGAAGATTAGGAGAAGACTACTTTTACATGTCCCTTTGGAACGTATGCATATAAGAGGATGCCTTTTGACTTATGTAATGCACCAGCAACTTTCCAAAGATGCATGATGAGTATATTTTCAGATCTTATTGAGAACTGTATGGAAGTATTTATGGATGATTTTAGCATATATGGTGATTCATTTGACCTTTGCTTGGATAGTTTAACTAGAGTATTAGACAGGTGTGTTAGTTCAAACCTTGTATTGAATTTTGAAAAATGTCATTTTATGGTAGAACAAGGAATTGTTCTAGGACACGTTGTCTCTAAAACTGGTATTTCTGTAGATCCAGCAAAGGTGGATGTCATTTCTAGTTTACCTTACCCCTCCTCTGTGAGGGAAGTCCGTTCGTTCCTTGGCCATGCAGGTTTTTACAGGAGATTCATTAAGGACTTCAGTAAGGTAGCATTACCTTTATCCAGACTGTTGCAGAAAGATATTGAGTTCGAGTTCAGTAGGAGCGGCGCTGGCCCAGCACGAAGGTAATGATCCTTTCGTAATAGCTTACTGTAAATCATGTTGCTTGTATGCGAAGTTTGTATTCGTAGGTTTTGATGAATGACAAACCAACAAATGACATGAAAGACAAACCAACAAACTACTTGAATGAACAAGCATGTTGAAAGATCAACCAACATTCAACGTTGAGGAATGAAGAGTTGAAAGCAACACAACAACAACAAGAAACTCAAGTCCAGAACATTTGAAGACAAGTATAGTGTCTTAGGACTTAGGTAACTTCTTGTTAAGAACCAATTGCTAAATCTCTCAACACACACTCACAAAATGTTTTGATGCACATCTTGCAATTCGATGCTAGCCAAATGGTTTAAAAAACTTGTTTTCAAAGGTACAAAAGCATAGGAATTGACTCCAACAAGTTTGAGATCAATCCTAAGTATTTTGAAGTGATTTTAAGCCATTCTTTAAGGTTTGCATCGATGCACACTCATCTTGCATCGATGCAAAGCATGCAACGACTTGTTGCATCGATGCAAAGATGTTTGCATCGATGCAACCTAGCTGAAAATTCAAATTTCAGCTTCAAAGACACATTTGCATCGATGCAAAGTGTTATGCATCGATGCAAATGATTCAAAAACATAAAAAACGGCTAGTTTTAACAAAACGGCTCCATCCCATTAACTCCCCAACGTTTCTAAGGTTTGGGAAGTCTATAAATAGATGGATTGAAGCCTTTTTTCACTAACGTGAGTATTTGCAAACTATCTTGTTCATATTCTTTCATTCTACACATTTTTAAGGTGTTATAATACACAATTTGAGAGAGCAATATCAATTGGTTCAATAGTGCTAAACTTGTAATCATACACTCTTCTAGAGAGTACTCATTTCATCTCAACAATTCTTTGAGAATTGTTTTCTTGTAACACTTTGTAAATTGGAGTGTGATCTCCAAGGTTGAGTCAAGAGTTATAAACACTATAGTCGGTGAGGATACCAAAGAAGTATACTAAGTACTCAAGGCAAATCTTAGAGAAGGAGTCTCTAAGTGGAGTGGGTTAGTATACGAGTGGTGATCATATACCGTGAGGTGTTAGAAACTAAGGACTCGGATTGTAAAAGGTTTTGTGCGAGCACCTTGAAGCTTGGCAATAGTGGAACTTCTCAATAGCGATTGAGAAAGAAAGTGGACGTAGGACAAGGATTGTGCCGAACCACTCTAAATAGCGTTTGCATCTCTCCAAACTCATCTCTTCTATATTATTGTCTTTTACCTTTGAGCAAATAAATTGTGATTGAAAAGTAGCTTCGTAAGTACTTAAGAAATAGCTTAAGTCCGATTGGTGAAAAGCTTGATCAATTTATTTGAGTTGGTGTCTATTGGAAAGTAAAAGCTCCTTATAAATGCTTAGCAATTGAGTTAAGCTCTTGGAAAAATACTAATACAATAACACTTTTGTATATTGTCTTTAACTTTCGCAAAAAGATTCATTGTTGTTGCAATACTCAATTCACCCCCCTCTTGAGTAATTGTGCATAGGTTCTACAATGGCATCAGAGCTTAACCCTTTGAAAGACTTAACCGTTTAAGGGAAAAGATCATGGCAAGCACAAGCTTTAACAACAACAACACTAGTGAAGGTAACTCAACCGCTAGACCTCCTCTTTTTAGCGGAACAAATTACTCTTATTGGAAAAATAAGATGAGAATTTGGATCCGTTCTCAAGATGTGAGAATTTGGAAAGTGATTGAGAATGGAAATCACATTCCAACAAAGACAACAAGCGCTAAAGAAGGAGAAGTCTCCGTCTTAAAGCAAGTACCGAAAGGAGAAAATGAATATAGTGACGATGATTGGAAGAAAGTGGCAATGAATGATAAAGCCATCAACTTCATCCATTGTGCACTTAACGAGCATGACTATATGAAGATCTCTACATGTGAAACCGCTAAAGAGATTTGGGATAAACTCCAAATCACTTACGAAGGAACCGACCACGTTAAAGAATCAAAGGTATTTATGTTGGTTCATGAATGGGAAAATTTTAAAATGAAAGATGAAGAGAGCATTGAAGAAGCTCTTGAAAGACTCTCCAAGATCTTCAACAACCTAAGCATGCTTGGCACAAAATACAATGATAAACAAATTGTGACCAAGGTGCTTACAAGCCTTACACCAAAATGGAACTCCAAAGTGAACGCCATTGTGGAAGGAAGGCTCTATGATCAACTTACATTTGATCAACTACGAGGTAATCTTCTCACCTATGAGATGACTATGCTAAATAGACAAAAAGGTGAAGAAAGCAAGAAGAAAAGTCTCGCCCTTAAAACAACATCACTACAAGAAGAGAGTGATGATAATGAAGAAGAAGGAGATGAAGAATTTGCACTCTTATTAAAAAGATTCAATAAGTTTGCAATGAAGAAAAACTTCAAGAGCAAAACAAAGGTACCAAAATGCTATGAGTGTGGAGAAGTTGGACACATTAAACCCAATTGTCCAAAACTTCAAAAGGAGGACAAAAACAAGAAATTTAAGAAGAAGGAGAAAGCATACATATCATGGGAGAACGAGGATGAATCCGACTCCGATGACGACGAGGTTGCAAATCTTTGCTTAATGGCAAGCGAAGAAAAGGTTAGTAATGACAACTCCACTTCTTTTAATTTACAAGATGAATATGATGCCTTACTTGAGGTGTACACAAAACTTACCCAAGATTATTCTCTCCTAAAGAAAAAGAATATGGATCTTTTAAAACAAAATGAGATGTTGAAAAATGAGAATATCAATCTTGGAAAAGATAAGTGTAGCACAAGTAGTGATCCATACAAATCTTGTAAAATGCATGAAAATGAAATTACAAATCTTAAGAACACTTTAGCTAAGTTCAATGAATCTTCAAAGAACTTAGATAAAATGTTGAAAAACCAAAAGCATGTTCATAATAAGGAAGGTTTAGGTTTTGAAAAAGGAAAATTTAAAAATACTAAAACTCCTATTAGGCAACCGCAAGCCCAAAAGGCAAGCATGCCTAAAAGGAATGAAGCCTTTAAACATCCTCCTCAACATGCTTCATTTAGAAATTATAATCACAATGCATATAGATCAAAAGATGTTGCATTTAGGAAACAACCTAGGCAACCATTTAGAAACATGCATAGGATGCATAATCCAAATGTCATATGTCATTATTGCAATAAAGTAGGTCATATAGCACCCGTATGCTTTACTAGAATTAAACATATAAACTTTCGTAGTCAAGATACGAGATGGGCACCTTATGGGCATTATGCTCATACTAACCATCAAGGACCCAAATTCACTTGGGTACCTAAATCCCAATTTTAATTGTTTTGTAGGTACGTGTTGGAGCTAAGGATACAAATTGGTATGTTGATAGTGGATGCTCCAAACACATGACCGGCGATGAATCAAAGTTCACCGCAATAGAGCCTACAAACGGAGGAAACGTGATCTATGGAGACAACAACACCGGCAAAGTAATCGGCGTTGGAAAAGTTGGTAAAAATTCTTCTACCTCCATAGATAATGTTATACTTGTCAAAGGTCTCAAACATAATCTCATTAGTGTTAGCCAACTTTGTGACAAAGGAAACTTAGTTACCTTTGACTCAAAATGTTGTTTGATAAAAAGGCAAGACACTAATGAAATTGTGCTAATTGGACACCGTGTTGACAATGTATACATGATTAATATAGATGAAGTTTCCTCAAATGATGTGAAATGCCTTGTTAGTAAAAATGATGAAACTTGGTTATGGCATCGTAGAGTAGCTCATGCTAACATGGACCATCTTAGCAAGTTGGTCTCTAAAGAGTTAGTAATTGGCTTACCAAAGCTACGTTTTGAAAAAGACATCCTTTGCGACACATGTCAAAAGGGAAAACAAGTAAAGGCCTCTTTTAAATCTAAAAACATTGTTTCAACAACAAGGCCATTACAACTTTTGCACATGGATTTATTTGGTCCTTCCAGGACTATGAGCTTTGGTGGCAATTACTATGCTTTAGTTATTGTTGATGATTACTCTCGATTTACATGCACCTTGTTTCTAGCAAACAAGAGTGATGCATTTCGAGCATTCAAAAGATTAGCCAAAGTTATTCAAAATGAAAAGAATTTGCATATATCATCTATTAGAAGTGATCATGGTGGAGAATTTGAAAACAATCTTTTTGAAACTTTTTGTGAAGAAAATGGCATTGAGCATAATTTTTCCTCTCCTAGAACACCACAACAAAATGGTGTGGTTGAAAGGAAAAATCGTCATTTAGAAGAAATGGCGAGAACTATGCTCAATGAGGCTAATATTCCTAAGTACTTTTGGGCGGATGCGGTTAGTACCGCGTGTTATGTTATGAATAGGATTATCATTCGACCTATTCTTAAGAAAACACCGTACGAATTGTACAAAGGAAGAAAGCCAAATATTTCCCACCTTCACGTCTTTGGCTGTAAATGCTTTATTCTAAATAATGGAAAAGATAACTTAGGCAAATTTGATGCTAAGGCTGATGAAGGAATCTTCTTAGGCTACTCTTTAACTAGCAAAGCTTTTAGAATATATAATAAACGCATCATGACTATGGAAGAAAGTATTCATGTCGCTTTTGATGAAACTAACCGTTGTTGTGCTAGAAAAGATTTTGATGAAAATGTAGAAAACTTTGATTCACTAAATTTGAATGGTGAAGACAAAGAAAAAGATTTAAATGAAGCCTCTACAACAAAGGATAGTGTTCAAGTTGAAGAAATTGAACCATCACAAGCACAAATAAATGCACTTCCAAAGGACTGGCGTACTTCAAAGGATCATCCTCTAGACAACGTCATTGGTGATGTTTCGAAAGGGGTAACAACTCGATCTACTTTTAGAAATTTATTCACATATAGTGCTTTTGTTTCTCAAATTGAACCATCTACCATTGAGTCCGCAATTGATGATGAACATTGGGCTATGGCAATGCAAGAGGAGCTTAACCAATTCAAACGAAATGACGTTTGGGAATTGGTGCCTAAACCAAGTAATCAAACAATTGTAGGAACAAAATGGGGTTTTAGAAATAAACTCGATGAAAATGGTACAATTGTTAGAAACAAAGCTAGATTGGTAGCTAAAGGTTATAATCAAGAGGAAGGCATTGATTATGATGAAACTTATGCTCCCGTAGCTAGATTAGAAGCTATTAGGATGTTACTTGCTTTTGCATCCTCTTATAACTTCAAACTTTATCAAATGGATGTTAAGAGTGCCTTTCTTAATGGTTTCATTCAAGAAGAAGTATATGTTGAACAACCTCCCGGTTTTGAGGATTATGAAAATCCTAATCATGTTTTTAAACTCAAGAAAGCTCTTTATGGTCTTAAACAAGCTCCAAGAGCTTGGTATGAACGTTTGAGCAAGTTTTTAATAGAAAATGGTTTTAGAAGAGGGAAGGTTGATACAACTTTATTTATCATGATTGAAAACAAAAATATCCTTTTGGTACAAGTTTACGTCGATGACATAATATTTGGTTCAACTAACGAATCACTTTGCAAGTTTTTCTCAAACCTCATGCAAAGTGAATTTGAAATGTCCATGATGGGCAAACTCAACTTCTTCCTTGGTCTTCAAATCAAACAAGGAAAAGAAGGAACTTTTGTTAGCCAAACCAAATATTGCAAGGAATTGCTCAAAAGATTTGGAATGGACAATGCTAAGGCAATGGACACACCAATGAGCACTACTTGCTACCTTGACAAAGATGAACAAGGTAAAAACATAGATGTAAAGAAGTATAGAGGCATGATAGGATCATTACTTTATCTAACGGCAAGTAGACCAGATATCATGTTTAGTGTATGCATGTGTGCGAGATACCAAGCTAATCCTAAGGAATCTCACTTAAGTGCGGTGAAAAGGATTATGAAGTATCTCATAGGAACATTAAATGTTGGATTGTAGTATCCGAAAGGATGCACTTGTGATTTGATTGGTTATTTCGATTCCGATTTTGCCGGTTGCAAATTGGATAGGAAAAGCACTAGCGGCACTTGTCACTTGCTAGGAAACTCTCTTGTTTCATGGCATAGTAAGAAACAAGTAAGTGTAGCCTTATCTACCGCCGAAGCCGAGTATGTAGCCGCCGGTAGTTGTTGCGCCCAAATTTTATGGATGAAACAACAACTTGTGGACTATGGACTCATGCTTGATCACATTCCTATCAAATGTGATAATACTAGTGCAATAAATTTAACCAAGAATCCGGTTCAACATTCAAGAACCAAGCATATTGAGATTAGACATCACTTCATAAGAGACCATGTTGAAAAGGGTGATGTGGTTATTGAATTTGTCGAAACTAGTAAACAACTAGCGGACATCTTCACTAAACCTTTATGTAAAGAAAGTTTTTTTAACATCCGAAATGAACTTGGTATCTTGGATTCTAATCTAATATGATTTGTTTGAATTCATTGCATTTATATTACTATTTTTGTATCTCTTACTAACTTAAGCATTGGAGATATCCAATTAGCCATTGTTTTGTAGGTTTATGAGTTGATCTTGAGGTAGATTGAAAAAATTTGAAGATTATAAACAATGGAGGATCAACAAATTGAAGTCTATAATGGTTTAATTGATATTTCCTTCATAATTTTGTTTAATGATTAATGCTTGTATGCTTATTTGGTGAATAACTCAAAATAGGCTTGGTACCCCTATTTTAAGTTAATGTGCATGCTTTAATATATTTCACTTCTTTAGGGGGAATTATGCATGCTTGTTATATATAAAAAGAGGAAATCAAATTCTTTTTGAAAGGGGGAATATCTCATCCTTAAGATTAATAGAGATATTGAACTTAAAAAAATTCATTGTTTTATGCATGCTTCTATGACACATTTCAAACTCCTTTCTTTTTGATAATGTCAAAAGGGGGAAGAAAAGTTTGAGGATATTTGAAGTTTTGAACTTTTGAAAAAGAAGAAGTTTGAGAATTTAAAAAGAAGAAATAAGTTTGCGAAACAATGATTTCAAAAAGACTTCCGCTAAGAAAAAAACTTTTGATATCTAAATCGTTTTCTTTGAAAAACGCCCTTTAAGGGAACAAATGCACATATTTAGGGGGAACTCCTGCAAAATTTTTTTGTGAAGTCTTCTCCAAAGCTTTCTATAAAACAAAGTGCATTACTGTTGCTTTCAAAATCATTTATAAATGCATATCCTCAAAATTGGTTTGTCATTATCAAAAAGGGGGAAATTGTAAATCATGTTGCTTGTATGCGAAGTTTGTATTCGTAGGTTTTGATGAATGACAAACCAACAAACGACATGAAAGACAAACCAACAAACTACTTGAATGAACAAGCATGTTGAAAGATCAACCAACATTCAACGTTGAGGAATGAAGAGTTGAAAGCAACACAACAACAACAAGAAACTCAAGTCCAGAATATTTGAAGACAAGTATAGTGTCTTAGGACTTAGGTAACTTCTTGTTAAGAACCAATTGCTAAATCTCTCAACACACACTCACAAAATGTTTTGATGCACATCTTGCAATTCGATGCTAGCCAAATGGTTTAAAAAACTTGTTTTCAAAGGTACAAAAGCATAGGAATTGACTCCAACAAGTTTGAGATCAATCCTAAGTATTTTGAAGTGATTTTAAGCCATTCTTTAAGGTTTGCATCGATGCACACTCATCTTGCATCGATGCAAAGCATGCAACGACTTGTTGCATCGATGCAAAGATGTTTGCATCGATGCAACCTAGCTGAAAATTCAAATTTCAGCTTCAAAGACACATTTGCATCGATGCAAAGTGTTATGCATCGATGCAAATGATTCAAAAACATAAAAAACGGCTAGTTTTAACAAAACGGCTCCATCCCATTAACTCCCCAACGTTTCTAAGGTTTGGGAAGTCTATAAATAGATGGATTGAAGCCTTTTTTCACTAACGTGAGTATTTGCAAACTATCTTGTTCATATTCTTTCATTCTACACATTTTTAAGGTGTTATAATACACAATTTGAGAGAGCAATATCAATTGGTTCAATAGTGCTAAACTTGTAATCATACACTCTTCTAGAGAGTACTCATTTCATCTCAACAATTCTTTGAGAATTGTTTTCTTGTAACACTTTGTAAATTGGAGTGTGATCTCCAAGGTTGAGTCAAGAGTTATAAACACTATAGTCGGTGAGGATACCAAAGAAGTATACTAAGTACTCAAGGCAAATCTTAGAGAAGGAGTCTCTAAGTGGAGTGGGTTAGTATACGAGTGGTGATCATATACCGTGAGGTGTTAGAAACTAAGGACTCGGATTGTAAAAGGTTTTGTGCGAGCACCTTGAAGCTTGGCAATAGTGGAACTTCTCAATAGCGATTGAGAAAGAAAGTGGACGTAGGACAAGGATTGTGCCGAACCACTCTAAATAGCGTTTGCATCTCTCCAAACTCATCTCTTCTATATTATTGTCTTTTACCTTTGAGCAAATAAATTGTGATTGAAAAGTAGCTTCGTAAGTACTTAAGAAATAGCTTAAGTCCGATTGGTGAAAAGCTTGATCAATTTATTTGAGTTGGTGTCTATTGGAAAGTAAAAGCTCCTTATAAATGCTTAGCAATTGAGTTAAGCTCTTGGAAAAATACTAATACAATAACACTTTTGTATATTGTCTTTAACTTTCGCAAAAAGATTCATTGTTGTTGCAATACTCAATTCACCCCCCCTCTTGAGTAATTGTGCATAGGTTCTACACTTACGCATCTAAAACCTTAGACGCTGCTCAGTCTAATTACACTACAACTGAAAAGGAGCTTCTAGCTATTGTTTTTGCTCTGGACAAATTCCGAGCATATTTACTTGGTACTAAGGTAGTAGTGTACTCGGACCATGCAGCTCTAAAGTATTTATTAGCTAAAAAAGAGTCTAAACCAAGACTAATACGTTGGATACTTGATGAGCGGATAATTTATACGCTTTTTGACATTGTTTTTAGTATGTTTTTAGTAGGATCTAGTTACTTTTAGGGATGTTTTCATTAGTTTTTATGTTAAATTCACATTTCTGGACTTTACTATGAGTTTGTGTGTTTTTCTGTGATTTCAGGTATTTTCTGGCTGAAATTGAGGGACTTGAGCAGAAATCAGATTCAAAGGTTGAAGAAGGACTGCTAATGTTGTTGGATTCTGACCTCCCTGCACTCAAAGTGGATTTTCTTGAGCTACAGAACTCGAAATGGCATGCTTCCAATTTCGTTGGAAAGTAGACATCTAGGGCTTTCCAGAAATATATAATAGTCCATACTTTGGCCAAGAATAGACGACGTAAACTGGCATTCAACGCCAGCTTTCTGCCCAAATCTGGCGTCCAGCGCCAGAAAAGGATCCAAAACCAGAGTTGAACGCCCAAACTGGAACAAAAGCTGGCGTTCAACTCCAAGAAGGACTTCTACACGTGCAACACTCAAAGCTCAGCCCAAGCACACACCAAGTGGGCCCCGGAAGTGGATTTATGCATCAATTACTTACTCTTGTAAACCCTAGTAGCTAGTTTATTATAAATAGGACATTTCACTATTGTATTTGACATCTTTGGATTATCTTTTGATCTATTGATCACGTTTTGGGGGCTGGCCATCTCGGCCATGCCTGGACCTTTCACTTATGTAATTTTAACGGTAGAGTTTCTACACTCCATAAATTAAGGTGTGGAGCTCTGCTGTTCCTCAAAAATTAATGCAAAGTACTACTGTTTTCTATTCAATTCATCTTATTTCCCTTCTAAGATATTCATTCGCTCTTCAACCTGAATGTGATGAACGTGACAATCATCATCATTCCCTATGAACGCGTGCCTGACAACCACTTCCGTTCTACATTAGATTGAATGAGTATCTCTTAGATCTCTTAATCAGAATCTTCGTGGCGCAAGCTAGAATGATGGCGGCATTCAAGAGAATCCGGAAAGTCTAAACCTTGTCTGTGGTATTCCGAGTAGGATTCGATGAATGAATAACTGTGATGAGCTCCAAACTCGCGATTGCAGGGCGTTAGTGACAGACGCAAAAGGATAGTAAATCCTATTCCAGCATGATCGAGAACCGACAGATGAATAGCCGTGCCGTGACAGGGTGCGTTGATCATTTTCACTGAGAGGATAAGATGAAGCCATTGACAAGGGTGATGCCTCCAGACGATTAGCCATGCCGTGACAGGGCATTGGATCATTTTCCCGAGAGATGACCGAAAGTAGCCGTTGACAATGGTGATGTATCACATAAAGCCAACCATGGAAAGGAGTAAGACTGATTGGATGAAGATAGCAGGAAAGCAGAGGTTCAGAGGAACAAAAAGCATCTCCATTCACTTATCTGAAATTCCTACCAATGATTTACATAAGTACCTCTATCCCTATTCTCTTATTTATTATTCGAAAACACCATTATCAATTTATATCTGCCTAACTGAGATTTGCAAGGTGACCATAGCTTGCTTCATACCGACAATCTCCGTGGGATTCGACTCTTACTCACGTAAGGTATTACTTGGACGACCCAGTGCACTTGCTGGTTAGTTACACGGAGTTGTGAACCATGGTCTTGGCATCATGTTTTTGGCGCCATTTCCAGGGAAAGAAAGAGCAATGAATTTTACATAATTAAAGTGTAATCACGATTCCGCGTACCAAGTTTTTGGCGCCGTTGCCGGTGATTGTTTGAGTTTTCGGCAAGCTTTTGGTCCGGTAACATCAGTGCCAAGTTTGATCCGGCAACAGCACCAAGTTTTTGGCGCCGTTGCCGGGGATTGTTTGAGTTTGGACAACTGACGGTTCATCTTGTTGCTCAGATTAGGTAATTTTCTTTTTGTTTTCTTTTCAAAAAATTTTTCAAAAATATTTCAAAATTTTCTCCTTTGTTTTCGAAAAAAAAATTAATATAAAAATGTTTTCAAAAATTTTATTCAAAATTTTTAAAGAATGAATTCTAGTATTTCATGAAGCATGTGAAGCCTGGCTGGCTGTAAAGCCATGTCTAAATTTATTTGGACTGAAGCAGCAATTTGTTATCAAGAGCAAGCTAGTTGTTGCTAATCCACCTGCTGCTGTTCCTGATTCACCTGCTGAAGCTTGGCTGGCCATTGGCCATGTCTAGTGTTTTGGACCGGAGCTTTCATTGAAAGCTTGGCTGGCTAGTGAGCCATGTCTAATTCCTGGACTGAAGTTTTAGACTAAGAATGCAAGATTCCTGGAATTCATGTTAAAAATTTTGGAATCCTTATTTTTTTCTTTTTCATATAATTTTCGAAAAAAAAATCCAAAAAAATTAGAAAATCATAAAAATCAAAAACATTTTTTGTGTTTCTTGTTTGAGTCATGAGTCATGTCATAAGTTTGGTGTTATTTGCATGTGCATCTTGCATTTTTCGAAAATTTCATGCATTCATAGTGCTCTTCATGATCTTCAAGTTGTTCTTGGTAAGTCTTCTTGTTTGATCTTGATGATTTTTTGTTTTGTGTTGTATGGTGTTTTTCATATGCATTCTTGAATTCTTAGTGCGTAAGCATTAAAGAATTCTAAGTTTGGTGTCTTGCATGTTTTCTTTGCATTAAAAATTTTTCAAAATTGTGTCTATGATGTTCATCTTGACATTCAAAGTGTTCTTGGTGTTCATCTTGACATTCATAGCATTCTTGCATGCATTCATTGTTTTGATCCATAACTTTCATGCATTGCATCATTTTTCCTGTTTTCCTCTCTCATCATAAAAAATTCAAAAAACAAAAAAATATCTTTCCCTTTTTCTCTCATCAAATTCGAAAATTTGAGTTGACTTTTTCAAAAATTTTTAAAATCAAGTTGTTTCTTATGAGTCAAATCAAATTTTCAATTTGAAAATCTTATCTTTTTTAAAATCTTTTTCAAAAATCAAATCTTTTTCAAAATTCTTAGTTATTTTCGAAAATTCCAAAAAAAAATATTTTTCAAAAATTTTTTTCTTATTTTTATATCAAATTTTCGAAAATAACATAATCAATTAATGTTTTGATTCAAAAATTTGAAGTTTGTTACTTGCTTGTTAAGAAAGATTCAAACTTTAAGTTCTAGAATCATATCTTATGATTTCTTATGAATCAAGTCATTAATTGAGATTTTAAAAATCAAATCTTTTTCAAAACTAATTTCTAAAATATCTTCTTATCTTACCTTTTTCAAAAAGTTGGTTTCAAAATATCTTTTCTAACCTCCTAACTTCTTATCTTTTCAAAATTTGTTTCAACTAACTAACTAACTTTTTGTTTGTTTCTTAACTTTTTCAAAACTACCTAACTAACTCTCTCTCTCTAATTTTCGAAAATATCTTCCCTCTTTTTCAAAAATCTCTTTTTAATTAACTAATTATTCTTATTTTTATTTTTGATTTTAAAAATTTTCGAAAAATACTAACATTTTTCAAAAACCATTTTCGAAAATCACTAACTCTTTTTCAAAAATATTTTTCGAAAATTCTCCCTCTCCCATCTTATTCTATTTATTTATTCATTTACTAACATCTCATCTCACATCTCAACCCTCCTCACAGTTGTGTTTCTTCCATTACATTACATTCTTTGTCTCCCCCTCTTCTTCTACTCACACAGGGATCCCTATACTGTGGTATAAAGGATCTCTATTATTATTATTATTTTTCTGTGCCCTCTTCTCTGTCATATGAGCAGGAGCAAGGATAAGAACATTCTTGTGGAAGCAGATCCAGAACCTGAAAGGACTCTGAAAAGGAAACTAAGAGAAGCTAAAATACAACAATCCAGAGATAACCTTTCAGAAATTTTCGAACAGGAAGAGGAGATGGCAGCCGAAAATAATAATAATATAAGGAAGATGCTTGGTGACTTTACTGCACCTAATTCTAATTTACATGGAAGAAGCATCTCCATTCCTGCCATTGGAGCAAACAACTTTGAGCTGAAACCTCAATTAGTTTCTCTGATGCAGCAGAACTGCAAGTTTCATGGACTTCCATCTGAAGATCCTTTTCAGTTCTTAACTGAATTCTTGCAGATATGTGATACTGTTAAGACTAATGGAGTAGATCCTGAAGTCTACAGGCTCATGCTTTTCCCTTTTGCTGTAAGAGACAGAGCTAGATTATGGTTGGATTCTCAACCCAAAGACAGCCTGAACTCTTGGGATAAGCTGGTCACGGCTTTCTTAGCCAAGTACTTTCCTCCTCAAAAGCTGAGCAAGCTTAGAGCTGATGTTCAAACCTTCAGACAGAAAGAAGGTGAATCCTTCTATGAAGCTTGGGAAAGATACAAACAGTTGACCAAAAAGTGTCCCTCTGACATGCTTTCAGAATGGACCATCCTGGATATATTCTATGATGGTTTATCTGAGCTATCAAAGATGTCACTGGACACTTCTACAGGTGGATCCATTCACCTAAAGAAAACGCCTGCAGAAGCTCAAGAACTCATTGACATGGTTGCTAATAACCAGTTCATGTACACTTCTGAGAGGAATCCTGTGAGTAATGGGACGCCTATGAAGAAGGGAGTTCTTGAAGTTGATACTCTGAATGCCATATTGGCTCAGAATAAAATATTGACTCAGCAAGTCAATATGATCTCTCAGAGTCTGAATGGAATGCAAGCTGCATCCAACAGTACTCAAGAGGCATCTTCTGAAGAAGAAGCTTATGATCATGAGAACCCTGCAATAGCAGAGGTGAATTACTTAGGTGAACCTTATGGAAACACCTATAACTCATCATGGAGAAATCATCCAAATTTCTCATGGAAGGATCAAAAGCCTCAACAAGGCTTTATTAATGGTGGAAGAAACAGGTTTAACAATAATAAACCTTTTCCATCATCCACTCAGCAACAGACAGAGAACTCTCAAAAAAATACTTCTAATTTAGCAAACTTAGTCTCTGATCTATCTAAGGCCACTGTGAGTTTCATGAATGAGACAAGGTCTTCCATTAGAAATTTGGAAGCACAAGTGGGCCAGCTGAGTAAAAGGATCACTGAAATCCCTCCTAGTACTCTCCCAAGCAATACAGAAGAGAATCCAAAAGGAGAGTGCAAGGCCATTGACATAAGCACCATGGCCGAACCTGTGAGGAGAGGAGAGGACGTGAATCCCAAGGAGGAAGACCTCCTGGGACGTCCAGTGATCAATAAGGAGCTTCCCTCTAAGGAACCAAAAGACTCTAAGGCTCATCTAGATACCATAGAGATTCCATTGAACCTCCTTATGCCCTTCATGAGCTCTGATGAGTATTCCTCTTCTGAAGAGAATGAGGATGTTACTGAAGAGCAAACTGCCAAGTTTCTTGGTGCAATCATGAAGCGGAATGCCAAATTATTTAGCATTGATGCTTGGGAAGTTGAACCTCCCTTGTTCATCAATGAACTAAGTGATCTGGATCAACTGACATTGCCTCAGAAGAGACAGGATCCTGGAAAGTTCATAATACCTTGTACCATAGGCACCATGATCTTTAAGGCCCTGTGTGACCTTGGTTCAGGAATAAACCTCATGCCCCTCTCTGTAATAGAGAAACTGGGAATCTATGGGGTGCAAGCTGTTAAAATCTCATTAGAGATGGCAGACAGTTCAAGAAAACAGGCTTATGGACAAGTAGAGGACGTGTTAGTAAAGGTTGAAGGCCTTTACATCCCTGCTGATTTCATACTCTTGGATACTGGGAAGGAAGAGGATGAATCCATCATCCTAGGAAGACCTTTCCTGGCCACAGCAAGAGCTGTGATTGATGTGGACAGAGGAGAATTGATCCTTTAATTAAATGAGGACAACCTTGTGTTTAAAACTCAAGGATCTCTCTCTGCAACCATGGAGAGGAAGCATGAAAAGCTTCTCTCAAAGCAGAGTCAACCCAAGCCCCCACAGTCAAACTCTAAGTTTGGTGTTGGGAGGCCACAACCAAACTCTAAGTTTGGTGTTGAACTCCCATATCCAAACTCTAAGTTTGGTGTTGGAGAGTTTCAACAATGCTCTGCATATCTGTGAGGCTCCATGAGAGCCCACTGTCAAGCTATTGACATTAAAGAAGCGCTTGTTGGGAGGCAACCCAATTTTTATTTATTTAACTATATTTTTTTTAGTTATATGTCTTTGTAGGTTCATGATCATGTGGAGTCATAAAATAAATATAAAAATTGAAAACGGAATCAAAAATAGCAGAAGAAAAATCACACCCTGGAGGAGCATCTGTCTGGTGTTCAGCGCCAGAACAGAGCATGGTTCTGGCGCTGAACGCCCAAAATGGGCAGCTTCTGGGCGCTGAACGCCAGAACAGGCATGGTTCTGGCGTTCAACGCCAGAAATGGCACACAAATGGGCGTTGAACGCCCAAAATGGGCACCAACCTGGCGCTGAACGCCCAGAGTTGTGTGCAAGGGCATTTTGCATGCCTAAATTGGTGCAGGGATGTAAATGCCTTGACACCTCAAGATCTGTGGACCCCACAGGATCATCTCAGGATCTGTGGACCCCACAGGATCATCTCAGGATCTGTGGTCCACACAGGATCCCCACCTACCTCCACTCACTTCTTCTCACCACTCTCTTTCACACAACCCCATAAACACTCTTCCCCAAAAACCCTTCACCAATCACCTCAATCTCTCTTCCCCATCACCTCCTCACCACTCACATCCATCCACTCTTCCCCATAAACCTACCTCATAAACTCCACCTATCTTCAAAATTCAAAACCAATTTCCCACCCAAACCCACCAATATGGCCGAAACCTTTCCCCCCTCCCTTCCCTATATAAAGCCCTCCATTCTTCATCAAATTCACACAACACACCCCTCTACACCCTTCTTGGCCGAAACACTTCCCACTCTCCCTCTCCTCCATTTCTTCTTCTTCTTCATCTATTCTTTCTTTTATTGCTCGAGGGCGAGCAAAATTCTAAGTTTGGTGTGGTAAAAGCATAAGCTTTTTATTTTTCCATTACCATTGATGGCACCTAAGACCGGAGAATCCTCTAGAAAGGGGAAAGGGAAGATAAAAGCTTCCATATCCGAGTCATGGGAGATGGAAAGGTTCATCTCCAAAGCCCATCAAGACCACTTCTATGATGTTGTGGCCAAGAAGAAGGTGATCCCCGAGGTCCCTTTCAAACTCAAAAGAAATGAGTATCCGGAGATCCGACATGAAATTCAAAGAAGAGGTTGGGAAGTTCTAACAAATCCCATTCAACAAATCGGCATCCTAATGGTTCAAGAGTTCTATGCCAATGCATGGATCACCAAGAACCATGATCAAAGTAAGAACCCGGATCCAAAGAACTATGTTACAATGGTTCGGGGGAAATACTTAGATTTTAGTCCGGAGAATGTGAGGTTGGCGTTTAACTTGCCCATGATGCAAGGAGACGCACGCCCCTACACAAGGAGAGTCAACTTTGATCAAAGATTAGACCAAGTCCTTATGGACATATGTGTAGAAGGAGCTCAATGGAAGATTGACTCCAAAGGCAAGCCGGTTCAACTAAGAAGATTGGACCTCAAGCCTGTGGCTAGAGGATGGTTGGAGTTCATTCAATGCTCAATCATTCCCACTAGCAACCGGTCTGAAGTTACTATAGACCGGGCCATCATGATCCATAGCATCATGATTGGAGAAGAGGTGGAAGTTCATGAGATTATACCTCAAGAACTCTACAAGGTGGCTGACAAGTCCTCCACTATGGCAAGGTTAGCCTTTCCTCACCTCATCTGCCACCTATGCAATTCGGCTGGGATTGACATAGAGGGAGATATCCTCATTAAAGAGGACAAGCCCATCACTAAGAAAAAGATGGAGCAAGCAAGAGAGCCCATTCATGGAGCTCAAGAGGCGTATGAAGCTCATCACCATGAGATCCCGGAGATGCCTCAAATGCACTTTCCTCCACAAAACTATTGGGAGCAAATCAACACCTCCCTAGGAGAATTGAGTTCTAATATGGGACAACTAAGGGTGGAACATCAAGAGCACTCCATCATGCTTCATGAAATAAGAGAAGATCAAAAAGCAATGAGGGAGGAGCAACAAAGACAAGGAAGAGACATAGAAGAGCTCAAGGACATCATTGGTTCCTCAAGAAGGAAACGCCACCATCACTAAGGTGGATTCATTCCTTGTTCTTATTTCTTCTATTTTTCGTTTTCTATGTTATGTGCTTATCTATGTTTGTGTCTTCATTACATGATCATTAGTAGTTAGTAACTTTGTCTTAAAGTTATGAATGTCCTATGAATCCATCACCTCTCTTAAATGAAAAATGTTTTAATTCAAAAGAACAAGAAGTACATGAGTTTCGAATTTATCCTTGAACTTAGCTTAATTATATTGATGTGGTGACAATCCTTCTTGTTTTCTGAATGTATGCTTGAACAGTGCATATGTCTTTTGAAGTTGTTGTTTAAGAATGTTAAATATGTTGGCTCTTGAAAGAATGATGACTAGGAGACATGTTATTTGATAATCTGAAAAATCATAAAAATGATTCTTGAAGCAAGAAAAAGCAGCAAAGAACAAAGCTTGCAAAAAAAAAAATAGGCGAAAAAAAATAAATAGAAAGAAAAAGGAAAAGCAAGCAGAAAAAGCCAAGGCTCTTAAAACCAAAAGGCAAGAGCAAAAAGTCAATAACCCTTAAAACCAAAACGCAAGGGCAAATAAAAAGGATCCCAAGGCTTTGTGCATCAGTGGATAGGAGGGCCTAAAGGAATAAAATCCTGGTCTAAGCGGCTAAACCAAGCTGTCCCTAACCATGTGCTTGTGGCGTGTAGGTGTCAAGTGAAAACTTGAGACTGAGCGGTTAAAGTCAAGGTCCAAAGCAAAAGAAGAGTGTGCTTAAGAACCCTGGACACCTCTAATTGGGGACTTTAGCAAAGCTGAGTCACAATCTGAAAAGGTTCACCCAATTATGTGTCTGTGGCATTTATGTATCTGGTGGTAATACTGGAAAACAAAGTGCTTAGGGCCACGGCCAAGACTCATAAAAAGCTGTGTTCAAGAATCATCATACTGAACTAGGAGAATCAATAACACTATCTGAACTCTGAGTTCCTATAGATGCCAATCATTCTGAACCTCAATGGATAGAGTGAGATGCCAAAACTATTCAAGAGACAAAAAGCTATAAGTCCCGCTCATATGATTGAAGCTATGTTTCATTGATAGTTTGGAATTTATAGTATATTCTCTTCTTTTTATCCCATTTGATTTTCAGTTGCTTGGGGACAAGCAACAATTTAAGTTTGGTGTTGTGATGAGCGGATAATTTATACGCTTTTTGACATTGTTTTTAGTATGTTTTTAGTAGGATCTAGTTACTTTTAGGGATGTTTTCATTAGTTTTTATGTTAAATTCACATTTCTGGACTTTACTATGAGTTTGTGTGTTTTTCTGTGATTTCAGGTATTTTCTGGCTGAAATTGAGGGACTTGAGCATAAATCAGATTCAAAGGTTGAAGAAGGACTGCTGATGCTGTTGGATTCTGACCTCCCTGCACTCAAAGTGGATTTTCTTGAGCTACAGAACTCGAAATGGCATGCTTCCAATTTCGTTGGAAGGTAGACATCTAGGGCTTTCCAGCAATATATAATAGTCCATACTTTGGCCAAGAATAGACGACGTAAACTGGCGTTCAATGCCAGCTTTCTGCCCAAATCTGGCGTCCAGCGCCAGAAAAGGATCCAAAACCAGAGTTGAACGCCCAAACTGGCACAAAAGCTGGCGTTCAACTCCAAGAAGGACCTCTACACGTGCAACACTCAAAGCTCAGCCCAAGCACACACCAAGTGGGCCCCGGAAGTGGATTTATGCATCAATTACTTACTCTTGTAAACCCTAGTAGCTAGTTTATTATAAATAGGACATTTCACTATTGTATTTGACATCTTTGGATTATCTTTTGATCTATTGATCACGTTTTGGGGGATGGCCATCTCGGCCATGCCTGGACCTTTCACTTATGTAATTTTAACGGTAGAGTTTCTACACTCCATAAATTAAGGTGTGGAGCTCTGCTGTTCCTCAAAGATTAATGCAAAGTACTACTGTTTTCTATTCAATTCATCTTATTTCCCTTCTAAGATATTCATTCGCTCTTCAACCTGAATGTGATGAACGTGACAATCATCATCATTCCCTATGAACGCATGCCTGACAACCACTTCCGTTCTACATTAGATTGAATGAGTATCTCTTAGATCTCTTAATCAGAATCTTCGTGGCGCAAGCTAGAATGATGGCGGCATTCAAGAGAATCCGGAAAGTCTAAACCTTGTCTGTGGTATTCCGAGTAGGATTCGATGAATGAATGACTGTGACGAGCTCCAAACTCACGATTGCAGGGCGTTAGTGACAGACGCAAAAGGATAGTAAATCCTATTCCAGCATGATCGAGAACCGACAGATGAATAGTCGTGCCGTGACATGGTGCGTTGATCATTTTCACTGAGAGGATAAGATGAAGCCATTGACAAGGGTGATGCCTCCAGACGATTAGCCGTGCCGTGACAGGGCATTGGATCATTTTTCCGAGAGATGACCGAAAGTAGCCGTTGACAATGGTGATGTATCACATAAAGCCAGCCATGGAAAGGAGTAAGGCTGATTGGATGAAGATAGCAGGAAAGCAGAGGTTCAGAGGAACGAAAAGCATCTCCATTCGCTTATCTGAAATTCCTACCAATGATTTACATAAGTACCTCTATCCCTATTCTATTATTTATTATTCGAAAACACCATTATCAATTTATATCTGCCTAACTGAGATTTGCAAGGTGACCATAGCTTGCTTCATACCGACAATCTCCGTGGGATTCGACCCTTACTCACGTAAGGTATTACTTGGACGACCCAGTGCACTTGCTGGTTAGTTACACGGAGTTGTGAACCATGGTCTTGGCATCATGTTTTTAGCACCATTTCCAGGGAAAGAAAGAGCAATGAATTTTACATAATTAAAGTGTAATCACGATTCCGCGTACCAATACTGTTGCTACAAGAATTTGATTTAGAAATTAAGAATATGAGTAGTAACCAGAATTTAGTGGCAGACCACTTGAGTCGCCTTGAGCACATTAAGGATGACTCCACTCCTATCAATGATACTTTCCCATTTGATAGTTTGCAAGCAGTATCCGAAGTAGTTCTTTAGTATGCACCTGTAGCTAATTATCTAGTTAGCTACACTTTCCCTCCAAATTTTACTAAGCATCAAAGGGACAAGCTGAAAAGCGAGTCTAAATATTATATATGGGATGACCCATACTTATGGAGGTGTGGTGGTGACCAGGTAATTATAAGATGTATGCCCCAAACAGAATTCCAGTCCATTTTAGAAGCCTGCCACTCTTCTGAGAGTGGAGGACATTTTGGCCCTCAAAGAACAGCTAGAAAAATCTTAGACTGTGGATTCTGGTGGCCTACTCGTTTTAAAGACGCTGCTGAATTTTGTAAATCTTGTTCCCCATACCAAAGGTTTGGTAATATATCCAAGAGGGATGAGATACCTCAACAGATTATGCTTTTTTGTGAAATTTTTTATGTTTGGGGAATTGACTTCATGGGTCCATTTCCAAACTCTAATGGTTACCTTTATATACTGTTAGCTATAGATTATGTCTCTAAATGGGTGGAAGCAATTTCTACTCGTACTGATGATGCTAACACTGTTGTCTTCTTTGTTAGAAACCATATTATCTGTCGCTTTGGATCACCACGAGCCATTGTGAGTGATCAAAGCACTCACTTTTGTAACAGGAGACTAACAGGATTACTGAAAAAGCATGGGATTGTTCATAAAGTAGCAATAGCTTATCACCCCCAGACCAATGGACAAGCAGAAATATCTAATAGAGAAATTAAATGTATTCTGGAGAAGATAGTAAAGCCTCATAGGAAGGACTGGAGTGCCAGGCTACAAGATGCACTCTGGGCATATAGAACAGCGTACAAGACACCCATTGGGATGAGCCCCTTCCGCTTAGTATACGGAAAGGCTTGCCACCTTCCAGTAGAGGTGGAACACAAGGCTTTCTGGGCTATAAGGGAATGCAACATGAATTTTGAAGAAGCTGGTGCTGAAAGAAAGCTGCAACTAGCAGAATTAGAAAACATTCACCTAGAAGCATATGACAACTCCAGGCGATACAAAGAGAAGATGAAGGCTGTCCATGACAAGCACATAAAAAAGGAGAGAATTCAGACCAGGGGAGTTATTTCTTCTTTATAACTCCAGACTGAGGCTTATGCCAGGTAAACTGAGATCAAGATGGGAAGGTCCCTACAGAGTAGAAAAGGCAGAGCCATACGGAGTTTTTCACCTGCGTCATCCTTCTAGCTCCAAATTCATGAAGGTCAATGGACATCTCCTAAAGCTTTATCATGGAGAAAAGATTAAGGATCACAAAGAGCTAGAGGTTTCCTCTTGGAAGACCCACCAACAGAAGCAGAATGATCCTGAAGAACGTCCAACTTAAGGACGTAAAAGCAAAGTGATAGGTGGGAGACAATCCACCATGGTATGATCGTTCCGTTTCAGTCTTAGTTTTATTTTACTTTATTCTATTTTAATGACTCTTCTCATAACCTCTGCATATAGTTGCATTTGCATTTGCATTCTGCATATATAAAAAAAAAGGGGGGGCACGCGACGCGCAAGCGTCGCTGACGCGTCCGCGTCATAGGTGCTTTCGCAACAAGAAGAAAAGAAGTAGAGTTGCGCGGGAGCGTGGCTGAAGGCGTGCCTAAGGCACAAAACACGCTCACGCGTACGCGTCCCTAACGCATCCGCGTCAAATTGCAAAATAGCCTTCCACGCGAGCGCGTCACCCACTCGCACGCGTGACCCTACGAACTCGACGTAAATGGGTATATGGTAGAGAGTTATGATGGAGTGGGGATGGAATGGTGCTGGAAGCACAAGCCCCACCACGCGAACGCGTACCCCATGCATCCGCGTCATTTTCAAAAAGAAGCCATTCACGCGTGCGCGTCACCCACGCGTGCGCGTCACCCACGCGCACGCGTCACCCAAAAATTTGGCAATATGCGAACGAAACAGAAAGTTGCGCGAACGCGAGGCTACTCTCGCGCCAATAGCACAATTCATTTCACGCGAACGCATGACCCACGTGTCCGCGTCACTGGAATATAGCGCTAAGCATGCGAACGCGTGACCCACGCGTCCGCGTCACATGCAACGCACAATTTATCCAAATCAGCGCCAGATATCTTATCTTTTCTTCTCCAAATCCAAATCTTTTCTTTTCCCTTCTTATTTCTCTCTTCTCCCTTCTCCCTTCTTTATTCCTTCTTATTCTTTTACCTTTCTCCCTTCTTTTTCACATCCATTATCAAGGTTCTTTTCTTTTCTTTCCTTTTTACTTTTCCATTATTATTATTATTATTTATGTTCTTTTTCTTCTATTTCTTTTTCTTTTTACTTCCATTATCTATATTTTCTTTTTCTTTCTTTTTCTTTTTATTCCTTTAATTGGTGTTAGAAATTTAATTGGATGATTGTTTTCTTCTATATTTTGCTTGTGAGTATATTAAGGAATTATTTGACAATTAATATTAGTTCTTAAAGGGTTGTTTTCATGTTCAATTTAATACTTTCCATAACATCGTTATCATGCATGCTATGTGTTTGTGAAAAAGTCCGTATGGCATTCCACATTATTTTAAATTATTCTATTCTACTACTCTAAATGCCTGTTATTTTTCACAAAACCCCTTTTATATTTTATTGATTAAATATAATTGTCAATACAAACAGATTGTTAGTTTGAAAGAGTTGATAATCAAACTTGGATATTTAATGCTTGATCTATGCTACTCATGCCTTTGTCGGCATGCCAATAAACATCTTGCATCTACTTGCCATCACATGCACTTGCTATATTTCCATTGATGAACTTTTCACATGGATTCGCGACCATGTGTTAATGACATCCTTCTTTACCGTGCATTGATTATCACTTGTACCATCCTCTTCCTTGCTCTAACCCTTACTTTTAAAAGTTACTTACTTTTTTCCATTTTCAGGATGGCCACCAAGAAAGGTAAAGAGAAAGCTACTCCCAAACAACCAGCAAGGAAAGGAACAAAAAGAGCACTAGTGGCAGAGCCATCTTCAACAACAGTAAAGCCCTCAACAAAGCGAATCAAGAGGATCATCAAGGTCGATGAAAAAGAGAAAGCTTTTCCAGCAAAGGACACTGCGCGGTTCACTAACAGCTACTGTGAGCAGATGTTCCCCATCCTGGCCAAGAAGAATTATAACAATGAGCACCTTCTCATTCTTCCGACCCACATTATTGAATTTGTTGAGCCCCGCATTGAGCAAAGACAATGGGAATTCCTACGGAGACAGCCACGGCAGGTTAACCTCTCATGGGTAGTTGAATTCTACTCCAATTTTCACATGCCAACCATGCCGTCTATCTATGTCCGTCAGAAGCAAGTTCCCATAACTGAAGAGGCCATTCAAAGAGCTCTAGATCTTTCCCCTGCACCAGAAGGATTGGATGCATTTCAAAAATCCTCATTCAAGCGCCAGAAATATCAAATTGACTGGGACGCCGTTCTCAGAGTTATAGCACAACCTGGCAGCAGATGGATCTATGGATACCATCGATCTCGACCTAAGAGCATATTGGCTTCTGCACTCACCTTGGAGGCTCGAGTATGGGCACAGATCATGTCCCATTACGTCTTTTCGAGCACTCACGAGTCCTCCTTCACTGCAGACATGGATGTTCTACTCTGGTGTATCCTTACAAACCAGCACCTCAATTTACCAAGACACATTCGGCATGCTATGGGAAACATACAGATTTCGGATAACCTACCTTTTTCCGCCTTGGTTTCAGATCTAGTCTCAGCAGCCGGAGTCTCCTACAGAGCTGGGGACACCAAGGCCATGATTCCACGAGATGATCAAATTGTCCCTAACGGAAAATACATCAGACCTCCAGCAGCCACTACTAGCCGGCCTGCAGAACCGGCCGAAGATATTCCTTCTGCTTCCACATCACAAGCACCTTCAACAAACCAACTGCTCCATCAGATAATTGAGAAGCTAGACAGGCTTGACCGAAAAGGAAAGCAAAGGGAGCGCCGTAACAAGCGCCGATTTACATACCTCAAGGAGCTGCTTGTTGGTAACCACCCACCTGAAGAAAACCCAGACACCCTGGACTCCACTTCATTTACCAGCATAGGGAGCCATGACGGTCCCGATTGTGGAGATGCTGCTACCAGCCCCCCTTTGTTCCTGACTGATGGCACCGAGGACGGTGCCAAGCTTTAAGTGTGGAGAGGTCGGTCAGTACCTAACTTTCGGAGGTAAATGCTTTTTCTTAACACCAATAAATTATTTATTTTTCTTTTGTTAGGATAGGATAAAATTGCATAGTAATAGGTTATTTACATGGATGTTCTAATTGGTTAAAAAATAATAAGTTTCTTTATAAGACCCTATTTTTTAAAAATTTTACTAATTTAAATCAAAACTTTGGTGTTAAACTTGTTTGGAAGTTGTATTTAGAACATAGTTAAAAGATGGAACATACAACCTGTGAGATTTGAGCTTAATTACATGGTTACATTATTTAACCATAAAAATTTTATTATTGTGTGTTTACTTCTCTATGATTGTAATCTATATTTTGTTCCATCCTATATGTCTAATATTTAATGTGTTATATGCATGCACATGATTGAGGCCATTATTTTATTAACTCACTTATCCCAAATAGCCTACCCTTCCATTTACCTTTGTTAGCCACTTTGAGCCTTTTAAATCCCCTTTGTTCTATATTTTACCACATTACTAGCCTTAAGCGGAAAAATAAGTAATACCCCAAATTGAATCTTTGGTTAGCTTAAGATAGAAATTGTGTGTCAATTAAGTGTGGGAAAATTGTGGGAACATGGGTTAATAAGGGAATGTGTCATGATAAAATATTGGGAATTTAGGTACTTACTCATGTGAAACTAGAAAAATTAAAAATCCATGTGCATTGGCAATGTTATGTTTATTTTTATGCCTCAAAAAAATCCCAAAAATATTCAAATAAATAAGTAATTAGATAAATGAATAAGGGGACAAAATTACCCCAAAGTTAAGTTCAATAAAAATCAATGCATATGTGATACAAGTTAAGAGAAAAGTTGATGCATGAGTATGTAATACAAAAGTGGGAAAATTTTGGGTAGCTAGGCATGATTTAAGAAAAGTATAGAGTGTATGTATAGGTAAGAGCTTAGGTTAATCAAAGATTCAATTTATAGCTCACTTAGCCATATATATACCCTCACCTTTACCTTGGCCCCATTACAACTTTAAAAAGACCTCATGATATTTGCATTAGTACATTAAATACTTGTTGATTGGTTAGGTGAAGAACAAGGTTTAGAAAACATGATTAGAGAAGAGTAGAGTGATTACCCTATACACTAGAGTAACTAGAGTGCATATACACCATCAGTGAGGGTTCAATGCTTAATTCTATGTTCCCTGCTCTCATGAGCTGTCTTCTTACAAGTTTACTTGTTTTTACTGTATAGTTTGAATTGGTGGAATTTAAGTTACTTTTGTCTTGAAGAACTTATTTATTTTTAACCAAGTAGGCAAAAATCATTTTAGCATATAGTTGCATTCATATACATAGGTTGCATTGCATTGCATGAGTCTTACTTTTTCTTACTCATTTATTTTATCTCCTTAAGCTAAGCATGAGGACATGCTAATGTTTAAGTGTGGAGAGGTTGATAAACCACTATTTTATGGTTTATCTTGTATTTAATTGAGTGGTTTTTGTCAAGTCTTTACCCACTTATTCATATGATTTGCATGATTTTATAATCCCTTCCTAGTATTATTTTATGATCGAAAACTTGCTTCCTAGAGATCTTTAATTAGTATATTTTAATTCTCCTATATACCATTCGATGCCGTGATCCGTGTGTTAAGTGTTTCAGACTTTATAGGGCAGAAATGGCTTAGAGAATGGAGAGGAAGCTTGCAAAAATGGAAGGAACACAAGAAACTAAGGAGATGACCAGCGAACACAAATGCACGCGCATGGCTCACGCGAGCGCGCAGAATGGAGAAAATTGCGGCGACGTGTGCGCGTGCCTGACACGTACGCGCAGATTGGAGTTTGCACGAATAACGCGCACACATGGACGACGCGTACGCGTGACAAGGAAAAACGTCAAATGACGCGCACGCGTGACCTGCACGATCTGCAAAATTAACAGAAAACGCTGGGGGCTATTTCGGGCCGCGTTTTGACCCAGATTTTGGCACAGAAACACAGAATAAAGCCAGGGAACATGCAGAGACTCAGGGGAGATGGAGATACACAATCACATATTCTCATTAGGATAGTTTTTAGGTTTCTAGATCTGAATCTAGAGGGAATTACTCTTCCTCTAGTTTCCCTTTACATTCCTAGTTTATTGCTTTCACTTTTTGGATACTAAAGAGTCATTACCTCCGTTGAAGATACTATTCTAGTTTGTTTCTTACTTACTCTTTTATTTATTTATTCCATATTCTTAATTCTTGTTTAAAGTGATAATTGGATTATTTTCATGGATTGTTAAGGCAAAGGATTACTTTTACTTTTAATTAATTTCTAACCCCTATTTTATTTTGAATTATTATGTCTTCTTCTTATATTTCTGTGAGTGTTATATCCATGTCAATGGAGTAGATTCCATACTTGACAAGGGGGTTGATTAAAAAGAGACACTTGAGTTGGAAGGCTTAAGTGCTGATTAAACTGGAAGTTGCTAGCTAGTTCTGTATTTACTAACGCTAGACCTTCCCAAGGGAGAGAACTAGGATTTGCGAATAAGAGTTAGCTCAATCACTTGACTTTCCTTTATTTAGTAATGGTTAACTAAGTGAAAACAACAACCTTTTTGATACTACACTTAAGAGATCCCAACAAGGATAGAACTTTCAATTAATCATTCCCCCAGTCAAGGCTTTTTATCTAGAATATTAATAATCATTCTTAGTTTTTATTGCTTTAATTCACAATTATTTAATTGCTCATTATTCAACTCTCAAACTCTCTTGGAAACTCCTAATTAATAAATTAGCATCCTTCCTTGCAACTCGTTGGGAGACGACCTGGGACTCATACACCCAGTATTTTTATTCTAAACTTTTTTTGTGACAACCTTTCTAAATTGATGAGGCATATTTTTGCTGGTTAAGAGCTATACTTGCAACGCTATTCTATTATATTATAATCTCTTAATTGGTCTAACTTCCGCAGCTCGTCAACGCGTCATACAATGAAGGAGATAAGAAGCTCATGACATCAAGTGGTACTTAAGCAAGATTAGTCCTAACTAACAATCAAACAAACAAACAATCAAGAGAGAAATGTAAGTATCAACATATTAACATATTCACACTAACCAATAGAATGGCACACATAAGCAATTTCCCGGCAACGGCGCCATTTTGATGGACGAAAATTCTTATGCCGGTATAGAAATTAGCAATGAGTCCGATCGTGAGTATAGTCTAACCGACACGCAAATATCGCATCAAACAATTCTAAAATCTATGACCGAGAGTGTTAATCCGGGGTCATCCTCCCTAGGAATTGCCTTAGAATGCACATTATTGATTAGGAAGTCTTTTGTGATTTTGAGAGTTGACGCAAGAATTCAAACTAGCAAAGGTGTACAACAATTAATTGGAATAAAGGCCTTGGCCAAGGGTGAGTAATGGAAGTTCCATCATTGTAGTTTCCTTCAATTGTGATAAGAGTAGATTATTGCTTCACTTAGTTAACCCCCTAATAATGGAGGAAAGTCAAGTGAAACTAACTAACTTAAGTTACAAGTCCTAGTCTCACCCTAGGGAAGTCTAGCTTTAGTGTACTCCAAGTCAATTAGCAATTCTCAATTCCTAATCAATAATTGATATCCACTACTCAAGTGTCTCCAATAACTCAACCCCTAAGCCAAGTAAGAGAAATCTACTCCATAGCTAGGGTTTTCATTTTCTCAAACAATTGGTAGGCAATCATAGAAGACATGATGAAATTGAGAGAAAAGAATTGAATTAAAGCTATCTAATTCAAGCAATCATCAACAATCAAGCAATTGAATGAAACTCCTCAACTAATTAAGCAAAATTCAAAGTAACAAGGTCACAAATCTAGATCCAAGTGATTGAATCAAAAGAACACTAATTGAGAGTAGAAGAAGAGTAGATCTACAACTTATATCAAAGTAAAAGTGAATTAGTAATGGATCTCACCAAGAAATCAAAGGAAAATTGTAAAGGAGAGAGTAAAATCCGAGAGAGAAGTTGGAGTTTCTCTTTCTAAAAGCAAAATGTAACTAACTACCCAAAATATCTAGAATTATGCCTAATTGTCTCAACCCCCCCAATCCTTGGTCTTCTTATGCTTTTTCCTCCAAAATTCTGCCCCAAAACAGGGCCTGCAACTACCTGAAATCGTTGGTCACGTTTTCTTCTTAAAAAATTAAGTGCGCCCATCGGCGCGTACACGCACAGTACGCGTACGCGTCCCTGGGGTTTTTCGCGACCTATGTGCAGGCGTACAGTGCGCGCGCACATCCAAGGATTTATGGTCCAGCCATATAAGCGCGCCGGCTTCTCGTCTCGGCTCCATCGCGCCGGCTCTGAGGGTGCACATCCACGCGTACGCATACGGTGCGCGTGCGCGCCCATGCCCAAATTCCAAAACTCTAATTTTTTCCATGCTCCTTCCATTCATGCATGCTTCCTTCATCCCTCTTAGCCATTTTTGCCCTATAACTTCTGAAACCACTTAACAAACGGATCATGGCATCGAATGGTAACAGAGGGAGATTATAATATATCAATTCTAATGCAAAAGAAGCATGTTTTCATCTATGAAGTAGAGTTGGGAAAGAAGCACAAAATCATGCATTTTTGTATGAATAAGTGTGGAAGATCATTGATAAAACCCTCAAAATCTATACATGATAAACCCTGAAAACGGGGTTTATCAATGGTTCTATTCAAAATATAATAAGCTGTGTTTACAGCCTTTGCCCAAAGGAATTTTGGAACTTCATTTTCACAAAGCATTACCCTAGCCATTTCTTGGAGACATTTATTTCTCCTTTCAACAACTCCATTTTGTTGGGGAGTTCTAGGACATGAAAAATTATGAGAGATTCCAAATTCATCATAAAAAGTTTTAAAATCTTGATTTTCAAACTCTTTTCCATGATCACTTCTTATGCAAACAATTTTCAAATCCTTTTCATTTTGGATCTTTTTGCATAAAGTTAAAAAAGCAATGAAAGTATCATTTTTATGAGGCAAGAAAAGAACCGATCCATATCTAGAATAGTCATCAACCACTATTAAGCCATAATGCTTGCCTCCTAAGCTTTGAGTTCTAGTTGAACCAAAAAATCAATGTGTAGCATTTTCAATGGCCTTTTGGTTGAGATGTCATCCTTGGGCTTAAAAGAGGATTTAGTTTGTTTGCCTAATCGACAAACATCACAAGTGATGTCTTTGTCGAATTTTATGTTAGGAAGACCTTTAACCAAATTTTTCTTTATTTAGAAATTTGAGACATGCTTGCATGTCCTAATTCTTATGCCATAGCCATTTTTCGGATTCCATAGAAGTAAAACATGCTACATTTTATTCTTTTAGTTCCTCTAAAGTAAGTCCATACACATTGTTGTATCTTTTAGCTTCAAACAAAATTTTACCGGATTTTTCACACACAACTAAGAATACCAATTTCTTGAAAATAACCAAATATCATAAGTCACATAGTTGGATAATGCTTAGTAGATTGTGTTTTAATCCATCAACTGGGAATACATCATTAATGAAAGAAGAGAAACTTTTACCCACTTTACCTATGACCACAATTTCATCTTTTACCATTATCACCGAAAGTCACAAAGCCTCCATCATATTTATCAAGCTTGATGAAGAAAGTAGACTTTTCGGTCATATGCCTAGAGCATCCACTGTCCAAGTACCACATCTCATCCTTCTTCTTGGATGCTAGGCAAAACTCATCAGATTGGCTGTGGTCGGCCATGAGGCAGGCTTGAGAGCTGTTGTCAGAATCTTCTTCTTCATCGGAATCATTCTCCAGATTTTCCCAAAAGACCATAAGCCCTTTCTTCTTGTCTTTTTGGGTCTTGTCTTCTTTCTTCAATTTTGGACAATCGTATTTGTAGTATCCCGCTTCCTTACAGTTGTGAAAAATGACCTTGCTTAAGTCCTTCTTTGGTCCTTTTGAGCCGCTTCCCCTGCTTCTTCCTCTTAGTTTCATCATTCTTCTGAGTTTTCTAGCAAAAAATACAAATTCGTCATCTGAACAACAATTACTGGATTCATCATCAAATGACTTAGCACATGATTTGAGAGCAACTCCTTTCTTTTTTGTGTCATTTTTTAAGTGAGTGATTTCATAAGTGGGTAGTTTTCCTCTCAGCTCATCATAAGTCATTTGACTAATGGTACTGCTCTCAGATATGACTATAGCCTTAGTTTTTCACTCTTTTGTTAGACTTCTTAGGACCTTTCTCAGTAGCATATATTCAGAGTATGTAATTCCCATAGCATCTAAGCCGTTGATGATGATGGAGAATCTTTCAAACATGTCACAATGGATTCTCGTTCCTTCATAGAGAACATCTTGTATTCTTTATACAACATGTCGATCTTGGTTTGCTTGACTTGAATAGTTCCTTCGCGTGTGACTTTGAGCTTATCCCAGATCTTCTTTGCTGTTTTGCATCTTAAAACTTTTCAGTATTCCTCAAAGCTGATTACACAGCTTAGCATGTTGACAGCCTTGGCATTAAGTTCTACCTTTTTCTTGTCATCTTCATTCTATTTGGCTTCAGTTTTAGGAGAGACAACTCCGTCAACGCCAGTTTTAGTGGAGATTTAGGGGCCATTCATGATTATCTTCCATAGGTTGTAGTCCACTGACTGAACAAAGATCTTCATTCTTTCTTTCCAGTAGTTGTAGTTTTTTTTCATTGAAGAATGAAGGTATGTTGTTGGACTATCCTTTTGTCAATTGTAAGCCACTAGGTTTGAACCACCGTTGCTAGCCATCAGGATCTTTTTCTCAAGCTACAAAGCTTGATCTCTGTGAGACCAACCTTTGATACCAAATGATGGTAATCAGTGGCTAAGAAAATAGGGGGTCAAATCTTGGCCTCCTTTTAACTTTGCTTGTAACTTTGCTTTCTGTTAAGAGAATACATGAGAGACTTTGATTTTGTCTCCTAACATGGTAGGAGCTAGAATAGAGTTTCTTGAAGGAATAGTAATGGAAAAACGTAGCTGAGTAGAGAAATCAGGAGATAATTTATTTTTGTCTTCAATATAGCAGAACCAGTAACAGAGAAGAGAGTAAAGAGTGACACGCAGATGTATTCTGGTTTGGCTACTCAGTACAATATAGCCTACATCCAGTCTCTATCACAATAATGATGGAATTTTACTATCTTTTCAACAGATTACAAACACCAATTCTCCCTAGGATCTACCCAATCCTATCTGGGATAAGTCCAAATTCTAACCCAACCTGAACTTGACTAGGACTCACCCTAGCTTTCAATTGCAAAGTGCTAACCCAACTTGCAGGAGAATCTCCTCAGGATCATGACATAAAATAGAAATACTAACAAAGGATTTCTGAAATAACTTAGACTTTTTCTCTAAGCTTAACTCTCTGCCTTTTTTCACTCATTGGCTTTTTTTTACAAAGCTCACCATGTTTGGCCTTTTCCAATGAAAATCAGACATACTAAACTGAGAAAAGATAAACTAAATGAAGAACACGAAGGAAAAGAATAAGAACAGCTTAGGGAGTTATGGGAACCCAAACCAGTGCTCTTTCTCTCTTGCATCAATCCTTGGTCGTTTACCTCTATTATAGAGGAGTGAAGCTTCCATGGCTTGAGGCATCTTCAACACATGGTTTGTCTTCTTCTCCAACAATCAGAATCCATAGTGGCGTGGTTAGAGTAAAGAGAAAGGACCAAGGCATTGACATGCTACCATACCTTTCTCTTTCATCCTTTTTCTTCAAGCTTCTTGACTTTGAGCCATTGATGTTTGCTTTGGCCCCAAGTTTATTTCTTTCCCGTTGATGAACCATTGAGTAGCTTTGACTTCATAACCTTCATAGTTTCTTGAACAGTGCTTGGGACACAAAATTTTTCTTCACAGTTTTTCGTTGAAGCATAAATGAAGAAACCACCTTTTTTGTGATTCTTTGTTGCGTTGAGATCTTACCTTTGTTGTAGCCCTTTTACTTTTCCTTCTTGCCTGAAAATGGAAGCTAGCTTTTCGTTCTTCTTTTTGCCCTAGCTCCAGATCTTTCCTCTTTCTTCTTTCTTGATTCAGAGATTAATGTGAATAGAAAGAAAAAAGGAAGAGAGAGAAGAGAGAGTTTTTTTGTTCGGTATAAGTGAAAGAAGATTCAAATGAATTGAAGTTTAAGTTTAGGAGTGTGAGATTTGGTTATGGATCACCGAGTTCGGTTTGAAGTGGATATGGGATCACTTTCCTTCTTTTCTCGCATATGGTTCAGCAGCTTGTAATGAAACAAAGTTTGGTTATGTTTAATATGATAATGGGCTAGAGTGCCTGTATGTGTATGTAGGCTTGTTCATGCTTAATGGGCCAGTTTCATTCTTCTTGAGCCAGTTGGATCAAATGATTTTTCTACACGCTAAACAAAATACATCAGACAACCAATTTGATATATATCCCAATAATGTTTAGTCATCACTTTAATCATGGTTTAGTTGTCTAAACTCAACAAAGACTAAAGTGAAAATCCTTAAAACTTTACTGGATCAAAACAAAGAATAAAATTTACAGAAACCAAAACAAAAAAATATTTCATAAAGATCAAAATCATATATAAACCCAAGTTATTTGATCATTGTAAGTTGTATGTCAACTCTATTAGGACTTTCGAATAAATTACCATTTGGACCCATGAAAGATGCAAGCGTTGACAATTGTACCCATATAAGAAAGAAACGACGATTGTAACCATAGAAGATAACCTCCATGTGGCAAAAGTATCCAAAGATTGGTTACGCATTTACTTCGTTAGTATCTGAACCTACGTGTCAATAAAAACCTCCCAAATCTATCTACGTCCACTGTTACTTTGACATGTGAGTGTTTCAGAGCTAGGAAATACAAAGATTCAAACCCTAGCATCCCTTTCTTCTCCAATCATTCCTTTCTTCTAGATCCCTTTCTCCTCCAATTTGAACTATGCCCTAGAAATTAACAGCATTATATTTTACGTTGGTCCTAAAATACGAACCGTGGTTGAGGACAACCCTTTAACCCCGAGAGATGTCTCTGCGTAAATTTAACTTCGTTACAAGTAATGCAAGTTGCAGCAACGCTTCGAGTTCGAAGTAGAAGAAGAAGAAGGAGGAGGAAAAGAAGCTTGACGGGAGATGTTTCTGTGAGATGAAGGTTGCGTTGATGGAGTCCAGCACGATGACGAATCCAAATAGATGGTTCATCTGATGTCCTCTTTGGAAGGTAATGGATATGCGTTTATTTTTTTGTGAAGGTTCCCCCTTTTTATTTGAATTTTAATTGACACTAGGGTGAGTATATATGTTGATGTTCCAGGTAAGAGACTGCAAATATTTTGTGTGCATTAGGTGGATGAGATCGAAGAAGGTTGGAAGAGTCTGGAAAAATCGTTAGTTAAAAGAAATATGGAGCGTTCTCATGCGAGACATGAAGATGGGTTGACAATTATTGCAGTTGGAGGGGAGAATCATGAGGTTTTATCGATGATGACAAGGAAGATGGAAAAATTTAAGGCTGAAATTAAAAGGAGCAGATTGTTGTTTGCAACCATCGCCTTGGGGGTGATGTTTTGTGTAGCTTGTAACTTGTATTTAGTGATCAAAATATATGAAGGGTGTATTTTGATATTGTTGTTTTCTATGAAAATAGTTTCTTGTTCTTTGAATCAGGATGTGGATTCGTGTGGATTCTCACTGTAGACCCTGGGTTAGTCTTGATTATCTCTTTTGCATAATCACGAAGTCTTGCATACTGAGCAATCTTAGAATCCCTAATCCTCTCCTTTGCTTTGACCATGGATCTGTAAATTTTTCTCTCATTGATCAACACATCATACTCAGCTCTAAAGAATTGATCAGCGTTCCTCACTGTTAAACTTGGTTGCAACCTTATTCTCTCCTCCAATTCATCAACAACCCGCTTTTCATCAGCTAACTTACAATGATTGTCTCTGCTGCAGGTATGTTCATTAACAAAAGTCTTCACCTGATAACTCAGAGGAAAGGACCTCTTAGCACAGTATATTTGCCAGGAAAAATCCTCATCATAGCATATTGCCTTACTTCTGGTTGAGTCACAACGAGGAAAGAATATGTTTCTTCCAAGGTTGATGTTAAACTTTCAGACTGCCTTTCTGAATTGATTAAGTGTTTCAAACTCCATCCCCAACTCCAACCGGACTTGCCTAACATGAGCATCAACATTGCTCTGAGGGAAAACTTGAGGTTGATCTGCATCTTCATCATTTGCTATGCTCCTCAGTTCTTCTGACTCATAGCAATGATATAAAATATTTTCATTAGAATAGTCCTCCTCAACAACAGGGATATAAAAGGATGGAAGCTTCTCAGGATCAGGGTTAGGTATGAATGATTGTCTAATAGGAAGAGGCATCTTTGCTGATCTTCTCTTGTTCACTTTAGGCCTTACCTCAGCTTGCTCATTTGGATTGGATTGATTATTTTAGGGAGTACTATTCGTATCAGATGGTAGAATTGGGTCTCATTGTGAGAGTGGGTTCTTATATGGCTGTGGAATGTACTGGGTTAATTGTTCAACTGCTTGGCCTTCGTTCTCACTGGATCCTAATGCAAAAACTTGTGTTAGAGATGTTGAACTAGCATTATGCCTTGGCTGCTGGTCATGCTCATTGGGGTGTTGTGAAGGCTGGGACTGATTGGATGAAGGCTCGTTTGATTGCACAAGCGTTGTGGGAGGCTAAGATACCTGCTTTGGTGATTGAGTTGGTTGAGTTGGTTGTTGAAGTCTTTCTTGGGCCACATTGCAACTGTCCTCATCCTGGGACTGAACTTCAATATGCTTACTTGCTTCATGGGCCTCCTCCCTATTTTAGGCCTGACTCCTGCTATGGGCCCCATGACAGCCTGTACATGACCCACTATTTCAACATCATCATCATCTTCAACAACTATAAGTCTTCTTTTTAGAGTCTTTTTTGGAGTTGGAATTCTCTTAGCACATGTCTTTAACCTCATTTTTGTATGAGTGATGTTCTCTTCAACTATAACAGGAATATTTACCGGGTGCTCTGTATATAACTCAATCCTGTTACCATTTTACAGCTGTCTCATACATTTTAACTATGTCCATATCAGCTCTTAACATTTTTATCCCATTATCAAGCTCTTTACCCGGTTCTAGCCAATAAAAATCAGTGATGGACGTATATCCAATGTCCTTCCGCAAATCACTGATGAAAAATTCATTCAGGGTATCGACATTAACCCTCTCAATCTCTGTTACTTCCCCACCAACATACAACAGCTTCCTACATGGACCTCTCTCAAACCTTCCTCTATGATTAATAGAAAGAGTTATATGGATGGTGGCCATCTCTGCAAGAAAGACAATAAAAGATCATTCTGTGTAACTACATCAAATTCAAGTGTACGAGAATAAATGTTGAAACTGCAGGTGAAAAACTGAATTTTTAAAAAATGTTAATTAAAGATAAATTTCAATAAGATAAGCAAAGGTAAATTCAATTTGACATGTTCACATATATAAAAGAAAGATAACAGAAATTAAAAAAAACAAACAAGGCAATCCAATTTCCTCCCTTATAGAACATTTGTTCTGTTCTTAGACGCCAACATTAACAATCAATCTTTGTGCAATGTCATGCATATATATAAGAGAAATCCAACAACAACAACAACAATAACAACAATAATAATATAAATAAACAAACAAACAGTGGTACTTCGATCGCTAATGGATAATGGCATAAGAGATTTCTTCAAAATTGATAATGGCATACCTCTATCATGAAGCAAAGACAGCGAAATGTTTTCCACAATGTTTTACTCCGTACAATCGCATTGATTAGACGGGGGAAATTATTTGTCGCGGCATGGAGGTGCGTCATTGTCTTCTCCGACTTTGGACAGTGGTGGTGGCAACGATTGAGCTCTGCTAGGGCACACAGTGGTGTGAAGAGCTTTTTTGTCCAATTTCTTTAACAAAAAAATGTTAAAGTATACGTAGATAGGTTCGAAGGGGTTTTGTTGCCACGTAGGTTCGGATACTAATGGACCAATTGCGTAACCAATGTCCGAGTACATTTGACACACGAAGGTCATCTTGCGTAGTTACAATCGTCGTTTCTTTTTTATATGGATATATTTGTCAGCGTCTACATCTTTTATAAGTACAAATGATAATTTATTCTTTGACTTTCCATACAATACAAGCCCTTCTTTCAAAATATCTCTAGCTGCTGCTACGATGCTCAATTTTTAATTCCTTATTTTATAAATATTTAAATACAAAAATTTAGAAACATGTCAAGTTTTAATAAATTGCACTGAAGAAAATAATTTGAAGGGGATAACTTAAATCTATGAAGTCTAACTTAGTACATGATACATTAAAATAAATTAGTTAGACATCTGATGAAAAATATTAATATGATGTTAACGTGATGAATTATGCACTAAAATTAGTCATAACGTCATAATTTGAATGTTAAGCTTCTAAGCTCTTTTCTATCATGTAAATATGTGCAATTGCACACAGAAATTTGATATCAAATTAGATTTATCAAATTAGATTCCAAATCGAATGCAAGTGATAGTTCGAATGATGATTTTATGCTCGACGGCCTAGGCAACATTCCTTATGAATATAAACATGCTATTGGATTATCTGAATCTATACTCTAACCTTGGGTTAAGCTATCAGATGATAGTCCTCTTCCCAAAAAGCCTTTTTTGTTTCCTCCATCTTCTGGCTTGTTATTAAGCCATAACAAGACTGTTAAACATGCTTCGGAACGTCAAGAGTATTTCCATAGACGTATTTCAAGTCCGAAACTACCACCCAAGTTAATAAAGTGTGACATAATTGGATATTTGCAGTATTATTCAAGGGGTGTTGTAACATTTTGAAGAGGTTGGAATTTGCTAATGTTGTTACAAATATTATTCTTCATGCTTTGCAGGTGGCACAATTTTTTGTTTGTTTCTTGGGACTGTATTGTAACTTCGTTTTAGTGTCTTTGTGCAATATGTATATTATACTAGGTGGTTGTATAAAAGAATTTTGTAGGGCTAGAGTTAGCACCAATGAAAACTATACAAAAAAGAAACCGGATAGAAGTGGATTTAGAATTAAAATAAAAAATCCGAACTTACATGACCGTTAACGTTATCAATATCAGAAGTGTGATATATATTGTATATTCATTAGCTAGAAGTGTAGTTTTTATTTGATGTGTGTTTGGTTATGGTGTTTGACTATCAACAGGTACTTAGCCTTCATTTTTATTAATGGAATTGAAAAAAAAAATTTTGTTTCAACCCAAAACAAATACATTTAAATTCTTGGAAAGTATTTAATGGCACTAAATTAGATATGATAATAGAAATTGAAGACCTGATATAAGTATCGATTTCCACTCAAACATCAGTCTACCTCAATTCTTATACATGATCTTCATTTCTTGATAAAACACAGATTGTTTTAATTAAGCATATTGATTAATCAAATTCATAGGGCAAGTAACCATTATTCAGCAACAAAATCATTCTCGCAGCCTGAAAAAATTACATTTGAGTATAGCCGCTTTTGGGTTATTGACATAGCAGAATTACAAAATCTAACCTCACAAATGTAAAACGCTTTCTTCAGTCTCACTTCTAGCTTGTCACCTTGGAACTGATAGACCGAGCTCTCTAGAACAAATGAACAAAGTCTTAGTTAGAAACATCCTGGAGAAAATAAAGAATGCTTACATAAATCAACGAGCCAGAGTGAAAGAACATCAACAGATCAACTTCAAACAACATAAAATTCCTATGGCAACTGGAAGATCTAAGATCCATTAATCCATAGCAATGGTGTTTGTACAATTTTAGTCACAAACATGTATGGACAGTAGACACATTATGAGGTGACTATTATCTATTATTCTCCAAGCGCTTCGGACAGCAAAGAAAAATATCCCACCTTAAGAACAACATGCATGTCTCACGTCCAATCAATTCCATCTGGCGAAAGTAGCAGTTATGTTAACTACCAACCGTATACTTATTTACTATAAAAGGATAATCTGATTTATATAAATTTTAAGCCAAATGTTCTCATCCTAGAATCAGGTTGTTCAATAACAGTCCTTGATTATCTATTCAACATTAATGCACTCCTAATTTCAGTTTCCTTACATTTTTCCTTTCATTTCTTAATATATCCCACCAGTAAATTATGGAGATTTATACCAACAGATCGATAACACAAGAAAGATGTGGTATAACCATCGCGTAGCATGGTTGTTTTATTAATTTGAAGATTTCTTATTAAAATCACATATATGTTATCTGTTAAGGTTAAGGAGCAGCGAAAGTATTGTAATAAATTGACCTCAATGAAAACTTTGGAATCTAATTGTATCCATCACACCAGAATCATCATACTAATTAATGGATGGAAGAAACATTGCGACTAATCCAATGGGACATCAAACCAAAATACAACAAGTACCACAATTTACTAAGTCTTGACCCAATAGATGAGTTTGGCAACAAAAAATGATTAGAAGACGCATGAAATCCTCTTCATATTTAGATTGCTAAGTTCTAAATTGTTTTAACAGTTTTTTCCATGGTTTCCAAATCTCCCTCCACCGCTTCCATTAGACTAAGCATTCATCTTATCCACTCTCCCTTCCTCCTTACAAGGACTTGTATAGGCTTCCTTAACGCATCAAACTGAAATAGATTACCAAAAATACCCCCATCTAATGTTTTAATTGTTCATCACATTTATTACATTTTAAGTACATGAAAAATATCAAAGAACTAGTCATTTGGGGTTTTCTAAAGGAAATCACCAGACCTCTTTCAAAGAACAATTGATTGCAAGTGCAAGATACTCAACCTCAAGGCCTTAGCAAGAAAATATTGAGTGAAGAAAAAGGAATGAATGTTGTCAATTATTCTAGAAATGATGCTTAAATTGACTTCACAATTTTCACTCGTAAAACTTCTTAATTTCAGTTTTCAGTTTTCAGTTTTCAATTCCAAAACAAAAGAAAACAGGAGGGCATTACTGCACATGAAAATATGAAATCCATTATCCTAACGTACATTTTGTGAAAAAAGCACAACATTTTTATGAAACAGATATGGCTGTATTATAAGATTGCTAAAGAGATTATTATTAAATGTTAAAAGAACACTTAATCTTTTCATACTTGGTAATGAGGCAGTAGGTCAAAAGTGACTGGTCCTGCAAGCTCCCAATTATCTATGTGCCTGCAGGAACCAAATTTTATAGTTAGTTGATAACATCGCATTCACTTTGTACTTTTTGGCATTCAAACTGTTTTATACACAAAACCAATCTACCCAGCTAACAATGCCCCCACTATAAATTAGAGTCAAATTAGACCATGCGTGAGGCTGTTCCACCTTCCAAAACATTTAAAAATGTTCTAGATAGATTGAGCAGAGACACACTACATTTCAAGATTGTGGTAGAAACCAATAAGAGGATCCAGTGGTTCAACAAAGTCCAAAAACCCAATGCAACTTTCTATCAACTCACAGTAGAAAATCTTGATTTCATCCGAGCAATCTATCTAACGCTTTCCATGTAACTACTGTTGGTTCATCCGTATTGTAGTAGCTCGATTCTTAAATAATAAACATACATTCCTTTAGTCCATATATAACAATGTCTTTTCCACTTCAAGAGCTTATTGTGTTTTCAGATTTCCTCCTTCTATGTTTAGAGCAGCATATTAGGAAGGGGAAAAAATGCATCTTTCATCAAAGCTAATCCAATATCTAAACATGTTACTCAGTACAATTCACAGAGAAATTTCAATCTATGAAGCAAGGAAACTAGCAACTCACAGTTGAAGAATTTTTATGGAGGAAAAAGTAAGTATTATAGGCTGGGAGAGGTGCAGCAGAGAGTACCCTGTGATAGCACTCGGCAGCTCCGAGATGTTCTCAGGCATGACGTCATCCTCGCCGTCGCAACCGCACTTTGCAGTGGCAGCATCGACTGCGCGCATCTCAGTTCCGGAGCAACCCTACAACAACAATCACAACGAGAACAACACTGGAATAAAAATTTCGAGCTTTTGAGGAGTTAGTTTTCCTTGGGAACTTGGAAAATAACGACACAGTGGAAAAGAAACCTGGTTAAAATGGATCGGCGAAGAGGAGAAGTAGTGGTGGCGGTGTTGGTGGCTGAGTTGGAGAAGGATGAAGAGCGAAGAGTGGATTTGATGGTTGATTTTATGGAAGAAAATGAAGCTGCTCTTTGCGCGATTCTGCTGCACGCTGAAGCCATTTATGAAGAGGATCGTGAGAACGGTAACAGCGCGATGCAAAGGGTTTATGGTTTTGCGTCTTGCACTGTTGCACTTGCACCACAACGTTGATGCTCATTTTTTTTATTCCTTAATCCTTATTATACACACCTATTTTTTTGCATGATCAGACTCACAACGCAAAAAGTACGTGACGATATGTAATTGGATACTTAAATTGATATTTCAATACAAAAATTTGGAAACCAAAATGTCAAATTCTAATAAATATTATCCACTGAAGAAAATAGTTTGACGGGGATAACTTAAATATATGAAGTCTAACCTAGTATATGATACATTAAAAAAGTTAGTTATTGAAATCCGATGAAAAATATTAATATGTTAACGTGATGAATTATGCACTAAAATTAGTCGGTCATAACATTGAAATTACAATGTCAACTTTCTATGCTCTTTCCAATCATGTAAATATGTGCAATTATTGTACACAGAAATTATTCAATTACTCCTCTGATAACTTTGTTGTTCCAATTTTCCCAAAATAATAATGGCAAATTAATTTCCATCAAATCCATACTTTAGTGTAACAAGGGAAAAAGGTTTGGTACAAGAGAGTAAACCTTAAAAGTATGCATTCCAACATGCAAGTTTCACAAACTACTGATGAAAATAATAACCAAATACCCCTTGAAACATTTTTATGCTAAACTGGTCTCTTATAGAAATAGGCAACAAAAGAATGAACTCAGTTGTAGACCATATACTTCGGAGTTGCACTGAGCTTCTGGTATCCCTTGATCACTTTGTTTACTGCTCAAGGAAGTCCTTCTCTGTTACAGTCTTCGTTCTGGCCCGGATTCCGTACATATCGGCTTCGGTGCACACACTCCTTATATCAGCTCCTGAAGATAAACAAGAAAATCAATGTCTACTAGCAACCGAGAATGGAGCACAATGGAACCACAGAGTTATCAAATTTGCTCAAGAAACATTCAAGTATTTCTCAGTGTGGCTGGAGGGCTTGAAAAACAACAGAAACTGGAACATGAAATATAGATAATGCCGAAATAGAAATGCATTAACAGTATGGGCCTAAGTTAAGAATACTATCCACAATGCTGAGATACTTAACAGTGCTAGTGTGGTTAAAAAGTATGGGCCAAAATTAAGAATCGCCAAGTTTTAGAGGAATTCTCACCAGTGGAATTCGGGCAAATCCGAGCTAGAAGTTCGCAACGGATGTCCCTTTCGCAGTTCATGGTTCTTGTGTGAATCTTGAATATCTGCGTCCTACTTTCTAAATCAGGAAGACCAAATTCCACTTTACGTTACAATCGTCCAGGCCGTAGTAGTGCCGGATCTAGTGTGTCGGGTCTAACAAAAAAGCCATAAATGATCAGACATCTAGCACCTTACAGGGTTTGAAAATAACAAATTTAAGTGCATACTTGATCATTCTCATCAAAACATCTATAAAAACATTGAAATAAAGGGGGAAAATAATTTGATGGGCAAATCAACCAACCTGTTGGTTGCCATGAGAACTTTGATGTTTCCACGAGCATCAAACCCATCAAGCTGATTCACAATTTCAAGCATTGTGCGCTGAACCCCATTGTCACCACCGACACCATCATCAAACCTTGCACCAGCAATTGCATCAACTTCATCAAAAAAGACAATGCAAGCATTCTTTGAACGAGCCATCTGCAGGAGATAACAATTTTAGTTGAATGATATATCAAACAATGATCAAAAGCTAAACACGGGTCCTAGGAAAATATTTACCAGAAATAGTTCCCAAACCATCCGAGCTCCCTCACCAACATATTTCTGAACCAGTTCACTTCCAATAACCCTTATAAAACAAGCATCAGTCATATTAGCCACAGCCCTTGCTAGAAGTGTTTTGCCAGTTCCCGGGACAATAACAAAGAACTCCCTTTGGAGGGTCAATTCCAAGCTTGACAAATTTCTCTGGATGAAGCATAGGAACTTCAACGACCTAGAAAGGAAATTAATAATTTAGTGCCACGTAATATAATTTATTTCCTTTATTATAATTTAGAAAATGGAGAATTTGTAGTATTTACTTCTCGCATCTTTTCAATCTGCTCCTTACAACCACCAACATCATTATATGTCACATCAGGCTTCTCTTCAACCATCATCATGGTAACACTCGGATCAATCTTTGGTGGCAAAAGGAATTTGAATCTGATATTTGTTTCTATCAACCCTGCAATTATAATATGAAGGTCAAACAAACAGCACACATGACAATAAAGTTCCTCTTTTTTACATGGTTATTATTAAATTTACTGATAAAAGACATACCCAACACACATCCCTTCCTCTATGTCAGTGGGGGAAACTTTGTCACCAAGGCCAACAACAAACTGTCATCAATAAAGCAAAAGGAACATTAGACCCAATTTCAAGAAATGAACAAAATGAAGAAACTTGGCATCACATTTGGATTTCATAATGCTTGCAAATCATTGAGATGCAAGTTATGTTCATCAAGTGAAGCTGAACATCTTGAAAACAAATAAATTATCCGAAAATAGGTAACAGTATAGGCACCTTAGCAATCTGTTTCACATTGATAACATATTTAGCATCTTCGGAGTTTGGATTTATAATCTTTGTGCACCTTGCCACCTGTTAAACAAATAACAATAGTTAAAAATTGTATGAAATTTAAAACATACGAAGAAAATCAATCCCACCCGCTCCCCAACTGCCAAAAAAAAAAGGACCTGAAGAGGCTACTCCTCCTGCATCATTTGCTTATCAGACACAAGATCCCACTGGCTTGGTGCGGCTAAACCAGTATCAGATTCCTTGATACCTATTACCACAAGAGGAGGCTAACATCTAAGACACTGAAAATGTAAACAGCAATGAAAATGGCAGATGTTCATTTCTTGAGACCAGTTTACTTTGATGAATGGGCACAAACTAATGACACCACTTATGTGGAAGACGTGATAAATTTCGGGATAGGAGAAGGATACTAAATTAACAACCATTTATAGTCATCAAAACGGGAAACAAAGATAATCAGCAACAGCTACATCTTGATTCAACTTACTTTAATTTAGCAACTTACTTTAATTTAACAACAAAATGCAACTTACTTTAATTTAGCAACAGAAAGATCTACCAAGAAACTAAGATGTGCAGTAACAAGCTAAATATTTTGCACATACCACATAAGTCATTCACTTTCTTTGCCATATCTTTGATTTACTTGTCAACTTTTTTGATACTTGTGGAGTATGGTCCCAAACCCTGCATACATAAAATATATTGTCGAAGTCTGTTTGAAACACACCAACGATGAGAAAACCAATGATCAAGGAAAAGCATTTTTGGTGAACAACAATATAGAGAATCCAAGAGGAAGTCAAGCATCAACAAATGAGGAAACCATCTCTGTATCAAAGTATTACTTATTTTCCTTTAAACTATGGAAGAAAGACATTCAACAACTTACACATGAATTGACAAATCAGAAAATGCTCTTTTTAAACAATAGCATTCAAGCTTTTCTCAATAGGAAGATTCAGCTGCATGAATCAGAAAGTGCCATAGTGCCCTATTGTAAACCATATATATAGTTAAACCATCAAAATCTAGACCTTTTTCTTAAAAAACAATTTTGCTTATAACTTATCATGGTCTTATTCTACCTTAAGCCATTGAGCTACCATATACCTTAATTGTAACTAAATTCTCTGATTGGGCACCCTCATTATCTTTTCAAGCTAGATACAACTAAAATCTCAAATTTACATAACCATTACAAAAAACAACACACAAATCCCAATCAGCAACCTAAAAACCCTTGGCATCCAAAAAGCTCACAATCGCAGGAATATCAAATTTTTTCAAAATAAATATAAAATTCAATCATTTCGAATTTTATACATATTAATAATATAAAAAAAATAATAAATTACCATTTGTATCCATAAAATATATAAATACTGACAAATGTATCCATATAAAAATAAAACGACAATTGTAACCACGGAAGATGGTCGTCGTGTGCCAAAAGTACCCGGACGTTGGTTAAGCCATTTGTCTGTTAGGCTACTTTTGGCACACATAAGCCATCTTCTGTGTCGTTTTATTCTTATATGGATACATTTGTTAGCGTCTATATCTTTCATGAATACAAATGGTAATTTATTCAAATAAAAAACTAATACTCTAAATTATTAAACTAACTAATTAGTTTTAGTGGTTATTCATTTATTGTAAGTCATTACATAAAGAAGATTGTGGATTCAACTCTCACTTCCTTTATTATATACCTAGTTTTTATAAAATATGTGTTATATATGAAGTACGGATAGAGTAGAGTATGATAGAATACACCCTAAACTCATATCTTACTCGCAGATCGAATAACCTACTGTTCATACCCTGACCCAACGCTAAGGCCCAGGACCCAAGTAAAAAGGCCCAACCCAAAGGGTTGACCTCACCCAGTACCAATCTTCGTCTTAGGAAGTCGGTACTCGTCACGACTTGCTCTAAAGAAGTCGGGAACGAGGGTTAGCTGGCAGATAGGCACTCATTTGAATAAATAACTGCCCCTAGAATCTCTCTACCCACTTCCACAAGCCATATCTTAACTTCCCTAAGATAAAGGGACGGTTAACACCCTAAAAAAGTGGCACTACTCCAACGGTGGTTATTGGTTCACCACTATAAATACACTGACACTTCTCAGGTATCTCTAAGTCCCAATACTCTCTAGACCTGTTAACACTCTTGCTAACTTAGGCATCGGAGTGTCTTTGCAGGTACCACCCCCCATTCTTTCGCATGCACAAGTCGGACGGAGGGCGCCGAGTTGCAGATCCACTTGAGATCCTCCTCCTTCATACGTTTGGGCCAACCAACGCCGTCCAGCCCATTAATCTCTGGTTACCCATCATAACATTGGCGCCGTTGCTGGGGACCCGAGAGATCAACCAGTGATGGCGGATAGATCCCCTGAAGAGGGTCATGTAGAGACAGATTCTGAACAAGAGAATCTGAACACCGGAAACAATGAGGTAGACCTGACCCTTCACCAGGAAGCCAATGACCAACACAGGGAAGGCACCTCCGGAATACAAAATCCGAAGGTGAATTCTTCAGAAGGGCGCGAATCAGAGATAGAGGGACCATCCCATGCAACTGAGCTCATGGGATTAGTCCACAGTCGCCTCGAACAGTTAGAACAGGAACGGGAGCGACAAAAGGAAACTGAAAAGAACCTAAAAGAGGAGATGGAGCGACGAAAAGAGTTAGAAAGAAAACTCTTAAAGTTAGAATCCTCCCTCAAAGGTCAGAACTCCCGTGACGGTAGAGAAGAGTCGCCCCTAGGGGGGAAGATCCTTTTAGTGAGGACATAATGAGGGCAAAAGTTCCGAGAAACTTTAGAAGCCCCGATATGGACCTCTACGACGAAACCACTGATCCGAAGCATCACTTGAGCAATTTTAAAAGTCGGATGTATCTGGCTGATGCTTCTGATGCTACGCGATGCAAAGCTTTCCCGACAACCTTGTTGAAAGCGGCGATGAAGTGGTTCGACAGCCTCCCCCCGAGGTCGGTTACTAGTTTTGAAGACCTCTTAAGGAAGTTCTTGATGAGGTTCTCTATCCAGAAAGACAAAGTAAAACATGCACCAAGCCTCCTGAGAATAAAGCAGGAGGTCGGAGAATCCTTACGAGCCTGTATAGAAAGGTTCAACAAAGCATGTTTAGAGATTCAAGACCTGCCCACAAAGGCAGTCATAATGGGGTTAGTCAATGGGCTTAGAGAAGGTCCCTTCTCACAGTCCATATCCAAAAGACACCCCATCTCTTTAAGCGATGTGCAGGAAAGAGCTGAAAAGTACATCAACATGGAGGAAAATGCTAAGCTGGGAGACCTGAGTTGGCGACCTGGGCACCCTCCCTCAACAAAAGAGAGGGAGAGGGAAACCAAGAAGAAGGAAGAACTCGGTCTCGATAGACCAAGAAAATATCACTCTTATACTCCTCTAAAAGTCTCCATAGTGGATGTATACAGAGAGATTTGTAATACGGAAAGGCTGCCACCCCCCAGACCCATTAAAAATAAAAAAAGGGGGAGCCGCAACGACTACTGTGAGTACCATAAGATATATGGTCACTCCACAAATGACTGCTACGACCTTAAAAATGTGATAGAAAAGCTGGCTAGGGAAGGTCGGCTCGACAGATATCTCATAGAAAGGTCGGATAGTCATGGGAAGAGAAAGCGAGATGATACGGATAGAAGAGACCCAGCACCACAGACTCCGGAGAGACATATCCACATGATCTCAGGAGGGTTCGCGGGAGGGGGACTCACCAAATCCTCTCGCAAAAGGCATCTCAAGAGAGTCTACCAGGTCGGAGGAGAGTCATCCGACCTCCCTACTATTTCATTCACGAAAGAAGATGGGCAAGGAATAATCCCTGGACATGATGATCCAGTGGTAATAACTATGATCCTGGCGAATGCCCATCTCCATAGAACCCTAGTGGACCAAGGAAGCTCAGCGGACATCCTTTTTAAGCCCGCTTTTGATAAACTAGGGTTGGATGAGAAAGAGTTGAGAGCTTACCCCGACACCTTATACGGATTAGGCGACACGCCAATAAAGCCACTGGGATTTTTGCCCCTCCACACCACTTTTGGAAAAGGGGAAAAATCAAAAACTCTGAGTATAGACTTCATAGTCATCGATGTAGGGTCAACATATAATGCTTTAATCGGCAGAGCTACCCTTAATCGACTCGGAGCGGTGGTATCCACTCCTCACCTTTGTATGAAATTTTCGACCCAGCGGGGATAGCAACGGTAAGGGGGGACCAGAAATTGGCAAGGAAACGCTACAATGAAAGCCTAAACCTGAGGGGAAAGGGCTGAGAAATCCACACAATAGAGCTCGGAGGTGCAAGGGTTAGAGAAGAGCTACGACCACAGCCAGGAGGAAAAACCGAAGAGATACAGGTCGGCGAAGAAGAAGGAAAAGTCACTCACATAGGAGCCAACCTAGGGGAAACCCTAAAACAAGGGTTGACTAAGCTCCTAAGAGATAACTCCGATCTCTTCGCCTGGAAGGCCTCCGACATGCCAGGAATAGACCCCAAGCTCATGTCCCACAGGCTTTCGGTCTACTCGGGGTCCCGACCTGTACAACAAAGAAGACGCAAGCTCGGCCCGGAACGAGCCCTGGTAGTAGAAGAGCAAGTACAGGCACTCCTAGAAGCTGGCTTCATCAGAGAAGTCAAGTACCCAACATGGCTAGCCAATGTAGTGCTAGTCAAAAAACAAAATGGCAACTAGAGAATGTGTGTCGACTATACCGACTTAAATAAGGCCTGTCCCAAGGACCCTTATCCACTGCCAAGCATTGATACCCTAGTAGACTCCAGCTCGGGGTATCAATACTTATCATTCATGGACGCCTACTCGGGATATAACCAAATCCCGATGTATGTGCCAGACCAGGAGAAGACATCATTCATCACACCCAGAGCTAATTTCTGCTACGTGGTCATGCCATTTGGATTGAAAAATGCAGGGGCCACATACCAGAGGTTGATGAATAAGGTGTTCACCTCTCACCTGGGAAGCCTAATGGAAGTATACGTCGACGACATGTTGGTGAAAACCGAAAAAGAAGTCGACCTCTTGTCAGATCTCTCACGAGTCTTTGACACCATAAGGTTACACGGGATGAGACTAAATCCCGCAAAGTGTGCCTTAGTGGTAGAGGCAGGAAAATTTCTAGGGTTTATGCTGACACAAAGAGGGATCGAAGCAAATTCCGATAAGTGTAGAGCTATCCTGGAGATGAAAAGCCCGACTTGTTTAAGAGAGGTCCAACAACTGAATGGCCGACTTGCAGCCCTCTCCAGATTTTTGGCAGGATCGGCACTAAAATCCCTTCCGCTGTTCTCCCTATTGAGAAAGGGATGTCAGTTCGAATGGACTCCTGAATGCGAGGAGGCGTTCTAGGAGTTCAAAAGATTCTTGAGCCAACCTCCTATTCTAACTCGACCTATAGCTGGAGAAGACCTCGTCCTATACCTATCTGTAGCAAACAAGGCCGTCTCATCGGCCCTGATAAGAGAAGACGAGGCCGGTCAGCACCCAGTATATTTCATCAGTAAAGTTCTACAAGGCCCTGAGCTAAGGTACCACAAACTAGAGAAGTTTGCCTACTCCTTAGTAATAGCCTCACGAAGACTACGGCCTTACTTTCAAGCTCACACAATAAAAGTCCGCACGAACCAACCCATGAAGCAAATCCTCCAAAAGACGGATGTTGCAGGGAGAATGGTTCAATGGGCAATAGAGCTCTCCGAGTTCGACTTGAAGTATGAAACTCGGATGGCGATTAAAGCCCAGTGCCTCATCGACTTCATTGCAGAATACGCAGGAGACCAAGAGGAGAAACCAACTACATGGGAACTCTATGTAGATGGATCCTCAAACAAAACAGGAAGCGGTGCAGGCATAATACTGGTGGATGAAAGAGGAACCCAGATAGAGGTCTCCCTCAAATTTGAATTCCCAGCTTCAAATAATCAGGCAGAGTATGAAGCCTTGATTGTTGGATTGAAGCTGGCGGAAGAAGTGGGCGCTACAAAGGTGATGATATACAGCGACTCACAAGTGGTGACCTCCCAGATAAGTGGAGAGTATCAAGCAAAGGACCCAAATATGAAAAGGTATTTGGAAAAAACTCTGGAACACCTTGGGCGCTTTGCAGAAACCAAGGTCAAACACATAACTCGGAATTTAAATAGCAGAGCAGACGCCCTATCCAAGTTAGCAAGTACCAAGCCAGGAGGGAATAACAGAAGCCTGATCCAGGAAACTCTCCAGGAACCCTCCGTGGTAAAAGTAGAAGACAAGCAAGAGGTCCTTGAGGTAGTCGGACTAAACCTCGGATGGATGAACCCCTTGGTCAAATACATGAAGTTCGACATCCTTCCCAAGGAGGAGAAAGAGGCTAAGAAAATCCATAGGGAAGCACAATACTACACCTTGGTGAAAAATATTCTCTACAGGAGGGGGATATCAACACCATTGTTAAAGTGCGTACCGACCTCAAAAACCACCGAGGTGTTAGAAGAAGTCCATAGTGGGATCTGCGGAAATCATCTCGGGGCAAGGTCATTAGCCAGGAAAGTAATCCGAGCTGGATTCTACTGGCCAACCTTGCAGAAAGATGCCACAGAATTCGTGAAAAAATGCCAGCCATGTCAGATGCATGCAAATTTCCACGTGGCTCCCCTGGAGGAACTCATCAGTATCACTTCTCCATGGCCCTTTGCAAAATGGGGAATGGATTTGTTAGGTCCTTTTCCCCAGGCGCCAGGACAAGTCAGATACCTGATCGTGTGAATAGATTATTTCACAAAGTGGATAGAAGCAGAACCATTGGCCACCATCACCGCCCAAAGAAGTCGGAGGTTCCTCTACAAAAATATCATCACAAGGTATGGGATACCCTATTCCATTACTACAGATAATGGAACCCAGTTCACCGACTCTACCTTTAGAAGCCTAGTAGCCAGTATGAAAATCAAGCACCAGTTCACCTCGGTGGAACACCCGCAAGCCAATGGGAAAGCGGAGGCAGCCAACAAAGTCATACTGGCAGGGCTAAAGAAAAGGCTACAAGATGCAAAAGGAGCTTGGGCTGAAGAGCTCCCACAAGTGCTATGGGCTTACAGGACGACCCCCCAATCCGCCACTGGAGAAACACCATTCCGACTAGTTTATGGCGTAGAAGCCATGATCCCAATAGAAGTCAACGAGCAAAGCCCAAGAGTGATTCTCCATGACGAGATCGGAAATATACAGGGGCACAAAGAGGAGCTCGACTTGCTCCCCGAAATCCGAGAGAAAGCCCAGATAAGAGAAGCAGCGTTGAAGCAAAGGATGACTACAAGGTACAACAAAAAAGTCATTCGAAGAGCATTCGCCCCGAACGACTTGGTCTTGATCAGAAACGACATTGGAGTCAACAAATCAGGGGAAGGAAAGCTCGCTGCAAATTGGAAGGGACCTTACAAAATTAATGAGGTCTTAGGAAAAGGTTATTATAAGGTGACCGACTTAAACGGCACCAAGTTACCAAGGTCGTGGCATGCTTGTAACATGAAAAGGTACTATAGCTAAAAGCGAACTCTACTCCCTGATGTACTCTTTTACCAACTTCATGATTTTTTCCCAAAACCAAAGGGTTTTTTCTGGAGAAGGGTTTTTAACGAGGCATCATAGTATGGGCTAAGGGAAATAGACTGTCAAAAATCCTTAGCAGCAATAAAGTACCTCCCCAATTAATAAAGATCTTTTTACAAATATCTCTTAAATTCCTTTGTTGTTTTCTCTTTCTACGAAACGCGCCGACTTAAGCTCCACAAAACGTGAAAATCCCATGAACCGACCTAGATGGTCGTCAGGATAAAACGACGAGGTACAAGTCGGTGTAAAGAGGTTATAATAGGTGATCGTAAGAAACTCGGGAACATTCCGACTCATAAGTCGAAATGAAAAGACCGAGTAGAAATAGAAAACGAATCGCAAAAAATAACCTAATTCATGAAAACTCAATAAAACAAAATTGAGTACGAGAAATAAACAAAAGAGATCGAAAAACCCGGGAAAAGATCAGAAAGCTGTCCTTAAAATCCTTAAAACAAAAAGGTGCAGAAAGACAAACAAAGAAAGGGTTTTTTCTTTAGAAAAGATTAAGGAGAGTTCGAAAAGTCATTATCAAAAAGCATGCACATACAAGATAACTTAAAAACCCTTATCCAAAAAAGGGTACTTATTTTAACTTAAACCCTTATCAAAAAGGGGTATTTTTTGTTTACGGCCTTAAAAGGCCAGAAAGAAATTGTTCAACAAACAAACATAAAGAGTTTAAAAAAGGGGGGACCCATAGGCCGGGCCCCCATATAGCCAACGAAATTATTTTTTCAAGGGAAGAATAGACGGATCACCACCACCAGAGTCAGAAGGAGCACCACCAGGACCAGGAAGAGAGGCATCCATAGGAGAGGAAGTCGGAGGAACAGTAGAAGAACTCGGAGCGTCTTTAGGGCGAGGAGGGGACTCTATAATCCTCTGCCCCGAGTCTTCAATTCTGACTCGGAAATAATCACGGGGACAGGGGGATCCACAATGGCACCGTCAATGACAACCTTATCAGGATCTAAAGGAGAAAGGTCCAAGTCGGGAGCAATGACTCCGACCTGCTCCTTAAAGACCCTCCAAGCCTCCTCGGCGCCATCAGCAATAGAGTCCTCCAACTCGGCATAGGCCTTCCGAGAATTCAGCAGATCATTCTTCACAGCCACAAGATCTTCAAATAATTTTTGATAGCTGCCCTGCGCTGTCTTCCTCAAGTCCACCTCCATGTTGCATTGTGCTTGCAACTTCCTCCCCTTCTCTCGGAGATTATCTCTCTCCTCATTCAGTTTGGCGACTTCCTCCTTCAACTCCCTCTCATGCTCTTGATATATACGAAGCCTTCCTTCCAGCTCCTCGACCCTCGAGGTCATTCCTAAAGAACTGAGAGGAGCCTTCTCAAAAATATCCAAGAGTTTGTCACAAACCCCCGCCGCCTTGAAACTCTCCTCAACCAGAGTGGTAAGGTGGTGACGAACAGACACATCATCCATGCTTATACGAGCATGGGGGTAGATGTTCTTTCGGACGAATGCAAGAGCATCCGCCTTTACCTCACCAGAAGAGCCAGACTCTAAGGTCTTGCGCTTCTTATTCTCTGGCTCAGGAGAAGGTCGGGCAGAGGGGGGCGGCTGAGAGGAAACAGAAGAAGAAATCACAATGGGCTGGGAATGAGTCCCAACGTTCCGAGGAGGAGGAGGAGGAGAGATAACCGCCCTGGCACCACCAGTCCTGGCGCGAGACCTTGCTTTAGCCTCCTGGACTCTCTGGTAAGACTCCTGAGCGTTTGCCTTCGTCATCTCTGAAAAAACAATATATAATAGATTAAGACAAGTCAGGAAGGCCAATCGGACAAGTCGGTAACCTAACAAACAAATAAAAGCTACCTAGCTGTGCTTGGACAAAGGTCGGGACCCCTGGAGAAACTTTTTAGTGTCCAAATATGGGGCCATCCCCCACACTTCTCGGAGGAACCCCACAATGGCTGCTTCTACCTCGTCCAGGTCGTCCAGACCATATTTCTCGCAGGGGGAGACCTCCAGCCAGTATAAAGGAAATCGGGAAGAAGAATTATCATCCAGAAAAAAGGGGTGGTGACCCTCTACAGCTTGAACTTTGAAAAAATAATTTTTAAAGTCATGGAAGGATTCGTCAAAAAGGGTAAAAACTCTCCGACCCTGTATGGCTCGGAAAGACACCCACTGTTGCTTATTGTTTAGCCCACTGAAGGGTTTGGTCATATGAAAGAGATAGAAAAAAATCTTCAAAGAGGTCGGGAACTCCAAAGCTTGGCTAATAAATTGATAAATTTTCAAAAAACCCCAAGAGTTGGGGTGAAGCTGGGTAGGGGCAACTCGACAGTGATGCAAAACAGACATCTCAAAGTTTGAAAAAGGAAGAAAAACACCCAAACGGGTGATCATACATTCATACATAAAGAAAAAATGAAGGGCCGCCTCATTGGCCCTCCCAAAGCAAACTCGGTCTTCAGGACCCGGGACTACCAACTCATACTTCGGCTCGTCCTCCTCGGAAGTACAAATTCTGTGGTGAGTACGAAGGTGGGTGATAAAATCAGTATCGACCGAGGGTTCCTCCCCTAGGACCGTGACATCAACCCACTGAGAAAAGACATCTACGAAAGCCATTTCTTTTTCTTAAAAAGGTAACAAAAACCTACAAAGGAAAAAAGAAAAGATAAATCAAAAACACGGTCTCTAAAGGGAGGGAATACGGAACTAAAGTCTACAAACCAACCTATCTACAAAATAAAGGCATGCAAATAGAAAAGCATGTTCCAAAAAGAACTAACCTTTATCTGGAAATGAGGGTTGGAGGAAACGAAAGCCTTCGAAGATACAAGAATGCAGCACGAACGAATGAAGGGGAAATTTGAAAAATCGTAGAAACGAAACAATGAAAGAGAGGGAAAGTATTTATAAGTACGTTAGGGACACAATGGTAAAAACGGGGCAGTCATTAAAGACGCACCGTTACCAAGGCCATTAATCCCTACGCACATCCCTAACAGACACGACGCTTGATTAGACGTAACTGTCAGAACCAAAAGGTCACAAAAAGTCACGTCGGTTTCGGACCATCACGTTGGTCCTCCAACAAGTCGGCTACAACCCCGAGTAGTATACTCGAACCCAAATCTTAAAAAGAAATTGGGCTCGAGTAGGGGCACTGTTCATACCCTGGCCCAACGCTAAGACCCAGGACCCAAGTAAAAAGGCCCAACCCAAAGGGTTGACCTCACCCAGTACCAATCTTCGTCTTAGGAAGTCGGTACTCGTCACGACTTGCTCTAAAGAAGTCGGGAACGAGGGTTAGCTGGCAGATAGGCACTCATTTGAATAAATAACTGCCCCTAGAATCTCTCTACCCACTTCCACAAGCCATATCTTAACTTCCCTAAGATAAAGGGACGGTTAACACCCTAAAAAAGTGGCACTACTCCAACGGTGGTTATTGGTTCACCACTATAAATACACTGACACTTCTCAGATATCTCTAAGTCCCAATACTCTCTAGACCTGTTAACACTCTTGCTAACTTAGGCATCGGAGTGTCTTTGCAGGCAAGGTAGCAAAAATCGCGTCTTTACTCGTATAAACGGACGATGTTACGAGTTCGCAGGTCATTCCCGTTCTCGTTTCTACTTCCGCGCCTGGTGAAGCTGGAATTCATGGAATCGCCGTGGAAGATCGTGAAATCGTGCAATCGTGCCGTCTCTACCGCGTCAAAGGAAAGGAAATCCAGAAGAAGAGGATTTGTGGGTTTGAGACGACCCGGCTGGCCCAACCCGAATCCCACTAAAAACTCTTCGATTTCTGTTGCACTTCCTAAACGGTTACTTATCTCCCACTCTTCCACTACTCTCAATCTCTCATTGACCCATGGTATTCTGCATTTTTTTTAGGTTTTTATTCAACGATTTTACACTTTTTTTTTTCTACTATTGTTAGCTTGTTGTCTTCTTAGTTCTTGTCAACACAGCTTTATGAGACTGACTCCATGAGTGTGGTGGCCTCTGCATGATTCATCTCTGTTCTGTGCTTGTGCGCTGCGGACCTGCGGTACCTTGTGCAATCTTATCTGGTAAGTACATAATAAATTAATAACATATTTAGTGATTTATCATCATTACAAATTTACAATTAGTGATTGTTATGCCTTTTGTTTTGTTAATAGTTTAAGGATAAAATAAAAACATGACAGTGATTAATGAACGTGAGTAGTGCTATATCTTACCAAAATTTCTCTCATTCTAAATTTTGTATTTCAAAGATTCCAATATAAATAAGGAGCACCAATATAATACATATATAGTACTGTGCTCAAATATAAGAAAAGTAGAAAATATCAACATCTCTCTCATTCTTAATTTTGTATTTCAAAGATTCCAATATAAATAAGGAGTACCAATATAATACATATATATAGTACTGTGCTCAAATATAATAAAAGTAGAAAATGTCAACGAAACATAATTGGATTGGGATTTAGGAACCTTGTTTTTCATTTAATTTTTTGGTTCTTAAAGCTTTGCTAGTTAAGTTTTTTAATTGCTACCTACAACCTAAATGCTTACATAGTTAATTATATATTTGTTTATAAGTTTATTTATTTTAGTGTAGTGAATTTGATATGGACTACAGAATTTTCTTTTAAAAATAATGTGAATTTATTACTACTGTGTTCTCATTTTAGATTTCATAGATTATAAATTATGTACTTCTATTTGTTTAGGTTTAATATGGCTTCAAATGCGGATAATGGTGAAAATAATACTGGAGTTGAAACTGATCGTGGTTGTGCATCCAAGAAGATCGCTAAAAATACTGCAGGAAATAGGAGTGACAAAGCTTTGAAGCATGGAATTTCGGTTGATGGAGATGCCAAAAAAATAAAATGCAAGTATTGTGATAAGGTGGTGACAGGAGGAGTATATAGGTTGAAACATCATTTGGCAGGAACAAAAAAAGATGTTGAACCTTGCATGGGTGTTTCTGATGAGGTTAAAAAGGATATGTTTGATATTGTTGTTGGTTTGCAAAAAAATTTAGTTAAGAAGACAAGAGAATTTGAAGAAAAGATACAAAGTAAAGATGAAGGAATAGAAGAAGAAGGGGATGCCTTACTTGGTGAGAAGAGAAGGGGAAAAGAAATACAGACACCAGCAAGTCTCTTTAAGAAAAGGGGTGTGAGCACTCAAACAACAATCAACTCAATTTTTAAGAAGGGCTTAAGGGAAGAGGCGTGTGATGAAATTGCTTCGTTCATCTACAATAATGCTATTCCCTTTAATGTTGCAAGGTCTGAAGAATACCATAACATGTTTGAGAAGGTTGCCCGCCATGGATTAGGATTCAAGCCACCTTCTTATGATGAGTTAAGAGGAAAATTATTGAAGAAGAAGGTAGAGTCAACCAAACTAACATTAGAAGAACATAAAGCTGAATGGAAGAAAACTGGATGCACTATTATGACAGATGGTTGGACAGATAAAAGAAGGAGAACTATTCTCAACTTTCTTGTGAATAGTCCTAAGGGAACTATTTTCTTGAAATCCATTAATGCTTCTGATATATGCAAAACAGCTGAAAAGATATTCAAGATGATTGATGAAGTTGTAGAGGAAGTGGGAGAAGAGAATGTGGTTCAAGTTGTAACTGATAATGCAGCTAACTACAAAAAGACAGGACAAATGTTGATGGAAAAGAGAAAGAATCTTTATTGGACTCCTTGTGCCGCTCATTGCATTGATTTGATGCTTGAAGATTTTGAGAAGAATCTAGATCTTCACAAAGACACCATTGCCAAAGGAAGAAAGCTAATTACTTACATATATTCTAGGACTTCTCTAATTTCCCTTTTACAACAGCACACCAAAGGAAGAGATTTAGTGAGACCAGGTATGACGCGATTTGCTACGTCCTACCTTACTTTGGGTAGTCTTAATGAGAAGAAGAATCCAATAATTAGAATGTTCATCTCGGATGAATGGAAGGAAAGCAAGTGCTCAAAGACAAGAGATGGGAAAAACATTGAAAATATTGTTTTGGATAAAACATTTTGGGGAAACATTATCCATTGCTTGAGAGGTGCTTATCCTCTTCTTCATGTGCTTCGTATAGTGAATTCAGAGGGTAAGGCAGCTATGGGATATATGTATTCTGAAATTGATCGTGCTAAAGAAAAGATTAAAGATGCTTTTCAAAGTGTTGAACTAAGGTAATAAAACTAGTAATAAGTAAACATTTTTCTCTCAGTTTTATCATTTAATTATTTACTAATTAACTAATTGTCTAATTCACTATTTGTATGTTTTTCTTTAGTTATAAACCTTTGTGGGATATTATTGATGCAAGATGGGACAAGCAACTCTTTAGGCCTTTGCATGCTGCAGGCTATTATTTGAATCCACAAATTCATTATAGTCCTAATTTTAAGGTTGAGTATGATGTTAAAAAAGGACTTTATGATTGTTTGGATATACTTGTGGGAGATCCTGCGCTCATTACAATTATTGATAGTCAACTTGAAGATTTCAAGAGTAAGGCTAAATTTTTTGGTAGAGATGTAGCCAAGAATGCTCTCAAAACCAAAACACCCTCACAATGGTGGGATTCTTATGGGGATGAACATCCAGAACTTCAAAAATTTGCTATCCGTGTCTTGAGTTTGACTTGTAGTTCATCAGGATGTGAGCGCAATTGGAGTGCTTTTGAGATGGTAAACTTTTAATTTGATATTAACTTAGGAATTTATTTTCTAAACTATAGAATTAGTTAATTATTTAATTCTATTTTTTTAATTAGCATATGTTAATATATTAAATACATACTTGTAAATTTTGATATTATTAGGTTTACACGAAAAGAAGAAATCGTTTGAAGACAAGCACAATGAATGATGTTATTTTTGTGATGACCAATTCAAGATTGGCAAGAAAGAAGTCATCAAGAAATACTGCTGATTATAGCCTTGAAGACTTGGATTCAGATGAAGAATGGATTGTGGAAGATGAAAATATGATAGAAAATATAGAAGAATTTGACACACAAAATGGTGTAAACTTAGCCCCTCAAGAAGATAGAGGTAAAGATGGGGTTCTTTGATTGATTTGGAGATTCCTCTTCTTGATGATGATGTTTTCAATGAGCTTCTCAACTTTTCTCCTAATGAAAATCAAAATGTTGGAGAACATGATGATCATGACTTTAATAAACTGCTTTAGTCTTTATATTTTTTAGTACGATGTTATGTTATCTATTTTGAATTTCAGACTTGTGGTTAGTTTATATTTTTATTTTTGAACTTTACAAATGTTACATTTTATTATATATTTATGCTACTTTATCTTTATTTTATCATTATGTTATTATTTATGATACGTTTGTCAAATTTAAATTCTCATTTTTATTTAAATTATTTAATTTTATCATGTTATATTAATGTTATAATTGATATTGATAAATTTATATAATTGGTAGAATCTTATGTTCCGTTTTACGATTTTACGTTCTACGATTTTTAATTAATTTTCTGATTCTATGTAAAATCTCGATTTTTGCTACCTTGTTTGCAGGTACCACCCCCCATTCTTTCGCATGCACAAGTCGGACGGAGGGCGCCGAGTTGCAGATCCACTTGAGATCCTCCTCCTTCATACGTTTGGGCCAACCAACGCCGTCCAGCCCATTAATCTCCGGTTACCATCGTAACACCTACCCTACTCAAACGGAATGGATCGAATTGGGTGTCCACAGATAGAGTATGAGTATAAATTGCCAGCAGTTGGGAACTTGCTTGAGAGAGAAGCGGAACGCAAGAAGGGATTTGAAATTGAAGTTGCGCATTGAGGGTTTTCTTGGACGACACTTTTAAAAAAGATTTATTTTAAATAATATTTTTTTAAAAAAATTTATAAAAATAAGAATAATTTTATATTTAAATATTTTATCTAAAATAATTTTTTTATTTATTAATTATATTTAAATAAAATAAGATAAAAGTATAATTTTTTTATTTATTAAATAAAAAAAATTTAAAAAATATCTTATAAAAATATAAATTATAACTTTTTAAAAAAATATATTTTTTATTATTTTAATATTTTATTTTATTATTAAAAATTTGTTAAACATACTAAAAAATAAAAAAATATTTGTTATTAAAAAAATATCTTTTTTTATCAATTTAATGACGGCTACATAAACGGCTAATTATTTTTTGTTATGGAAGTAAAAGTGGTGATATACTTTAACATGATAATTTTTGGTATTTTTTAAAATTGTGGAAGTACACAAATTCGTGAGACTGATTTCTGTACTTAAAATTTTTTAATTTTTTTTAACACAAATCTCTGGGACCGATTTGTGTACCTCTCAGAAATTCCTGGGACCGATTTGTGTACCTCTCACAAATCGGTCGGTCCGATTTCTGTACCTCTAGTTAAACGATCCCACATTTAAGTATAACATCCCAACAATTCACATTTAAGAAAAACACCACTACCACTCCAATATTAAAAATAAAAAATTCTACATAAACACCGAAATTTTTTATTTATGCAGTGATAATCGAACTGCTTCTAGACACTACTTCTCCCTGCAATTCTATATAAAAAAATGTTATTGATGAAAAAATTAAGTATTATATATTATATATTTTTAATTAAATAATTAATTATTAAAGTCATTAAATTTGTCTTAATAAAATAATTAAATATATAATAAATAATTAATTCTGATATAATAAAATATTTTAATATTGTATTAAATTTGTGTATTTAAATTATTTTTTAATCAAAACATTTAAAATAAGATGTAAAGGTGTTGTTTGATTCATGTGGTCGATCTTCTTGTTGTTGTTTAAATTTCTATAAAATAAATAATAAATTATTACTTACTCAAAAAACTATATTATTGGACAAAGAAATTTTGGGATCGGGTGGTTTTGGCCATGCTTTAATTGTATAGAATTAAAGATAAATAAAAAAATGAGTAAAAAAACTTAGAGCTAAAAATAAATAGTTCATATTCAAATGTTAAATTCAATAGACAAATAAAAATGGCACTAAGGGATTTTTTTTTCTTTTGTTATCTTTAGACAAACAAAAAAACTTAAGAGCTTTCCAAAATATAAGCTTTTTGTTATCTTAAATTTGACAAATATAATAAAAATAAAAATTACTCCTAAAAAATATTTAAAGAGAAATATCTTTTATAGTTTTTTGAAAATATATATATACATTTGTCTTAATTTAAACCAACTATAACTAATTTCCTAATTCCTATAAAAGAAATTTCCACAAGAATTTACAGGCAATTCAAGTTTAACCACCGTTTGATTATAGAAATTAGTGAATAACAAGGTTATGATACGAAACCATGACACTACTCAAAACTCCCTCATTTCATTTGTTGTTATATATTATTTTGTTTACCAAAGATAGTAAGGGGAGAAATTAGAACTAGAACAAACGACCAATACTCAAAGTCTCATTCATACAATTGAAATTACACTACCAAAGATGAAGTTATTCACGAGTAATATGTACTCAAAACTCTGAGCTGAGTTAGTATCTCTGTAAAATCCTACTTACAAAAATTCATGTAATTACACCTAAAAATGTAAATGAATTAATTGGAGAAAAAAATAGCATGTTGCATTACAAAATTGTGATGATCAAAAAGTAGACTTCTCGTATTTTAGAACATCTTTGGTGTTTAAATCATATATCTTGCAAATTTTTGTGATGGCTTCTTGACTCAGGCCGTCTTTCCCATCTTCAAGTTCAACAAGATCCTTAAGTTCTTCCGATGGCCGCAATTTCTAAGTCATATTTATTAAAAGAAAAAACAAAGTACAAAATGCATGTTAGCACATAAAATAGTATTACACACTTTGGAAAGAGGGGGATATGACATGAGATTAGTTGGGAACTAAATTAGGGAAAGTCTAGGGAGCCAGCAGATTTATTAAAATCTGGCCAGCACTTAGCCAGCAAAAGGAAAATGAGTGATTCTCCACCATTAGATGAAATCTCACACCATTAAATACACTATTGATGGCTACAACTTACAAAATCTGCTGTCCCCCTAGCACTCCTCACTAAATTATATGATTAAAAGGTCAAAATTGTAGCATTAACTCAAATGTTCATTAAGCAAAACAATAATATGCTTTCACTTTTGCACATCCAATGTAGCAAGGGTTTAAAAAATAGTTCTAGCCTACAAAACTATGAAGCATGCATTCTAAATATAATAACATATTTTGCAAATTGTTAAATCAATTACACTTGACAATGTCTATCTTGATGCTATAGATCAGATTGCATGAGACACTTACCAAGTGTGGTTCATGTGAACTATTATGGGTTTCATTGGTTGAGTCCTTATGCTCAGTTTCCTTCTTATGAGTCGATGTGTTAAACATCTTGCTGCCATTCGAGGCGAGTTGGAATAGCTTCTCACTTCCCTAAGAAGGTAACAAAAAACATAACAGAAACTTATGCACAACTCAAGATAAATCAAGTCAGAAACGAAGCTCGAAACATTATACAAAAATACTAAGGATCCATTGGCCTAATTGAAAGTGAACATATATCAAGAACCATGCAATTTTCAAAGTCCTTCCAAATCAAATGATGCCCCTTCCGAAACATACTAGGCATAAATGAACCCACTGATTGCACATGACAATAAAACATGGCACTATCATATGAAAGTAGAGAGCCAAGACAAACATGAGCAGTAGAGACATCTCTGATTGTGGCAGCAAAACAGACAAATTACCATAAATTATTATAGAGAGAGAAGAATAAACTGCAAGTGCATTGCAAATCTAAGAGTATTACAAACCTGAAGGGCTCTCCAATGAGAATAAGCCCGAAATGAAACCCAAAAGAATGGGACATTAGGCAAAGGTAAAACCTACAATGTACAATTAAGAATGGGCATCAATTGAAGCAAAGGATAGATATTAAAGACCAAACACAAGTCCACCGAGCACATACATACCGTCAGTGCAGAGGTCAATGGAATCACTGAAACCGTAGCATATAAGTATTTCCGGTGGATAATTGTTCCCTGTAAATGAGACAATAGTTCATATGACAATGAAGATTTAAATACAGAATTAAATTGGACGCTACAATAACAGATTCCAGATTAAATTATTGTTCCAACACCATCAACTTTTGCTGTTTTTTTTTTTTTTGGAACAGGTGTTTGAGGGAGAATTACCTCATAGCAATATGTCTTAATCTTCGGCGAACAAGTTGTGCATTCAGACTGCAATAACATTTTAATTGTCATATATCAGGCAAGGTTTCTAAGCACCTAGGTGAATCTACTATTAAGAGTAGTAAACTACTAAACTATTCCAACAGAACTTCGAACAGCATATCCAAAAACCAAGCAAGTATGCATCAAAACAAGGCTGCGGCACCAACCTTGAAGGGTAAATGACTTCGACGCTAGTGACTTCCTTTGATATAGATTTCAAGAATATCTCTGAGGGCTTAACCCGTGACAAAAGCCATAACCCCAACCTGCAACAACTCAAATCACATTTGAGCATATTATGCATAGTGTAATCAACACTTTTAAAAGACTATCATTCAAAACCCACAATGTAACAAACTAACCCATGAATCTTCTTCTTGATAGACCCATCCGGTGCTTTTTCCAAACCAATCCAAGCCTTATTCATCTATTAACCGCAAACACAACCAAATAAAGCAATTGGTTAAGAAAATAGTACACACAAGAATGTGACAACCCAAGAAACAGAAATTGACAAAGAAACAAAGTTAATACAATGATCGAAACAAAAAAAAAAAGGCACCTTGTTGGCACAGTAATCAGCAAGAAGCTCAGCTTTGGCATTAAAGGGTTTATCACCAACATTAACGTCCTTCCACAGTTCTTTGAACGTTGAAGGAGAATGGGAGGAAGAAGCAGCTGAATTCTTCTTAAGAGAATGATCAATGGATCTGCTGAAGCACCAGTTTCTCCCTCGTATGGGGAACACAACCAATTTGGCTCTCATGTTGATTACGTCCCTCTTTTGGCGGCAAGAACCCTAGAAAGTTTCCAACCAGAGAAATGTTCAATCTTGGCGGTGAAGTTACAATCTTTGATGTGAAATGAAGCAGAGTCCGAATCAGCGTAGTTTGAATATTCAGTGTCAAACTCGAAAAAGTAAAAAGGAAAAGAAAAATAGTAGTGTTAAAGAAGAAGAACTGAAAAGGGGTTAGATTTTCTTTTCTTTACCCTGAAAAGGAACAAATTACGAATGAGGCATGAATGACAAAAGAGATTATGTCAAAACGATGCGTTTTGTGGGGGGAGAGTCACAAACGGACAAGAAGGTAGTTTCAGTAATGGCAATTATGCGGCATTAATGGACAAGACATATTCCCAGGGATCATATGAAACATTCAGAAGATACGCTTTCTAATAATTATGAAGGAGTGGTTTGTCAAGCACATGATGGGATGAGGAATGGTAAAGGGCTGGAAACTACTAGGCCCAATAAAATTGTCATGGATCATGCTTGTTGGGTGAGGGGCAAGGCAGGGCGGAATAGGCCTTCTGCTGGGTTACCTAACCGGGTTTGTTTTGACCCAGTTCTACCTTTGACCCGGCAGGATCACATACTCTTGGTTCACGATCCATTGAAGACGGCGCCTCCAAGGTTCGGTCACGAACACGACGGGACACGCCATGAGGGGGAGCTGGATTCTGGAAGCCCCGAAGCGGAGACAAGGGGTAAGTCCGACGAGCCAACTCGGCAAGGAAGGAGGAAAGATACCGCCGGTTCGGAGCATGGCCGCCTGAACGAGGCAGAGCGTGAGACGCGAAACCGGGGAGAGGAGGGCTGTGGACAGTGCCGCGAGACGGCTGAGGGTGCTCCGGAATTAGCGGCTGATGGGACTCAACAAGGATCGACCTGCGAATTGGAAGTCATTATTGACGAGCGTGAACGAGAGCTGTTGAGGAAGGAGACGGCCTTGAGAACTGAATTGAGACATGGTCAACGAACTCCCTGTAACTCGGACGTTTTGGAGAGGACGCGAATTCCAGGAGATACGAGCCAGGGAAGGGTTGTCGGAATAATCACAAACTGCAATGAACCAGAAGCAGACAGGCAGAGTCGAGGTAAGTATGGCTTGGGACTGGAAGAGAAGGAGACTGTGCTGGATGGATTGGCCCAGAATGGTAACGGACAAGAGGACGAGAGGGATAATAGTGCAGAATCAGGGCCAGAGATGAGAGATTGCTTGAATGATGGTACGAAAACAGGTCCTGAAGATCAGAGGCCGAGTTGGGAAGAAGAGATGGCTGAGAACAAAGAGGCTTGGAAACTAGCTGTAGAGTCAGGAGCTCAGTGCAGTGATGAGGAGGACATCATGGCTATTTTGCAAGAGTAGAATGAAGCTATTGCTATGAAGCGGAGGCAGGCTAAGCAAAAAGAAAAAGTCCGAAGAAGCCGACCAAAAAACCGTAAACAGGTGTGTAATAGTTTGATTAAATGATCTTTAGTTCCTGGAATATACGGGGGTTGGGAGGTGCTGCAAAAGTTGGTATGCTAAAGACTTTCAAAAATAAATTTAAGTTGGATATGTTGGGCCTGATAGAAACAAAAAAGGAGTTAATAACTAAATTCGATGTTGTGCGTATCTGGGGAAGTGACAGAACATTTTGGGAGTCTATAAGTTTCATTGGGACTTCTGGAGGGTTATTGCTAATGTTGGATGAAGCGGCTTTTAAACTGTATAACTGCTATAAAGGAGATAGATGGATGTGTATAGAAGGAGTTGTGGTAAAAGATAATTTTCATTGTGCTATTTGCTTAGTGTATGGTCCGCATGAGAGAGCTGAGAAGATATCCATGTGGGAAGAATTGAGTTATATTGCAGGATTGTGTCAGGTGCCGTGCTATTTCTTGGGGGATTTTAATGAAATTGTGCACTTGGAGGAAAGGAAAGGAGCGACTACATTATCAGCATCTGTGGCAGAGTTTAAGACATGGATAAATGATATAGAGTTGATTGATTTGGCACTGAATGACTGAAGGTATACATGGTTTAGAGGATAGTCGTGCAGTCGTATAGATAGGAGCTTAGTCTCCGTGGGGTGGCTTGATGTATACCCGGAGCTGTGCCTAAGGAGTGGCCCGAGAGGTTTATTGGATCACTGCCCTTTGGTTATGGAAGACAGCAGAAGAATTGAGGGGCTACGACCGTTCCGTAGCTTGAACTCGTGGTTCACGCATGAAGGATTCTTGAGAATGGTGAAGGAAGAATGGAGGGAACTAGGTGATGTGCAATTCTTGCAGAAGATGAAAACACTGTCAGAACCACTACGTAGATGGCATAAGCAGCATTTTGAGGATATGGCTGAGCGGATAAAGAAGCTTGAGGAAGAAATTAGGAAGGTGGATGATATAGTTAGTAGCGGACAATATGACGGTACAACAGAGGCTAGGAGAAGGGCATTAATGAGGTGCTGCGAAAAGTGGTATCTAAGACAGGAGATGCATTGGAAGCAAATGTCAAGATCTCGGCACGCCAATGAGATGGATCGGAACACTAGGTACTTCCATAATATAGCTTCGGCGAGAAGGAGGAATAACCGGATTGAGTCGTTGGTTCTTAATGGGAGGCTAGTGAGGAATCAAGCAAGAATCAAGATTGCGGTTCAGGACTTCTACAAAAGCCTGTACCACCAGGAAGCGTCCCCAAGGGTGACCTTTAGGGATGGATTAGTTAATCGCTTAGAGAGGGAGGAAGCGGAAACTCTAGAGACGCTACCATCAGTAGAGGAAGTGAAGGAGACAGTTTGGGATTGTGAATCTTCTAAGGCTCCAGGGAGTGACGGATACAACATGTATTTTATAAAGAAGTGCTGAAATGAGATTGGAACAGAATTCACTGCAGCTGTGATGGGTTTCTTTGAGACTGCAAGATTATCAGTAGACGCTAATGTCACATGGGTAGCGCTAGCCCCAAAATTTGTTGGGGCTAAGGAGATAAAAGATTTTAGACCTATCAGTATGGTTGGGTGTGTCTATAAGGTAATCTCTAAATTGTTGACACGAAGGATGCGGAGTGTTATGCCAGGCTTAGTTGGAGAGTCACAGAGTGCCTTTGTGAAGGGGAGAAAGATACATGATGGAGCATTAATTGCATGTGAAACAGTACAATGGTTGAAACAGAAGAAGAAGGCATCAGCGATTATTAAACTCGACTTCCAAAAAGCGTATGACAGAGTCAAATGGTGTTTTGTTGATACTGTGCTGGAGAAGATGGGATTTGGAAGAACATGAAGGGCATGGGTTAGGGAGTGTGTTACATCGGCTTCAATCTCTATTCTGGTTAATGGGTCACCATCGAAACCATTCAAAATGGAGAGGGGATTACGTCAAGGTGATCCTTTATCACCATTTTTGTTTGTCCTAGTGGTGGATGTGCTTAACAGGATGATAGGGGAGGCAGTTAGGAATGGTCGGATATATCCACTCTTAGTCGGTAGGGACAATATAGAGTTATCACACTTACAATTTGCTGATGACACTATATTGTTTTGTCCGCCGGAGGAGGAGATACTGAGAAACTATAAGAGGCTTCTGAGGTACTTTGAAATGATGCCTGGCTTGAGCATTAACTTTGAGAAGTCTAACTTGATACTAGTGAACTGCAGCTCGGAGTGGGTGAATCGGATGTGCCAGCTACTAGGTTGTAAAGAGGCAGCTCTACCGGTGAGATACCTTGGCATTAGCCTAGGAGCAAATCCGCGGTTGGTAAAAACTTGGAAGCCGGTTCTAGATAAGGTGAAAGAGAAACTTAGCTTGTGGAAAGCCAAAACTCTTAGTAAGGCTGGTAAGCTGGTACTTATTAAGTCGGTAATTAACAGCCTACCTATTTATTACCTGAGTTTGTACAAGATGCCTAATGCGGTAGCCCGAAGAATAATATCCTTACAGAGGAGGTTCTTTTGGGGGAAGGATGATGGTCGACCTAGTGTGGCCCTTGTGAAGTGGGAGCTAATCCAGGCACCAAAGAAGTTAGGAGGATTGGGGGTGGGTGATGCGGTGGTCCGGAATATAGCCTTACTATTTAAATGGTGGTGGCGGTTCTCGAAGGAAGACTGCCCTCTATGGAAACAGATTGTATGCTCCTACAATAACTTGAATCCAAATCACTTGTTGTCAACTCAGACATTGCCGAAGAGGGGGGTCCGTGGAGAGATATATGTCAAGTGCAAATAAAAGAGCAACATGTCAGGCAGAAGATGATTGATGGCCTTGCTATGGAAGTAGGAGATAGAAGATCCACCAGATTTTGGGAGGATACATGGCTACAAGTGGGGAAGCTGAAAGACTCCTTTTACGAGACTCTTCTTACTTTCAAACCAAAAAGGATCAGTGATTGGGGAGTGTGGGTTCTGGGATAGGATAAAGTGCGTTTGGCACTTCCAATGGAGAAGAGAACTACGACAGTGGGTGATGAGATAACTTTTGCGTGGTCTAGAAAATTGCGGATAAATCCTCGTTACAAGTATAGTTTCTAAACCTTCAAAAGTCCTTTCATACAAACATTTTGGGTGTCACAAGTAACAAACCCCTTAAAAATTGTTAACCGAGTATTCAAACCTCGGGTCGTCTTCTCAAGGAACTGCGAGGAAGTATGTTCTTATTATTGGTTATAAAGGTTGTAATCGGGGTTTAGAATGTGAGAAGCAAGTAATTTAAATGACGAGTGAATTAAATGGCAATTAAAAATAAATAATAACTGTAAAACAACTTTTAGCAAGGTAGAGGAATTAGAGGTCCAACTTAGTTATCTCTCTCAACAATAATGAAAGTTGAATCTAAACTCCACTTGGTCAACCTTTACCAAGGCAAGGAAAAGTCAATGGACTAATTAAATTGACCTTTGAATCCTATTTATCTCCTAAGAAAAGGTTGGGATTACTCAAGTTCAACTCAATTAGCAAGATCACGATTATCAATTGTGTTGAGTTTAATAACTGTTGAGTTACTAAATTCTTAACCAGAACCAAAAGGGAAAAAAGTAAAATTGCTGGAATAATAAAAATATCTTTAGATGGGAAGCAATGATAACTTAAGTCAAAGAGAACAATCATGAACTGAAAATACCTCAAATATCATTAATTCAAATAACTGTCTGTAACATGGAATAATTCATAAATCAAATTATAGTAATCAATTCAAATGTTGGAATCAAATAAATAGAAGTAAAAACTAAAAGAACATTAAAACCTAGATCCAGAGTTACTCTTAAAACAAGAAGAAATCCTAAATCCTAAAAGAGAGAGAGAGAAGATCTCCCTCTCAACTAAATCTAAATCATTGAAAGGTAAAAATATGCGAGCTCTCCCTGAATGGATGCATTCCCTCACTTCATAACCTCTGGTCTATGCTTTCCGGACTTGGATTTGGGCCAAAAAGGACTTTAGAACTCGCTGGGGCGTGTTCTGTAATTTTCTGGTGCGTGGCCTCTGTCACGCATCCGCGTGGATCACGCGGTTGCGTCATTCGGAGCTTTTCCTTGCCACGCAGTCGCGTCAGTCATGCGACCGTGTCATGTGCGTTCTGCTTAAGGCTCGCGGTCGCGTCAGTCATGCGGCCGCGTCGCTGAATCTTCGCTTCTGGCACGCGATCGCGTCGTCCATGCGATCGCGTGAACACCAGTTTCCTTAAAGCTCCGTTTTGCTTTCTCCTTCCATTTTTGTATGTTTCCTTTTCCATCCTCTAAGTCATTCTGCCTTAGAAAATCTGAAACTACTCAACACACTAATCATGGCATCGAATGGAAATAAAGGTAATTAAAATAATTAATTTTTAAAGCTTAGGAAACATGTTTTTCACAATACGACATAATGAGGAAGGGAAAGTAAAACCATGTAATTAATGTGAATAAGTAGATGAAGGATTATATAAATCACTCAAATAAAGCACAAAAGAACTCATGAAATATGGGTTTATCAACCTCCCCACACTTAAACACTAGCATGTCCTCATGCTAAATCCAAGGTAAATAATTAAGGTTAAAGTGATGGAATGTTATGAAATGCAACTTATGCTAAATGCATCTACCTAATGAGTCATGCAATTCTAATTCATCCACTCATATATAAAGCCTACATGTAGTCAAGTTATTTCACATTCTCAAGGAGATATATATATATATATATATATATATATATATATATAGCTAACCCTTAAATAATAAAGCATTTTAGCAAATGAGATGGGAAAGAAAACTTTGTACAAACTTGCAAAACAATTAGTAATTTAAGTACAGATATATGTTGATGAGTTATTGAACCCTCACTGGATTATGTGTTTACTCTCTAGTCACTCAGTGTTTATTGGGTTTATTCACTCTATTTCTCTTTTTATTCTTAATTTCTATAGCTTTGTTCTTCATCTAACCAATCAACAATTATAGAATATAGTCATACCAAAACTCATGAGGTCTTTAATTAAGGTTGTAATGGGGTCAAGGCAAAGGGTAAGGATATATGTATAAGGCTAAGTAAGCTAATAAGTGAATCCTTAATTAGACTAAGATCTCACCTAACATACATATTTAGTAAAATAAAATTTTTTTACCTATTTTCTCATATTTCCCACTTATTGTTACATGCTCATGTTTCACTTTTTATTTTATTTTTTTATTCCATGTGCATTGTTTTCATTGGAGAATTTTCTTTTTGTATTCCCTCTTATTTAGATGCTGAAAAATAACTTTTTTTTAATGCACATGATAATTAGATCACTTAGATTTTCTCATGAGCATGCTTCCCAAATTTTACTTTATTCCTTTTTACTTTTTCTACCTTTTTGGTTCTATCATCCATGTTCCCAAAAGGTTTCCCACATTTAACTCTATTCATGATTTTCTATCTTAAGCTAACCAAGGATTCACTTGGGATTTTCTTTTGTTTTTCTGCTTAAGGCTAGTAATTTGGCTAAATAGAATAAAGGGGTTTTAATAGGCTCAAGGGGGCTAACAAGGGTCATGTAAAAGGCAGGCTAATTTGGGGGTGAGTGAGCTAAAATCAAATGATGGCCTCAATCATTCTCTTGGTATGTATCTATTCTATATTCTATAATTGAACATATAGATTAAAGCAAAAGAAAGAACATCAGAATAAAAAGAAATGTAACACACAGAAATGAAATTATGGTTTGAATGCAACCATACAATTTAAGCTCAAGACTCACAGGCTGTGTGTTCTCTAACTCAAGCATCATATATCATTTATATATTGTATGCAGGTTTAGTTAAAAATTCCCATTATTCTCTTGAAAAAAATTATTTAGGGTAGCTTTTAAAGTTTTAATGTTCCTTCTTGATGAAATGTTGTCAACTAACATGTAATGCTATATATACAAGGTGTGGGTTGTTTTGATTCTGTTAAAGTTTCTAGTTTACTTTCTTTTTTTATTTTTTTATTTAAACTATACTATCTTATGCTAAAAAGGGTAAAATATACTAATTAATCCACTAATAAATCAGAATTGCAAACTAAACTAAATAACTAAAATAAACTAAATAACTCAAATATGAACAAAAAATGTAAAATGCAGAAAATAGAGTAAAATATACAAGTAGCAATGTATAAGTACTCAAAAAATAACAATAAAAGAAAAAGAGAAAAATATAGAAAAATATCCAAAATGAAAGAAAAAGTATGTAGTAGTTCACCAAAATAAATGCCAGAGATGGCGACCTCCCCACACTCAAAATGAAGCATCGTCCCCGATGCTCAATCAAGCCGGGTGTGAAGGAGTGTCATCACTGGGAGGGATGGTAGCTGGGGTCTCTGTGGCGGTGGTGGGCTGAGAGTTTGGCTGCTGTAGAGGGAAGACTAACTGGATTGGGATCTCTGGATCTGCAGCCTCAAGCTGATGTGGGGCAGTCTGCTCTGTGGCTGCCTGCTGAGGAGTCTCTGCATGGGAATGAGGCTCCTCCTCGTGCTCATCCTCCTCCTCCTCTGATGGCTCTGATGGTGTGTCGGGCTCGGAGGGGATGTCGGCGCCCTGTCTGATCATCAACTTCAGATGGGAATAGCGTCGCCTGCTGCGGCGCTCCAATCTCTCATACTGGCGCCTGTTACGGTGCTCCATCTGATCAAGCTGGCGGAATAGACGGTGCACGAGGCGATAAACCGGCTCAGAGGCGGGTGGAGGTGCAGTGGTGGCAGTAGGGGTAGCTGGGGCAGCTGTGAAGAGGGTCCAGCAGACGGAGGGGCAGTCTCATCAGTAGCAGTGGCAGGTGGTGGTCTGTAGCCCAGAGCAAGGAAGTTCCTGCTGTGAGGAATGATCTTCCTGCAGTCCGCTGCTGGTGGTCGCTCATCGGCATCCTCCCAAGGCACATCAGCCTGACGGCCTAGCCGTGTAACCAGATAAGGAAAGGGGAGGGTGCCTCGGATGTGGGCCCTGGCCATATAATGCCGGATAAAACGAGGCAAGTACAGGTCCTTACCCTCCAGAACACACCAGAGGAGGGTGATCATGGCAACCGGGATCTCAGTCTCATGAGTACTCGGCATCACATAATTGCTCAAGATCTGATGCCATAGCCGGGCCTCATCATTCAGGTACACTCTCTTGAGCCCTCTAGGCATGGTGGTGTTCTGACCCATCTCCCAAGAAACAGCAGGGTCGAGAGCAATCCGTGCCTTCACAACATCCCAATCAAACTGCAACTGACCCATGTCCTCCTCAGCTTGTGCATAACCATCTGGCTGATCGGACTTGGCTGGGAGCTGGAGAATGGTCTCTATGGCCTCTTCAGTGACCAGAATTTGTTTTCCCCTCAGGTTCACTGCATCAAGGGTAGTAAGGTAGTAGTTGCAATAGAATTCCCAGACCCAAGATGCATTGACCTCTGTCAGTGATCTCTCCAGAAAGAACCAGCCCCTTTGCTTGATTTGCTCAGTAGTGTATTGCTGGAGGGCTTCTGGAATCTTCAAGGTGCGTTCCAGTTATAGATTTCTGGAGTTTGCAAAAGTCGGGTACTTCAGCTCACAGTACCGGTTTGCAAATTTTATAAGATCAGTAGAAGGGAGCAGCTGGTCAGCTTTTTCCTGCTGTGTGAAGTTCTTCTCCCGCCATGATGAATCGTGCATTAGAGCAATGATGGACTGGGAGGAATCTCCTCTCTTGCGCTTGCCAGTGGCCTTGCCTTTGCCTTTCCTCTGTGAGGCAGACATCCTGAAAAACAGAAAACCAGGAATTGGATAAAAAAATAGGAAAGCAAATAGGCAATTAAATAAAGGAAACTCCAAGCGGCAAAGGAGAAATAAAATAAGGAAAATGAGTATATGAAATGTGATTGAATTAATGTTAAATGGAAAGAAAATAAGCAATATGCCATGGTTAGAAAGTTAGAGGAAAGTGAAAATAATCAGAAAAGAGATCAAAAGGGTTAGTATGGTTAGGATTTGAAAGAGAAATTAGTAAATTAAAATTAGTGAGTTAGGAAAGTAAGTGGCATAGAAAAAATTCCATATAACAAGGATTCATAGGTAAGAATAGAAGTACTCATAATCGAATAGAGAAAACAGGTTGATGCTGATTCGAATAGAAAATCAGAAATTGGAATCAATGAATCACAATTGCAGGTTATAAACCAGGAAATCAAAGAGGATAAGAACGTGGCCCTAGCATTCATGAAATGGTTTGGGGGAAAGCAGAGTAAAACAGAGTTGCCAAACCAAAATAAGAATGAAAACAATTTTTAAAAAAAAATTGGGCAGCATTCTGGCTAAAATTGGATTGTCCCGGAAATTAAACAGCAATCATATCAGTTCATATGAATTAAAAGAAAGCAAGCTGCATGTACATAGATATAGAATAAACATAAAAACTCAATGTAAACAGCAGCAACATACAAGAAAGCAGCATATGAATCATGATTACAGCAGCAACATATTTGCACATAGGATAAAACAGAAGTAAGAACAGTGCAAGTAAACAGACCTAGATCCACTAACCACAGTCTAAGCTACCTAACAACCTAAAAATCCACTACAACATGCAAGTCTAGCTATCCTAATCATGAACATAAACGGAATAAAAAAATACAGAAAAGTGACGAACGGATAAAAAGGATTGCGTGTTACGGAACCTGGTAAGCGGAAGGGGTGGAACAGGGAAGAAGGTGGCTGCGGCGGCATCCGGCGCGGTGATGGTGCACGACGACCCGGTGGCGGCTGAGGGGGCAGTGGCGGCGAGGGTTTTTGGGTTGGTGATAGAAGAGGGGGGTGCGGTTGGGTGGCGGAGAGAGAGGGGGCGCGGCTGGGTGGCGGTGGTGGCGGCTGGATGGTCGCGGAGGCAGTGGCAGAGAGGGGAGGGGAGAGGAGGAAGGGAGAAGAAGGGAGGGGAGGGGGTTGGGGCGGCGGCGTACGGGGTGGCGGCGGCGTCTGGGTGGCCGGCGGTGTCGGCTGGGTGGTGCTGGGTGGTGGTTGGAGGGAGAGGGGGCAGAGAGGGAGAAGAGGATTGGGGGTGGGGGGGTCGCGACTGATAGGGTTCGCGGGCTGGGGGTTATATTTTCAAATCCACGCGGCCGCGTGGGGGACGCGGTCGCGTGGTTGGGACGAAAATGGGAGTGACGCGATCGCGTGGGGGGCGCGATCGCATGATAGGGGGGAAGAAGGGTGACGCGATCGCGTGGGTCGCGCGACCGCGTCGCTGGAATTTGTGCTAAACGCACGACTCCAGCGCCGTTTTAGCGCGACTCTCTGTCTCCTTTTGGGTTGATGCGCAATCCATGCGACGCGATCGCGTCGCTCACGCGGTCGCGTCGCTCACGCGGTCGCGTGGGATTGGTATTGGGTAAATGACGCGATTGCATGGGACATGCGATCGCGTGGGCCAATTTGTGCGAAACGCACAAGCGCCGCACGATTCCAGCCTAACTTTCTGTTCGTTGGATCCGTACGTCGATATATATATCACGCGGCCGCGTGGTTCACGCGGTCGCATGGGTGGTGTTTTGCGCGATACGACGCGATCGCATGGGGCATGCGGTCGCGTCGTGCAACTTTTTTTTTTATATGCATGAAAAATGCAGAATGCAATGACTATCATGAATGCTTATGCATGATTCCAGGTTTAATAAATTAAAATGAAAAAGGAAAAATGAAAGTAATTAACAAGAAATAAATTGAAAAAGAAGCGACCATACCATGGTGGGTTGTCTCCCACCTAGCACTTTTAGTTAAAGTCCTTAAGTTGGACACTGGAAGGGTATCCTGTTATGGTGGCTTATGTTTAAATTCGTCCAAAAATTTCCACCAGTGCTTGGAATGCCAATAGCTTCCGGGGTCCCAAACTAGGCATGTAAAGCTTCTGAGCAGCTTCAAACCGATATTCAGCCTCCCGGGATGATGAATGTTAGAATATAATCCATGATCCCAAGCTGTGTTTTTAGATTCGCCTTCGTTTTGATTTGCAAGTTTCCATTCGGGCGGGTTAAAAAGTAGAATCTCACCGTGGCGACCAAACGTTCTCCGTGATCCATGTAATTGAGCATGATACCAATCTGTGTACTTCGAGGTGAAGCGTGGAACCTTATTGAACCTGGTGTACCAGTTCTGAGTACGAGCCAATTCCCTCTTACCCTTAAAGCCGCAGAGAGCTCTGAGTTGGCCATCTGTTTCAAGCAAACCATATTCAAGTGAATAAGTAAAATTATAAGTTAAGGATTGTACCCACTTGAAGCTTGTATTGGGTGGTAATGGCCTTGGGATAGGTGTTTTTGGTGGTTCTGCAAGTTCCGTTTCCTTGTGCTCTTCTATGAATTCTTCCACTTCCTTGCAAAGATCTTCAATTGTATCTGTATCCTGGTCAAAGTCTTCTATGTCTTCCTCATCACTCGAGTCATAGATTGGAGGTTGAGAGAAATCTACCTCCGCATCGTCTTCATATTCACTTGGGGAAGATTCTTCGATCTCAGAGAATTCACTTGCGGACGCAAGTTCATCACTCGGAGAACTAGATTCTTCTTGGATTATTCCGTCTGATTCTTCGTAAACGACTTGCCTTGGAGATTGTACGGTATCCTCCTTAGCATTAACTGTGGCATCTTGGACGGGGTTTTCCTCAATTCTGGATTCCCAAGGAAGTTCAGCATCGCCTAGATCTTCAACCAACTCTTCTTCTTGAACAATGACAGCTTCTTCCACTTGTTCTAGTACGAATTCATTCTCTGTCTTGTCCACTGGAGCCTCTAGTATTTCCTTCATGCTACGCTCTTCATCGGGCTGTCCACAGGGAGCTGTGGTTGATCCTTGTATTTTTGAGCGCCTAGTGGCCCATTGAATCAGTGCTTGCTCCAGTTGTTGAACGGTGTTTGAAATTTAATTACTGTTTCTTTTAGGCGATCCTTTGCTTCGCGGTTTGCCAGACTTGGACATGATACAAAGGAAAGTGGTGATGATTGGGAACCATTGGATTGGTATTGGGGTAAGGAAGGATCATATGATGGCGAATGGTGAAGAGAAGCTTGTGAGTGTGGTGGTTCGAGATTATGTTGAAAGGATGGTTCATATGCACGGGGTGGGGCTTGTTGGTAGTTACAAGGTTGTCCACCATGTCTTTCAGCTGGGTATGCACGGTGGAATGGTCTTTGTCCATGATATCTCGGAGGGTGTTGCTGCCAAAAGGGTTGATTAGATCCTCTTGGTTCCATCCATCCTTGATTGGTCTGACCTTGATGCACATTCCTGCTGTAACTTCTATTTCCTTTAACAATATTAGAACCAAACTCAAAGCGAGAGGGGTGAGAGTTCATAGTAGCAAATAAAGATAAAAAGGAAAAACAAAAATAAATAAACAAGCAAAAGAAAAATATTTACAATAACCAATAATAAGGCAAACGTTAGCAGTTCCCCGGCAACGGCGCCATTTTGATGAGATAACTTTTGCGTGGTCTAGAAAATTGCGGATAAATTCTCGTTGCAAGTATAGTTTCTAAACCTTCAAAAGTCCTTTCATACAAACGTTTTGGGTGTCACAAGTAACAAACCCCTTAAAAATTGTTAACCGAGTATTCAAACCTCGGGTCGTCTTCTCAAGGAACTGCGAGGAAGTATGTTCTTATTATTGGTTATAAAGGTTGTAATCGGGGTTTAGAAGGTGAGAAGCAAGTAATTTAAATGACGAGTGAATTAAATGGCAATTAAAAATAAATAATAACTGTAAAGCAACTTTTAGCAAGGTAGAGGAATTAGAGGTCCAACTTAGTTATCTCTCTCAACAATAATGAAAGTTGAATCTAAACTCCACTTGGTCAACCTTTACCAGGGCAAGGGAAAGTCAATGGACTAATTAAATTGACCTTTGAATCCTATTTATCTCCTAAGAAAAGGTTGGGATTACTCAAGTTCAACTCAATTAGCAAGATCACGATTATCAATTGTGTTGAGTTTAATAACTGTTGAGTTACTAAATTCTTAACCAAAACCAAAAAGGGAAAAAGTAAAATTGCTGGAATAATAAAAATATCTTTAGATGGGAAGCAATGATAACTTAAGTCAAAGAGAACAATCATAAACTGAAAATACCTCAAATATCATTAATTCAAATAACTGTCTGTAACATGGAATAATTCATAAATCAAATTATAGTAATCAATTCAAATGTTGGAATCAAATAAATAGAAGTAAAAACTAAAAGAACATTAAAACCTGGATCCAGAGTTACTCTTAAAACAAGAAGAAATCCTAAATCCTAAAAGAGAGAGAGAAGATCTCCCTCTCAACTAAATCTAAATCATTGAAAGGTAAAAATATGCGAGCTCTCCCTGAATGGATGCATTTCCTCACTTCATAACCTCTGGTCTATGCTTTTCGGACTTGGATTTGGGCCAAAAAGGGCTTTAGAACTCGCTGGGGCGTGTTCTGTAATTTTCTGGTGCGTGGCCTCTGTCATGCGTCCGCATGGATCACGCGGTCGCGTCATTCGGAGCTTTTCCTTGCCACGCGGTCGCGTCAGTCATGCGACCGCGTCAGTCATGCGGCCGCGTCGCTGAATCTTCGCTTCTGGCACGCAATCGCATCGTCCATGCGATCGCGTGAACACAAGTTTCCTTAAAGCTCCGTTTTGCTTTCTCCTTCCATTTTTGTATGTTTCCTTTTCCATTCTCTAAGTCATTCTGCCTTAGAAAATCTGAAACTACTCAACACACTAATCACGGCATCGAATGGAAATAAAGGTAATTAAAATAATTAATTTTTAAAGCTTAGGAAACATGTTTTTCACAATACGATATAATGAGGAAGGGAAAGTAAAACCATGAAATTAATGTGAATAAGTAGGTGAAGGATTATATAAATCACTCAAATTAAGCACAAAAGAACTCATGAAATATGGGTTTATCAGTGGGAGACAGATACATTGAACCAACTGCTTTATGTCCTGCAATCTGTTAGACTAATAGCAGATGTACAAGATAGAGTCTTGTGAAAATTTAATAAGGAAGGCATTTATTCTACTAATTCCTTTGTGCAGGATTTGCAGGAAGAGATTTTGGATGAGGAGCTACTGAGATATAGGTTCACGAAGGAGATCTGGAAAGGCCTAGTTACTCCTCGAGTGGAGTTATTCGCCGGGTTTGTGTTGGTAGGCCGGGTCAATACAAAGGACCGGCTAAGTAGGTTGGGGATCATACAACAGAATGATGTTTTGTGCGTGCTGTGTAAGAAACATGCTGAAAATATACAACATCTATTTATTACTTGTGAGTACTCTTGGCAGGTGTGTTGTGCTTGGATATCGGCGTTTGGAGAGACGTGGGTTGCTCCTGGTAACTTGAAAGAGCTTTATGAGAATTGGAGATCTGTGCCGATGAGAAAAGAGAGGCGTAAGTATTGGATACTTGGATTCTTCTCAGTCATATGGATTATTTGGCTATGTCGGAATGATGTTATATTTCACAGCAAGGAAACAGGAATTGGCGAATGCGTGGAGCAATCATTTTCATGTGCTATGGAATGGTGTTGTAAATAACTCATGTTGTTGATGGCTATGCCGGAGATGACATAGGAGTTGTTAAGTATTTATAGTTATTGTCTTAGTATTACTTTGCTCCACTTGTGTGTTGAGCTCTTACTTTCAAAAAAAAAAAGGTAGTTTCAGTATTCAGTATGAAGATGATGAAATAGAAAAGGGGTTAAGAATTCTCGGGGAAGAGAATTTAGATGATTATGGCAATGAGCGATAAACTTTTCAATTTTTTTTAACAATTGAGGGAGTAAAGTATGATTTTCTGTTATTAATTTTTTATTTAAGACTAAAAATAAATATGAAAGAAAAAATAATAAGAGATTAGAGATCACACTTCACGCTTTCAATTTTTTTTAATAATTGAGAGAATCCATTTCCATAAGTAATATTGAGGGGTAAATCGGTTTCGGTATTTAGCTTTACTCTCTAATATAATAATGGGTTACTCTTTATGTTTTAATTTCTTTATTAGCAAAACATTGTACAACTGTAATAATAAAAAAGATTAAGTATGATTTTAGTCTTTAAGTTATATGCTGAAAAAAATTTTTATTTTCAACCTTTTTTTACATACAAAATTGTCTATAAAATTTAATATAGTTTTAAAATCGTTCTTCAGATCAAAATACTCTTCTCTTCTTCTTTTTCTTCTTCTTCATCACAACATCTCTTCTTCTTCATCAAAAGCAAAAATAAAAGCAGAAATAGAAATAGGGAGCCAATGATACCTCTTCTTATTCTAGAAACAGAGATATTGTAGCTCTCTTTTTCCGTTTACACTCTTCACTTGTAAACACCAACCAAGAAAAAAAGAAAACCAAAAAAAAAACTAATTCATTAATTAATGGATTCGATAAACTTGTTCAAGGGGTATGGCAAAGTGGACGAAACAGAGTAGCAAACCTTCTAAAAAAATGCTCACAAGCGCCTCATCATACTCATAGTATCCTCCATGCTCCTCATCACTATCATCATTGCCACCATCCTAGGCACTGTCTTACACAGCCGCCGTTCCTCCTCTTCTTCCTTTGGCCCCTCAAAGAAACTATCTCCACAGAATCAAACACAAAAATAGAAGTAGAAACAAACGCAGAAACAACTGCTCATGGACGTGCAATAAGATCAAAGAAACAGAATTCGAATCAGAAGCACAAGAATAATGAAATAAGAATTAGAATCACAAGTACAAGAACAATAAAATCAGAATCAGAATCAGAGGTAGAAAATCAAATCAGAAGCAGAAGAAATTAGAAACAGAAGTAGAACGAATCAGAAACAGAACCCTAGAGAGGACCAACGGCGAGGAGCAGGACGAGGAGCAGGGTGAGGACGTGGAGCGGCGGTGAGGACCAGAAGCACTAGCGGCAGTGGCAGCAGTGGTGGAGCGCGACAGTGACGAGGCACCCCTCTTCCTCTCCCTAGCCATGCTTTTTCTCCCTGGCCGTCCCTCTTTTTTCCTTTCTCTTCTTCTTCCCTCCCCCCTCGCATGATCCCCCCTTCTTCCCTCTCATCTGTTCTATTTTTTTTAATTTATAAATTTTTAGGGATAATTTAATAATAAAAATTACAGTTTTGGTAAAAAGAATGATTTTAAAACTAAGTTAAACTTTAGGGATGATTTTGTATGCAAAAAAAGATTGAAGACGAAAAAAATTTTTGGCTTATACCTTAAGAACCAAAATCATACTTAATCCTAATAAAAAAGTTTATTTATACTTCACAATCAATTTTTTTTCCTTAGAAGATAAACGAAATAAATATGTAAAAAAACTGTAACATCAAAGTTGGAAACTAGGATTTTTTATTTAAATAAATAAAATAAATCTAATAATTAGCAAAATAAATAATTTAAAAAATATTTACCAATTTAAATACCTTAGTCTTATCTCGTTTACAGTGTAAACGAGATAAGGCACATCGGCTGCACCGCGGATATCTCGTTTACACTGTAAAAGAGATAAGGTCGTACCGCGCCTATAAGTATAACTCATTTACAGCGTATATCTGGGCCCCTTTTTGACTTAGTCAAGCTCTTTCTCCCCTCTTTTAATCGTTTCCTACCATATTTGAGATTGATACGGTGATGGCACGCCAGGCGGGGAACGACGGAGACATCAATAGATTGAACGAGACATCGCATTACGCTGGGGCAGCCGACTTCGAGGTTAGTTGCATACTGTTTGGTTAATCTAAGTATGTGGACATTGTTAGGGTAGTCCTGTAGTGACAAGCACTGAGTAAAATGCTTTAGGGATTGGTCTGTAGGATGAATTTAGAACTGTATTTGTTTGTGTAAGATTGTTATAACTTAATTAGGATTTGCTTACTGGCATATGTAACTTAGAGACATGTGTAGACTAGAAACATGGATGTATGTTCTTAAGTAGAAGTAGCTCTATGTTCTTTAGTAGACTACAAAATTTTTTTATTATTTCTTTATAAGTTAAAAAATATTTTTTTTCCACAGAGGCGTTACCTTCTACTGCCCTGACGAGTCAGCCATACCCTTCCTCCACCGGACGCCATCGTCCCGTATCTGGCTGAGGCCGGATTCGGCGACACGGTGCCACTCAGGGACTTCACTTTTGACAATTCCCTGATTTCGACACTCGTGGAGCGATGGTGTCCGGAGACGTACACGTTTCATCTCTCGTGGGGTGAGGTCACTATCACCCTACAAGACGTGGCGTACCACCTAGGCCTACGCGCACAGGAACCCGTTGGGGGTGCCTTCGTGACTTCGGTAGGTGGCACGGCACAGAGACGTGGGCCATGGTGGAGCAGTTGCTTGGTGCCAGGCCTCCGGTGGCGGCACAGCAAGCTGCGCAGAGGAAGAAGTCCTTCACACTGAAGCTAGTGTGGTTGCGTGATCGTGGCACGGCACAATTATGTATGGACTATTGTTGGGCATTAATGCCTTGAATTCGTGAGAAATATGAGACACAAAAGAGAGAAAAAAAGTTTGTGAAAAATACCAAGGGTTACACATGCTTTTATAGCTGCTGCGATTGTCTTATATATATCTTATTTACACTGTAAACGAGATACATTTCAATACTGTTTACACTGTAAACGATATATATAAAGGTTGGACTTGTATGGGTTGAGCTTGTACTTGTAAAGAAGGATCTTGTAAAGGTTCAGAATCCATTTGTAAAGATCTAAGGGCTTGTATTATTGATTGTATATCATAAAATCGTATCATATTTTATACATGAAGATAATTCATTCTTCTAACATGATGAATGCGTTTATTCTTAATGCTTTTCTTAACGGTTTTTACTGATTTTATGGTTTTAATCTGTTGTAGCAACTTTTTGGTCTTGATTATTTTCTTATTTATCTTCTTTATTTCTATTGTTAAATCTGAAGATTCAGTTATTAATTCTCCTATTTTTCTTCTTATTGCCATTACTCTTATTTTCATGTTTCTTCTAACTAGCTTTAAAGATTTAAGCCTTTTTATGAAACTTTTTCATGTTATAAGAATAGAAATAACAATAAAGAAAAGAAAGGTAGTAGACTTACAAAGATGAACTTGTACTCTTATTGCTTATAAAGTTGATACAATTCTTGAAGATGATTACAAATATTTGGAGAATATATAAAGTAAGAAGATATAAGAGTAGTGAGGTTTCTTGAGCTTTCAAGTTTTTGATGATCTTGAATGAATGGGGCCTTTGGTATTTATAAACCCCAAATGATTACTGTTTGAGTACTATTTGCCGACAGTACTGTTTGCTTTTACTGTTTGCCGACATTTACTGTTTTGCCGACATTTATTGTTTGCTAATTTTTTTTACTGAGATCATTTTTCTTTACTATTGGGCTTTTACATTGATACAGTTCTTACTACATTTCGAATGGATCTTGAGAGTCTTGATAGTAATGAGCCAGGCTGGACTAGACCTCTTCGTCTTCTCCAAGAGGTACTGTTTGTATTGCTTGTAGAGAGTTTTGGATATCTTCCTCTGAAGTTGCTGCCGCTAAGGCTGCCATAATTTGTCGCTTCTACGCTAAAAATTGGGTCTCTTTTTTATAAGCTATGTGTTTATTGGTGGTGCTTGAGGCTGTTATTGCTGGACGCTTTTGTGATGTTGTTAACCATTAATCAATAGCTGCTCTTCTTAGTAGATTTATATCATATTTCTTCCACCATTTTATTTTTATTACTCTTACCAAATATTGTATGCTTGGACATTCTTCATATGCTGCTGAGTCATATTCCCATGTCATAATCCAGCTTATTCCCATGGCGGCTATGAATGAAATAAATTTGTATTCTTGTAAAAATGATGACATGCTTTTAAAATATTCATACGCCATGCTGGCTTCTTTTGGGAAGAAGGCTTCTATTGGTCCAAAATTCTGGAACCATGGTTAGAACCATTTGGAAAATTATAATGATATCCCTTTTCTGAACCAAATGAACCAAGAATGGGGACTTGGAGATAGAAATAAGATATGATTCCAGGCTTCCTGGTAATCATAGTAGGTATAACTCTGAGGTTCAAACTTTAACGAGAAACTCTTAGACTAATATGGGGGTACTTTCCACTCTTGTAAAGATAATATTTTTATTATTTTTATTTTTGAATAAATAGGCTACTTGGTATTGGAATCCCTATAATGTGTCAATTCAACGGATCTTGTGTCTACTAATATGAATTCATAGAATTTTTGAGTTTTTTGTGGGTTAATAGGAATATAATGGAAAGTATTTGAAAAAATAGTCTTATATAGGGTTTTTCTGTCTTTCTTGAACCATTCTTTTTTGATGGTTAATATTTTTTATAGGATTGGGTTTTTCATAGTAAGAAAATTGTTCTTTCAAGGGTTGAGTGTTATATAGATCAGATGGTTGTAATAATGTGAATTTATTATTAGTAGTAATTAAAGAGCTCTTAGAAGGTGATGATGATGATGATGCTTTTACAACCTGTGACATCGTCATAGGTCTTAATGATAATTGTTTTGCTGGTACAACAGTAATGGGTAATTTTCTTTCTTTTATTTGGTCAAAAGGTTGGCCATAATCTTTACTGGAGGCTAGTTTTTGCTCCATTCTTTTCCTGCAAAAATTCTCTAGTAAGAAAGTCAGGGAGTGAATTTAATTCTCCTTTTATATGTTCAATAGTAAAGTCAAAATATGATAAAATAGCTTGCCATCTTGCGACTGCTTTGCAATCAGTTCTTATTATAAATGTTTTGTTAAATAAATCTTTTTGAAATTTTGAAACACATGATACTATGGCAAGTATTTCTTTTTTAACTATTGCATAATTTTTTTGTGTCTGGTTCCAAATTCCTGAATGATATTTTACTATTTGTTCTTTTGAGCTATTAGGAGGTATTTGTTTAAGAATTCCTCCATATCCTAATTTTGATGCATATGTTTCAACAATTAATTTAGCTGATGGATCTAGTATACTTATACAGGGTATTTCTTTTATTGCATTTTTTATTTTTATTATTATAGAAGTCATTTCAGCTGTCCATGGAGGTGGATTTTTTCTTAGTCTCTTATAAAAAGATTTGCATGTGACCCTTATTTCAGGTAAGAATTTTGCCACATAATTTAAACATCCCAAAAATCTTTGTAATTATTTTTTGTCAGTTATTTCATTTGAAAATTTATCTAGAAATTCAATGGCTCTTTTAATAGGTACCATAGTTCCTTGATAGATTTCATATCCTAAAAATCTTACTTTAGTTATAAAAATTTTCATTTTCTTTTCTGATAAAACTAATCCTTGTTCTTTTATAATATTCATAAATTTTTCTAGATGATATATATGCTGATTTATTCCTTTTGAATATACTAAGACGTCATCAAGATATACTATAGTAAATTATATATGCAGATAAAATATATTATTCATTATTTCTTGGAACTCGCTTGGAGCATTTTTTAATCTTTAGGGCATTACATTCCATTCATAATATCCAAAAGGTACTATAAAAGCTGTTTTATATCTATCTTCTTCTTTTACCGCAATCTGATAATATCCTGATTTCAAATCAAATTTTGAAAAGATATTTACTTTATTTAATCTTGTAATTAAATTATTTTTATTTGGTAAGGGATACTTAATCCATTTTAATACATTATTAAGAGGCTTATAATTGATAACTAATTTTGGAGCACCTCTTTCTATTTCAGATGCTTTCATCACATAGAAGCATGTACAGCTCCAAGGTGATTTTGAAGGCCTTATTAATCCCTTATTCAAATACTCTTGTATTTCTTTTTTATAATATTCTAAATATTCTTTAGTCATATGTATAGGTTTTGCTTTTGTTGGTATATCTTTTTCATTAAACCCATCTTCATATGGTAAAGATATTTCGTATAATTTTCTATGATGAAAAGCTTTAGGGTTTAGGCTACATAGTTCTTTTTTAATTTTTTCTTTAATTCTTTTTATTTTATTTTGTATTTCAGGAGTTTGTAATTGTTCTTCTATTCTTTTATATATAACTTCTTGATTTAAATAATTAATTTGCCTTGTTTTTCTTTCTATAACGTTAATTTGAATTGGTAGATGTTATAAAATTTTCTTTTGGTTTAAATAGTTAACTGGCTTTGTTTCTTTTTCCATAACATTAACTTGTATAGATAGGTGTTGTAACATATTGAGCTCATGTTGCTTTGGTCTAGTGAGAAATTCAAAATGGACAGGATGATTGGGGATTCGTGTACAAGTTATTCCGTCGATGTCGACATTAAAGGGATATAATAATAAAGTAAAAGGATTTCCTAATTAGATATATTTCTTGCCAAAAAGAATGTAGTGGCAAAGTATACTCTATTTTTATAAATTTTTGCTTTAGACAATTTATAATCTATAGTCATTCTGTCATTTTCTGCTTTTAGAACGTTTTCTGTAGTTTTTTCATAGTATTTTGTAGGTATTAACCCTTCTTGTATACAATTGACATCAGCTCCTGAATCTACCTAGCTATGAAATCAAATTTTTCTTCTCCTACAATTAAAGTTATCGTAGTGAACTACTTTTGGCTTACTAATAAAGTTAGTATATTTATGTAATTTTTTGGTCCCATGTTGATATAATTCTCGAAAATTATTATGTTACTTATTTCTTCTGTTTTATTATTATTACTATTTTGCAAAGTTTGTTCTTAGATTTTTATTGTATTTTCTCCTTCTATTTTTAGTAATCTATAGTTCATATTGATATTTTGTTACTTTAATTCTGAAACTTCTCTTTTTAACTTTTTTATCTCCTCTTTGAGAGAATTAAGGGAAACTTCTTCTTGTGAGTTTTTAAAACGATTATAAATTTCTTTTATTTCTATTGGTCTTATTTTTTGATTACTTTCTTCTTCTTTTTTAATTAACTCAACTAATTGTCTTATGAACTCATCTATTAATGGAGTATCTTCTAACTTGTCTATTATTTTGACTAGTGTAGAAGTTTGTTCTCTACTTAAAACATTTACAGTTTTTTCACAATTTCTACAGTTAGATAATCCTATTCCTAAACAATTATTCTGTTCTTTTTTTCTACTATTTCCTTCAAAGCTTTCTTCTTCTGACATAAGGTCTAATTGTTGTATAAAATAATCTTCAATTTTAAAAGAATCCTCATAAATTGATTCTTCTTCTGATTCTGAATTGATTAATATGGCTGTCAAAGCGTGTTTAATCTCTTTATTTTCTATTTTATTTATCTTTTGTTCTGTTGTACATTTATTAGCGTAATGTCCTTGCTTTTTACATTTTCAACATGTTACTTGTTTTTTCTTATTAGAAGATTTGGTTTTTCTTTAGGATTTTTATAGGCTTTTCTATAATGTTTCTGTTCATAATAAAGATGTTTGTCTATATTATTTTTAGGTTTTTTATAGAATTTTTTCTTTTTAATTTTATGCTGACCACTAGGTGCTTTTTCAGGAGTTATTCCATATTGATAACAGAACGTGCCAAGCTCTCTTTTTCCCATGATACTTTCTTGTTTTATTTTCTGTTGTATCTTGGTATCTGTGCATACTTCTATACCTGTTTGTATTATTATATTATTCAATTGTCCAAAGGTTAATGAGTTATAGAAAATCTGGGTCCCAAGCTGTGTTTGTAGTTTTTGTAATACTTTTTCAGAGAATAACTTTGGTAAAGCTGCTACGAATCTTTCTTTCTAGAAAGGTGCATGTGCATCATCTCTTATCGTAACTTTTGACATAAAGACATCTTTATACCATCTATAATCAGACATAGTTGGACATCTTAAATTCATTAATTGAGTTCCTATCCTATCTTTAAAAGTACTGGGATCTCCTACAAAATTTTTAATAATGGTATATATTAATGTGGATGTAGCATCTGGTAACTGATCTTCTTGCTTAATTCTATTAATAATTAATTCTTTTTCTTGGATGCTGAGAAAATTATCCCACAAACCTTTTAATTGTCCTGTAAATCCTTGGGTTATCATGATAGCTGCTTCTTTATCGGAAGCTTTTCTCATCTTATAAGCAGTTGCAGCCATAGTCATATTACACATTTGATCTAAAATGCCTTGTTCACTTAATCTATCTATATTTCATTCTACTAAATTTGATCCGAAGAAACTGTTTTGTACTAATTGTGTTCTTTCTTCTGAGCCTATATCTACTGGTGATGGCCTAGGATAATAATTTCTTGTTTTAGGAAAAATTTTTTTATGAGATATTTTATTTATTTCTAATTCTCCTTCCTTTTGTAAGGTATTAATCGTCATTTTTCCTAGACAAATACTTCTAAGTTTTTCTTTTAGTTCTTCAACTTCTTCTTCTACTTTAGATTTTAAATTAATATTATCTAAATTCTGTAATTTATATATAGGTTTTTCTACTTTAGTGGTTTTTTTTCCATATTTTCCATTCTTCCTAATTGATTTTTTATTATATCTAACATGGTATTAGTAAAGTTTAGTTGTTGATGTAATTTTTTAATATCTCTTTTTTCTATATTTTCTTCTGCATTGCTATTTTTATAAGGTGTGGCTTCGACTTCTAAATCTTTTTCAACTGGTATTTTAATAGTTTCTTTAAGGGGATATTCAGATTCTATTATTGATCCTGAGCTTGTTTTCAATACAACAATTGATTTTGTCAGAGGACATAGTTTCTTATTATTTTCAGAGTAATAATTAATGTATCAGTCAAAGAAATATAAATTAATTCTATTTCCTTTTATAAAATCATAGAATAATTCTCTTAATCTAATAACTTTATTTTCAGAATGATTGGTAAAATACTAATTTTTTAATGATTTATTATAATCAGCATTAAAGTCTTGTCTTATCCATTCTTTATCAATCTCAAAAGGTTCCTCCTTAATAATTACTAATAAAATTTGTGATTCCTTGGATCAAATTCTGAAGGTATTTTATATATAGGAGTGGCTATATGAGGCCTTATGTTATTAATTCCTATAATACTATCCATATTTCTTATTGATAAATTATCTATAGAATTTTTATGACTAATAATTTTAATATCATCAGAAACTCTTAGTGATTGGGATCTATTCATCCTAATTTTAATATCTGGTCCTTCTCTTATTATTTTTCTTAATCTAGTATTTTCTATTTGTGGCTCTTCAATAACGTCAGGTATTACCCATTCCTCAAGCATTTTGTTTATTAATTCTTCATGTCTTAATTTTCTAGGAGTTTGTATATTAGATCTTTTTATATTCGCATGCATAATTATCGTCTCATCTTTTGAGGAGTGTTTTAATGCCTTGAAATTATAATTAACCTTAGTAATTTTATAATATATTCTATAGATTATTTCAAATGGATCATATTTTTCATTTATAATTTTTTCATCATATCGAACTTGCAATTTAAGGCTTGCCAAGTATATTCATTTTTTAGATTCATAGCATAATTCGGATAACAATTAAAGAAAACTGATCCATCATGATAGTTACTTTCTAATAATCCTATTAATGAATCCTTAAAATCTGTAAATCTGGTATCTCTTAAGGTCAATAATATAGGAAGATTTATTCCTATTCTAAAATTAGGTTTTATTGCTACTTGTATTAATCCTATATGGATGAAATTGTACCCTTTGTCACTATGTGCTTTTAGCTTATCCTCTTCTAAAATGGTAATAATTTTATTACTACTTGTTTGGGCGTTTACAATATTCTAACATATTAATTTCATAATTTCTACCTTCCCACAAATTTCTCTTTTTATATACTTCATCTTTATCTATTATAGGTATATTCCAATTATGAAAATTTTCTTCTAACTTAGCTATTTCTAATTCATTTTTAGTTCTAGAGGTGGATGCTTCATCATTATCTGTTCTTACTACTAAAGAATTATTTTTTCCTAAATTTAAACTACTCATCGGTCTTAATAAACTAGCCATTTTATGGTTAGAACTTTGTGAGTTACAGGACCACCCTCGTTAACCAACGAATTCACTGCCTCACGTAGGACTTACAACCGAGACTACAATCTGAGCTGACCAATGTATTAACAGTTCTCACTGCTACTTCAAAATTGTAACTATAAAATTTTTGGTTTATCAAAAAGACTTATAATAAAAATCCAGTTTAAAATAAGTTCTTTATAATTCGTATTAACGATTCTCACTGCTACTACACTCATTTTTTGAGTTGGCCGAAAATTGAGCTAGACCCTTTTTTCGATTTCCTTAATTTTGACACCGCTGTAGCTGCCGCCACCAACCCCAACAACAAGGTTCAGTCACCACTTCCTGAGATCCCAGGAGATAACAACAACAAAGGTATTGTTTTTATGCTCTGGCCTATTTTTGGATCATATATTTTCCTTTAATTTGTATATAGCTTTCTTGGCTTTATTTTCTTTTTTATGTATGCTTATAAATTGTCTATGAGTTAGGATTTAAATTTTGCCTAACTTACTTTTTGTAATAAATTTTGATTTTTTAAAAATTATTTATTGTTATATCTTTTAAATTAAATATTATTTTTTAACCTTTTTTAGTAAATACGTATCACTTTTTAGGCACCATAGTATTCACCGTGTATTGGGAGCTAAAAAGGAGTTCAAGAATTTTTTTATTTTTTTAACATTAAACAAAATTAGATGAAACGCAAAATAATGGTGAGAACTCTATATTTTCATCTTTTTTTATCTATCAGCTTTTTGGGGTTTTGGTGGATTATTGTGGTAGATATGGGCTTGAATGACTTAGGATGGAATTAATTTCAAGCATTATATTCACTTGTTTGACATTAACGGGACATGAAAATATCTTTTTTCTACTCTGTTTTTTGGTACCATTTTCTCTATTTCTTTAACGTTTACTTTTTCTCTAACAAGTAACAAGCCTTGTTCCTTTTCAAAGGTATGAATTTTATTTATTTCTTTTTTAAATTTAAAAAAAAAAAGCAGAGGAAAAGGTGATATAACTGGATTTTTCAACATTAAAAGCAAAAGCGTATTTGATGAAATTAATTAAAAAAAATAAATCAAATACATACACATTGTTAGACATAGCTCAATTTTAATAATGCTAGAGAACCAAAAGAGTATTAGTCAAAAATCAGCCAAATACCTTTGGATAAATTTAAAATCTCTACGAGTTAATATATATGGATGTTTCTTCTGCTAAGTATCAGAATATTTCTTTTTCATACTAAATGGATGTTTTTTTATATATTTTTTGAATTTTTTGTATTACAAATGTAAATGTCTCTATTTCTTTAAGAATTTCATAATTTTTTTTAAATTTTATAGATATTTAATTATTTTTGCTAAAATATAACTGGATATTTCTTTTGTTAAGTATTAGGATGTTTTTTTTCATATTAAATGAATGTTTTTTTATATTTCTGTAATTGTTCAAGGACTCCTTTTAACTAAGATCAAGTGTGTAGTTTACAGTCTCTTTAATCATCAAAATGGCACCTAATATCCCAAAACGATTGTGTACAAGGTAGAATCTCTTCATACAATGTGATGAAATCCTCGACAGTGTTTAACTCCTGTGTTTCAACAATGCAGCAAATAATAAATACCAATTAGCACATGGCAAAGATCAAGTAAAAGGCCACTTGAAAATTTTTTTTCTATTTTTCTGGATTAGAAGGAAAAGATAGAGGAAGCAAATCTCTCTTCTCCCTTCATTTCAAATCTCCAAGGAGATTAATAATTATAGATATTTTTTAAAAAAAGAAAAGAGTGTGTCCAAACACAAAAGGAGCGCATTCCATGGAAGGGAACTAGATCATAATAGTTAAGAAACTCCCAGGAGAACATAAAGAACCAAAAGAAATATGAATATAACCTTGAATCCGATCTGGTTCGCGAAAGAGAAACGGTTCTTGTCGACAGTGGCGAATCCGACAAGCCAGATGTCGGTGATAGATGAGGAGTGGGTCGCGGTGGGGAGGTGGAGAGGGCCTGACGGTGAAAGAGAGGGGTCTGTGTGATTGTTGGAGGTGGGTAGGTTAATGTAAGAGAAAAGAGGAAGGTTTTTATAGGTTTTAATTAGGTTTACTTAATCAATTTTAAATTTTTTAAATTTTGAATCTAAAAAATTTAAAATTAATTAATTATTAATATAAATTAATGTGGTTTTATTTAGTTTTTGGCTAATAACCTTTTGGTTCTATATACTTTTCCTTTATCTTATTTAGCATTCATTAATTGTCGCAGTGATAATTAATGAATGCCAAATAAAATAAATTTTGGCTGGTTTTTTATTTTTTTTTTATCTAACATTACCGAAAAGTAAAAACATACTTGAGAGGATGAAAATTTGTAATTTTTTAATTCAAAATAACACCAAAAGAAAATTATAAAGCTTTGTGTAGTTTAGTTGTGCGAGGTGGGTTTATAACGTATTAGTGATCTTGTTCATGTGTGGCAGTGGCAGCATGTGACGAGGTACTAGGAATGGAAAAAATGGTGGTTGGTGGTGCAGAAGATAAGAAGCAGCCCGAGAGGAAACTTAAGAACGTGTACAGGGGAATCAGGCGCAGGCCCTGGGGAAAGTGGGCCGCGGAGAAAAGGGATCCACACAAAGGGGCCCGTGTCTGGCTCGGCACTTTCAACACTGCCGAGGAGGCTGCTAGGGCCTACGACATCGCTGCTATACACATCCGAGGAAACAAAGCCAAGCTCAATTTTCCGAATACTATCAAGGACAACGGCGTCGAAGTCCTTCCATTGGCTAAGAAACCATGCCTTAGCGATGAGACCCAATTTCCCATGTTAACACCTCTCTCTGCCACGTTTGACAGTGATGATGGAAGCATGGAGGGATGGGAATTCAACCTGACACAGCAGATGTCGGGTCTTGAATGGCTCCTTGGATTGGAGAATGAGCAACCATCCCAAATGGGGGGTGATGATGTCTTTTCGAACAACCTTAACAACAACAATGATAGCACGCCAAAAACAATAACAACATGGACCTGTGGATGCTAGCTGACGTGGTTATACCCAACTGTTATGCCCAAACGTTTTGCGGACAATAATCCTCACTTGGAAAATACAACACCCGTGGTGCATGGATTTTACTTAGGCTTATTAGTAGCATTCCGTATCTTCTTAGAGTGGATACTATTGTATAAAACTATGTGAAAATTGTGATAGTTGAGTGCTCGAGTTTTTGTTGTTGATGTTGTTATCTGGCTTTCTTTTCTTTCTTTTTTTTTTTTCTGATGATCAAATGATTTTTGTTTGGATTGTAATACGGTGATGATTATGATTATGTGCGTATAAATAGAAAGGGAATTAAGTATTACGCCGTGGGGGTATGCAGTATGCCGCGGGTCGTGCATGTTTAATTAATTAAAGTATGAGAAAGTATATATCATTATGATGTGATTTGTGTTTCGTATACATTATATTTTGGAAAAGTATAGGTAGATAATAAAAATACTAAATAATGTGAACAATAGATATATTGGATGTTCATTTTACTAGATATACAGATAGTTATTTTAATATTAAGATTTAGATGATTAATTTAAAAGTGTAATATATTTTTATTTGATTGGTGATTGTTCATGTTGTTCAAAATAATTATTGTTTACCTAACACTCCCCATTTATTTTTTTATGTGGAATTTGATGCTTTCGTCGTTATATAGCGTGCAAAGATTTGGATTAAATTCGTGATTCCAATGTTGGTGATGAACCTCACCGTGACTATATCAAACTTTAAAGCTATAAGTATTGTTTATTGTTAATAAAAAAATTGATCTTGTAATTTGTATGCTATTATAAGCAAATATTCTTAGGATTGAGCAACAACTTTTATTACCAAAAGGAACAATTTCTCACGCTTAAAATATAATTACGTACAGAAGTTTTAGAGGATTAGTAATTTTTTATTAACACACTAAATTTTTGAGTTATATATATATATGTTACGGTGGGTAACCGGAGATTAGTGGGCTGGATGACGTTGGTTGACCCAAACGTGTGAGGGAGGTGGCCAGCTAGTGCACCTGAAACTCGGTGTTCCTCCGTTCGACTTGTGCGTCTGGAAGAATGGGGGGTGGTACCTGCAATGACACTCCAATGCCTAAGTTAGCAAGAGTGTGAGCAAGTTGAGAATGTATTGGGACTTAGTGATACCTGAGGGATGTCAGGGTATTTATAGTGGTGAACCAATAACCACCGCTGAAGTAGTGCCACCTTTTTAGGTGGATAACCGTTCCCATATCTTAGGGAGGTTAAGATATGGCTCTATGAAGTGGTTAGAGAGTTTCTAGGGGCGGTTACTCATTCGAATGAGTGTTATCTGCCAGCTAACCCCCGTATCCGACTTCTTTGGAGTAGGTCGTGTTCAGTACCGACTTCTGGGGATGAAGGCCGGTACTGGGGGAGGGCCAACCCCTTTGGGTTGGGCTTCTTTGCTTGGATCCTGGGTCCTATTTATTGGGCCAGGGTATGAACAGTGCCCCTACTCGAGCCCAATTTATTTTTAAGAGTTGGGTTCGAGTATTCAACTCGGGGTCGTAGCCGATTTGTGAGAGGACCGACGTGATGGTTTGAGAACCGACGTGATTTTTCGTGACCTTTTGGTTCTGACAGTTACGTCTAATCAAGCGTCGTGTCCGTTAGGGGTGTGCGTAGGGATTTAATAGCCTTGGTAACGGTGCATCCTCATTAATGATTGCCCCGATTTTACCGTTATGCCCCTAACGTTCTTATAAATATTTTCCCTCTCTTTCGTTGTTTCGTTTCTGCGATCTTTCAAATTTTCCTTGCCTTCGTTCGTGCTGCGTTCTTGCGTCTTCAAAGGCTTTTTGCTTCCAACCCTTATTTCCGGATAAAGGTTAGTTCTTTAATATGCCTTTGTAGATAAATTTGATTTGTAGACTTTAGTTTCGCATCCTCCTCCCTTTAGAGACCGTGTTGGTGACATTTCTTTTCCCCTTGTAGGTTTGTTACCCCCCTTTTTTATAAAAAGAAATGGCTTCTGTAGATGCTCTCTCTCACTGGGTTGATGTCACGGTCTTAGGGGAGGAGCCCTCAGTCGATTCTGAGTTCATTACCAACCTTCGCACTCATCACAGAATTTGTACTTCTGAGGATGACGAACCAAAATACGAATTGGTAGTCCCGGGTCCTGAAGACCGGGTTTGTTTTGGAAGAGTCGATGAGGCGGCCCCTCATTTTTTCTTTATGTATGAGTGCATGATCACCCGTTTGGGTGTTTTTCTTCCTTTTTCGAATTTTGAGATATCTGTTTTGCGTCACTGTCGAGTCGCTCCCACCCAGCTTCACCTCAACTCTTGGGGTTTTTTGAAAATTTATCAATTTGTCAGCCAGGCTTTAGAGTTCCCGACTTCTTTAAAGATTTTCTTCCATCTTTTCCATATGACAAAACCCTTCAGTGGGCTAAACAATAAACAACAGTGGGTGTCGTTCCGAGCCATACAAGGTCGGAGACTTTTTACCCTTTTTGACGAGTCCTTTCATGACTTCAAGAACTACTTTTTGAAAGTGCAAGCTGTAGAGGGTCACCACCTCTTTTTCCTGGATGATCATTCTTCTCCCCGATTTCCTTTATATTGGCTGGAGGCCTCCCCTTGCGAAAAATATGGTCTGGATGATTTAACTGCGGTAGAAGCAGCCATTGTGGGGTTCCTCCGAGAAGCGTGGGGGAGGGCCCCATACTTGGATACTAAAAAATTTCTCCAGGGGTCGCCGTCCTTTGTCCTAGTCACAATTAGGTAGCTTTTTGCGTTTCTTGCTTGTTTCCGACTTGCAATTTCTTTTACCGACTTTGTCTGATTTTGGCTACCAATTTGTTTTTTGTAGAGATGGCAAAGAAAAACGCTCAAGAGTCTTACCAGAGGGTTCAGGAAGCCAAGGCAAAGTCTCGAGCCAGGTCTGGAGGTGTTAGGATGGTTGTCTCTCCTCCTCCTCCTCCTCGGAACGTTGGGACTCCTTCTCAGCCTATTGTAATTTCTTCCTCTGCTTCCTCTCTGCCACCCCCTTCCGTCCGACCTACTCCCGAACCAGAGCCAAAGAAGCGCAAGACCTTAGAGTCTGGCGCTTCTGGTGAGGCGGACGCTCTTGCATTCGTCCGAAAGAACATCTATCCTCATGCTCGTATGAGTATGGATGATGTTTCTGTTCGGCACTACCTCACTACTGTGGTTGAGGAGAGTCTCAAGACGGCGGGGGTTTGTGGCAAACTCTTTGATATATTTGAGAAGACTCCCATCAGCTCTTTAGGGACGACCTCGAGGGTCGAGGAGCTGGAGGGTAGGCTCCGTATATATCAGGAGCATGAGAAGGAGTTGGAGGGGAAAGTCGCCAAACTGGAGGGGGAGAGGAACAGCCTCCGAGAGAAGGGGCAGAAGTTGCAAGCCCAATGCAACATGGAGGTGGAGTTGAGGAAGGCAGCGCAAGCCAGCTACAATAGTTTATTTGCTGATCTTGTGTCTGTAAAGAACGACTTACTGAACGCTCGGAAGGCCTACACCGAGTTGGAGGACTCTATTGCGGATGGTGCTGATGAAGCCTGGAGGATTTTCAAGGAACAGGTCGGGGTTATTGCTCCTGACTTGGACCTTTCTCCTTTGGACCCTGATAAGGTTGTTATTGATGGTGCCATCGTGGATCCTCCTGTCCCCATAGTGGAATCTGAGTCTGATTTAAAGACTCGGGGGCAGAGGATCGTAGAGTCCCCTCCTCACTCTAAGGACGCTCCGAGTTCTTCTACCGTTCCTCCGACTTCCTCTTCAACTCCTACCCCTGGCGTTCCCCCTGATCCTGCTGGTGGTGATCTAAAAAAGTGATTTTTGGCTATCGGGGCCCGGCTTGTGGGCCCCTCTTTTTTGAACTCTTTATATTTATTTGTTGGTGTTTTGAACAATTTTGGCCTTTTAAGGCCGTAAACAAAACAGTGATGCCCCTTTTTAATAGGGGTTTAATTTAGCGTTAAATAAATGCCCTTTTTGGATAAGGGTTTTGAGTTACCTTATGCGCACATGCTTTTCGTGGTTTATTTGACTCTTTGATCTTTTGTGGAGAAAACCTTTTCTTTGGGACTTGCTTGCTTTTCTGAATTTCCTTGATTCTCAAAGCAGCCTTTTTCTTAGTTTTTCCTTATCTCTTTTGGTATTCCTAGTACTCAATTTTGTTTTATTGAGTTTTTCGTGACTTAGGCTACTTTTGCGATTCATTTTAATTGTACTCGGTTTCGCATTCCGCCCTGTGAGTCGGACCGATCCCGAGTTTATCATGATCGACTTCTATAGCCTCTTTACACCGACTTGTACCTCGTCGTTTTATCCTGACGACCATCTAGGTCGGTTCATGGGATTTTTACGTTTTTTCGAGCTTAAATCGGCGCGTTTCGTAGAAAGAAAATTTAAAAGGGAATTTTGAAAGAGATATTTAAAATGAAAGAGTTCTTTATTAATTGAGGAGGTACCTTATTGCTACTAAGGGCTTTTGCTAATTTATTTCCCTTAGCCCCTACTGTGATGCCTCGTTAAAAACCCTTCTTCAGAAAAAACCCTTTGATTCTGGGAAAAAATCATGAAGCTGGGAAAAGAGTACATCAGGGAGTAGGGTTTGCTTTTAACTGTAGTACCTTTTCATATTACAAGCATGCCATGACCTTGGTAACTCGGTGCCGCCTAAGTCGGTCACCTTATAATAGCCCTTTCCTAAGACCTCCTTGATTTTGTATGGTCCTTTCCAATTGGCGGCGAGCTTTCCCTCCCCAGATTTGTTGACCCCAATGTCGTTTCTGATTAAGACTAAGTCATCTGGGGTGAAACTCCTTCGAATGACTTTTTTGTTGTACCTTGTAGTCATCCTTTGTTTCAATGCTGCTTCTCTTATCTGAGCTTCTTCTCGGACTTCAGGGAGCAAGTCGAGTTCTTCTTTATGTCCCTGTATATTCCTGATCTCATCGTGGAAAATCACTCTTGGGCTTTGCTCATTGACCTCTATTGGGATCATGACTTCCACGCCATAGACTAGTCGGAAGGGTGTTTCTCCAGTGGCGGATTGGGGAGTTGTTCTGTAAGCCCATAGTACTTGTTGGAGCTCTTCAGCCCAAGCCCCTTTCGCGTCTTGTAACCTTTTCTTCAGCCCTACCAGAATGACTTTGTTGGCTGCTTCGGCTTGCCCATTGGCTTGTGGGTGTTCCACCGAGGTGAACTGGTGTTTAATTTTCATACTGGCTACCAGGCTTCTAAAGGTGGAGTCGGTGAACTGGGTTCCGTTATCTGTGGTAATGGAATAAGGTATCCCATACCTTGTGATTATATTTTTGTAGAGGAACCTCCGACTCCTCTGTGCAGTGATGGTGGCCAGTGGTTCTGCTTCTATCCACTTTGTGAAGTAATCTATTCCCACTATTAGGTATTTAACTTGTCCTGGCGCTTGGGGAAAAGGACCTAACAAATCCATTCCCCATTTTGCAAAGGGCCATGGAGAAGTGATACTAATGAGCTCTTCTGGGGGAGCCACGTGGAAATTCGCATGCATTTGGCATGGCTGGCACTTTTTCACAAATTCTGTGGCATCTTTCTGTAAGGTTGGCCAGTAAAATCCAGCTCGGATTACTTTCCTGGCCAATGACCTGGCTCCGAGATGGTTCCCGCAGATTCCGCTATGTACCTCCTCCAACACCTCGGTGGTTTTTAAGGTCGGTACACACTTTAACAATGGTGTTGATATCCCCCTTCTGTAGAGAACATTTTTCACCAAAGTATAATGTTGTGCTTCCCTTCGGATTTTCTGGGCTTCTTTTTCCTCCTTAGGGAGGATGTCGAATTTTAGGTATTCGACTAAGGGGTTCATCCATCCGAGGTTTAATCCGACCACTTCAAAGACTTCTAGTGTGTCTTCTGTTTTTACCACTGAGGGTTCCTGGAGGGTCTCTTGAATCAAGCTTCTGTTATTTCCTCCTGGCTTGGTACTTGCTAGCTTGGATAGGGCGTCTGCTCTGCTGTTCAGATCCCGAGTTATGTGCTTCACCTCGGTTTCTGCAAAGCGCCCCAAGAGCTCCGAGGCTTTCTCCAAGTACCTGTTCATAGTTGGGTCTTTTGCCTGGTACTCCCCACTTATTTGAGAGGTCACCACCTGGGAGTCGCTGTATACCATCACTTTCGTAGCACCGACTTCTTCAGCCAGCTTCAATCCTGCGATCAAGGCTTCGTATTCTGCCTGATTATTTGAAGCTGGGAATTCGAACTTGAGGGAAACTTCTATCTGGGTTCCCCTTTCATCTACCAATATTATGCTTGCGCCGCTTCCTGTTTTATTGGAGGATCCATCCACGTAGAGTTCCCAGGTAGTCGATTTGTCCTCTTGATCCCCTGCATATTCAGCAACGAAGTCGGCGAGGCACTGGGCTTTAATCGCCGTCCGAGTTTCATACTTTAAGTCGAACTCGGAGAGCTCTATTGCCCATTGTACCATTCTTCCTGCAATATCCGTTTTTTGGAGGATCTGCTTCATGGGTTGGTTCGTGCGGACTCTTATTGTGTGAGCCTGAAAGTAAGGCCGTAGCCTTCGAGAGGCTATTACTAAGGAGTAGGCAAACTTTTCTAATTTGTGGTACCTTAGCTCAGGGCCCTGTAGAACTTTACTAATGAAGTAGATTGGGTGTTGCCTGACCTCCTCTTCTCTTATCAAGGCTGCTGAGACAGCCCTGTCTGCCACGGAGAGGTATAGGATGAGGTCTTTTCCGGCTATAGGTCGGGTCAAGATAGGAGGCTGGCTCAAAAACTTTTTGAACTCCTGGAACGCCTCCTCGCCTTCGGGGGTCCACTCAAACTGGTGCCCCTTTTTTAGTAGGGAGAATAGTGGAAGGGATCTTAATGCTGATCCTGCCAAAAATCTGGAGAGAGCTGCTAGTCGGCCATTCAGCTGTTGGACTTCTCTCAAACAAGTCGGGCTTTTCATCTCTAGGATAGCTCTACACTTGTCGGGATTGGCTTCGATCCCTCTTTGTGTTAGCATGAATCCTAGAAATTTTCCTGCCTCCACTGCGAAGGCGCACTTTGCAGGGTTTAGTCTCATCCCGTGCAACCTTATGGTATCAAAGACTTGTGAGAGGTCGGATAGGAGGTCCACTTCTTCCTTGGTTTTTACCAGCATATCGTCGACATAGGCTTCCATTAAGCTCCCTAAGTGGGGGGCAAACACCTTATTCATCAGCCTCTGGTATGTGGCCCCTGCATTTTTCAATCCAAATGGCATGACCACGTAGCAATAGTTGGCTCTGGGCGTGATGAATGATGTTTTTTCCTGGTCTGGTTCGTACATCGGGATTTGGTTATACCCTAAGTAGGCGTCCATGAATGACAGGTATTGATACCCCGAGCTAGAGTCCACTAGGGCGTCAATGCTTGGTAGTGGATAGGGGTCCTTGGGACATGCCTTATTTAAGTCGGTGTAGTCGACGCACATTCTCCATTTACCATTTTGTTTTTTGACTAGCACTACATTGGTTAGCCATGTTGGGTATTTGACTTCTCTGATGAAGCCGGCTTCTAGGAGCGCCTGCACTTGTTCTTCTACTACTAGGGCTCGCTCTGGGCCGAGCTTGCGTCTTCTTTGTTGTACGGGTCGAGACCCTGAGTAGACCGAGAGCTTGTGAGACATGAGCTCGGGATCTATCCCAGGCATGTCGGAGGCCTTCCAGGCGAAGAGATCGGAGTTATCTCTTAGGAGCCTAGTCAACCCTTGTCTTAGGGTTTCCCCTAGGTTGGCTCCTATGTGAGTGTTTTTTCCTTCCTCTTCGCCGACCTGAATTTCCTCAGTTTTTCCCCCGGGCTGTGGTCGTAGCTCTTCTTTAACCCTTGCTCCCCCGAGTTCTATTGTGTGGACTTCTCTGCCTTTTCCTCTCAGGTTTAGGCTTTCATTGTAGCACTTCCTTGCCAGCTTCTGATCTCCCCTCACCGTCGCTATTCCCGACGAGGTCGGGAACTTCATGCATAGGTGGGGCGTCGATACCACCGCTCCAAGTCGATTAAGGGTAGCCCTGCCGATTAAAGCATTATAAGCCGACCCCACGTCGATGACTATGAAGTCTATACTCAGAGTCTTTGATTTTTCCCTCTTTCCAAAGGTGGTGTGGAGGGGTAAAAATCCTAGTGGCTTTATCGGCGTGTCACCTAATCCGTATAAGGTGTCGGGGTAGGCTCTTAACTCTTTCTCATCTAAACCTAGCTTGTCGAAAGCGGGCTTAAAGAGGATGTCTGCTGAGCTTCCTTGGTCTACTAGGGTTCTGTGTAGATGGGCATTTGCCAGGATCATAGTAATTACCACTGGGTCATCGTGCCCAGGGATTACTCCTCGCCCGTCTTCCTTTGTGAATGAAATGGTCGGAAGATCGGGGGACCCCTCTTCGACCTGGTAGACTCTCTTGAGGTGTCTTTTTCGGGAGGATTTTGTGAGTCCCCCTCCCGCAAATCCTCCTGAGATCATATGGATATGTCTCTCCGGAGTTTGTGGTGGTGGATCTCTTCTATCCGCATCTTCTCGCTTTCTTTTTCCATGACCGTCCGACCTTTCTATGAGATATCTGTCAAGCCGACCTTCTCTGGCTAGCTTTTCTATCACATTTTTAAGGTCGTAACAGTCGTTTGTGGAGTGTCCATATATCTTATGGTACTCGCAGTAATCACTGCGGCTCCCCCCTTTTTTATTCTTGATGGGTCTGGGGGAGGCAGCCTTTCAGTATTGCGAATTTCTCTGTATACGTCCACCACAGGAACTTTCAATGGAGTATAAGAGTGATATTTTCTTGGCCTATCAAGGCCGAGCTCTTCCTTCTTCTTCGCTTCCCTCTCCCTTTCTTTCGTTGAGGGAGGGGGCCCGATTCGCAAACTCGGGTCTCTTAGCCTAGCGTTTTCTTCCATATTGATGTACTTTTCAGCTCTTTCCTGTACATCATTTAAAGAGGCGGGGTGTCTTTTTGATATGGACTGTGAGAAGGGACCTTCTCTAAGACCATTGACTAGCCCCATGATGACCGCTTCGGTGGGCAGGTCTTGAATCTCCAAACATGCTTTGTTGAATCTTTCCATATAGGCCCGTAAGGACTCCCCGACCTCCTGTTTTATTCCCAGGAGGCTTGGTGCATGTTTTACTTTGTCCTTCTGGATGGAGAACCTCATCAAGAATTTTCTTGAGAGGTCTTCAAAACTGGTAATTGACCTCGGAGGGAGACTGTCGAACCAATTCATCGCTGCTTTGGACAAGGTTGTCGGGAAAGCTTTGCATCGCGTAGCGTCTGAAGCGTCGGTCAGATACATCCGACTTTTAAATTTGCTCAGATGATGCTTTGGATCGGTGGTTCCATCGTAGAGGTCCATATCGGGGCTTCTAAAGTTTTTCGGAACTTTTGCCCTCATTATGTCCTCGCTAAACGGATCTTTCTCTCCTAAGGGAGAATCTTCTCTATCGCCTTGGGAATTCCGACCCTTGAGGGAGGATTCTAACTTTAAGAGTTTTCTTTCTAACTCTTTTCGTCGCTCCATCTCCTCTTTTAGGTTCTTTTCAGCTTCCTTTTGCCGTTCCCGCTCCTGCTCTAGCTGCTCGAGGCGGCTATGAATTAGCCCCATAAGCTCACTAGCGAGAGGGGGTCCTTCTTTTTCTGACTCGCGCCCCTCCGAGGAGTTTGCCTTCGGATTTTTGATTCCGGAAGTACCTTCCTTATTTTGATCATTAGCTTCCTGGTGGAGGTTCTGATCTGCTTCATTGTTTCCGGTGTTCAAATTCTCTTGATCAGAATCTGTCTCCACATGACCTTCTTCAGGGGATCTTTCCGCCATCACTGGTCAATCTCTCGGGTCCCCGGCAACGGCGCCAATGTTACGGTGGGTAACCGGAGATTAGTGGGCCGGATGACGTTGGTTGACCCAAACGTGTGAGGGAGGTGGCCAGCTGGTGCACCTGAAACTCGGTGTTCCTCCGTTCGACTTGTGCGTCTGGAAGAATGGGGGGTGGTACCTGCAATGACACTCCAATGCCTAAGTTAGCAAGAGTGTGAGCAAGTTGAGAATGTATTGGGACTTAGTGATACCTGAGGGATGTCAGGGTATTTATAGTGGTGAACCAATAACCACCGCTGAAGTAGTGCCACCTTTTTAGGTGGATAACCGTTCCCATATCTTAGGGAGGTTAAGATATGGCTCTATGAAGTGGTTAGAGAGTTTCTAGGGGCGGTTACTCATTCGAATGAGTGTTATCTGCCAGCTAACCCCCATATCCGACTTCTTTGGAGTAGGTCGTGTTCAGTACCGACTTCTGGGGATGAAGGCCGGTACTGGGGGAGGGCCAACCCCTTTGGGTTAGGCTTCTTTGCTTGGATCCTGGGTCCTATTTATTGGGCCAGGGTATGAACAATATATATATATATATATATGTGGTGTCTCTGGTAGCTATGATTTTGGTGGCTAATAGTAGCTATAGATTGATCAACGAATGAGGAACTGACAACTGGAGTGTGGTATATTATCCTTAAGTCTCATTAATTTGCTAACTACAGTAAATTTGTGGTTCGTTACCGCAAGGCTAATGGTGTAAATAAGTGATGTGCCAAGGGATATGGATATCATTTAGTAAAATGGTCTGTCGGCGATTAAGGGCGTGGCCAACAACCACCGGAAATGAGTGAGATGTGCAGTAGACATTGTTAGAAAAAATCAGCGTGCAGTGGAGGAATGCCACGTGATTTCGGTGTCGAATCTTGTGGGCTTAATCACTTTAGCAGCAATATTTCCGTTCTTCAAGAACATCAAACACGTGAAACATATAAATGATGGAGACACAACGAAGTTTTTCATTTGAAGAGAATATCAAATACTGCAAATAAATCTCGAGGGCGGCAGAGAGGAGGCTTGAGCACCTCGTTAGAGCGGCGGTCGAAAACACCAACAAAGTCAGAAAACTCGAGTGTGCACCAAGGATCAAGCGGTAGCGACAAGCAGCATAGATACGTGCAATAGCACCTTCTGCTGAGGTGGATTAGGTCGGATTCAGGTGCATCAGCGGTGACGGGATGGAATGGCTTGATATCTTCTTGTAAAAGTGTAGAGGAAAGTCCAACAAAAAAGGTGAAGCAGATTCATAGTGGTTCAGTAGAAAAAATGGGTTGGTATTGGTTTATTGGATAAGTTTTTTCAGTTTGGATCAAAACCCGATCTATTTCAGTAAGGACCAGTTTGTTAGCCTAAAGCCAAAAATAAAAAAGGCAAGAAAAAATTGATTATCCACGTCTAACAATTATTGTTCTAATTATGAAAGTTATTATTTTTTCAAGTTTTTCCTTGAGAGTCAAACTACCACGTGTCATGTTATTACAGGTTCATATATATATATATATATATATATATTCAAATTGGTGGCTAAGATGGCTAGAGGCGCGACATTGTATGTGTGAGATATGGATTCTTTTTGTCTAAGCACCAAGTACCGCGTCATGTGCTCTATGCAAGTCATTTGGCTTCTTCATATAACATTTGATTTTTCTTTATTTATTTATTTATTTATTTTTGGCAGACATTGAGAGTTGAGAGCTCCTTATATATATATATACCTTAGTAATACATTGCTATTATCACAAATCCACAGAAATAGCAAACTCAATTAGAATAATTAATCATATATAACCATGGCCATTATTACCCATATTAATTCATGGATTCAAATAATGACCATTTCATCCCTTATGCTAATCCACAATGTGAATTCAGCACTTTTGGTCACCCACAAAGGACATTGTCTTCGAGGGTGATGCCGATTACTCAAACGGCGGTTTAACTCTCACAAAGATTGTAAACAGTGCTCCCATTGGCAATAGTGCCGGCCGAGCCTCCTATTCTTCCCCCGTGCGCCTCTGGGACGCCGCTTTCACCACCACCTTCTCCTTCACTGTGGAACCATTCCTTTATAAACCCTTCGGTGATGGCATCGCCTTCTTCATTGCGCCCTTCGTATCAGAGCTGCCCAAAAAATCAAGTGGCGGATACCTAGGGCTCTTTAACGCCGACACTGCTTTGGATTCTTACAAAAATCAAATAGTTGGTGTTGAGTTTGATTCGTTTAGCAATGCATGGGACCCTAACACTGCTCATATTGGGATTGATGTGAATTCCATTGCTTCAGTAACAACAACGCCATGGCAACCGGGGAATGTTGCATCTGCCACAATTGATTATGAGCCTGTAAGCACAAACTTAAGCGTTTATGTGAGATATGTGTGTTAGAGAATTATTAGAATCAATTAGTATGTATATTCATTTAGCATATCTGTATATTAATTGTAGGATTTTATATTTTTATTACTTTGATTCATTTAGCACCTATAAATACTTTTTGTATATTGTACCTTTCAACACAACTCAATAATACACTTTTGAGATTACTCTCTCAGTCTCTTGTTTCTAACATGGTATCAAGAGCTTAGGTTTTTTTTTTTCAATAAATATTAGTTCATAGCCCATTGTTTTTTTCCTTTCCGGCAGTGTTCTTTGGCCTATTTTTTCGTTCCCTTTTCGACGCTTTGGTTCGTCACACTCGTAACCATCTTGTTCATCTTGTCGCCGTGATTCCAACGCAACCAGAACCGCCGCCAGACGCGCCTCCACGCGCCGCCAAAAGACGCTGCCACGACCAGGTTGATCTTCCTTCCAGATTCCACCCGTGCCTCTTTGCTCGCATTTTTCGATCTGTTTCCGACGCTTTGGTTCGTCACCTCCGGCATCATTGTGATCTTCTCTTCGTCAGCTTTCCAACGCCGCCGAGATCGCCGCCAAAGACCCCCGGACGCGCCGTCACGCGCCGCTGGAAGTTCGCTGTCCACCTCCATTGTTCCTCCTCCAAGATGCTTCAGTAGCCGTTGGATCTTGCTGCTGATCCCACGTTCCTGGAGCCTCCACGTGTCACTCCACCAGCTTTCCCTGCGACCCGCGCACCCGCTCTTGACCCGATCCGGCCCGCGCGTTGACCCGACCGCCACTTCAACGTCAGCCTGTCTTCTTCGTCCTCTCACGGGCTGCCACGTGGCACTGACATCCCTGCTGACGTGGCTGACAAGCGGGACCCTCCCTAAGGTTTTTTTGGTGAGCTCTTTCCGATTCTGCGCTCCGTTTTCTTGTTTTCTGCCCCGAATTTGCAGTTTCTTCTCCCTCTTTGCTATTATTTCTATTACTATGAAAAAATCGGATGTCTTTCAGCCTATCCCTGTTATCCTTAATGGCTCCAACTATGCACATTGGGTTGAAGCTATGCGAGGATTTCTTAAAGGGCGAAAATTATGGCGATATGTGACTAGTGATATTGCCTGTCCTGTTAAGCCAATTGTAAATGACAAATCCAAAGATGGTGCTTCCAAATCCAAGGAGGATGCTAAGAAGGACTATGCAGAAAAATTGGAAGATTGGGATAGTAAAAATCACCAGATTATCACTTGGTTCCGCAACACTTCTACTCCTCCCACTCGTTCTTCTAGGATAAGAAATCCACCTCCTCATCTTCTTGATTATCATTATTTTTCTACTATTCTTCATCAACATGAACCTAAGTCATTCAGAAAAGCCTCCACAAATCTAAATTGGCAACAAGCAATGCAGGAAGAAATACAGGCACTTGAAAAAGCACACACTTGGGATTTGGTTGATCCTCCTTCTGATCAGGAAGTTGTGGGTAGTAGATGGGTATACAAGATCAAGACTCGCTCTGATGGCTCTATTGACCGTTATAAGGCGCGCTTGGTTGCTCAAGGTTGTACGCAAGAGTATGGTATTGATTATGAAGAGACTTTTGCTCCTGTTACTTGTCTTACGTCTGTTAGAACTCTCCTTGCCATTGCTGCGGTTAAAAGATGGTCTCTCAGTCAGATGGATGTGAAGAATGCATTTCTTAATGGATATTTGAAAAAGAAAGTCTATATGAAACCACCTCCAGGATATCCTTGTCCTTCCAGTAAGGTTTGTCTCCTTCGCAAGGCACTTTATGGACTTAAGCAAGCTCCTCGTGAATGGTTTGACAAGTTCAGCACTACCATATGCAGTCTTGGTTTTATTTCTAGTCCTCATGAGAATGTGCTTTTCATTCGTAAAAGCGAACGTGGAGTTGTTCTTCTACTTTTGTATGTTGATGACATGATCATTACTGGAGATGATGTTGATGGTATCTATGATCTCAAGGCCTCACTTCACCGTACCTTTGAGATGAAGGATCTTGGTTTTCTCAACTATTTTCTTGGTCTCGAGGTCATCCCACAGATGATGGCATTTATCTCTCTCAGGCTAAGTATGCTTCAGATCTTCTTGCTCGCGCTGGGATAACAGATAGTCGCACTGAGTCTACTACTCTTGAGCCTAATGTTCGATTTACCCCTATGGATAACACTAGGGGTGGCAAGCGGGGAAGCCCGCCCCGCCCCGCCCCTCCCTGCCAGAAGCCCGCCATTTGGCGGGATGGCCCGCCCCGCCCCGCCTAGTGAGGCGGTCATAGAATCCCAACCCGCCCCGCCTAATGGCGGGCTGGCGGGCCGGCGGGCTAAGCCCGCCAAATATCCTCTTTTTTTTTTTACTTTTAACTATTAAAATAATATATATAAAAATATAAAAAAATCTCTTTTGTTTTTTACTTTTAACTATTATAATTTCTAAAAGTATAAACAAATTATAATTTTTGTATTCACAAACATTAAAGTCTTTGTAATTATAAATATCTAATAAACATGATTATAAACCAAGTTTTCATCCAAAACATAATTATAAATATTGTTTCCAAAGCAAAATAAACATAATCCAAAACATAATTAACAATATTGTCTCTAAAACAAAACAAACATAATCTAAAACACTCAATTTTCATCTTCATTCTCTTGTAAGTTGGGTTGGGAGAAGTTGGATTTTGGTAAAAAAATTATAAAAATACCCCTTACTAAAAAAAACTAAGCCCAGCGGGGAAGCCCGCCCCGCCCCGCCAAAGCCCGCCAAAACCAGCGGTTTAAGCGGTGCAAGTTAAGCGGGCTTTTGCTATTTGGCGGTTCCAATTTTTCAGCCCGGTCCGCCTTTTTTGGCGGGTTACGCGGGCCGACCCGATGGGTTTAGGCCCATTTACCACCCCTAGATGACACTGTTTTGGATAATCCGACACTTTATCGCCAGTTAGTTGGAGGTCTTGTCTACTTGACCGTCACCCGACCAGACATTGCCTATTCAGTTCATGTCCTCAGCCAGTTTTTGTTAGCTCCTCGTACTACTCACTATGTGGCAGTTCTTCGCATTCTTCGGTACGTCAAAGGCACTCTTTTTCATGGCCTTTATTTTTCTGCCCATTCCTCTTTGACCCTTCAGGCATACTCTGATGCTGATTAGGCTGGTGATCCCACTGATCGTCGTTCTACTACTGATTACTGTTTGTTTCTTGGCGACGCTCTCATCTCTTGGCGTGCTAAGAAGCAAACGTTCACTGCTCGCTCAAGCACAGAAGATGAGTACCGTGCCCTCGCTGACACCACTGCTGAGGTTATCTCGGTTCGTTGGCTTCTCGAAGATCTGGGTGCTCCTCAATCGTCCCCTACTGATGTTTTTTGTGATAACCGCAGTGCTATTCAGATTACCCATAATGATGTATTTCATGAACGCACCAAACACATTGAGATTGATTGTCACTTTGTTCGGCAACGTATCCTTATTGATGCTATTCGTCTCATTGCTGTTGGGACACTGGATCAGACTGCTGATATCTTCACGAAAGCTCATCACCCGACTCGCTTTCGCATTTTGTTATCCAAACTCAAGTTGGTATCCTTAGCTTCCACTTGAATTTGAGGGGGGATGTTAGAGAATCATTAGAATCAATTAGCATCGTCTATATTCATTTAGCATATATGTACATTAATTGTAGGATTCTATGTCTTTATTATTTTGATTCATTTAACACTTATAAATACCTTTTGTATATTATACCTTTTAACATAACTCAATAATACACTTTTTAGATTACTCTTTAAGTCTCTTGTTTCTAACAATGTGAATGGGAGTTCGAGTAGTATCTCGTTTGTGATTGATTTGAGGACTGTGCTGCCTGAATGGGTTAAGGTTGGATTCTCTGGTTCAACCGGACAAGTTGTTGACGTACACAGGATTCTTTCTTGGTCTTTCAATTCAACTTTCTACTAGCTGGCTTTGAAGCATCATCTTTTCTTATCTTTTGTTATTATTATTCCCACTCTATTGTTTGTGGTCTTTATTTATGTCTTCACTATCATTGAATGTTGAAAGAAAGTCTATTAAACTTGGCATTTCTACTTCTATCAAATTGAATGACATTGCTGTAATGCCCTGAAAAGTAGTAATGTGAATCGTTATAATTGCACGTCGCGTGCTTATATTAGCTTCTTCTTCATCATTTATAATTCTTCGCATTTAATCACGTGAAGAATTGTAGTTAAGATATTGAAACACTTCATGATATATAGTGAGGTGATGATCAACATTTACTATTATATTTATCTTATATCTAAATTTAATATAATTCATTTTCTATTTTTTATTAAAACTAAAAATGTTGGCTTCTTTTATTCCTATTCTCGTACGATTTTTTTTCAAGTTGTTAAAAAGTTTCAACGTACTAGGTTATGTGCTTAATTGGTTCCCATATCCACCTAGGTTTTCGTTTTTTTAGCGAAAAAAAAAAAACTTAGTTTGGTAATATGTTAACTATTAATTCACTGTTCGAAAAATTCACGTGCTGACAAAAAAAATTATTAATAAAATTATTTTTAAACAATTTAAAAATATGATAAAAAATTAATAAATATTATATTTTTTATAAATAATAAAAAATTATATTTAATAAATAATTTATTCATTTAATCTAAATTATTATTATTTTGTCGATTTTTAGCAAATCAATGGTAGTTCGATTCTAATGGTCTGAGAGCGAAACTTATTCCTCTTTTGCAGGTACTAATTTTCTATAAGTGCATCAAAGTCTCTCGAATTAGACGAGTATTAGAGTAAAGAGTAAATCAAAATTTGTAAAAGAATAAAAAAAGTGAAAAATAAAGCATTTGAAAAGTAAATTAGCTAAAATCGAAAAAAGGTTGCGGTAAAATTTAAAGAAAGCAATAAAGGTGCCTTCGACTAAGTCAAAGGACTTTGGACATGAAAATTAAAGATACTGAAATTTAAATTAAATTCGAAAATTAAACATTGCTTGAAACATAAATTTGCTTGAAGAATAAAGTTTACAGGGAATTTAAATAGAAAATAAAGACATGTGGAAGGAACCCTACAGAAAATTGACTCGAGGCAGACTCAGAAAGTCCTTGAGATATGAGTGTGCGTAAGTAATTTCTGAAGCAAAGTTCCAACTTTATTCCCTAAAACTTTCTAATATTTATAGTTTACTTCTGTAACCGATTATTAATTACAAGGTGTTGTCTTGTATGCGCACTCTCAAGTAATTGTTCCCGCGCTTTTGCTAATAAACGTTACCCATAAATTCCTCACATACTGAAAGTCCTCAACTTCTCCACTCATGTAACCGTTCGATTCACTATTCGAGCAACTATTCGATTTCTCATTCGAATACTTGTTTGACTAGTCCCGCTCGATTTAATAAGGTGTCCAAAATCGAGTTTGTGTCGAGTAACTTCTAACTAATGCCTGCACGTCACTACAAGATTTATATATATTTGTGGGTGTTTTTTAAAGGGGGTTTTTAAAAACCTCCACAATATATTTTATTTGTGACATTTTAATAAACTCCCACAGATTAAAAATGAAACTCCACCGTTATAATTATCAAGTAATTAAAACTCTTTCAATATCCATGAGAACACTCGAACAGAGAACTAAAGAGTCAGAGCTCATCGAAACCCTAAGCTTGTGATAGACATCTCCGCCGCTGCCTCCGCCGCCGCCTCCGCCGCCATGGCCGCCGCTAGAGTTCATCTCCTTTCTGCTTCTGCCATAAAGCCATTGAGATCGAGTCAAGGCATCTCTTTCACCTACGCGTTTCCAAATCTAATCGCGACGCCCAAGCCTTTGAGATCGAGAGAAAGTACCTCTTCGGTCAACTCTCCTCCACCAATGACGCTTATGTTCTCCATCGGCATTCTATCCCTTGTGTACGCTCTTCTTTCCACTCGTTCTCAGTTTCTGGTTCTCCTTCTCTTTTTCCTTTTTATTCGTTTTTGTTGTTTTTCATCCACAAATTCTGAATGCTTTGCTATGTGATATAACATCGTTTCAAATTATAAAGCATTCCAAGTGTTTGATGAATTGTTTATTCTCTTAATTGAAATTCTGATAAATTAATTTGCTAATTTTTGAATTTTGATTTCGTGATACTCTTTTATTTTGATACTAATATTTCGTGATACTGATAAATTGAGATTCAAGTGTGTTCCCTACAGCATTGGGTGTGAATCCAATGATCACTATTCAGGCTATAGCTTATTGCACAGCACAATCTGTTCTTGAAGTTCTTAGAAGGAAAAGGTGTTGATGAATTATATAAAAAAAAAAACTTTTCTCTGCTTCTATATCTCCAGTGGTCTAGAATGAAAATCTTTATTCAAATAACACACGTTGAGAAAAAGAAAATTGTAATAACTTTTAAGAGAGTTGTTCAATCATTCTGAGTGTTTAGTGTATTAGTGTTTATTTTGTCATAACATCTTTTAGTTAAAACTTTTGAGCCTTTAATAGTCAGCTTAAGTTAGTAAAAAGTAGATTTAGACAACCTTCATGTCCTTACATAACACTGAATATTTTTTCTAATCTTATATATTTCAATGGTACATATATACAGTGAGGGAAACTTGACATCTATATCAAATTGAAATTTAAGATGACAGTGATATATTTTTGGACCAGGTTTAGTAAAAATTTGAGAAGACCATAGCAGATTATCTTTGAAGCTCAAAAATACATTTTCAGTATCAATGAACAAGGCAGCCACATGAGTTTAGAATTCAGATCTGATTAATAACATAATTAATAAATTGATTTTATTTAGAAACAACTATGTTGCATGGTGTTTGTTAAATCTCAAATTGGCTCGAGCGCCGCCTCCATATTCTCGTCTTCAAGTCTGGTATAGCCAAGTCCATCCACCAGCACTACATTAGGTCTTTTTACATCTTTCAACATTTTCCCTCAATTTAGGTTTTTTAAATTTCTAATTATCTATCACTCATGTCTCTTTGTTTTTTTGTGCTTCCTGTAAAGTTTAGAATCTAACTTCCTAAACATTCAAGTAGCTCAAAATTAAAGCCACAGAGGAGGTTGATTGAGCTGGAGGCTTTGGAGAAAGTCATCCATGAAAGAATAGGTTTGTTGTCTGTCATATAGCTCAAAATCTTACATATGTCAATTTCTAAGGTAATTGTCTTGCAAATAAGTATCTGCATAAATTTGCTGCTACTGACTGTGTAACCTTGTTGTATTGATCGATCATTTGGAGGTTGTTATGTGCTCTGAAACTTTTTCCACTCACTTTAATTTTCTGTTTAAGAAATGTATTCCATGTAATGAAACTTCTCTTCAAGGCTAGGTTAAACTTAAAGAACTTGAAGCTGATCTGCTTGAGAATAAGGCAAATAATGAGAAGTTACAACACACCTACAACGAGCTGGTAGAATATAAGCTTGTTTTGGAGAAGGTAAGGGTTGCTAAGTACAACAATAATAGCTACAAATTGCCATCACCAAATTTGATAGGTTCTTCTGTTTTTGAATTATATGCATATTGTAAGTATAGATGGAAACATTATGCTTAGGCTCTTTTTTATCCTAGGTTGAATAAGGCTACTGATAGCAAAAGCAGGACTGTATTTTTGTTTATCATTTCAGGTTGGTGAATTTTTCTCTTCAGCTCAAAACAGTGCTGTAGCTCAGCAGAGGGAGCATGATGTCCAAACAACTGTTAAAGGGTCGATTGACAGCCCATTATTACTAGAACAAGTATCCTATATACCTTTACATATTCAGATTATTACTTTCGTGTTCTGTTCTAATTCTCTTGCTGGTGACACTTGAAAAATTATGTTCTGTAGGAGACAACAGCGTTTTCGGCTAAGCAGGTTAAGCTGGGTTTTATCAGTGGTCTTGTTCCGAGAGAAAAATCAATTTCTTTTGAAAGAATCTTGTTTCGTGCTACAAGGGGGAATGTATTTATGAAGCAAGCCGTGATTGATAAACCTGTGCTCGATCCAATATCAGGAGAGAAGGTTATTCTAAAATATTAAGTTTAAATCTATAGTCTCCTGTAGAAGTTCAAATATATAGTTTGCACGCAAGAGCATTATTACACGTCTTCCTTTTATCCTTTACCACTATAATGCTCAAGATTTTGGTATATTTCTATCTGATATTATCTTTTCCTTCTTCTGATTTGGGCAATTCATTCTTATATTGTCATTGGTTCTTTCTACTTTCTTAATCGGAGTTAGATAATAAAATCTTGACTGTAATCTTACAGGTTGATAAAAATGTATTTGTTGTATTTTATTTTGGGGAGAGAGTTAAAAGTAAAATTCTGAAAATATGTGATGCTTTTGGAGCAAATCGCTATCCTTTCTCAGATGACTTGGGGAAACAATTTCATATGATAAGAGAGGTACATTACTTATTGCCAAGTTGCGTATTTGTTAGAGAAAATTGACTTATGAAATTCGTTCATGCTCTTCATAGCCTGACAGTGGATAAGCCACTTATAATAATTATTGTACATTACAAACTTGTCAGGTGTCAGGAAAACTTTCAGAGTTGAAGACTACCATCGATGTAGGATTGCTTCATTGGAACACCTTAGTCTATTGGACATCAGTATGAGCAGTGGAGCCTTCTGGTTTGCTAACAGCTTTGTTTTAGTATTTCCGATGATATTATCTCTGCTGAAAAAGACACATAAACTAGTATTTTTTCTGCTTTCAGTTTTGCTGCGAAGTACCAAGCTTCTGCGTTTAATTAATTTTCATTCCGACGCTGATATTTCCTTTATTATGTTTTAATTGATAGTTGAGGAGGGAAAAAGCCATTTATCACACCCTAAATATGCTTAGCTTTAATGTGACGAGAAAATGTCTCCTTGCAGAAGGTTGGTGTCCTGTTTTTGCGACAAGTCAGGTTTGCTCTTGAACTAGGAATTTAATTCTGATATAAAGTGCATAAGCTTATATGGATTGCAACTTTACATTTGCTCTTGAACTAGGGATTGTAACTCCTAGGTTGGAGCCATATTTCAGGTTCTCCATACCAAGGAATCACCGTCGACCTATTTTTACACAAACAAATTTACTTCTTCTTTTCAATAAATTGTAGATGCTTATGGGTGAGTTACACAGGGCTTAGCATATCCTTTCCAATGAGCTTTATATTGATCAAACCAGCACTTCTAATAATAACTTTGTATCGATAAATTTTCTGGTCTATTGCTACTACTTTCTTTATTTGCTTATTTGCCTCCTGATGTATTGATAGTCATGGAACTAAAATCACCAGTTGCTAATACCTGACAGAGTTGCCAAGTGCCAGGAGGCAAATCCCGGTGTATACACAATCATCACCTTTCCGTTCCTTTTCGCTATCATGTTTGGTGATTGGGGCCATGGCATATGCATATTGCTGGCTTCTTTGTACCTCGTAATCAGAGAGAAAAAGTATTCGAGTCAGGTACTCAACTCATCGATTTTTGTATTCATGATGATTGCTTCCTCGTCCTCATTTTCCATGCTTGCATTAATTTTTTCTTGTTGATGTCAACGGCAGAAACTTGGAAACATCATGCAAATGGCATTTGGTGAACGCTATGTTATTGTGATGATGGAAATCTTCTCAATCTACACTGGCTTCATATACAATGAATTCTTCTCTATTCCGTTTGCTATATTTGCACCATCTGCCTATGCATGCCGTGATCCATCATGCAGGTGGTTGTCAGTACAATTTATTGAACTTATTTTTTTTCTTCTATGCTAATTGGTCACAGTATATGTATTTTAGTATTATTATTAGAATATATAAAATTTTAAATAAATACATGTTCAATTTTTATGATGCTGGTAGGAAAATGTAAAGAATTTCCTTATCTTGGATTTGCTGTTTTATGATACTTTTGCACATTTACTTTGGTTCAAGATTTTGCTTCTTCTATTCACTTGTACAAAAAATAAAAAGTACTCTTTCTGCTACATGATCCTTTATTTTTAGTTTTAATTTGGATCAGAATAGAATAGAGCTATTCCCTCTTTCTTACTTCTCGCCATATGCTCACAGTACATCTAGTGTAGTGAGTAGTATAATAGTAGACAGGATAAACCATAATTTTAGTTTGCTTGCTTTAAATGACATTCACTAGCAGAAAAGATTAGACTCTACTTTATCAGTGTCAACAGAAAGAGATAATAATAATAATAATAATAATAATAATAATAATAATAATAATAATAATAATAATAAAAACCACTGCTCCTTATGCATGTCTTGTTTCCTAGCAAGTACGTGTATTAGTTATCGATCTACAACCTACCTATATATAATCAATAGCTACCTTCTGTTTATGCTTAGTACAAGTACAATTACTTAGTTAATTAAAGCCCTTCTTCTTCTACCTTATTTCCTATCCTCTTATTCCTGTTTTAGTGTCTTCTTTTATTGTTTAATTTAATGGATCATATTATCCTTCAATTTCTTGACAGATAATAATTATAATTGAAGTGGGTACTGATTTTTCTCTCACCAGTTTCTTGCTATTGCTTTTGAACAAGCACTTGTTGAGGTAAGATAATAATTATATCCTATTTTGGTTTAAATATGTTAGAAGTCTATTATAGATTTATAGTTTATCATGTTAGAAGTCTCATATATATATATATATATATTTTCAGTTTCTGAAGTGTTTCAGGTTGTTTGTGCAGTTTGTGACACTAAGCAGCCGATAAGTATTTTTCTTCCAACTTATTTCTTGGAGATGGACTAGACTGAATTTGATGCATGATTCCAGCTTGGGATTGTTAATATTCTTGCTTTCTCAATGATGCTGAATGTTTTTTTAATCAATCTGCAGATAGGAAAACAACAGTTTCATTGTGATGATTGCGGAATCTGTAGGTGTGGTTCACTTAGCTGTGTTTGAGTAGATCCATCTCTTATGTCACCTGAGTTTATGACATACAAGCTAACTTTTTATGATCTAATTTGGAAACAGGGTTGGTGGTCAAGAGAATTATTTCCACTGCGAGAAGTGTGGTATGCATTCATCATTCAACCAACATTGTGCATTTTTTTCCCTTTTGTTTGTTTTTCCTATGCTTGTCTATACTTTGTTTTTCTTTCTTACTTTGAAAAATAAATTACTGTAAACACTTTAGTAAGGCTATATATGGTGATCAACATTTTATAATCTGCAGGGTCATGCTATTCAGTTACACTGCGTGACAATCATGTGTGTGGAGAACTCCATGGACATGTGCATTACTGGTTCTGTTATTGCAATTATGTAGTTAGATGATATTGAAACATTGAAGTTGTTCTATTTTATTTTTTAATGAAAAATAATAATAGTTATGTAGAACAATATTATATGTAATTATATTTAGAACTATTGACATTAAGAACTTTTATATATAGTTACATTGTCTTAAATTGAGGAATTATTATTTTTTTAGTGTCATTGAGAAATTATTGTGCTATAAAAGATTTAGTTTTTAAATTTTAATATTAAAAAATAATTTTTTATTTGAGTAGTGTGTAAATGAGATGGAATTAATAAATGTTTTAAAATTAAAAATAAATAAATAATTAAAAGGTTTGTGGAAGTTTAAAAATCCCACAAAATAGGTAATTTTTGTTAAACTAGAAAATCAATTTGTGGGGATTTTAAACTGCCACAAAAGTGTTTTATAACCCCCACAAAAGTCCACTATAAAACCTCCACCAAACACACACAAAACCCCCCACTGAATAGATAGTAGAGGTTTATAAAAACCCCCACAAAAGATCTCGTGGCACCTCAAATTTTGGGGGTTTTAGAAACCCCCCAAAAACCATTCAATGGGGGTTATAAACCTCCACAAATAGAAAAAAAAAACCTCCACAAATAAACAAAATTCTTGTAGTGCGTGTACCTTTTTGACATCTGCTTCCATCCCAATCATTTCTCCAATATTTCGATTTAGCTCATCTTAGTCGAAAAATATTTTCGACTAACAAATTGCCCCCTTGGATTAATATGTTTGTCTTCGAAATCATTTTTTGGAAGATGAAACACTTAATAATTTATGAAAGTTATTAAACTTTGATAAATTATAATATCTTAGCATGAAAAAATAGATTATTATTGAGATGATGTGGTACATCAACTATAGCTTTATTAAATATAGTAATAGAATATAGGGTTCAGTTCAATTAATAAGAGAAGAGAAGCAGCAGCTATAGCAAGAAACGGTAGTACGTAGCAGTAGTAAGTAGGTGATAGGTAGGTAGAGGTAGAGATGGAGGATAGTAGAAGAAGTAGTAGGAGTAGGAGTAGGAGGGGGAAAAAAAGTGATGAAGGGAATTGAAGAAGTAGGAAGACAGAAACAAATAGAGGCAGCAGCAGCAACATAATACAGGCACTACTGCCAACACCTTGTCTATTTCCTTCTTTGAAACGTCCCTTTTCCACCAAAAGATTCATTAACTTCACTTTTCTTTCCACAACCCCATTTACTTGTTAAGCCATCAATTATAGGGTTAAGTATTGAAATCGTCCCTAAGGTAAGTGGCGAAAATCAAATTCGTCCCCGATGTTTTTTTGCTATTAAAATCATCCCGAACGTTCAGAAACACTTTAAAATCATCCTTTCCCAAATTTTTGGACAAAAATACCCTTGACTATTAATAAAAAAAAAAGCCCTACCCCCACCCTCACCCATCAGCATCTCTTCGCTTCTCTCCCCCCCCCCAACCCCCCAATTTCCCTTCCTCCTACACCCACCCCCAAATCCCATCCCATCCCATCCCATCATCATCATCATCATCATCAGTTCCCACTCCCTCACCCCCTTCACCGTCGCCCCCTCACCCCTTCACCGCCGCCGCCTCACCCCCTCACCGCCGCCGCCCCTGCGTCCAACCCGCCGCCGCTCCGCGTCCAACCCTCCTGCCGCACCGTGGGTCCAACCCCCCGCACCGCACCGCACCACCGCTTCTTCTTCTTTTTTTTCTTTTTCTTCTGTGAACTGAATTTGTTGAATCTGTGGACTGAATTTTTTATAAAATTTGTTGTGCATGTTTGAATTTTCTGTTGATGATGATGATGATGATGAACATGAAGAGAGGGGCATGAGAAAGGGGGTGGGGGAGGAGGTATTACAGTGAGGGGGTGAGGGAGTGGGTGAGGGGGAGGTGGTGAGGGGTAGGAGTGAGGGATGGGGGTTACAGTGAAGGGATGAGGGAGTGGGTGAGGGGGTGGAGGATTACAGTGAGGGGGTGAGGGAGTGGGTGAAGGGGAGGCGGTGAGAGATAGGGGGTGAGGGGGTGGAGGGTTACAGTGAGAGGGTAAGGGAGTGGATGAGGGGTAGGGGTGAGGGGGTGGAGGATTACAGTGAGGGGGAGGCGGTGAGGGGTAGGGGTGGAGGGTTACAGTGAGGGGGTGAGAGGTGGGGGATGAGGGGGTGGAGGGGGTGAGGGTTGGGGGTTTACGGTGAGGGAGTGGGTGAGGGGTGGGGGATTACCGGAGTGGGGTTAAGGTGTTGGTGTTTGTGTTTGTGTTTGTGTCTGTGGTGGTGGTGGTGGTAGTGGTGGTGAAGGTGAAGAGGAGAATGATGATGATGAGGGTATTTTGGTCCAAAAATTTGGGAAAGGATGATTTTAAAGTGTTTCTGAACGTTCGGGATGATTTTAATAACAAAAAAAGGTCGGGGACGAATTTGATTTTCGCCACTTACCTTGTGGACGATTTCAGTACTTAACCCTTAATTATATTATTATATCACATTACATATTGATTATTAACTCTAGTTACTTATGGTGGTTTATACTCCCAAAAGAAATTAAAGAAAGAGAGAGCTAGTTAGTGATTGCAGAGAACTGATAGCTTTTGGGGCAGCACTGCCACTGATTCATCATCAATCGACGATACATACGGATATGGCCCCAGCGGCGATGCTTTGCAACTTAATTGAACAACATTTTTGGCTTAGGAACCTGCCTCAAATACGTAAACTTGGTAACATGACGTCTGCTCTTTTATTTTATACATTTCTCAAGCTCAACTAGTTATTAATCCACATGCAATTGTTTACGGTTACTTGTTAAATTTATTCGGTGAGGAGAATTAATAATTTCCGATCCAGTGTGACTGTGTGACTAAAATATGAAAAGCATAATTTAATTACTCGTTTTCCTGGAAAAAGCTGAGTAGTCTACATATCCAAACAAGCATTGTTGTTACTTTATGATCCGTTGTACAATGTTGTCTTTGTTAAGATAGAGCCTTTAGTTTTTCAAATCTCATATATATGGGATCATTTTAAGGATAAAGCGGTTTTGTCCCCATGTAATCCGTTCTATTTACTTGACATTGTATGTATGTATTTCATACAATAATGTAATCCATTATTCTATAAGAGGATACTTTTAACGGTCATGATCGATCAACCACTTGATTTGATTATTTTATTTGTTTGTCTTGTTATAGCAGCATGGATTCTATATGCATGTATTATCACAAGCTAAGTTTCTCTGATTGCCGTCCAAAAGGGACTACTTATGTTTATGTATGTGTGTGTAGAACAATAGTAATATTAATTTGAGTCAATTATTAGCAAGTTAGGGAGTTCTTGGAAGCACGCACCGACCACGTGTATAGCAGAGAGAGAAACACGTGAGAGAGGGTGGCCGGATTCCCGTGAGACCAAACCAAAAACCATGCTATAATGGAACCCCAAGCGTTACGTTTCACCCACCTACCGTCTTCTACTTCTTCAACCAAGCCAAGCTAAATTTCATCTTCCTTTACTTCAATGGGTTACTATTCCTTCTTATCTGTTAATAATTAGAATACTTTATTATAAATATTCAACTTATATTATTCATACTTTATATCACTTCTCCAAGTAGAAACAATGATGAATTTAGGTAAACCCAAGATGAAACTTGACCAAAAATTACCTCCATCAAGCACATTCATATCCGCTTAATTATTCGGTAATATTATAGGGAGAAAAAAAACACACCGAATTTATTTTATTACTTTTAATTAATTTTTTTATTATTAAACATTTTTATAATTATTTAAGGATTTGATAACATTAAAGAGATAAAAAAAATAGTTGATGATTTGTCTTATTTGATATTCATTAATTATTGTAATAATTAATGAATATTAAGTAAGACAAGTTCTAATTATTTTTTGTTAATTTTTTCGTTATCAAATATTTCTGTTAAAAATTTTGCTAACTTATATCCTAAAAGTAGGATGCTCATGCCAATGAGTTATAGCTCAAATGGCATAGTCTCCCCATACTCAATTAAGAGGTTGCGGGTTCGAGTCTTCTATCTTTGATAAAAAAAAAAGTAGGATGCTCATGACCTGGTTGGACTCAAAGATCTGGTCTAGATCAGACTATTTTACGATTAATTTGGTCTAATTTCGTTGCGATTCGGTTAGACTCGAGATTTCAATAAATGACCTGACTAATTTATTAAATCGAGTTTGGATTGAAATTATGTCACTCGGACCAAGTCCATTGAACTCACATAAAAAAAATATGCACTTTGTTTTTATGAGAGTTTAAATATACATTTTGGTGTGTAATTGACTTTATTATTATTATTATTATTATTATTATAAAATTTTAAATTATTATTATTAGATTCTAATTATTATGTGAATATTGCAATCTTATAAAATAATTGTTTTCAAATATTTAGAGGTTTAAAAGTTGTAGGATTCAAATTTTGGTAATGGTGTTGTGATGCACTATAAAAAAGTATATATTTTTTAAATTAATTTCAATTTTACTAATTTATTTTTAATCAAATTTATTAAATTAGAAATAGATAAAAAAAACTATAAAATTAGAATTTTTGGATAAATTTAAATTCTAATATGAATATCAACTTCTCAGTAGTAAGTAAATTTTTTTTTTCTTTATAAATCATAATAATTTGTTAGTATAAAATTTATCAAGACCCGAATTTTATTCGATTTAGATCCAATTTCAGTGTAACTAAAAGATAATGTGATTTTATCAAATCTAGAGTCGAGTAAAGATCTCAAAATAGTCCCGGTTATTATTTAGGAACGGATATGAATCAAAGCCAACCCAGCTTTAACCGATCCATGTGCATCCCTATCTAAAAACATAAAGTAGGAATATTATTAAAAAAAAAATTTATAAGTTATTAAAAAAGTAAATATTTTTATATTTTTAGTACATTAAATATATGACAAATATTAAAAAATTTCTGTTATTATATTTTTAAAATATATCTTCGAAATACAAATTAATTAAATTCAATTAAAAAATTAAAATTAATTACAAAATTATTAATTTTTTGGTGACCATGCCCTGAAAAAATTACCGTTGACCGGCCATATTCTTCAGGTCTATCTAACTTTTATGGATTTCCTTTTTTCTATTACTATATGTAGTAATTTATTGATTTAATTAATCCATTAAAGGCTTAAAGCCAATGGAATGTCAGAGACAAAATCCAGAGGCCTAGTTTCCCTACGCCAAGTATTAAGGTTCGTCAAATGCTTTCACTTCTGATCTGAAAAATGAGATTGACTGAATGTCAAAAACAAAATAGAATAAAATATAGACGTAAAAAATAGAAAAAAGATTATGGTAGGCAGCTACATACCGTGCCTGCTACTGCATCAACATTCAGATATCTTCACTGCCAAGCCTCAACCGATAATGCTATTACCGAGCAGACTAGTAATTTGCTTTCAGAGTTATGCTTTTTAAATGTACGATTTATTTTTAATAAAAAATTATGTGATAAAAAATAAATATTTATCTTCTTTAAACGCCTGATTCTAATTTGTGACATTTTAGACTTTTAGTGTGCATAGTCAAAGTAGAAAAATCAAGAATTGAAGCTCCTCGTTGAAACGTAAACGCTCAACGGTAAACGCCGTCCGTGGCGATAATACTGTTTCCCTGTGCAGTTTTCTTGCTCTAAACGTCAAGACCCCACCAATACATATATATAACATGCTCTACTCTGTTCTACGTACTAACTAATTCAATACATTACGTGTTATTAGAAATGTCCCAAGAAGGTTTAACAGAAGAAAAGGAAGCAATGCGTGCCTATGGATGGGCTGCAAGAGATTCATCGGGAATTCTCTCCCCTTTACATTTCACCAGACGGTATCCACCTACCTAACATTGAAAATATAATTGTCACATGGACTTTAATTTTCTGATCTGAAATTGTTTTGTTCAAGGGCAAATGGTGATACAGATATCACCATTAAGATACTCTACTGCGGGATTTGCCACTCCGATTTTCATATGCTGAAGAATGATCATGGCATAAGCATCTATCCCTTAGTCCCCGGGTATGTAAGCCTTTAATACCAAAAAAATATTATTTACTTTTTATAACATATAGTCGTAATTTACTGTATTATTATTCAGGCATGAGATTGTGGGGGAAGTGACAAAGGTGGGAAGACGAGTTACAAAATTCAGGGTTGGTGACGTGGCTGGAGTGGGTGGCATTGTGGGCACGTGCGGCACGTGTTCCAACTGCACACAGGGCTTGGAAACTTACTGCCCCAAAATGATTCTAACCTCTAGCTCACACTACCATGATGGATCAATAACCTATGGAGGCTTCTCTGATAATTTTGTTGTTGATGAGCACTTTGCCGTCACAATTCCCGAATCTATGCCTCTGCATGCCACAGCCCCTTTGTTGTGTGCTGGAATCACTGTTTACAGCCCCATGTTGCACCACGGGCTCTGCAGGCCCGGTCAGCACTTGGGTGTGGTGGGCCTTGGTGGGCTCGGCCATCTGGCTGTTAAGTTTGCCAAGGCTTTTGGTATGAAGGTCACTGTTATAAGCACTTCTTCCCGGAAGAAGGAGGAAGCGATTAAGCGTCTTGGTGTGGATGCCTTCTTGCTTAGTCATCAGCAACAACAATTGCAAGTAAAATTAAAGTAGCACAACTTTATTTCTTAATTTATTGATCAATATGATTTTATTAAATTGAATCTTAATTAGGATGCGAGCGGGACAATGGATGGGATCATTGACACGGTTTCAGCACCTCATTCTGTGGACCCTTTAGTTGGTTTATTGAAGACAGGAGGCAATTTGGTATTGGTGGGTGCACCTGCAGCCTCATCTCCTGAATTACCGTCTCTGCCACTCATTATGGGTAAGCCTTGCTATACCTAGCTAGCTAGTATCTGTAATAATAATAATAATTAGTATTTGTTTTTATTTAATAGGGAGGAAGTCAATAAGTGGGAGTGCAGGTGGAGGAATGAGAGAGACACAAGAGATGATTGAATTTGCGGCAAAGCACAATATTAGTGCAGATGTGGAAGTTATTCCCATGGATTATGTGAACACTGCTATGGGTAGACTTGTCAACAATGATGTTCAATATCGATTCGTCATTGATGTAGCAAATACTTTGGACACTCCACGCACTAACTAATTAATTAATTCATGCCTACAAATCACGGACTAGATCCAAAATTATATATTTTGACTTAGCTTATACTTTGTAAAATACGTGTGCTCTGTTCTGTGTCTTTACTTTGTAAAATTATATATGTCAAGGTTTTTGAGAACCGAAATAACATCTGGTTGAAATTTTGTAATAATCATGGAATGAAATTTTTGTTATATATATGTCGAGTTGGATTTATTTCGACCTATACCCACGTTATATTTTTTACATTCTTATCCAACTCTAGATTAATAAGATCCTATGACTTTATTTTAGGGTAATTAAACTAAAATCAGTCTTGACTATGCTCCACAATCCACATTCATTTCTTTTTCGACATCTTTACTCTTTATTGTTCGAATTGTAATGTAGTCCTGTATATGGTAAGACTAGAATGTAATTAAGGGTGATAATACTACTCGAACTCATACGTATTCATTTTGTTTTTATCTATTCGGAATGGATAATTACCCGCTCTCGCACCGGAGCGGATTTTAACAGGACGAATTTTTTTGGTGGGATGGGACGGGGTCAGGTTTAGGTTAAACTCGCCTCTACCCACTCAAATATATATAATATATATAAAATAATTAGTAAAATACTCAATAATATTATATTATATTTAAATTTTTACTTTAATTTATGTTATGTATGTAATTATGGTTATATAAATTTTAAAATTTAATTTTATTTGTTAGATTTTAATAATTATAGGGACGTGACAGGTACTCACAGAAGCGGGTTAGGGTTTAGTATTTTACTACGCGAATAGAAGTGGGATAGATTCAATGCGGGCTATTGTAAGGTGGGGTGGAATTGGGTAGGGCAAAAATCCATCCGTACCCGCCTCATTGCCACCCCTAAATATAATTGAACTAGTCAGAAAAATATGACTTCCCTCAATGCAATACTCTAAGAGAATTATAGAGAATTTTCAAAAATTTTAATATAAGAATATTATATTTCTATAAAAGCTGTATTTATAGGATTCAATGTTGATGAGTTTGGAAAACTCTAAATTAATATGTGTGATGACTAAACATTATTAAAATTAATTAATTGCAAAATTATTTAATCTGAATTTTTATTCAATACATTGATGATTATAATTTTGCTGCAGGTTTAATCATGGGCCGGAAATAAATGTATTGTGCTAAGCCCAATTTACACTCAGCCTTGGTTTTAATAACAAAAATAAATGTGGCTGTTTTAATGTTACTTGGGCCCAAATAATTTTCTGATCTAAGCCCAAGTGGGTTACATGCTTTCCACTTGCTTTATGCATGTTCCAAATTTTATCAGGAAAGCAAATGTCATTAATGGGCCAAGATCAAATATTGTTGCTACCAAGCCCAATGTTGATGAATGTTTCCATGCCTTATTCGAATCCATGAAGCAAATGAAATGCCTAAATGCTTTCAACGGATTCCACTTCATTATTTTGAAGGATTTCAAATTTAATTAATACATTGGAAACATAAGAAAAAGAGAGAAGATTGATTTGATAGCTATTATGACACTACACGCTACTCAACAAAGGGAAGTGGGAAACTTGAATTAACTTTTACATTCTCTCTCTTTGTTCATTGATTATTGTTCAAACCCATTGAATATTTTCTCTTTCTTCTCTCTCACAACTCTTTCTCTCTTCGGTCTTTACTCAGAAAATATTGGCAGCCATGGAAGCAAAAGTAAGCTACCGAGATGAAGAGAAAGCAAGCCTAAAGACCATCACAATGATGGCAAGAAAACATACTAAAATAAAAATGAGCTGTGGCTAAGATATTCACCAAATGTGGTTAGATTTGGTGAGGTTATCTTGAGTCTTTCATGCTCAAAATGGAAGAAGAAGATTCGGCCAGCTAGAGGAGATTCTTGAAGCATGGCTTGTCTTCGATTCTGCTCAACCACCACAGGAAGTAGCTAGAGTGGCGAAGTGATGGTTGAAGGCAGAGATTGAAGCAGATGAAGTCATCATCATCATGAAGCATCAAGGGCCAGAATTCCATCTTGGAGAGCAAGCCAAGGATGGAGAGCTCGGATTGATGAAGGGTGATGATCAAGAAAGGACTAGAGGTAATTGCATGTTGGTTAATGCATGGTTATCTCTTCTCTCTCTATGTGGCCGAACCGGTTTTGTTGAAGGAAGAAGAAGTTGGTTCAGTTTTGGCTTCAATAAGTGGAGGCTCCCCTCTTCTATATTAAGGGTGGACAGCCACTGTTTGAAGCAAGGAGAAAAATTGAGAGTGCAAGGCACAGAGTTCTCAGAGCTACCTGAGCTAACAGTTTTCTCTTCTCCTTCAATGTATTCAGTTTTGTATTTTTCTGTTTAATTTTGTCATGTCTTGAGTCTCATGGTAAAAGGCAAACAGTGAGGTTTGTAATGAAAAAGCCATAGAGCGGAAAGAGGCAGAGAGTGCAAAATTAAAAGAAAAAGCCATAGGTGTCTTAGAGTTCCTTTGTTCATCTATGTTGTGTTTCATGATTCTGTGGGAATCCCCTTGTAAGTTGGGTTAGCACTTTACAAGTTGTAATCTGTTGATTATAGTGAAATTCCATCATTGTTGTGATGGAGACTGGATGTAGGCTGCACTGCACTTAGCAGCCGAACCAGGATATATCTTGGTGTAATTTTCTTCCTCTCCTACTCCATTTCTGTTTTCTATTGCACAGGAGCAAAAACCGAAAATGTCTCGTGCCAAGTGACGAGACAAAATGAAAATGTCTCGTGGCTAGGGACGAGCTAAAAACAGAAAAGTCTCCTCTGAATCCAGCAAGTGTTAGCAAGCGAAAAAGGGGCTAAGATTCAACCCCCCCCCCCTTCTCTTAGCCACTGAAACCATCAATTGGTATCAGAGCTTGGTCTCAAAGAGATCAAGCTTTGCAGCTTGGAGTAAAGATCCTCATGGCAGAAAACAGTGGCGCAAATGTGGTGTCTTATAATCTAACTGAAGGACAATCAAGCAACAGACCCCCTCTTTTCAATGGGAAAAACTATACCTATTGGAAGGAGAGGATGAAGATATTCGTACAAGCAGTGGATTACAGACTTTGGAAGATTATCCTCGAAGGGCCTAAATTTCCAACTACCACAAGTGCAGAAGGAGTTGTTTCTATCAAACCAGAAGCAAGATGGACCGAGGAAGATAGGAAGAAGGTGGAGTTAAATGCCAAGGCAATAAATCTGCTCAATTGTGCTATCAGCTTTGAGGAGTACCGACGGGTATCAAGATGCACAACGGCAAAGGAAATCTGGGACAAATTGCAAATCACCCATGAAGGAACCACCATTGTCAAGAAGACTCGGGCAGATATGCTAAACAGAGAATATGAAACGTTTGCAATGAAGGAAGGAGAGTCCATTGATGAACTCTTTGAACGTTTCAATGCTATCATTGTTGGCTTAGATGCTCTGGGAATTACACATTCTGATTCTGTGCTAGTGAGAAGAGTGTTGAGATGTCTCACAAAAGAGTGGGAGACTAAAGCTTTAATTATTTCTGAGAGTAGTAGCCTAGACTCCATAACACTTGATGATTTGAGAGGAAATCTTCTTGCTTTTGAAAATACCTATTTGAAAAAAGATACAAAAAAGAAAGGAATTGCATTTTCTTCTGTGACTAACCCCCTGGATGATGAATCCAGTGATAACTCTTCTGAAAATGAGTTTGTTTTATTTGCAAAAAAAATTCAGGAAAATGGCTAAGCTCAGAGGCAAAGGCAGCAGCACAAGGAAAGTGAAGAAAGACCTCAGCAAGGTAACTTGCTACAATTGCAAGGAAATGGGGCATTTCAAATCTGATTGTCCCAAGCTGAAGAAGGAGGAAAAGCCAAAAAGAGGAAAGAAGAAAGGACTGATGGCCACATGGGAAGACTTGGAGAATGATTCTGATGATGATGATGAAGAAACCGAGACCAAGTCACAAACATGTCTCATGGCAGACCACATAGATCAGGTAGTCTTTCATAACCCTAACACTGAAGATCTCCATCTTATGATAGACCACCTTTCTGAAAAAATAAGATGTTTTCTGCTGGAAAATCAAGAACTTGAACAGCAAATTACCATTCTTAAGGCCGAAAACAGTTTTCTAAAAGAAAAAGTGAGAGAGGCCGAAACTGCTTGTGATCTTGTTGAAGAAAATAAGCAGTTAAGAGCCCAAGTTAGGAGCTGTGAAAGTAACCATTGTGTTCTTGCATATGTGGACTGTTTTAAACAAAATGAAGAGTTGCTTAAAAAGGTTAAAAGACTTGAGGAAGACTTAGCCAAATTTACACAAAGTTCTGAAAGTTTAAATCACATCTTGGCTAGTCAAAAACCTCTTTATGATAAGGCTGGGTTGGGGTTTCATAAATCTGAAAATTCACATTTTGAAAATATTGCTTCATCTTCTAATGACATAAGATTTCAAGATCCCACCTACTTTAACAAAAAGGCAACTCCAAGATTTTGTAGACTATGCAATCGGAATGGACACTTTCCCATTCAATGCTTTTTCGGTGAAAGAATGGTTGGTAACAAGGTTTATAAAATTGTTTTTGATTACAATGGCTTAGGACATAGAAGATGGTTTAACGTAAAAGGATCCAAAAAGATTTGGATACCTAAGGTTACTTAAGCATTGTTTTGTAGGTGTGCCTAGCATCCCAAAGGAAAGAAAATGTGTGGTATATGGACAGCGGATGCTCTAGGCATATGACCGGAAAGGCAACCTTCTTCATAAAGCTTGATGACTATGATGGAGGACTTGTCACTTTCGGTGATGATGCAAAAGGAAAAATTGTGGCTGTTGGGAAAGTTGGTAAAAACTTTTCTTCTTGTATAAATGATGTTCTCCTTGTACATGGCTTGAAACATAATTTGCTTAGTGTTAGTCAACTTTGTGATTTGGGTTTTGAAGTTATTTTTAAGAAATCTGTTTGTTTAGTTGTGTGTGAAAAAACTGGGAATGTTCTTTTTGAAGCTAAAAGATGCAACAATGTGTATGGATTAACTCTTGAGGATTTAAAGGAACAAAATGTAACATGCTTCACATCTTTTGAATCTGAAAAATGGCTTTGGCATAGAAAGTTGGGACATGCTAGCATGTATCAAATCTCTAAGCTAGTTAAAAGAAATTTGGTTAGAGGGATTCCAAACATCAAGTTTGATAAGGATCTTACTTGTGACGCTTGTCAATTGGGCAAACAAGTAAAATCCTCTTTTAAATCAAAAGATGGAATATCAACCAAACGGCCATTGGAAATGTTACATATTGATCTTTTTGGTCCTACTAGAACTCAAAGTTTAGGAGGTAAACATTATGGTCTTGTGGTGGTAGATGATTACTCTAGATTTGGTTGGGTACTTTTCCTTGCTCATAAGAATGATGCCTTTTATGCTTTTTCCACCCTTTGTAAGAAAATTCAAAATGAAAAGGATTTGAAAATTGCCCATTTAAGAAGTGATCATGGAAGAGAATTTGAAAATCAAGATTTTGAAAAATTCTGTAATGACTTAGGGATCTCTCACAATTTTTCATGTCCTAGAACCCCCCAACAAAATGGAGTGGTTGAAAGAAGGAATAGAAGCCTTCAAGAAATGACTAGGGCTATGTTGTGTGAGAGTGAAATTCCTAAATTCTTATGGGCTGAAGCTGTGAACACAGCATGTTATATTTTGAATAGAACAATCATTAGAAAAGGGTTAAAGAAAACACCTTATGAGCTATGGAAAGGAACCCCTCCAAATCTTAAGTATTTTCATGTTTTTGGATGCAAATGTTTTGTGCTTAATAATAAAGAAAACCTTGGAAAGTTTGATCCAAAATCCTATGAAGGAATGTTTGTTGGATATTCCACCACAAGCAAGGCCTATAGAGTTTATCTCAAGGAGCATAGGACAATAGAGGAATCCATACATGTTACCTTTTGTGATTCTAACTTAATTCCCAGTATTGTGAAGGATATTGATTCAGATTGTGAAGAGGCTGGAACAAGTAAAGAAAATCCCAAATCTGTTCAAATTGAAGAATCTGTCAGCCCGGTTTTGTCTCGTCAGATTGTAGGAGAAACTTCCAATTTATCTCCTGAGCAGACACGAGAAACTGAAACAGTGAGACCATCAGAAGTTCATCAAAGTTCAACACCTGGCCGAAAACCTAGAGAATGGAAGTCTATGAGGGGTTATCCTCATGACTTCATCATTGGTGATCCCTCTCATGGTGTAACAACAAGATCCTCTACCAAAAGGCAAACCGAACCAAGCAACTTTGCTCTCTTGTCACAAATGGAGCCCAACAATGTCAAACAAGCTCTTGAAGATCCATCATGGGTCAAGGCTATGCAAGAGGAGCTGGCTCAATTCGACAAGAATGAGGTTTGGACACTAGTACCTCATCCGGATGGTAAGAAAGTTACTGGTACTAAGTGGGTATTTAAAAATAAACTTGGTGAGGATGGACAAGTTGTTCGTAACAAGGCTAGATTAGTGGCCCAAGGTTACGATCAAGAAGAGGGTATAGATTTTGATGAATCTTTTGCTCCGGTAGCTAGAATGGAAGCAATTAGATTGCTTCTTGCCTATGCCGCCCATAAAGGTTTCAAAATGTTTCAAATGGATGTTAAGTGTGCTTTCCTTAATGGCTTTATTGATAGAGAAGTGTATGTGGCACAACCCCCCGGTTTTGAACAAAAAGAGTTTCCAAATCATGTTTTCAAATTAACTAAGGCTCTTTATGGTCTTAGACATGCTCCAAGAGCTTGGTATGAAAGGCTTAGTGCCTTCTTGCTGGAAAATCAATTTCAAAGGGGTACCACCGACACTACTTTATTTATTAAAGCATCTAATGATGACATACTTCTTGTTCAAGTTTATGTTGATGACATTGTATTTGGATCGGCCAACATTTCCTTGTGTGAAGAGTTTGGAAAACTCATGACTAGTGAGTTTGAAATGAGTTTAATGGGAGAGCTTACCTTCTTTCTTGGCCTCCAAATTAAACAAACTCCTAGTGGTACTTTTATTTACCAAGGAAAGTATGCAAAAGAACTTATCAAAAAGTTTGGCCTAGAAAATTCCAAAGCAATGAGTACACCAATGCATCCCAACACAAAACTTGAAAAGGATGATGATGGTCAAGATGTGGATGAAACAAGGTATAGAGGAATGATAGGTTCACTCATGTACCTTACCTCCTCTAGACCGGATATTGTTCAAAGTGTGGGTGTATGTTCAAGATTTCAATCTCACCCAAAAGAATCCCATCTTACGGCTGTTAAACGCATCATTAGATACATTAAGGGAACTTGTGATTATGGCTTGTGGTATCCTAAATCTGATGAATTTTGTGCAGTAGGGTTTTGTGATGCAGATTATGCGGGAGATAGAGTGGATAGAAGAAGCACGTCCGGCATGTGTTGCTTCCTTGGAAGCTCACTCAACATGTGGTCAAGCAAGAAACAAGCCACAGTGGCTCTATCCACAGCTGAAGCTGAATACATTTCCGCATCTGCATGTTGCACTCAATTAATTTGGTTAAAAACACAATTAGAAGATTACAAATTAAAAATCAATAGTATTCCTTTATTTTGTGACAATATGAGTGCCATAAACATTTCAAAGAATCCTGTTCTGCACTCAAGAACAAAGCACATTGAGATAAAATATCATTTTATTAGGGAACATGTGCAAAAGGGTACTATTGATATTCAATTTGTAAAATCTGAAGACCAAATTGCTGATATTTTTACAAAACCTCTCTGTGAAGACAGATTCTGCACCTTAAGAAAAAGTTTGGGAATGTTTGATTTAAGTTTCATTGAAAATTTGTGAATATGTGACTCTGTTCCGTTTTGCTCGTAGGTTTGGACGAGATAAAAACGCAAGCTTGATAGAGGAGCTCTGTTCAAGGGGGAGGCAACACAAATTTAAATTCTCCTGGGCCCCACCTAATAAATTCTGACCCCACCATGGCAGTTTAGTTAGTTATTCCTTCCTTGAAAAAATAAAATCACAAAATTTTTTAGATTGTCTTTTCAAATCTAGTTGGAAGATACATGTTGTCAAATCATATCTTCTCCTTCCAACTAAATCCCTTGATTCAAGGAAAAACTCCCTCTTTATCACTTTTTGAAACTCCCATTTGGATAATAACCGTGCCATTATGGTCATTAACCTCCCATCATCTCTCTCCAATCCTCATTTATTGCACCTCTAACCTCCTTCCATCCTCCTCTCATTCGGCCATCACCCCTTCATATTCAACCCCTCATTCATCCACCATGAAAAAGAAAACCGCTGTTAGGCGAAGTAGCCGAACCCCCATTCCAAAAAACCCACCTTTCTCATCACCTCCAACCCATACACATATCCATCTCCATTCTACCTCATCCTCTTCTCAGTCACCACCCTCCAAGAAAACCGAAACCATGCGCCGAAAGGTTATTGCTCAGAAAACCTCAGGGAGAGGCAAGACAGGGAAGAACAAGCAACCAAATGTTGAAGAAGATGAAGAAGCATCTCAGACTACTCCACCTCCATCACCACCAAAAAGATCTACCTCTCATGCGAAAAGCTCTCACAAGAAACAGAAAACCTTTACTCTGCATGACACAAGCGAACCTCCCAATCTGGAATCTCTAGAGTTCAAAAACAAATTCCACAAAACTCATTCACATTTTGATCCTTCCCGCTTCCACTCATGTGCCTTCTATGAATTTCACAAAGACGTTCTTCTGCAGCGCAATCTCTGCCCCTCTTACTTGGTGAACCTTCCAAATCTTGCCACCAAAGGAATGAACTTTTCGTCTTTGTTTGATGCTCTGAAATGGACTCCTCTGACTCACATTCAGAAATTGGTATACCCGGGGCTGGTCCGGGAATTTTATGCAAACATGCGCCTGATTGGTGGGTCAATCCACTCTTATGTCAAGCGTGTTTACATAACCCTCACTCCTCAAACCATTGGTGCTGCCCTTGGGTATGAAGATGAGGGACCAAAGGTTTATATGGTTGATAAATGGGATGATCAAGTGGGAGTTACTCAACAAACTGTAATGCAACACATCTGTGCCAACCTGTCCGGGCTTGATGGATTAATCCCAACTCACAAATCCCTCGGCCCAGAGAACTCTCTGTTACACCGTATCATCACTCATATCATCACTCCTCAAAGTGGTTCTCATCATAGAGTAACAGTTTCTGACTCTATCATCCTCTTTGCTCTTATTACTTCCACTCCAATTTCATTTGCTTATATTATGACACGTCATATGTGGGAAGCAGTAAGAAGCACAAAAAAGGCTAATCTTCCTTATGGCATGTTTCTTACATGTATATTTGAATATTTTAAGGTTGATTTGTCTAATGAATCTGTTGAGAACAAAGTGTCACAGATTAAAGGAGGAGGAGTTTCGAACAAGAAAAGCAAGAAATCTGTTGCCTCCGAACCCTCTCTAAGCGATTTGGAAAGCCACCCTGAACCCTCAAAGGTGTCGGCATCCATCAGGGAGACTCTCAGTGAATTCCGCAATATGTCCAAATTAATGCTTAAGTCAAGCAAGGCTGCCCGGAAACTGGCGTATGCAAATGAGAAAGCCTGGAGGAAGTGCTATGAAAGGGTCGGTTTCATGATTCAAACCTTTGATGATGAAATGGGAACAGGAGATTCTGAAGATGATTCTGGTTCTGAGTTCAATGTTTCTGATGATTAGTGACTATTCCTCTACTTTTATTTGATATTGGCAACAATAGGCTCAATCCTTCTTTTGTTTTTTGTAAAGGCATGACTTGATACTCCCTGCCGTATGATACTCTGAACAATTACTGCTTTGTTATAAATATTATGTATTGCTCATGTCTCTTGTTGCAGGTTTTTATGCCCCTTGATGCCAAAAGGGGGAGGAAATTTAGATTCCAAAATTGAAATTGGAATAAAACAGGGGCTGGAAAAACAGGGGACAAGGGTTGAAATTTTCAAATTGAAAATTCATGACTATCCTTGTTCAAAGAATGCATTTGTTCTATTATGATCCTTGATATATGAACTGCATTTGATGTTTGATTTATGGTGATGCCTGGCTAATGGTTCATATTTGACAAACTTGTTGGTTTGAAAATTTATTTTTGGCAGTTCCTTTAAACTGTGTTATCTAACATCTGCCATGCTTTGATGTGCTATTATGTGTTTCAAAAATATTTTCCTTATTTTGAATGACATTGCTCTGATATCTGGACTGGAAAATATTTGGAAATTTTCTGAACAACACTGGTTTGTGTTCTGTTGATATGTGTAAGTTTGAGCAGTAAATCAGTTTATGATATCAAAAGAGATTTGATTATCAATTAAAACTGCTCATAAATCAAGCATTTAGCATCTTAAAATGTGCTAAATAACATTGTCATTAGAAGCTTGATTAAAGTGTTACAGGTTAGTGCTTCCCTTGGTAACATAAGCATACATTAAGGGGGAGCAATGTGACATTTTGAAAGGGGGAGAAATTCAAATTCAAAGGGAGTACTCTTACTCAATTTTAAATTTCTTTCCATTTCAATTTTAATATTGTTTGTCATCAAGGGGGAGATTGATGAGTTTGGAAAACTCTAAATTAATATGTGTGATGACTAAACATTATTAAAATTAATTAATTGCAAAATTATTTAATCTGAATTTTTATTCAATACATTGATGATTATAATTTTGCTGCAGGTTTAATCATGGGCCGGAAATAAATGTATTGTGCTAAGCCCAATTTACACTCAGCCTTGGTTTTAATAACAAAAATAAATGTGGCTGTTTTAATGTTACTTGGGCCCAAATAATTTTCTGATCTAAGCCCAAGTGGGTTACATGCTTTCCACTTGCTTTATGCATGTTCCAAATTTTATCAGGAAAGCAAATGTCATTAATGGGCCAAGATCAAATATTGTTGCTACCAAGCCCAATGTTGATGAATGTTTCCATGCCTTATTCGAATCCATGAAGCAAATGAAATGCCTAAATGCTTCCAACGGATTCCACTTCATTATTTTGAAGGATTTCAAATTTAATTAATACATTGGAAACATAAGAAAAAGAGAGAAGATTGATTTGATAGCTATTATGACACTACACGCTACTCAACAAAGGGAAGTGGGAAACTTGAATTAACTTTTACATTCTCTCTCTTTGTTCATTGATTATTGTTCAAACCCATTGAATATTTTCTCTTTCTTCTCTCTCACAACTCTTTCTCTCTTCGGTCTTTACTCAGAAAATATTGGCAGCCATGGAAGCAAAAGTAAGCTACCGAGATGAAGAGAAAGCAAGCCTAAAGACCATCACAATGATGGCAAGAAAACATACTAAAATAAAAATGAGCTGTGGCTAAGATATTCACCAAATGTGGTTAGATTTGGTGAGGTTATCTTGAGTCTTTCATGCTCAAAATGGAAGAAGAAGATTCGGCCAGCTAGAGGAGATTCTTGAAGCATGGCTTGTCTTCGATTCTGCTCAACCACCACAGGAAGTAGCTAGAGTGGCGAAGTGATGGTTGAAGGCAGAGATTGAAGCAGATGAAGTCATCATCATCATGAAGCATCAAGGGCCAGAATTCCATCTTGGAGAGCAAGCCAAGGATGGAGAGCTCGGATTGATGAAGGGTGATGATCAAGAAAGGACTAGAGGTAATTGCATGTTGGTTAATGCATGGTTATCTCTTCTCTCTCTATGTGGCCGAACCGGTTTTGTTGAAGGAAGAAGAAGTTGGTTCAGTTTTGGCTTCAATAAGTGGAGGCTCCCCTCTTCTATATTAAGGGTGGACAGCCACTGTTTGAAGCAAGGAGAAAAATTGAGAGTGCAAGGCACAGAGTTCTCAGAGCTACCTGAGCTAACAGTTTTCTCTTCTCCTTCAATGTATTCAGTTTTGTATTTTTCTGTTTAATTTTGTCATGTCTTGAGTCTCATGGTAAAAGGCAAACAGTGAGGTTTGTAATGAAAAAGCCATAGAGCGGAAAGAGGCAGAGAGTGCAAAATTAAAAGAAAAAGCCATAGGTGTCTTAGAGTTCCTTTGTTCATCTATGTTGTGTTTCATGATTCTGTGGGAATCCCCTTGTAAGTTGGGTTAGCACTTTACAAGTTGTAATCTGTTGATTATAGTGAAATTCCATCATTGTTGTGATGGAGACTGGATGTAGGCTGCACTGCACTTAGCAGCCGAACCAGGATATATCTTGGTGTAATTTTCTTCCTCTCCTACTCCATTTCTGTTTTCTATTGCACAGGAGCAAAAACCGAAAATGTCTCGTGCCAAGTGACGAGACAAAATGAAAATGTCTCGTGGCTAGGGACGAGCTAAAAACAGAAAAGTCTCCTCTGAATCCAGCAAGTGTTAGCAAGCGAAAAAGGGGCTAAGATTCAACCCCCCCCTTTCTCTTAGCCACTGAAACCATCAAATGTCGTTATTTTAATTTTCACCTTTTGTTCAGATATATTTAATTTCTATAGAAATGAAATATGAACAACAAAAGAAAAAGACTAAATTATCCTTGTTAATCTAACCCTAGTCTTTTCTCTCACTTTGTTCTCTTTTTTTGTTTCACATTGAAACGAAATTTTAGTAGAAAATATCTTTGCTTCTTTCCTAAATTCATGGAGACTCCAACAACATCGATATCGTTTTGCCAATGATTTGAGTTTGTACCACCATCACACATTTCATTCTAGAAAAAAGATGTATTTTAATCTTCTTTTTTTGTTTACATTCGTATTCTTTCTTCTACCACTATTTTTGCGCATCTTGATTTCTTTCGTGTGCGTTTGTGTTTCTTCTTCTATTATTATTTCTGCGCATCTCAATCTCTTTTTTATTCATGTTTGTATTCATTGTCTATTTCTGCTCTCACTGTCGTCTTTTATTTCTTTTTTTATCATCACTCAAATTATTGAAAACGGCGAACTATTGTAATATTAATTTTATTTTGTTGATGTGTTATATAAGAATTATATATGTATGCGTCTTTATAGTTTTAATTTAGATAATAATAAAGTTTTTATTTTTTAGTAATTTTTTTAATCTCTCTTGCATTAAGAGATTTTTTCTCACGTTAAAATTTGATGCTCTGTTTTTTCTGCCTTGTCTTTAGTATTTGGCTGCTATTAACAATTTCTATAGTATGCATATATAATATAGGAAACATTTCAGGTGCATCGGGAGTACCGGTACTCCAATTATTTTAACCGTTGATCTGAATTATAAAAAATATATATAATATATATTAATTGAAATCAACAGTTAAAATAACTGGTGTACCGGTACTTCCCGGTACACTTGAAATGTTTTCTATAATATATTATGCCCTTCATTGGTCTAAAATAATAATTTTAGAAATATATTTAAAGATATTTGTATACACCGCATAATAATTTTAATTAAAGATATTTGTTATTAAAAATATTTTAATAAATTTAAAAATAAAATAAAAAAATATTTTATTATATTTATATTTATTTAAAAAAATTAAAGTTTAAAAACTTTAATTAAAAATATTTTAATAAATTTAAAAAAATAATATAAAAAATAACAATATTCTGTTTATATTGTTTAGTATTTATATACAGTTTTTTATATATATTTACTAAATTTAGTTATTAATATTTTAATTAAAAATATTAAGGATATAAAGTATACAAAATAATAATAAAAAAGGCTGACAAACTCCTCTCACAATATACTTTAAGAAACTAAACAGCAGAACTCAGAGAACTCCGTTCCAAAACTGACCCAAAATCATACTCACCGTTGTGTGTTTATTACAAAGATTTTAGTTGACTGCAAAATCCACCATCTCTTGCATCTCTTCAACAACCATCTTCCTCCCTGTACATACCATCATCATTTCATTGATTATTTCAATTAATTAAGTCCCATTCCACATACATATATAATACATATATCTAACATATGGAGACTTACCCATAAGCAAAGTTTGGGCTGATATCTCAAGAGGCAAGGGAGGTGCTCCCACAAATATGAGTTTTCCACTTGTTTTCAATAAACCAAGCAGTGGTTCAACCGAGTGATTACCAGAAACTGTGTCGATAATACCATCATTGTACGCATAGCATCCTAATTAAACACGACAAATTGTTATGGCTACTAGCTATCTATCTAGTTATATTTAGATCATGAAACAATGTCAATAATTTATGTAAAAGAGTTTTCCTGCAACTGTTGGTGATCATGACTGATCAAGAAAGCATCGGCATCAAGCTTCTCCAATGCTTCCTTCTTCTTGCTAGGAGAAGTGCTTATTATATTAAAGGCCTTAGCAAACCTGACAGCCACGTGACCAAGGCCTCCAAGTCCAACCACGCCCACGTGCAACCCCGGCTCAGAAAGCCCATAATATTTCAATGGGCTGTAAACTGTGAATCCAGCACTAATCTGTAAGTCGATTTTGTGTCTATAACTATTTTCATTCGATATCAATATTTTGTCTAATATGTTATTTTTTTATTTAAATGAAAATCAAATTCGCGATAAATTAGTCTTTAACCTATCAGCTTAGGCGATATTGTAGACAGTCAAAAAAAAAAAAAATTTGCACGTATTTGTTATTATTTACTCATAGTATTAATTACTATGTATACATACTATTCTTAAGTACACACTATTTTCAAATACGTATAGTACTATCAATACGTATTTATATATTGATGGCATATATGCATTAATACTGTTCACTATTCGTCTATACATGTACTTTACAATTCAAAAAATATGATACTATTTACAAACAAATAATTACTAAGCAATTCAGTACTATTCACAAATATTGTATTAGTCGCAAATACGCCATTTGCATGTTTTAAAACACCATTCGAAATCAATATCTACTTAATTGTTCTCAAGTTTGGTATTTTGTAAATATTGAATAATACCCCATGTTTTGAATGGTTTGAAATGATAGCTAATTACAGTAACGTTAGCCGTAGATATATGTTATTTCAGGTAGGGATGATACTAGCTAAATATATAGGCTACATGCTGTTAATCTACTATGTCACACTAAAAAGAAAGGACTATACCAATAAAGATGAAGTCGTCCAATATTGAATATTAAATTCTAATATAAGGACCTTTTTTTATACTTATTGAGTTAGTTATTAAATTTTGATATCCAACTTGTAGGGTATAGATATATTGTTTATTTATTTAGTTATAAAATTTATTCTGTTATCTTTTTATATTTTTTAGATACAGATATCGAATCAAATCTTAATCTTTTAGCTTCTTAGTAAATATCGGCTATTTGGTGAGTTTTTAATTTCCAATGGTCGTATAATTTGTATTGTGATTTTTGAAATTCTTAACTCAAATTAATTCTTCATATATGATAGGCAAGATTTGTCATGTTTATTCAATTATGATAGTATTACATAGTTTTATAAATTTTATATCAGTAATAAATAATAAAGGTAACTTAAAATTATATGTTTATAAAGAATTAAAGGTGGATGAAAAAGAAAATTGTTCGTTACTTGGTGATTTCGGGTGCTCGACGGGTCGGGTGATGATGGAAGGATGAGGGGGCGAAATCCTGAAGTAGCACAGAGCGGGTTCCTGGCTTCTAACTGGAGACTGGTGGAGTTGGTGGCGCGACGGACGAGAGAGAGGGAGGTGGCCACCTGCGAGGACACTCCAACGATCAAGTCAGTGTCCGTACGAAATGATAGCCATATTAGGAAAGGTAACGTGTACCTTGGGAGGAGTGCTGTCCTCTCCCCTTATATACTGTGCTGGGCGGGTCCAAAGATGACCTAGCCCACTGGCCAGCACGCCTATGAGCTGTCCCTGTCCACGTGGGGGGAGAAAGGTCGTTCCGGACTCCGAGTCGGGGCTTCGGGTGTTGCCCCGAGGAAGCCGACCCGTCCGGTTTGCTAGGCGTGGTGGTTAGACGTCGACCGGGTCGGGTGTTAGGATCCGACCCGTTGGATTTCCCTTCAGGAGTAGTCTGGGCCTGGGTCAGGGGTGGTGCCCCGACCTGGCGACTAGTTGGGCTGGACCTATGATAGTTCGTAACAGTGCCCCCAACGCGTTGGCCCTGAGGTTTGGAGCTCGTGGCTAGGCGCGTTTGTCCTACTCGCCGAGATGGGATGTGTTCTTCTTCTCAGGAGTTCGTTGATGGCGTTTCGTGTTTCTCATGCGTGGTTATCTCGTTTCTGGTGCCGCTTCCTTGGCTTTTGTGCGGGGCATTAAATGCCCCGTTGTTTCATGATTTGAAATTTGTGTGAAATGTCAAGTATGCCCCTATCTTTTGGCGCTCTTCCTCGACGGTTACACTCCTTGCCCCCTTTTTATTTTCACAGCCTCCTCATTTCTTCACTCTTCTTTTTCCTATTTCTACTTCCTGGAATCGCTGCTGCTTCTCCTCTCTTTCCTACTACTTGCTCGTTCTTCTTCATCTTGCTTTTGTTGCTGCTTCAACCTTTCGGCCTGCTTCTTCATCTTTTCTGGTACGTTGATTTTTCATGGTTTTTGTTTTGCTCTTACCTTTTGGTATTTGTGCGTTTTCCTTTATGCATGCATGGGTTTTTGCTTGTTTTCGTTGCTTCTTCTTTTAGAGGGGGCACCACTGGGTTTTCTTTGAATCTTGCTTGAGTTCTGGACTAGTATAGGGGTGTCTGGGGGGTGATTTTGCCTTTACTGTTTTAAGGGTTCTCGACCTCCTGTTTTGACTAAGTGGTGTCCCCACTGTAGGTATGGCCGAGCGCCTCATTCTTCCGAATCAGGCTCAGCGCCCACTAGCCGACTTCGTTGATCACTATGCTTGGGTTTCTTCTAATGTGAAGGACACCGCTTCTAAGGTCACGAAGGAGGGCCTCCAGGATTTGCGCCAGGCGGGGCTCTTATGTGGGGGTGGTCCCGAGGAGGCGCTTTACCAAGTTTACGTCCTTGCTAATCGCGAGCGCGTTTGCCAAAAGAACTTGGCGGCTCCTCGGGTCGTTGACTGGTTGTGGGTTTATGAACCCATGTTCACGACCTTGGGGGTTCGCCTACCTTTCTCCCCCTTTGTTATGGGTTTGCTGAACCGCTGCGATGTAGCACCATCGCAACTGCACCCGAACAGCTGGGCTGCCATCCGGTGCTTCGAGGCGGTTTGTGAATATCTGGAGCATCCGACCTCTGTAAATGTTTTTCTCTACCTCTTTCTTCTCACGAACCCTTCTTGCCAGGGGAAGGCGAAGAAGGGATATATGTCCTTTAGGGCCCAACAAGGTCGTATAAATTTTGGCCTTTTCGAGGACTCTTTCCATGGTTTCAAGTCTACTTTCTTCAAGATTAGGCCAATCGAGGGTCATCAGCCCTTCTGGCTTACTGCGGAGGGGGAAAGACTGATCCTGACTTACTGGAGTTTCGGGGCAGGATCTGACTATTTGATAAAAATATCCTATGACTGGCTGAGCCCGGAAGATCGCAATATTTCCGACATCTTGTTGGCTATTTTTGGCGAGAAAAATCTTAAACCTCGTATGGTTATGGGGGACCGAGAGGCCGGTCGGTCGTATGTTGGTGAGTTTTTTACTTTTTGTATTTTGAGTGTTTTGCCCTTCAATTGCTCACACCTTTGTTTTTTGCTTGCAGTTTCCATGGCTGGCGGGAAAAAAACTTTGGCTGATTTGATGAGCCTCATCCAAGGGGATGGTGAGGGCGGTGAGGACTCCTCGGCGACTCCTTCGGCGATTCAGGACCAGGGAGACGCCGGGGAGGGCAGTGGTCGGGCTGACGGGTCCGACCAAGGTCAGTCGGAGAAGGTTGAGGCCCCCCAGAGAACACTTCGGGGAATCCGAGTGTGGAGGCGGAGGCTCCTTTTGAAGAGGAGGATCTGGGGTTTGTTGATGATGACTTGAAGGTCGTTAGCAACCCCAAGAAGAGAAAATGGAATTCCGGGAAGGCGCTTTCGGTTATGGATAAGAACTTCGATGCAGGGGGCTTCATCGAGTCCCAGTTGCTCCCAGGCACCGAAGAGTTTTTTCATGATGCCGACCTTTCTGGGCAAGCGATGTGGATCTATCGCAGTCTTCTCCGAGCTGCAGCTATTGCCAAGAAGTTGGAGCTTGTCTTGGAAAATTACCATGCTATTCTAGTGAAGCTTCGGGACTCCCAAAAAGATCTGATTGACTCAAGATCTCGGGAGGAGTCTCTGAAGACAAAATTGTCTGAGCAGGAGAAGAAGGCTGAGGAGGATGCCAAGGAGATCAACAGGCTGGTGGACTGGGACAATGCCTTGATGAAAGATATGAATACTGCTCGTGGTGAGGTTGCTGCTGCTGAGAAGAAGGCCAAGGAACTTGAGGAAAAGCTTAAGTTGGCGGAGAATTCGGCAGAGGCTGCTCGCCAGGAGATGGCTGCTTTGAAGAAGAAAAACAAAGAGCTTGCGAAGGGGGCCCGGGAGGCCGTGAAGCTGACTGAGGAGGGGATCAAGCTTCAGGTGGCCATGCTGGCTCCCGACCTCGATCTTTCCCAAGTCGATGCTCTCAAGACTGTCGAGGACGGGAATATTGTTGACATCTTCAAGTCTTAAGTTGGATACTTCTCTCAACCTTTGTATTCCTTGCTTTATCTTTGTAATTTGTTTTTATCCTGGGGCCTAGTTTAAGGCGCCCTTTAGTTGTAACAAATACTTTGGCACTTTTATCTTAATTAAGCCGCTTTCTTGGTTATTGCTTGCTTGCCCGGGCCGTCGGGGCTTTGCTTTTGTTATTTGTTTTTGCTTACTCGGGCTGTCATGGCTTTGCTTTTATTGTTTTATTTTTGCTTACTCGGGCCGTTGCGGCCTTTTGGTCTACCGTTTTTATGGTATTTTACTGTTTTGTTGCTTGTGGCTTTAAGCTGTTTTGCTTTGGGTCCCTTTGGTTCCCGGGGTGATCAGTCCCGGGTTCCCGTTAGGTCGACCGTTCGTTATTTTTCGTCATTTTGTTGTTTCGACATGAATCTTGCAAAAAGACAAACTTATCATATACGCATTGTTAAAACTTTGAAGCAAGGAAGTGATGTAATGCATAATTAAGTGAAAGATAGTACAATGTAAAAGGAGATTTTTTTTTAAAAAGGGGGGAGGATGAAGTCGTTAGGTCGTGTGGTTGCTTCTTCTTATGAGTAGAACCTCCTCAGGTTTGCCATGTTCCATGTTCTCGGTACCTTTCTTCCATCCAACTTCTCTAACTTGTAACCTCCTTTGCCGAGGACCTCTCTTACACTGTAAGGGCCTTCCCAGTTTGCAACCAACTTGCCTTCTCCTGGGGTTAGTAGCCCTATGTGGTTGCGTTGTAAGACCAAGTCACCTTCTCCCAGGCTTCTTTTTAGCACCTTGCCATTGTACCTTAGGGCTATCCTTTGCTTTATCGTTGTTTCTTCTAGGTGCGCCATTTGCCTTGTCTCGTCGACCATATCTTTTTTGATTGCTTCACTTCCTCCTCCGAGGAGTACCCTTGGACTCGGTTCCCTGACTTCGACTGAGATGACTACGTCGACCCCGTATATGAGTCGGAAGGGGGTTTCGCCGGTAGATGATTGGAGGGTGGTCTTCTAAGACCATAGGACCGAAGCTAGCTCGTCTGCCCATGAGCCCTTCTTTCCCTCAAGCCGCTTCTTTAACCCTTTTAGGATAACTTTGTTAGCTACCTCCACCTGGCCGTTGGTTTGGGGGGTGTTCGACTGAGGAGAACATTTGCTTGATTTTTAATCCAGCTAGGAATCCTTTGAACTTCTTGTCAGTGAACTGTGTCCCGTTATCTGATATGACGGTTTCTGGGATTCCGAACCTGGTGACCACTTGCCTCCACATGAATTTTTGGCAATTCGTTGAAGATATGCTAGTCAGTGATTCTGCTTCTACCCATTTGGTGTAGTAGTCTATGGCTACTATCAAGTATTTCACTTGCCCAGGCCCAGGTGGGAATAGTCCTAAGAGGTCAACTCCCCATTGGGCGAAAGGTCGGGGGCCATCATCAGGTTGAGTTCTTCGGGTGGTGCTTTGTAGAAGCTGGCATTTTCTTTACATTTTTTAATGAACTCCTGGACGTCTGACATTATTGTGGGCCAGTAATATTGGTGCACGACATATGTTTTTCGGATCATCATCAGGTTGAGTTCTTCGGATCCAAGCATGGTTAGCTTCTTTCATGATTTGAGCCCTATGCTTTACAACAGTACCATTTTCGTCATGCCTATTCCTTCAAAACTATGTTTCACCACAAATTCCAACAATAGAATTATTCAACTACTTCCTATATTGATTATTAGATCTTACTACATACATACCATTTATTCATTAATTTAATTCCATTATCACTTCATCAACTATAGTCGTTGCGTCGTTTTCAACATAACCTTTTAGTGAAACTATTTCAATGGCCAGTTTAGGATGAATATTTTAGTAGGTATGCGGATGATTATTTTAATTGTTACGTAGATGATTATTTTGATTGAATTGGGTTAGTTATATATAATTAAAATATGTTGGATGTTCAATTCATTAGATATGCAGATGATTATTTTTATCCTTAAGTTGATGGTTATTTTTACTATGCGTGAGCGACGACGAAGGCAACGTGTGGCAAGCCAATCAGCAATGGTGAAGTGGGATAATTATTGATGAAAATGGAGTGACTGCCAGTTGAAAAAGAAGAGGATATTGGAGTGAAATGTTTTGATAAATTAGAGTTTGGGATGATTATTTTTTAAAATAATTAAATAGAATTTTTTATTTAAGTAATTTATGGAGTATTTTTTGTTTTTTATATGTATTGAACTAAATATCCAACCCATTATTCACATTGTTAAAATTTCTCATCATTTTTTTAGCAGAGTTCTTACTTAAAAAAGTGATACCTAGCTATATGTAAAGATTATTTAGGTTTCGCCTTATACAGTAATGATTAATCTTATGCCCGTAACCTCATAATTCTTACCGTATAGGCATAAGTGAAATTTTAAGAAGAAATATTAGACATAAGTGTAACTTCCGGTGTCCATTTATGTCAATAAAATTAGGTTCCATTTTGAAACAAAAGCCGCACGTTTTGTGAATCTTGAGCCATGTTTATTGGAAAGAATATGGAAAAAAAATAAAAATATAATTTTTTTTATAAATAATTAGATATATGGACTTTTAGTTTAATGTTTCTATTCAGTGGGCGTGGTTATTGACAAGAACTTTTTGAATCTATCGTTTGGGCTCATAATAAATTAAAAGTTGCTCCTGCTACTCAGCCTAGAGCCTTGAGTATTGTACATGGCCGTGCTATAGGAGTAACCCATTACCTTCTTCCTTATTATGACAAATTTTTGTGAAAATTCCGATAAGAAGAAAAAAGAAGGCGTTAAGAGACCCTCCTGACCCCACCCTAGACACGCAGCATCCGACTAACTAACTATAGGTGACCCAGCTTATCTTTTAATAATTTGCAATCAATTCATTCTATTTTTTTCTTTTTCGAGGATAAATTTATATATTTAAAATTTTTTTCCGATGTACGAATACCCTATCCTATCTATTTAGAAATCTTAATTCAAACTTTTCGATACTGGGTAAAAGATATCCATTTAAAAGAATGTATTATTTTATTTTTATTAATTTTTTAAAGTAAATTATATATATATATATATATTCTCTCCTGATAAAAACTTCGATCTTCGTCATAAAATTCTCCTTATTATAATGGGCAACAAACTAAAGTAAACATGATAACGGCATTCATTTTTCGATAGGTTGTGGGTCGTGAAGGTGACAGCAACATGCAATGGTGGGAGTTAAAAAATATTTTTTTTGGCTAGACAGGTTTAGGAACTCATCCTGTTTTCATTTTATAAACCAGCCTCCTAGAGTTAAAACAAATTAGTAGGTTTTGTTAAAACTGAATTTGGATTTTGAAATTGTGATTGATGTGTAAGTTTTGTTGATTCTTTTTATTGCTGTTACGATTAAAATTCAAAATTAAAATCTGATGATTTTCTTTCTTTTCCATTGATGTGTATTTCTTTTGTAGGTTATAGATACATTATTGCTAATTTTAAAACTTTTGTTGCTGTATTCTCTAAATTTGCGTTTTCATAATCTGATTTTGAATAGTTGTGTTTGATTTCTAAATCAATTTTTTACTCTGAAATATTGTTTGCTGTAATTTTTGGTAATACTAGTTGAAAGTCAGGTTGATAACGATATAGGAATGCAAGTTCAAAGGTAGGCCAATTTACCGTCGAATTGCGTTATTGCCAAAGTTGAAACTATGTCAGATCGCAGTCAATCAGTCTCCCGGCAATCTCCTGAAAACATTAAACCTCCAAAGTTTCTCTTGCATTCTACCGCTTCCAAACACAGAATCTAACAATAATCATTATGACCATCGAACAAATGAATGAGATTGGAATCTAAATCACCATAAAAAGCGGTGATTACTGTTGACATGATGTTAAATAAAAGCACTATTTGATATGAATTTGTATTAAAAAATAGAGAAAATTAAGTAAAAATTCAAAAAAAAAGAATAAAAATTTCTAAAAATAGAGTCAAGAGAGAGATTAAAATTTTCAATTATATAATGCCTATCCTACTGTTATTATATAATATTTTTATTTATAGTATAATTTTTTAGTTAAATTATAAGCCAAATACTAATCCTAATAGACTATAGTCACTTTAGATTTCCTTAAATCCATCTCGATATGTTAAAGGAGAAATATAAGATTACAATTTTTTTTAAATATTATTTTGCATTTAACAATAGAAATGAATATTAATTTGCGCTGATCTTGGACCAAAAATGGGCAAAAGAAAAAAATAATATGCGACTTAAAATAGTGAAATTTTTAAGTATATATTGTCTTTGTTGCTTTTATTTCAAGATATGAAGACAGTTTAGCAGAAGGTAAAATTGAAGAATCTAATTTTTAGTATTATCTTTTAATTTTTAAAACAAAATTAAGAGATTTGATTTGATTTTTTTTTTTAAATAAGAGTTTGATATCGAAAAATATTTTAAAATTTTTAAATGCTACACAAAAAATCGAACACTTCAATTTTCTTTTCTAAAAACTGAAGAGTTTGATTTTTACACTTTAAATTAAACGGTCTTATATTTAAAGGTAACACTCTAACAATTTATAATGTTAAATAAAAATATTATTTATATGTTATTATAATATGTTAGATAATTTAATTTATTTGATTAAATTTTTATTTAATGACTCTCAATTATTAACTTCATCTAAAATTTTCAGTCTATTTTTATTGTTGAATGACAATTTGGCGACTCAATTTTTTGGATATGTAAATTCTATATGAATTGTGCATGGTTATGGAAGTAGGTGGTGTTGGACATGAATGTGGGAACAGTTTTTTCTTAACTATGAAATGAAAAAAACGAACTGTCCGATTTCTTTATTAAAAAAATTAAGAACACAAATTGGATGATCCGATTTGTGTGAGAGAAAAAATCGAAGAGTCAAATTTGTACTTTTAAATTTTTTTTATTTTGAAAACAAAAATCGGATGATCCGATTTTAATATTAAAATTTTTTTAATTGTCTAAAACACAAATCAAAAAGTCCAATTTACTCTTAACACCACAACTACGTAAAACACTTATACACTCCATAATTACGTTCTACACTACTTTTCCGTTCTATATCTAAATTAAAAAGTGGCTACTAGTATGCCTTTATTATTTTTTCCCTCCAACATATAATAGGAAAATGCTAGTTGTACAATACTAATCAGCCTTTAATCAGCCTTTAATCAGATTTAAATAATATTTAATTATTTTTTTAGTGTAACATGTTCCTATTTTGTAGATACATATCTATAATTAGATTTTAATTTAAATTTAAATTTTAAAACCCACCCACTTCATTGGTGGTTACGGTGACTTTGCTTTACTTTCGTACAGTTTTTTTTAAATTCCTTATTCTACGGGACATTCACACGCATTAGTGAATCCCAAACCAAAAAGGACACTGCCAGCTGAATTCTCCATCTCGTCTTCATTGGTGAAGACCATCACCACCTTCCAGCTGAAGCACTTAATAATACAATTATGAATGGTCGAATATAATTATATACATAAACTAAAATATTTTTAATTGTAGTTTCTTTTTCAATTGTAACACATTTAAAATATTAAGTTATACAAAAAATATTTTTAAAACACATCCAAAATCATAAATCTAAAATTTAAATTTAAACATTAAAAAATAATTGTAACACATCTAAAATTATAAATCTAAAATCTAAATTTAAACATTAAAAAATAATTGTAACACATCTAAAATTATGAAGTTATATAGAAAATATTTTTGAAACACATCCAAAATCATAAATCTAAAATCTAAATTTAAACATTAAAAAATAATTGTAACACATCTAAAATTATGAAGTTATACAGAAAATATTTTTAAAACACATCCAAAATTATAAATCTAAAATTTAAATTTAAACATTAAAAAGACAGCGTTGTAAATGAGCGTCGAAAAGGAGGAATGCAGCGTTGAGGATGAGCGTGGAAGAGGAAGGTGGCACGGATGAACGACATGGCGCAAACGTGACTTCTCTGCTTCTTTGAGTGTTTTGTACGAGTTTAATTAATAATTTGATAGTTTAAGGTTTATTTTATAATTTTAAAATCAAAATTTTGAATTTTGAATAATTTGATTTTTAGATATGTATTTAAATTAATATATTAATAATTAAATATATTAAATTTGAAACAGAAATTTAAAATTTAAATTTTGAATTTCAATTTTTTTTAGATTGTATTTTGAATGTGTATTTAATTTTAAAAAGACAGTAAATCTATTCATAATTTTTAGTTGTGTTTGTTTTAAAAAAATTTTAATTATTGTAATAAAAGACTGAATATTGTACTATTTTTAAAGGATACATAGTTGAACCGCATATAATAATGATGAGATTCAATATGGAAGTACGCGTTCCCCCTTTTTCGGGTGGCTACAACTACGAAGGTGGCATAGCAATTCGTGGATATACTTTTGCTGTCTTTGATTATTGACAAACAAGTCCTTAACCTCTTTAATATTGTCCCTATAAACCCTTCCACCATCGTCAAGCACAACCAGCCTCACCGAACGAGCAACCGAGTCACTCGTGAACGACCCGTTTAACTTGTCTCGGGGCACAGGGTAACCCAACTTCCTCTCCTCAAGCACCCTGGCGTTGATCCCTTGGTCCGCAAGAAACGTAAGCAACACCAGCGGTGTTTCGTTCTGAACTGCCTCAACCACTGAAGTCCAACCAGAGTGACTCAAGAACCCACCAACACTTCCATGCCCCAATATTTTCAACTGCGGCGCCCAACCCCTCCACACCACTCCCCTCCCCTTCGTTCGCTCTTCGAACCCCTCCGGCTGCTTCAGAACCTCCGTGTCGGAAGCTCCCCGCCGAACCCTAAGCACCCAAAAGAACGGAAGCTCTGATTTCTCCAATCCAAGAGCGATCTCGTTCACTTCCTCTTGCCTCGGCTTCGCTTCGCTCCCGAATGCCACGTACACTACTCTCCCATGCGCCTGCTTGTCCAGCCACTCCTTTATCCCTCGCCACGTGTCGTTCTCGTTCTCATCGCCGCCGTTGAAACCCGAGCTTGGGAGTTGACCAACCGGGAGAACCGGCTTCCGGTAAATATCTCTGAGAACTTGGAACCACTCGGGTTCAAGCTCGGTGCAGCCTCTAACAGCAACGAGATCGCAGTTCTCGATGCTGGCGCCGAGGCGGTAGGTGTCGGAGGTGCCGGAGTCGTTGTCGGAGATGGAGTCAACGATCCTCATGATCTCGTAGTAATGGAATGCCACGGTGGAGGAGAAAGGGACCCAAGGAGGCGGGACCGTGAAGTTCTCGGGTTTGGTCCTGATGGGATCGTTATCAATCATATATGATGCAGGGCCCATAAAAGCCATAAACGGCGGTGTGAAAATGCTATAGAAAACGGTTTTCATGCCGAATCTGGAAGCAAGAGAGGGCACCCAGAAGGCAGCGAAGTCGTAGAAGATCCAATCCGCGTTGGAAGATTCCAGATAGTGGGAGAAGGGGTGTTGGAGTGCGTCGTAGGCTTTCTTGAGGTACTGAACGACGTCGTATGGGACGTCCGCGGTGGCCTCTGCATTTTCCGGGAGGTTGTCCACTTTTGGTAGTGGGAGCTTCACGTATGTGATGAGTGAAGCTAAGTTTGGCGGCGGTTTTGGGAGGCGTTCTATGTTCCTTGTTGTTGAGACGAAGCTGACTTTGTTACCCTTTTGAGCTATGTGTTTGGCGAGCTCTAGGTTTGGGATGATGTGCCCAAAGGCCAGCCATGGAAATATTACTATGTGGAGCTTTTCATCATCTCTAGCCATGGCGGAATAATCGACATGTAAAAGAGGATCCGGGAAGACCATTGTTTTGTTGTTTTATGGTTTAACGTTCAAAGTATTGTGATTTTATACACAACACGTAGGGTCTTCTTTCTTCCTTCTTTTATATATGTAAGGTGCAATAATATAATACAAAGTGCTTGCATCATGATATAGACTTAAGAATATAGAAATAGAAATGTGATATGAAGTTTTTTGAATATATATAGATATGGAGTGTAGTGTGTATGATGATTGATGAGTATTATTAGGGTGGTCACGTACACTAATTAATAATAATTTTAAAATATTATGAAAATTAGGTTACCTTTTTTTATTATTTAATTTTATATATATATATATATATATATATATATTAAGGGCGTTCGAAGTACGGTTTGGTTTAATAATTAAACAATCACCTTTAGTCTCATATATATATATATATTAAGGGCGTTTGAAGTACGGTTTGGTTTAATTTTTGGTTTAATTTTTAGGGAAAAATTATGCACCAATTTTAAACTGAATAAAAAATACAACCAAACTAATTTTAAAAATGTTCATGTGATGCACCAATTCCACAAATTCTTCCTTTTTCACCTTCTCCTTTCCTGCATTATCATTGAATAAACAAAAAATTTAGAATCAACCCTAAATCAGAATTATCCTAAATTAAAACAGAACAAAAATCTCAGAATTAAAAAACAAAATCAGAATCAACAACTCAACTATATAATTAAGAACAAGCCAACCAAGTGTTCATTATAAATTAGAATCAATAAGACTAAACCAGAATTAAAAAAAAAAAGAATCAGAACAAAAAAATCAACCTGAGACTTAGGCTCCATTGTAGAGGACGACGGAGGTGCAAGATGGTGAGACGGCACGGCAACGAAACAAAGACCAAAGAGACTAGACAGATCAACGACAAACAAGAGACGGACAACGAACAGCGACGGCAGTTTCGACTGCATTTGGTGCGTGCTGTTGCAGTTCGTCAAAGACGACGGTGGCTGTTGGTTGGTGGAGGAGACTGCTGTTGGAGAGGTGGTGTGTGAAGCCGTCGAGGATGAGGGAGAGTGAGAAGTGCTACGAGCCTACGAGGAAGAGAGAGGGAGAAGAAAGGGCCACGTCGCCGCGATCCAGCGGCGTTGATGGCAGAGAAGAAGGAGGTTCCGCTGAGATTTGGCGCTAGAGAGACTGAGAGAGGGCTCGAGGGAAGTTAGGGTTCCTGGTAGGGGTGGCTGCGGCTAGTTTAGGAGGAATTGTGGAGGGAGGATGCTTTATTTATAGTAAGATTTTTAATAACACCGGTTCGATTTGATTAGGATTTTTCTTATCAGAACCGAAAACCGAATCGAACCGTAAAAGTTATAAAAAAAAAATTTCGGTTTTCGATTTTTTTTAACACCCCTATATATATATAGAGAGAGACAGAGAGAAAGGTAGATTTTTTTTTTGTTAAATTTGCACTAGATGAGATTCGAATTTGAGCTCTCTTATTAATAAGAAAGGGGAACATATGCCACTTAAACTAAAGCTTATTGGCCTTTGAGTTCAACATTTAATTGTTTAGAATTTGTGAGTCCAAAAATATTAACAACAAAATATCTCACCAATCAAAAATAACCAAAGGCCCAATTTTGTTTTGACAAAAAAAATTTTCCCCTTTAGAGCAACAAACACTCATAAAAAATGTTCAAATATAATATATATATATATATATATATATATATATATGAACTACTCTTCATCAACCTCTCATGCCACGCCCTCAAATTTCTACCTATGGCCATCTGCTACATTTAGCTCTTTTATTTTGCTTGGGATCTCAAACAAACTGGAATAACTCCAACATTTGAGTCTTACAACGCATATGGCTCTTCACACACGTACAAATGTCACCATCTTCTCCTACTATATCAATAACCAACCCACTGACTTCACAATCGGCTTTCACTTTCGGCCATAGGTACCGAAAATAAGCCAACAACAATTGGCACATAACCAACTCACTTGGAGCAGATTTTCTCTAACGACATCGTCTACACAGTTAGTCCCTTTCCAGCACCGGCCGACAACTCTTTCAGTAGATGAAAGCCATTTCACGGATTCGCATTCTTAATCTTGGAACATCACCTATTGTTATTTGCATTCAAGTCCTGCAGTAAAAGAATAAAAATTAGAATTTTATTAGTTAGATAATAATTTTTATAAACAATATGAATAATGAGTTTTAAAATTGGTCCAATAAAATAAAAATATATTACACACTTTTAAATTATCTAACTAAATCTTAATATTAGAATAATTATCATCTGCACACCTAATAAATTAAACATTTAATATATTTATTATTCACATTATTTAATATTTTCATTGTCTACTTATACTTTTTCTAAAAGTTAACCATATTTAATGTCTTTAAGGAGAGGCCAGGTCAATAATACCACTAACGCAATCATATATATATATATATAATTTTATTAGATATTTATAAATTATAAAAAAAATAACAAAAATATATTTATTAATTATAATATTTTTTTATGATTATAATATTTATTAATATTGTTTTTTAAATAAATATTTAGAATATATAATAAATATGAATTAATTATGAATTATTAAAATATAAAAATAATAATTAATTTATAATAAAATTAAAAAATAAAATTTTATATAATTATTTAATTTAATCCAGTAATTTGATTAGTGTTTAGAGTTTGATTCTGATAAGTATGTTTAATAATGTGTACATCCAAGTGCATGCACATTAATTGTTCGATTATATTAAATAAGATACCAAAAATATACAGCAATTAAATAACACATACAATGATTTAAAGATCCTTTAAATTTCAGGGAACACTCAAATAAAATTATTTATTTCATTTTTTGTTAAAGATGTTTTTGTGTTGTATTTTAATTAGTTTTTTTTATAATTTATTTGGTGTTTTTCATCACATATTATTAAATTTTTTAAAAGATTTTTTTTAAAATAATAAAAAATATTTAAATTGGACTAAAATAAAAAAAGATAATAAATTAACTATTAGATTTATTTTTTAAACTTATTTATATAAAAAATATGTCACACTCATCGATCAATCAAAAAAAAAAAAAATATATATATATATATATATATATATATATATATATATATATATAATTTTTTTAAAGTAAAATTTATCATATGAGTTATATCGATAACAAACTCAAGCTTCTTAAAATTTTTAGAAATAAAAAATAACTAATTTATATTCGTACGATATATAAAATAATTACTATATTATTATTATTATTATTATTATTATTATTATATTACAGATTAAAATTTACTAATTTAAATTTGTTTTTGTTTTTAATATAAGTATTAGAAATAAATAAAATTTTTATAATTAGATTCAGTGTAACAAAATATATATAATATTAATTAATTTTTAAAAAATTCTGAAAAAAATAGTTTTTCTTTTTAATAAAGTGCTATTAGAAAATTAATATTATAAAATCTAATTTCAAGATATAATAGGTTATTAAATATATTTAATAAAAGACACATTGAATATAAACTTTTGTTGAGTTTAAATTTTTAATTGAATTTCACATATTCTTACTTTAAAAAGTTAGAATATTTTAACATTATCTTTTTCGTATCTTTTTAATTGAGTCTTTGATTTTTTAAATTATAAACCTTATTTATAATTAATAATAATGCTTTAACACCATCAATTAGCCACACATATAAAAATACCGGAACAATTCTATAGTCATAATTATAATCTAACTTTATAAGCAATACAATAAAACTATATATATAAGTAATATAACTAAATTTTATCTATATCTATAATCACATTTCATAAATAATACAATCAAATTATATTTACGTTTATAATTAAAATATGAATAAAAATACAAAAAATTATTATGATGGTTAATTAATTTTGTTCGTTCATAATTTTTTTACTATTTTTGTTGTGAAAAGTTTAATTATTTTAATAGTTAATTATTTTCTAAAAAAGATAATTGAATAACACAAAATTTTTTTATTAAAAGTAATTTATTTAGATGTGATTAAAAAATAATTGAATAATTATATATGGTAAAAGATTAATATTATTAAAAGATAAAATTAAAATTTATTTTAAAATTAAAAATAAAGTTTATTTAAAAAAATAAAAATCATGCTTTTTTTCCTAAAAGTTATCTACGAGTAATTCTGTAAGTATTTTATGATGAATAAAAATATTAAACGCGTACTAAAATATATTTTAGTAAAATTTATTTTTATTCTGTTAAATATTAAATAAACTATTAAAAGAAATTTTGTTTCCTCCATTAGAGGAGAATGATAAACTTCTATACTTTTTTTAAAGCCATGATTACACTTCATGGTTTTTCTACTTTTATCTATGAATTTTTGAATGTGCAAAATAATAATAATAATAATAATAATAATAAAAGAAATATGTCACAGTAAAAAAATAAGCACATCACCAAATAATTTATCATCTAAATTATATATGAATCAAATCGATAATAGGAGGACTAATACCAAAAAAATCGATAACAAGACTAAAAACTTACAAAATCTTTCTTAAGTTTATAGAAAAAATATTTATATTTGTGTAACATATAAAATAATTATCATATTATTATTATTATATATATATATATATACAAAAAAAGGCCAACTGATTTAAAGTAATTTTTTTAATATTTGATTAAATTATTCTTGTATTTAGTACTTTTTTTTTGGGACTTCTTCTTAGTTAAAATTATAATCATTATAATTTTTTAATTATTATTATCAGGGGTGTTCGCAAATTAGATATGGCTAAAATTTTGATACAATTCGCATTAAACGTATCAGATCGAATTCGATATCCGCACTTTTTATGTTTGGATTAGATATCAAATATATTTGTAAAATAAAAAATATAAAAAAAAATTATTTTTAAATATATTTACTTTTATAAACACTTTTTATATGTACTTTTTTCAGAATTTTTTAAAATTAATTAATATTATATATATTTTGTTACCCTACATCTAATTATAAAAATTTTATTTATTTTTAATAAAAATAAAAATAAATTTAAATTAATTAATTTTAATCTATAATGTAATAATAATATAGTATAATTATTTTATATATCACGAATATAAGTTAATTATTTTTTTATTTATAAAAAATTTAAGAGATTTAAGTTATATATATATATATATATATATATATATATATGAGTGTGACATTTTTTTATATAAATAATTTTAGAAAAAAATCTAATAGTTAATTTATTATTTTTTTTATTTTAATCTAATTTAAATGTTTTTTATTGTCTTTGAAAAGAAAATTTTTTAAAAAATTTAATAATATGTGACGAAAAATACTAAATAAATTATACAAAAACTAATTAATACATAACACAAAAAAAATTTTAGTAAAAAGTTAAATAAGCATTTTTATTTAAATGATTTTCTAAATTTTAATGGTCGGTCCTGTATATCCATTATTGGTGGAATTATTGTCTATGTGGAAAGTCAGATCCAACGCCCAAAAAAATACTTGTTTAGTAGTGTCATTTCAGTATGATACAGGATACCTACAAATAAAAAAGTGATACCTAGTTATATGTAAAGATTTATCTAGGTTTCCCCCTATATAGTAATGATTAATCTCATGCCCGTAACCTCAAAATTCTTACCGTATAGGCATAAGTGAAATTTTAAGAAAAAATATTAGACATAAGTGTAATTTCTGGTATCCATTTATGTGAATAAAATTAAGTTCCATTTTGAAACAAAAGCCGCACTTTTTGTGAATTTTGAGCCATGTTTATTGGAAAGAATATGGAAAAGAAAAAAAAAGGTAAAAATATAATTTTTTTTTATAAATAATTAGATCTCCATTTAAAAGAATGTATTATTTTATTTTTATTATATATATATATTATTCTCTCTCCTTATAAAAACCTCTTCGTCATAAAATTCTCCTTATTATAATGGACAACAAACTAAGGTAAACATGACAACGACATTCATTTTTCGATAGGTTGTGGACCGTGAAGGTGATGGCAACATGCAATGGTAGGAGTTAGAAAATACGTTTTTCGGCTAGAAAGGTTTAGGAGCTCATCCTGGTTTTCATTTTATAAAGAGAAATTTTAGACTATGATTTCAGAGGGGTCACCTAGTTATGACACAAGAATAGAATCAGTTGTAAATAGTTGTTTGCATTGGGCTCTAAATGTGTATATATAAGACATTATTTTGGGAGAAATGTAATTTCTTAATTGCAATTTGGGCCAGAGTAAAAATGTAGAACATAGAAGGAATTTGCCTTTGGGCTAAAAATGTATAACACACCATCATTTTTATTTTCTTTTCCTTTTATTTATTTCTTCATTTATGAAAATGATTAAGTAAAGGAAAAGAAAACAACAGTAATGCATTACTAGCTAGCATACATACGCCAAATTTAACATCACCATTATTTTGGTTTAGACTTTAGATAGAGCTAACTCAGTCTCGTACTCTGGTCCCTCGTCACCACATAATAATACAATAGAAAAGTATAAGTGGACAATAAAAATACTAAATAATATGAATAAATGATATATTAAATGTTCATTTTAGATAGTTATTTTAATATTAAAATTTAGGTAAATAATTTAAAAATGTAATATATTTTTTATGGTGAAAACTCAGGTGCAGTCGATTTCACGTGAAGTTAATATCTGAGAGCTTTTAGATAATTTGACTGATTTAATTAAATTTTCATCTAACAGTTCTCAGATATCAACTCCACATATCAACTCCACGTAAATTTTCACCATTTTTTATCATATTGTTTAAAATTATCATTGTTTACCTATCACTCCATGATACAATATATAATATGATAAGCTTGGATAACACGTATTTATATCTTTTATCCACTTCATGAGGCTGATCATTAATACTTTTTCCAAATTGCAAGACACTATTGAGTTTTATACGGTGGTGGCTAGTGGCTGCGAAGGTGGCTTAGCAACTCATCAACGTACCTCTCTTGTCTCTCTTCATTCACAAAAAAGTGCTTCACTTTTTTTATATTCTCTCTATAAACCGTTCCCTCTTCTTCCACCATCACAAGCCTAACCGACTCAGCCACCGCCTCGCTCGTAAACGACCCATCCAACTCGTTCCTTGGCACAGAATACCCCATTTTCTGCTCCTCGACCACCCTTGCGTTGATCCCCTGGTCCGCAAGAAATGTAAGCAGCACCAATGGTTTCTCCTTCTCAACAGCCTCAACCACCGAAGTCCAACCGGAGTGAGTCAAGAATCCACCCACACTCTCGTGCCCTATTATCTTCAACTGCGGCGCCCAACTCGTCCACACCACTCCCCTCTCCTTCGTTCGCACCTCGAACCCCTCCGGCAGACGTAGCTCCTCCGTGTCGGAAGTTCCCCGTCGAGTCCTAAGCACCCAAAAGAACGGAAGCTCCGTTTTCTCCAACCCGAGAGCTATCTCCCTTACTTCCTCCTGGCTCGGTTTCGCTTCGCTCCCGAACGCCACGTACACCACTCTCCCACGCGCCTGCTTGTCAAGCCACTCCTTCATCCACCGCCACGCGTCGTTGTCTTCGCCGCCGGCAAACCCCGTCGTGGGGAGCTGGCCAACGGGGAGAACAGGTTTCTGGTAAATATTCCGCAGCACCTGAAACCACTCGGGTTGGAAGTCGGTGCATCCCCTAACCGCGACGAAGTCGCAGTTTTGGATGGCAGCGCCGAAGCGGTACTTGTCGGAGATGCCAGAGGCGTTATCTCCGAGAGAGTCAGATATTCTCATGATCTCGAAGTAACGGAATGCCACGGTGGAAGGGAATGGGACCCACGGCGGAGGGACGGTGAAGTTTTCGGGTTGGGTACGGATTTGGTCGTTACCCATGAGACAGAGAGGAGATCCAAGGAAGCCCATTAGAGGAGCGGGAAAGATGCTGTAGAAGGCGGTTTTGATGCCGAGTTTGGAAGTAACGGAAGGAACCCAAAATGGAATGAAGTCGAAGAGGACCCAGTCGGCGTTGGAAGATTCTAGAAATTGGGCAAAGGGTTGTTGGAGTAAGTCAAAAGCTTTCTTGAGGTACTGAACGAGGTCGTATGTGACGTCGATTGTGGCCTCGACGTTCTCCGGGAGGTTGTCGACTCGGGGTAGTGGGAGGTTGACGTATTTGAGGAGTGTGGTGAGGTTTTGCGGTAGTTTTGGGAGGCGGTTTATGTTTCTTGGTGTGGAGATGAAAGTGACTTTGTGACCCTTTTGAGCTATGAGCTTGGCCAGCTCGAGGTAAGGGATCATGTGGCCAAAGGCCAGCCATGGGAACATTACTATGTGTAGCTGCTTTTCGTTTTCCTCGTCTCTGGTCATGTTGGACTGTGGAGGGTGGTGTGTGGAGAGAAGTATTATTGTGTTGTTGATTGGTGCAGTGATTTTTGGGGTATATATAATTCCCAAATTCTTTTTTGTGTGAGAGACTTGTATTGTGAGAAGAGAAGTGTTTTATGTTGTTATGGATTATATAAATCGGTGTTTTTGATTTTTTTTGTATTGTTTTGTTTTTTTAAACAAATAATCACAAATTGGAGGTTTGATATGGGGTTTAAAAAATAAAAAAATTTTAATATTGAAATTGGACTCTTTGATTTTTTTTTAAAATAAAAAATTTAAAAATACAAATAAGACCCTTTGATTTGATCATTACTTTTTCTATATAAAGAATTTGTATGGTCCGAGTTCTTCATACTAAAATTGAGTAAAAATTGTCCCACATATTAGTGTAGCACTCTAGAAACATAATCATGCACAACACAAACGAAATTTTCATAACAAAAAAAATGAGCCTATATAATTCGTCCCATAATAATTCATGCATTATATTATGGGATTTTTTTAATAAATAAAATAAATATAATAATTATCAAAATCAATAATTTAAAAATTATTCACTGTTTTAAATTTTTCAGTCTTATCTTGTTTACAGAGTAAATAAGATGGCATTGCGTGTATCTCGTTTACACTGTGAACGAGATAAGACATGTCAGCTGCTACGTGTATATCTCGTTTACACCATAAAGTCGTAAACGAGATAAGGTCTTTCCGCGCCTATAAGTATAAGTCGTTTTCAGCATTGTTCCGAATCCCATTTTGACTTAGTCAACCTTTTTCTCCCATCTTTTAACCCTTTTCTACCCTATTTTAGACTGATACGATGATGGCGTGCCAGGCGGGGAACAACGGAGACATCAACAGGTTGAACGAGACATCGCATTATGCCGGGACGGCCGACTTCGAGGTTAGTTGCGTTCTGTTTGTTTAATCTAAGTATGTGGCCATTGTTAGGGTAGTCCTGTAGTGAGAAGTACGTAGTTAAATGGTTTAGGAGTAGTTCTGTAGGAGGAATTTAGAACTCTATTTGCTTGTGCAAAGATGTTATGACTTAATTATTGGTTTGGAACTCTATTTAAAAAAACTTGTTCTAGGTTGTTAGTATTTATGACGTTCTAATTAGGATTTGCTTACTGGCATATGTAATTTAGAGACATGTGTAGGCTAGAAACATGGAAGTATGTAGTTAAGTAGAAGTAGCTGTAGTTTAGATAGACATATTTGCCTCACGTCTACTGTGCCATGTATCATGTTAAGCTGATCTAATTACTAAACAAAAAAAAGTAAGAATTTTGTAAAACAAAAATTTATAATCATTCTTTTATAAGGTTGAATTTTTTTTTATAACTCTTCAGAGGCTTCGCCTTCTACTGCCTCGACGAGTGAGTCATACCCTTCCTCCACCCGACGTCATCATCCTGTATCTGGATGAGACCGGATTTGGCGACACGGTGCCCCCTCAAGGACTTCACTTTCGACAATTTCCTGATTTCGATACTTGTGGAGCATTGGCGTTCGGAGACGCACACGTTTCATCTCCCTTGGGGTGCAGTCACTATCACCCCGCAGGACGTGGCGTACCACCTAAGCCTACGCGCACACGGTAACCCCATTGGGGTGCCTCCGTGACTTCGGTAGGTGGAGCAACTGCTGGGTGTCAGGCCTCTAGTGGCAGCACAGCAAGCAGCACAGAGGAAGGAGCCCTTCATGTTGAAGCTTTTGTGGCTGCGGGATCGTGTTCACCAGATGCCCCCACAGACGACTCGGAGACCCTTCGACAGTACGCCAGGTGCTATATTATGTTACTTATCGGAGGGTATCTGATGACTGACAAGTCCAACAACCTGGTACACATACATTGGCTACCATTTCTTCGGGACTTCGGGGAGTGTAGGGTGCTTTCCTGGGGCTCGGTTGTGCTAGCCTGGATGTACCAGTCACTTTGTTCGGCGGCACAGCGGGGCATCACGGACATCGCTGGTTGTACTTCGCTTTTGATGAGCTGGATCTATCAGAGATTTCCTCAGTGGTGTCCACCCGATAGAGAGATCTACCAGGATCCGCTGGCTGCGAGGTAATAAATGTTTATTTATGTATTTGCATTAAATATTGTTGGACTTGTCATATGGGATGTCACTTATGATATGTACGTATATTTTCTTGGGATGTGTCAGGTTGGTTGGATTGCAGCAGTAGAGTAGGGATCAGCATGAGGCCAGGGTCCTGCGTTGGAAGGTTTCGATCGACCGGTTATGGTTCGATGAAGTTAGTCATGAAATAAAAGATATTATGATTTTGTGAGCAGACTGGGCAGGTGTCTCCGGAACAAACTCATCCTCATCCCCACCATCGGATGAATCACTCTCCGCCACGTAATCCTCGTCCGACTCCTCCTCGCCCTCCTCTGCCTCATCCAATGGAATGGCGACATGAATGGGCAGTGGTGCGAGAGGTCGGTCATCCTGTACATAAGTCGACTGTACGGAACCACCACCACCACTATGTCCCACCTCGGCGGAAAGCTCCATTACCTGCTCCACCATGATCCTCCCATGGATGTCGAACATCAGTCGCACATGCTTGTCCCCTTGAAGTCGGAATAGCCAACTCTGTTACCCATGGGTAGCAGCTACCTATACGCCACCCTTCCGATCTCGCTCACTTCTGTACCACCTAACTTACTCAATATCAAACTCTTCAAATTCGACAATGTATTCACACGCTGAGTGCAAAACAATATCGGATTCTCACACTTAAATCTCACCCTATTGTTGCCATTTCTCATACGACAATTGGGATAAACAAGCACAACTATGTATGGACTATTACTGGCCATTAATGCCTTATTTTCGTGAGAAAAAATAGGCAAGAAAAGAATAGGAAATATTTGTAAAGAATACCAAGTGTTACACATCCTTTTATAACTACTGCCACTTTGTCTTTTATCTATCTCGTTTACATTGTAAACGAGATATACGCGTTGCAACTGACGTGTCTTATCTCGTTTACAGTGTAAACGAGATACACGTAATGTCATCTCGTTTACACTGTAAGCGAGATAAGACTGAAAAATTTAAAACGGTAAATAATTTTTAAATTATTTATTTTGATACACAACTAGAAAATAGATTAATACAGACAGATTTACAGACAGATTTAGTCTTTATTACAGACGTATTTTTGGTTACCGACAAAATTACTGACAGATTTTGTCCCTCTGTAAAAGTCCCGTCGAAAATTATTTATCGATGGATTTTTTTCGTCAAAAAATTACCGACGGATTTTTCCTCTGTAAATTCTTCATCCATTTCCCAAAGACGACGAACTTTTCGATGGATTTTCCGTCTGTAATTACAAACGGATTTTTCGACGGATTTTCCATCTGTAATTACAGACGAATTTTCTGACGGATTTTCCGTCTGTAATTACAGACGGATTTTCTGACAAATTTTTTGTCTGTAATTTAAACCTTGAAAAATTATCTCACACTCTGAATACAGACAAAAAATCCGTCTGTAAATCAGTCGGTAAAGTAAAATAGAATTTTTTTTATTTTTCCATTGTAAAATGAATACTTTAGGTTTATTTTTTAAATTTCCTCCATCAAACACACTGTAAATTGAAAAAAAAAGGCCAAAAATCATATAGATAAACATAATATTCATTACATGATACCTATAAAATTAGATGTTAAATTTCAACATCATTGGCCAATATCTCACTATCTCAATAAAAAGATACCTGGCCCAAAAAAATAAGATGACCATCCTAATGTTACATGGATCTCTTTCATTAACTGATGTCACAAATTACACTTAACACTTAAAGATGGAATAATCTAAAATATTAATGAATAACCAAATTGCATTGGCAATATCACGCTCCACATTGATTATGAACAAATGCTGTAGAGAATCCCACTCACTCTCAAATGGACTTGGTAGCAAATGCTGTTGAAAGCAAGAAACCCAATAAATAGATACAAATTGAAACTGAAAAAAAAAATCAAAAGAAGAACGAATTTGGCAAGGAATTAAGCTTTGATTATCTATTCAAGAAAATCAGGCAGACTCTTTCATCACAGAAAAATCTGATAAGTTGAAACAACATAAAGCATGGTAAATGTCTTGAGTAACAAGAAACCAAATAACCATGTGGATAAACAGACATAGAAGTGAGAGATATACCTTACCTATGAAAGCAGATGAACTACCAAGCCTTGAGATGTCAACTGCTATATTGGCAGGAGCACCACCAGGAGCTTTCTTGAAAGCAGGTGCTTCAGCTAGTGACACTCTACCCACCGTTAGTACAAAGTCTATTAAATAAAGTCTATTATATACCTTATCTTCCTTTCGCATGTTCAAAAAGATATATTTATTTATTTTACTACTAAATTTTGGTATCAATGTTACTTAAACTGTAGAACTTTGACAAGACAAATACATATGAAATACATCTATCAAATTTAGTCAAGAGAAGCATATTTGGAAACCAAATATAAAATAAAATCTAAAATTTATATTAGAAGAACAATCTGACTATTTTAAGATTAATAACAAATTACCCATGATAATTCTTTTTATTTCTCATAATATTTTTAATTCGATAAGTTAATTAGGAAGAATGCTTAGTCAGCAAGTTGGTTAGCATATGGTTAGAAAACGTGAACCAAGATATTTATTCTGTAGCTAGCTAGATTAGATGGTAGTATAAATAGTTAGTTCCCTTGTACATTTCAGTTTTCTAGTTCATTACTCTATGAATCTAAGAGAATTATTTCTCGCAAGCTCTATTTTTCTCGGCTTCTTCTTGCACTCATGAACTAAATCACTAACATTTTCTCAATTTGCGTAAGATATATAAATGAAGTTATTAGATTATATTTGAAATTGGTACCATAGGAAAATAGTCACATGAATTTGCAAAGCAACAAGATCTTAAGAAACAAAGTAACAAACAGATGGAGTGTGTGACCTGAAGGAATCGGATGGTCAAGTCTCCCCTGGTCTTGGGTTCCAGAAGGCTTTCAACTTCCCTAAAATTGGTGAGGAAAGCCACCGTTCCATCTCTGGTGGAGCCCAACCATGTGCCACCGCCGAGCTCATCCCTTCCGCCCAATATAATGTCGCCGGCCCACCATCCTAACGGCTCTGTGGGCCTATCAACAATAAACAAATGATTTTCATTAGTCACCCAAGTTAAAATCAATCACCCCTAATCTAACCACTTTTGGGTAAAATCACTAATGCAAAGATACAAACGAAAGGACATGACTTCATCCACCACATGATGAAATACAGAAAAATGAAGCTAAGGAAGAAAGGAACCTGGGTTGCCGGGAAGGTTTCTCTTTTTCTTTGATGGTGGCTGTGTAGAAGTGTCAGATGATGTTGGTGGTGGAGTCATGAAGGTTCCAATTTCAGTTATTGTACCTGAGGAAACACTGTTATTACCTTCGTTTGAAGCTAAAGTCAAATTAGACATGTTTTCTTTCACTATTACCACTTGTTGTTGCTGCTGATTTTGTTGTTGTTGGAATATCAAACTCTTCAAGTGTTAAGGGTTGAGATCAATTAAGGGTTAAGAACTTCAGTGTTCATAGTATAGTAGACTAAAGTGGAAGCCAAAAGAGAAAAAACAAAAGATAAGTACCTTCATATGATCTCCAAGGAAGAAATTGCACTGTGTTACATATCTACCACATAAAGTCAAGGCGAAACAAACAATAACAAGATAAATAGATTATAGGGTAAAATATTGTTTTAATTCCTAACGTTTAGTCTAAGTCCTAATTATGTCCCTAATGTTTGAAACCTCCTATTTTTGTCCCAAACGTCTTGTTTTGTTCTATTTTAGTCCTCTGGTCAAAATTAAAATTTTCTCTTCCAGAAACACCCCTTTCTTCCATTATCATCTTCTTCTAGGCAATGATAACAATCATAATTGTGGTGACCGTGGTGGTAGTTGTAGTTATTTGAGAGTGAAATTTGTTGAAGAATAAGAGAAAGAAGAATGTCAATAATCTTTCAAAGACAATTTCAATCAATAATGAAAGGGATGAAATTAGAAGCATACAGAATAAAACAAATAATATATCAAATTAGAATGGAAAAAGAAATTAGTTTTAAATCGTAAATGTGATTTCCATGTTCTCAGAAAAGTATAACCTAACTTTTATGTTTTTGTTTAATGAGAGAATAGAGTAAGAAAACTTGGTGAATGTCACCAACAAGAAATCAAAGAAATTTTAGGTGTCCAAACTCCAAAAGTCATGATGATTCCAATCAAAGTACCAAATATGAAAGGATAGCTCATAACAACTGATATACGTGGTATTTCATAGGAGAAATCAGACAACACATGTTGAATAAATATGAAGCATACCTTCACCTCACCACTATCATCAGCTGCAGCAAGAAATGAGGATTTCAAGTTGCATACAACCTGCAAGACCATAAAAATTTGAACCATAAGGCCACTCCTTAACAAATGAAAGTGCACCTCCAGCTTTTTTTTTTTCTTTTAAAAAAAGAAGAGAGAAAAGAGAGGGGGAAGAAAAGAAAGAAAGAAAGTGCACCTCCATACAAGTAATCAAGGATAGCAGGATCAGTTTGTATTATAGCAGAATGGAAGAATATGCAAGCAAATATTAGTTCAGGTATAATGCTGCAATCCAATTTAACGATTCAATAGTTTTTGTAGATCAAGAAACCACAGAACCAAATTAGTGTTCACAACAATGATTAAAATCCATTTCAAAATCTCATGCAAGAAAACCAAGAGACAAACATGGCATCTCAAACAAACACTACACTTAACATTTCTGAGCTACATGTAGAAGAGAGTGTGAAGTAGTGTCTACAAATACACCACAATTCATTTTATATTAATTTTTCGGTTTACCACTTGTCCAACTAAATGACTTGGCATTTATAAAGCTTAGGAGAATTTGACAAATATTTTCAAGAGAAAACACTAGAATAAGAAACTGATGGAAAAATTATGCATGGTAAATGATGGGATAATTTGTGGAAAAACGAAAAAAAAAATTTCCAAAATACATAAATCTCACCGGCAAGTATACCGGGTCGCATCAAGTAGAGTGAGGTCGATCCCACAGGGATTGATGGATCAAGCAACTTTAGTGGGTGATTAGTTTAGTCAAGCTAACATTGAAGTGAATTGTGTGAAAATGTAACCAACAGAATTTTAAATAACAGGAAATTAAAGTTGCAGAATGTAAATGGGCAAAAACTTAAAGAACAAGCAATGTAAATTACAGAAACTTAAATGACAAGAAATGTAAATTGCATAAAAAGTAAAGGGGGCTGGGTGCTGAAAATTAAAGAAAGCAATGGATCCAAGGCAAGAAAAGTAAATTCAGATTTGCAGCAAGCTCAAAGTTAAAGTGTAGAATGTAAATGTGCAGGAAATGTAAATTGGAAGCAATGCAGTAGAAAGTAAAAATTGCAGAGAAGGAAATTGTAGCAGAAAAGTAAATCAGCAAGAAAACTCAAATTAATTGTGAAATCTAGAAAGACAAGTGAAGATCTCAGGGGCTCAATGAGACTAGAAAACAAGTCTAGATCTCAAGTCCTTCCTTGATCCAATAAAGAACAATTTGCAAAAGAAATGAAGATGAAAGCAGTAAACAGAGTGTTGATTCAAATCCTTAATTCACTGAAATTTTGTAGAAGAAGAACAAGAGAAATCTCAAAGTGAGAATGAAACAGAATTCCTTCAATTCTCAACCCAAGATTCAAAACAAAGAGAAAAACTAAAGAGAGAGAGTTCTCTATTCCTAATGCTCCCTCGTGGAGCCAGCCTCCAATGCTCTCTATTAGAGCCAACATCCTTTCTAAGATGAAAATGATGCCTTATATAGGCTTTTTTACAAAATGAAAATGAAAATGAAAGTGAAATTAAAGACAAATTACAATTAAATGAAATTCCTATTTTATCTATCTCTTGTGCCTTTGAGTGATGATAATGGGCTTTGCTTGCTTTGGATTTGGGTTGAAGATGGCCTCTGTTGATTGCTCTTGGTGTTGGAAAGAAACCCACTTGTGAATCGGGCCATGAACCAGAAAAGCTTGAGTAAAAGTTTGAGGTCAAACTTTTACTCAAACTTTTCATATCAGCTAGCCTTCCTTGCTGCCATCCACGTTTGAGCCAAAGTTTGAGGTCAAACTTTGAGCCAAACGTGGATCCCTCTTGCATGTCTCTTGGGGTACTACTTTGCCCTCTTGTCAAGTTACCAATTTTATGTCCACTATAGACTATTATATATGGTTGGAAAGCTCTGAACGTCAGCTTTCTAACCCAATTAGAATCACCTCAATTGGACATCTACAACTCAAGTTATGCTCCTTTGAAGAGGACAGGGTCGCTGGCTTTGGTGTGCAGCGTTTGAGGCGACGTTTGCCTCAAACGTGGTCGAAAACGCCAGATTTTGGAGGCTCAAACGTATTGTCCACCCCATACTATTATACATTGTTGGAAAGCCCTGAACGTCTACTTTCCAATGCCGTTGGAAGCGCATCATTTGGAGCTCCACAGCTTGAGTTATACTCCGTCGAAGGTGCAGAGGTCAGTTGGCCTCACTGCAGGTTGCCATCATGTTCGTTTATGCACATTTCGGGGTAGTTTTCTCCCTCAATTTTAGTGTCCACCATGCAGTACCATATATTCTTGGAAAGCTCTCGATTCCTACTTTCCATTGCTTTTTGAATCACCTCATTTGGAGCTCTGTAGCTCAAGTTATTCATGTTGGAAGTATACCCCTTCAGGCTGTGTATGTTGTGGCGCCAACGTTTGCCTAAAAGCTTGAGGTCAAACGTTGGCGCAAGCTTTTGCTCTTCTCCAGAGTGTATTTGTTGTGGCGCCAACGTTTGCCTAAAAGCTTGAGGTCAAACGTTGGCGCAAGCTTTTGCTCCATCCAGTGTGAATTCAACTCTTCCAAAAGTTTGAGCTAAAGTTTGAGGCAAGCTTTTGCTCAAGTTTTTTGTTCTCTCTTGCTCTTTGCCATTTCTTCTTTCTTCAACCTTCTTCAAAGCTCTTTTCACCTATCATCAATCAACCAAGCACATCAAAGCTATGCTCAAAATCATGAGATTGTTATTCTTTCATAATATATGACAATTATAGCACAAAATCTCATGAAATTGCATTAATTTATCCAAGGTTGATTGAATCAAAGGAAACATGAAATTCTACCCAATTGGCTTACTTATGGCTCAAGAAAGTGCATAAAACCTATTGAAAACAAAGGAAAAAGCATAGAAAAACATGACATGATGACATGTCATCACAACACCAAACTTAAACCTTGCTTGTCCCCAAGCAAGAAAAGAATCATGCAATAGAGATTGACAATCCAAGGTAAGAAGAATAGCAACTCAATGTTCATGGCAAGCTAGTTTTCTATGCATGCTACAATTACAAAAGAGATGTAAATGATTGATGCTTCTCTCTAGCTCAATTTATGAAATCTTTCTCTTATATTTCTTCCTTGAAACAAGCTTTTGATTTTCTTACTAGCTTCTCCTTTTGGGTGCTTTGCCCCATGAGTTGATAACAAAGCTACGACTTCTAAATGCTTTGTTTTCAAGTATTACCACTTGATACATAAGCACCACAAGCATTTGAATTAGAGGACTTCATTAAGCTCATTTGTTTCTTTTCTTTACTCTCTAATCATTGATGCTCAGAACCTTGAGCTTTGAGGGAGTGTTTTTGCACTTGAGCCTAGCCTTGACTTCTAAGTATTTTGTTTTCAAGCATTTGGCTTGATACATAAACACCACAAGTACTTACCAATATAATTGTCATTGGTACTTAGAGCCTTCAGCTTTCTCATTCTTTCCCTTTTTCTTTTCTTGCTTTATTTTGCATTTGCTTCTTCAAGGTTTTCATGATTTTAAAAGATTTCACAAAATGTGCAAGATGAAACTTCAATTAAATAAAATCTAATGCAATTAAGCAACAATCAAACATACTAGCTTTCCAATACTTTTATGCACATGCTAAAATATTCTTTAATGCCTTGTTTGTTTATGATCATGATACTTTATTACTTTTGAATTCACAAAACTCAAGTTGGTAGTCATAATGGCATGGCAACATGTTACAAATCAGTATTCAAGCTATGCTTATTCATACCACACATGCACACAGAGAATATAAAGACAATCATGCATTTTAAGTGCTGGAAACAAATGAGGAGAAAAGGAACTCTACAACCTTGTAGTTCATCTTCATTATTGTTGTCCTTTTTCCTCTATTCTTCCTCCTTCCCTTGCCAAACTCAGAATGCTTGCTCATGCTCAAGCAACAATTAGAACAATAGCTATGGGGCTAAGATGGATCATGAATGTCTTACACAATGAAAAGTTAGTAGTACATGTGTTCTAAGCAAGCAAAATTGAAGATAATAATCAAGGCACAAAGGACAGAGACATTGTGATTGCATAGATAAGAAGGTGTGCACAATACATTGCATAAAAGATAAATGGCACACCCAACTTAGTGTGACACTTTCACTTGGAATTAATGCAAGTATCCAGTAAGGATTGGAAGCAAATTTTTGTTGCATAGCAACACCAAACTTAGAATGCAACCATATGTCAATTTATTTAAACTAAAACTAAATGAAACTGTTATATGTTAAATACAATCACCAAGTAAAGAATATGTCATGAATAAGGGTCTCTTGGTGATGTATTAACAAACACAGTAAGTAAAAGAAAGCATTTAAAACAAGGAAATGACTAAAAACAAAGAGAAAACTAAAATTGTCTCACTAAAAGAAAGATAACAGTGCAAAGAACATTATGATTATGCAAACAAGTGGTGTTGCTGAATGATTTGCATAGAAAAATAAGTGGCACACCAAACTTAGAATCTTGGTGTGTCACTTTCATTTTTTTTTATTTGATGCAATCATCCAAAAAGATTGAAAATAATTTGTTGCAAGGCAACACCAAACTTAGAATGTAACCATATGCCATTTTATTGAATTTAAACAGAGTAAAGAAAGAGAACAAAGCATAGAAGAGAAACGTTACCTACTGTTGGCATGTTGTTCTTTACTTTCTTCCTCTTCTTCCAGTTTGTTAAGAGGAATGACCTCAAGGGAGGAGAAGATTCAGCTATTGCCCCCTGTCTTGGTCTCTCCTCAGCAAGCTTTCTTTTGTTAATGGCTTGATTGAGCTTGCTTGCTGGATCAGGGGGAGGATTGCTTGTAGTTGACCTTCTTTTCTTCATGAATATTGTCCTTTGTAGCTTGGTCACAATCCTCTTCTCGGTGCTTTTGTTAATTGCCTTCACTTTCTTGAATCCAAGTCTTGGTGGTTGTGTGATTGTTAGAGTTTTATCTTCATCCAGAGCCTCTTGAATTAGTGGTTCCATGAGCCCTTCCTCTATGCACTTCTCTGCTTCAATTGAGTGTGACTTCTCTTGATTGTCTTCCTCCATTCCTTCTTCACAACTTTCCATCAAGTCCTTTGGGAGGGAATCTTCGTGTTCTATTGTCACTTCAATTAGTTCTTGTGAATGTAAAATCCTTGGCTCATGTTCCTCATTCTTCAGTACAATTTCACTTGACACAGGGACCTTTGGTTCTTGTTTTTCCACTTCCTCACCCACAAATTAGTCTTCATCCTCACTGTTTGATGGTTCTAAGTTCCCCCTTGTTTGCTCTAAGGGCCCATTCATCTTCTTGAGGATGGTTTCTTTCTAGGATTGGGGTTGTGTGTATCTTTCCACGAGTTTTCTGTCTATTTCAATGGCTTGGCATTGGCTTTCTAAGGGTTCTTTGGACCATTGAAGGTAATCCTCAACTGCTAATTCAAGAGATGAAGGTTGAGAGTAATTTTGGTGACATGGTTGTGTTGTGGTGAAGTTGTGTTGAGGGGTATGGAATGAGTTGTGTGATTGATGGGATGACTTGTATGGATTTTGGAGGAAACTTTGTGTTGAGGCATAATCAAGTGATGAAGAACTTTCAAATGAGAAACTGGGACGTGAGGGTGGATGCTCTTCCATTCTTTGGTGATGCTTCCATCCACCATGAGGATAATGATATGAATCATTTTGTGGTGGTGGTTGGTATCCCATATGATTTTCTTGCTCATCTTGTGTCTCTGAAGCAAATCTCCATGAATTGGAGTGCTCAGAATGTGTATTCTCTTGGTGATATTCTCAGCCACCATTAGAGATTGGTGATGGTGGATAATATCCCATAAAATTTGTTTGATCATAAGATGAGTTGAACTCCATTTGAATTTTGTAAAACACAACACCAAGGAAAATTGAAATTCATATCTCAGAGATGAATTTCTTAGTGAGGCAATAACGCAAACACCTTGGTTTCAACTTAGAATAGAGAACAAAAATAAAGAAAATGCTTGATCTAGACTTCTCACCCACTTAATCATTGTTGATCTGAATCAATCCCCGACAACGGCGCCAAAAACTTGATGGAATAATTTGTGGAAAAACGAAAAAAAAAACGAATTTCCAAAACACATAAATCTCACCGGCAAGTATACCGGGTCGCATCAAGTAGTAAAACTCACTTAGAGTGAGGTCGATCCCACAGGGATTGATGGATCAAGCAACTTTAGTGGGTGATTAGTTTAGTCAAGCTAACATTGAAGTGAATTGTGTGAAAATGTAACCAACAGAATTTTAAATAACAGGAAATTAAAGCTGCAGAATGTAAATGGGCAAAAACTTAAAGAACAAGCAATGTAAATTACAGAAACTTAAATGACAAGAAATGTAAATTGCATAAAAAGTAAAGGGGGCTGGGTGCTGAAAATTAAAGAAAGCAATGGATCCAAGGCAAGAAAAGTAAATTCAGATTTGCAGAAAGCTCAAAGTTAAAGTGTAGAATGTAAATGTGCAGAAAATGTAAATTGGAAGCAATGCAGTAGAAAGTAAAAATTGCAGAGAAGGAAATTGTAGCAGAAAAGTAAATCAGCAAGAAAACTCAAATTAATTGTGAAATCTAGAAAGACAAGTGAAGATCTCAGGGGCTCAATGAGACTAGAAAACAAGTCTAGATCTCAAGTCCTTCCTTGATCCAATAAAGAACAATTTGCAAAAGAAATGAAGATGAAAGCAGTAAACAGAGTGTTGATTCAAATTCTTAATTCACTGAAATTTTGTAGAAGAAGAACAAGAGAAATCTCAAAGTGAGAATGAAACAGAATTCCTTCAATTCTCAACCCAAGATTCAAAACAAAGAGAACAACTAAAGAGAGAGAGAGTTCTCTATTCCTAATGCTCCCTCGTGGAGCCAGCCTCCAATGCTCTCTATTAGAGCCAACCTCCTTTCTAAGATGAAAATGATGCCTTATATAGGCTTTTTTACAAAATGAAAATGAAAATGAAAGTGAAGTTAAAGACAAATTACAATTAAATGAAATTCCTATTTTATCTATCTCTTGTGCCTTTGAGTGATGATAATGGGCTTTGCTTGCTTGGATTTGGGTTGAAGATGGCCTCTGTTGATTGCTCTTGGTGTTGGAAAGAAACCCACTTGTGAACCGGGCCATGAACCAGAAAAGCTTGAGTAAAAGTTTGACCACTCAAACTTTTCATATCAGCTAGCCTTCCTTGCTGCCATCCACGTTTGAGCCAAAGTTGAGGTCAAACTTTGAGCCAAACGTGGATCCCTCTTGATGTCTCTTGGGGTACTACTTTGCCCTCTTGTCAAGTTGCCAATTTTATGTCCACTATAGACTATTATATATGTTTGGGAAGCTCTAAACATCATCTTTCTAACCCAATTAGAATCACCTCAATTGGACATCTACAACTCAAGTTATGCTCCTTTGAAGAGGACAGGGTCGCTGGCTTTGGTGTGCAGCGTTTGAGGCGACGTTTGCCTCAAACATGGTCGAAAACGCCAGATTTTGGAGGCTCAAACGCATTGTCCACCCCATACTATTATACATTGTTGGAAAGCTCTGAATGTCTACTTTCCAATGTCGTTGGAAGCGCATCATTTGGAGCTCCACAGCTCGAGTTATACTCCGTCGAAGTTGCAGAGGTCAGTTGGCCTCACTGCAGGTTGCCACCATGTTCGTTTTTGCACATTTCGGGGTAGTTTTCTCCATCAATTTTAGTGTCCACCATGCAGTGCCATATATGCTTGGAAAGCTCTCGATTCCTACTTTCCATTGCTTTTTGAATCACCTCATTTGGAGCTCTGTAGCTCAAGTTATTCATGTTGGAAGTATACCCCTTCAGGCTGTGTTTGTTGTGGCGCCAACGTTTGCCTAAAAGCTTGAGGTCAAACGTTGGCGCAAGCTTTTGCTCTTCTCCAGGGTGTATTTGTTGTGGCACCAACGTTTGCCTAAAAGCTTGAGGTCAAACGTTGGCGCAAGCTTTTGCTCCATCCAGGGTGAATTCAACTCTTCCAAAAGTTTGAGCTAAAGTTTGAGGCAAGCTTTTGCTCAAGCTTTTTGTTCTCTCTTGCTCTTTGCCATTTCTTCTTTCTTCAACCTTCTTTAAAGCTCTTTTCACCTATCATCAATCAACCAAGCACATCAAAGCTATGCTCAAAATCATGAGATTGTTATTCTTTCATAATATATGACAATTATAGCACAAAATCTCATGAAATTGCATTAATTTATCCAAGGTTGATTGAATCAAAGGAAACATGAAATTCTACCCAATTGGCTTACTTATGGCTCAAGAAAGTGCATAAAACCTATTGAAAACAAAGGAAAAAGCATAGAAAAACATGACATGATGACATGTCATCAGTAAAATGCTGAAATAGGTGAGGCAAAACCATGAAAATGTTACATTATTCATTCAGCCTTTTACATTAACATGTGTTATGCAAGCATTTTATTTACAGGTGGATAATCAGATATATAAGACACATCGTTTTGTTTTCACATGCCAAGAGAGCAGCAGAAACACTCAATAAGATCAAGAAAATGCATAGCAATATAACTGAATACAAGTCATACTGTTTACCTTGTTTATCTCCTCTTTGTTATAATTATAATTCTCCAGCGGCTTCCATTCTTTTGTGGCCTTCAGCAGGACAGAACATAATATACATGGACTCAGTATAGAAAGTGGAACGCAGAAGAGTGTATGATTTTGTAAAACTGGAAATCAAGTCTCTTTGTTGCCCATAAATTGCTTACCAGACGCACATCAAAACACTTGATTTCTGTTCCTGAGGAGGGCATAAATCATATCTTCATTCCCTGTTTTCAAGCAAAAGCACTTTTGTCAGCTAAAAAATATTTTACTTCTTAGGGAATATAAAGTGTTAGTTAATGGTGTAGAAGTTGTTAAATTTAGGATCACAAACATGTTGACAGGTTGTTCATAAAAGAAGTTATATTGGAAGCCCTCAATGAAGACTATCAAGGATACATATGAAACCACATGATTTATCTTTCAAGCTGCCACTAAGTTCCTGTATCATTAATCTTTTGAGTCAAGGTATTAACATGTTATTAGTGTAAAGATGCACCACCAAGCACAACTATTTGCAATCAGTAAAAGATTAGTTAATCACTTTTCAGCTTGAAAGAAAGAGTTTATGACTAGAATCCCTTGTGAAACAGATACTAAAACAAATATTAAGAACAAATGACATTTAAAAGAAAAAAATGGTCTCACCAGTCTTGAAACACAAGGAAGTGACAGGTTCCACGCTAACATCCATAACCAGTCTCGCCACATCTTTGCACCGCATGTCAAACCAGCAAACACGACCATCCTTTTATTTCAATATTTTCAATTAAGAAACAGATAAAAATCAATGAGTTAAATCAGAACAAAACAGTTAAATTTATAAATTGGAGATCTCAAGATAAAAGTGGAAGCCACGATGAATGAATCTCACCTCAACTAAACTGAATAGATGGTTGCAAATGTTGTGAGAGTAAGATTGATAATATTGTTCCTAGGGTTTGCAAAAGTTGTGAGAGTAAGATTGATAAAGTGAGCTCAGAGAGTGTGAGACAGAATGAGCTCGCGATGAGAATTTGAGACAGAGTTACCTAAAATCAGAGAAGAGAATGGGCAACAGCCAAAAACGGCGAGGAGCAGTGAATCAGAAACGACACACGGCGAGGAGGGGAGGAACCCTTCGTGACGGCGACGCCACGAGCTCAACTCAGAACTTCGTGCGACGGAGAGGAGAGGAGGAACGATGCGAAGAGGGTCGAGTAGAGCTTCCCCAGATGACGAAGGCACCCACGGTCTATCCCCGCCGGCAGCGACAGCACCTTCTACCGGAGGAAAAGAGTTCTCGATGACAACTTTGAAGAGGGATGAGCGTGAAAATGAGTTCATAGGTCAGGAGTGTGAATGGAGCTCGATAGGGTGGTGATAAAATTAGGGTTAACTCAATCTTTTCAACGCAAAATTTTAAATTACAGACGGATTTTCTGTCTGTAATAATTTAATGAAACGCAGCGTTTTGTCTATTTAATTACAGACGGATTTTTCGTCTGTAACCATTTCTCACGAAAAAAATTAATTTTATCGACAGAATTATCGACGGATTTTGTTTTCCGTCTGTAATTTATGTTAATTCATTTTTTTTTATTTTTCGACAAAAAATTCCTCTAAAATTCCGTCTGTATTTCCGTAGAATAAAATCCGTCGGAAATATCCGTCTGTAATAATTAATTTTCTAGTAGTGATAATTATCCCATTTATTTTATTTATTAAAATAAAAAAATCCTTGTATTATGAGTAATTTAATCACAAAATATTATTATTTTAAATTAATATTTAATCAATCATAATTTATATTTATAATTATTAAAATTTATGTATATAAATTAATGTAATTTATATTTATTAAAAATAATTTAATATTTATACGAATAAAAAAAATAAAATTACTAACAAGTGCATACTCCAAAAATTTCTCTTGTATTATTTGTTTAGTATTTATTAATTTATTTAATACTTAAACAAATTATCCAAATTTAATTAAATAAATTGAAATAATACATCTCAAATTTATACACCATTTATTTTAACTATTTTAATTAAAACGAAACCATAAATAACTAAATTTTACATACATATCATAATCTTTTTTTTGTCCTCTTTCTTTTACTTCTTTTTTCTTTTTTCTTTCTCTTCTTTTGCATAATCAATATCATCGACATCTTTTTCTTATTCGTCTTTTCTTTATTTTATTTTTGTTGTTGTTATTTATCTCTTAAAAAAAATACATAACCAAAAAAAAGAAAAAAGATGAAGAATAATAAGATTTTGTTAAGAAACTAATGCATAAAATTTCTTTGTGAAATTTCAATTAAGAAATTTTTATATTATGATTATGAAATTCTGGTGTCAGAATTAAAAAATTTATGTGTCACAATTAAAAAATTTTGGTGCTATTTTTTTATTTTATGTTTTTCTCAAATAATCTCTTCTTCCTTTGTCTCCTTCTTATTTTATTTTTGTTTTATACTCTCATAAATTTTTTTTTGTTTTATTCTTTAAGAAAAATAAAAAAAACAAATAAAAAAAGAATTATTTAATTATTTATTTCTTTATTTAGTTTATCTTTTTGACGATAAATGCAAAATTTTTTTAAAAAAATACATAACTTTATAAATAAAAATAAATAAATCATGAAAAAAAATAAGAATAATAAAAAATTTTTGTGTCACAATTCACTATTAAAAAATTTTGGTATTTTTTTTTTTATGTAAAAAAGAAGTATCATTTATGTATACATGTGTAGATAATTTTTGTTGCATTTAGACTAAATTAATTGGACTTAATTACTAAAATTGTGTAAATATATAACGAATATATTATAAATTTATGTATCATTAGTCATTTTCACATATGGAGGCAGCATAAATGAGTTAATGAAAATTATATATTTGCGGTCACAATTAACAAAAAAAAAAAAAGCAGCAAATTTCTTTTTCTCGTTTTCCACTCCATATTCGTAGGAAAATGGGAATAATATCTGAGCCTTTTTTGCTAGTAATGATTGCCAAAATGAGAACGAAAATTTGAGACATCTTTTGCAGGCAATAGGACCAATATATATATATATATATCATACCACCTCTATTTCATTTTCTGGCCTTTAAAATTATAACATAATGTATAATTTCGTAATTTTTTTCGATGAAGTGGTAAATAATAAATATTTTTTTTTGGGCAATAATAAGGGTTTCGGAAACAGCAGTAGAATATGATTCCTTGATTTCTCATTCAAAAAGTATTATCATTATGTGTGGTAGTGGGGAATCCAATGTATATTTCATTTTAAAATCACTCAATAAAATATTTTCCTTTTTATTTTTCTTTAAATAACACAGATTTTAGTTGAATATTACAAAAAAAGAATAGCACATAAATTTTATTTGAATAACAATTTTTTTTCAAATACACAATTTCTTTGTTTGTGAAATTATTGATATAATTTTTTGTGGAAATTTAATTGGAAATTATTTGTATACTTAACATTGTTCATTATTTTTATATTTTTTATTTTATTACCTAAAAAGGTATTTTAATAATTTGAAAATATTATCAGATTAATAGCATAGTTTTTACATGTTTAGTAGAGTTGGCCAAACATCATTAATCAAAATTTACCAAAACTGACCTCCAAATTAAATTATAATTTTGCTGTTCATCATTTGGTATTATACCAATATATCATGAATCACGATGTTCTAGTATGACAAAGAACTTTAGAAACAAGATTTGAATATCGATAGATACACAGGAACATCAATTACTCCCATAGCAGATGTGGGGTTACTTTAGGTTGAGACTTAGAGAATTATGATGCTCAGAAACTAATATAGATATGGAGCACGATACAATATGATACATAAATTTAAAATTTTTATAAAACATAAAAATATAGCATATATATAAAATATAAAATTTTTTTTAGATGAATTATAATTATATTTTAATATTTTTTAATTACATAAAATATTTAAAATATTTTTATTTTAATAATTAATAATAAATATTATTTTTAAATTTATTTTAAAAATATATATTAAAAATAAAATTAAACATGATATATAATAATATTTAAATATATTTAAATATATATATATATATATATTTAAAATATTTTTTTATTTTTTATTAAGATATAATTAAACACATAAAATACACATATCAAACAAATATCTATGAAATATCTAAAATATGTCCGCGACAAATAAAAAAGTGCCCATAATTCATAGCCGGACAGCATTGACTGATGGGCCATCGATTTATTGTTTCAAATAAAAGTTCAACGATTTGCATTATATATATATATATATATATATATATATATATATATTGAATAATTAATTATATTACGTAAACACTTAAATTAATTATAAAATTAATTATTAATATAATATATATTAAAATATAAATATATATTAAAAATAAATTAAATAATATATATACATATATTTATATATATAATAGTTAAATTTTTGTATTCACATAATATTTTTGTTGAATAATTTTATTAAAAATATTATATAATTAATAAATATTATTATTTTTAATCAGTATTTAATCAATAATAATTTATATTTAAATTTATAAAGATTTATAAATATAAAATACATAATTTATATTTTTATTTATTAAAAAATATATATATGAATTAATATAATTTATATGTACATTTATCAAAATTTATATACATAAATAATAAAATTTATTTGTTAAAAATAATTTAATATTTATACTTATCAAATATGATAAAAATTATTAAAAAATATTGATCATTTTTTATAATTTTATTTACATACTACATATCTAGTAATTTTCTAATTACCATGCATATACTCAATATAAAAAAACAACCAACCAAAATAATTATTTATATTCTTACCTTTTTTGAAAAAAAGTAAAAATTTACTTATTATTATGCATTTTTTATATAAACTTTTATTTTTCATAGGTTATATATTTAACGATTGAGTGACAAGTGACGTACGACTGGCATTTTCCCTAATATTATACTGATTTTTCAGCCTTGCGTTACTCGTGCATGCAGATGATTCTTGTATTGTGCCTTGCTATTCTACCTTCCTTCCTCAATCAACAAACTATAAATCTCCTATATATTTTCGGTGGTTTATTTCTATAATGCTTATGTGATGGTGTGTATAATATTCAAAGTCACCTTTTCTGATTATTCTAAATATGATCACATATTCACATTTTCTTTTTTTTTTCTCTTTCTTTTTCTTCCTTTTTTTTCCTCCACGTTCATAAATTTCCCCCGTTTTCCCTTTAAAATCTATTATTTAATTGAAGATAAAGTGAATGTCAAGATATGAAAAAAGAGGAATGTAATATATTAGTAGAATTTATTATTTTTTATTATCTGTTATACATTAATATTTAAATATATGAATTAAAAGTATATTATTAAATTACTAGACTGAAAAAATTGAATTAGTAGCTAATGAACAAAAATAACAAATTCGATTGCCCTTGAGCATTTTTCATGAAAAATTACTATCATAATGACAATTTTTAAAAGCTTCATGAGATATAGTTTTTTCAAGGTTTTGAATTTCTTTCAAAATATTTATTTTTCAGTTTTGGTCTAATAAAATTTAAAAAAAAATTTGGTTTTACTTTATGCCATTAGTTTTTTCTCTCTAGTAAATACATGCTTTTTGGTTTTAATCCCTATAAAGTTTTTCTTTAAACTTTAGTCCAATAAAAATTAAGAACTTTTAGTTTTAATCTCTACCATCAGTTTTAACTATATATTTAAATATTATTAAATTATATAGCCATTATAAATACCATAATCATGACCATTATAAAAATGAGAGAAAGTATTAGGAATTAATATTAATTGTGTATCATATGTACAATGGATTAAAAAAAAGGTAAAATTATAACTAAAAATTAAATTATTAATTATTTAATTTTAAATTTTAAAATTTTAAAAATTAGGATTAGCATTTAAATCAATTTACACTATGTATCGTTATTTCTAATCTTATCGTAACTTTCAATACACGTCTAAAACTCACCGTTATCTTCATCTTGCGTCACTGAATTCCTCGCCGGCCATACCGACACCACCGCATCCTCCCACCGACACTGTCCTCACCTCCGCCGGTCAGTCCGATGCGCCTCGCCCTCCGACGCCTAATGTTGCTGCAGCTGGTTTCGCGCTTCTCTTTTGAACCGGCTTCGCTTTCTCCCATTCCTTCAAGCCTCTTCTCACTGATGATACCACCATACTTTTCTTCTTCTTCGAATCCAAGCATAATTAGCTTCTTTCATGATTTCAAAACTATGTTTCACCATAATAGTTGTTTCTTCTGTTTATTCATCTTCTTTTTCTCTTTTAATAGTCAATTTAATTAGGATGGTCATTTTAGTAGGTATGCGGATGGTTATTTTAATTTTTATGTAGATGATTATTTTGATTAGATTGGGTTTAGTTATATATAATTAAAATATGTTAGATGTTCAATTCATTAGGTAGGCGCATGATTATTTTTATCCTTAAGTGGATGGTTATTTTTACTAAAGGTGAGTGGCGTGTGACAAGCTAAGTATCGACGGTGAAATGGAATGATTATTGATGAAGGTGGGATGACTGCTAGTTGAAAAAGAAGAGAGTATTGGAGTGAAATGTTTTAGTAAATTAAGATTCCAGATAGTTATTTTTTTTAAATAACAAACTGGATTTTTTAAAAATTTAAAATTTGAAATTGGGGGATTTAAAATTTGAAATTTGATGTGAAATAATTGAATGAGAAATTTTTGAATTTATTATTTATTTCTATTGAACTAAATAACCAACCCATTGTACACATTATCAAGATTCTTCATTAGCTTTCTAGCGGAATTCTAAAAATTAACATATATTTTTCAAAATGACATATCTAACATATAAAATCAGTTTTGTTTTTTTAGATAAATTTGTTAACGTTTTAAATATTCGTAGATATAAATAATAGTTTATTTTACTTAAATAGACTTAAGTAAGCATTTTACTTTCAATTATTTGTAATTTTCACCTTTTTATATATATATATATATATATATATATATATATATATATATATTTTCAATAAATTTATTTTGCTCTGTATATAGTGAGACCCAGAAATGGGCTCATTTAATTATTGTCAGACAATAGGTCCACTCCCTCATCAGCATTCTTGAAAATTCATGTTATCTTTTTTTTTTTTGCCAATTAGATAGGTAAAAAATTAGTTCGTTACAAGATCTGTCATTTGAGTTTTATTTAAGAATAAAATCTTATTTTATATTTTTTAATAAAATAAAAATATTATCTCTTGGAAACACTGTTAAATGCGTGCAAGAAGGACAATAGCTCTCATTAAACTCTGTGAAATAAGTTCTTGAGAGGAGAAGAATGTGAAAGTAGGATGAAAATAGAGAAGTTGGAGATGCAGAGAAGATGAAGAGAAGAGAGAGAGAAAATAAGGGAAATAGTTTTGTAAAGTAAAACAGAAAGTTTGGAGTTTTCTATTAGTCGTGAGGCTAATATATATACATCAGGAAATGAATTCATCTGTAACAAACTTGTCAAGTGACCAAAAATATCTACAACTAATTATCACTTTGTTAACTATCTCTAATTGCTTTGATTTACAAATTAATTATCTCTAACAAACTATTATTAACTTATTGGACTGAACCAATCAAGTCACAGCCTCCCACAAGCCAGGACCATGGAGATCAAGCAGTCCTAGCTTGGACAAATTGGTGGAGAAAGGTCCTGGTGCCAAAGGTTTGGTGAGGAAGTCTGCCAATTGATCAGTAGAGGAAACAGGCAGTAAGTGCGTGAAGCTGCTTTGTAGCTTCTCACGAGTAATGTGGCAGTCGACTTCAATGTGCTTACTATGCTCATGAAAGATGGGATTGGCGACAATGTGAATCGCAGATCTGTTGTCACAAAAAATGGTAATCGGAGCCGTAAGTGGCATGCCAATGTCTTGGAAAATGAAAGAAAGCCACTGAGCCTCGCAAGTAGCATTTGCCAATGCACGATATTCAGCTTTAGATGAAGACCTGGAGGCGGTTGATTGTTTCTTTCTCTTTCAACTAATCAAAGCTGACCCAAGGTGAATTAACTCAATCTACCCATCACATAAGAGATACCTCAAGACCCTAAAAGCTGCCTCGAAGTGAGCAGTAGTTGGGCAATCAATGAATTAACTCAATCTGCCCATCACATAAGAGATGTCCGGACGTGTGTTGGCTAGATACATAAGGCGACCAACTAGTTGCCGGTAATTGGTGAAATCAGAGAGCAAAGTGCCATTTTCGGAAGTTAGTTTCGCATGGTAGTCCATGGGGGTACTGACAGGTTTGCAATCCAAGAAACCAAAATTTTCAAGAATGTCCAAGGCATATTTTTGCTGACAAAGATGAATACCTTTGGCTGAACGTGCAACTTCCATGCCTAAGAAAAACTTCAAGTCACCAATGTCCTTGATTTTGAACTTGTCATGAAGAATTCCTTTAATTCGATTAATCTCCGAAATGTCATCCCCCGTGAGCACTAAATCATCGACATAGACAAGGATAATGGTGATCCCTGAAGCTGTAATTTTGGTAAAAAGAGAGTGATCCGAAACAGACTTCTTGTATTCCGAGGTAATAAGTGTGGCTGTCAACTTTAAATTCCATTGTCTACTCGCTTATCGCAATCCATAAAGAGATTTTTGTAACTTGCACACCATCCCTTGCTGTTCATCCAAGCCAGGAGGTTTTTTCATGTAAACATCTTCATTTAGATCGCCGTGTAAGAATGCCATATTGACGTCAAGTTGTTTCAAGTGCCACTTCTTAGCTGCTGCCACTGCTAACACTAATCTCAAAGTAGTCATCCGAACCACAGGGCTGAATGTATCAATGAAGTCGACCCCTTCAATCTGTGTGAAACCTTTCGCAACCAACCTAGCTTTGCGTCTTTCAATGCTACCATCCGCATGAAATTTGGTTTGGAAGACCCACTTGCAACCAATGGCTCGTTTACCAATTGGAAGCTTGCAAACTCTCCAAGTATCGTTTAACTTCAATGCCTCCAACTCACTTTGAATTGCCTCTCTCCAAGAATGATGAGCAGCAGCCTCCTCATAAGTGCGAGGATCAGGATTTGAAGAGATGGCCAAACAAAAAGACTTGTAATTAAAATTCAGCTTATTGGTGCACGAAATTGTGATCTCTGGTAATGGCTCCAAAAACTTGGTGCTCTAATCTCAATTCATAATTTGTCACAACTTCGATACAACTAACCAGCAAGTGCACTGGGTCGTCCAAGTAATAAACCTTACGTGAGTAAGGGTCGATCCCACGGAGATTGTTGGTATGAAGCAAGCTATGGTCACCTTGTAAATCTCAGTCAGGCGGATAATAATTGATTATGGAGTTTTCGAAAATAATACTAATTAAACAGAAAATAAGGATAGAAACACTTATGTAAGTCATTGGTGAGAATTTCAGATAAGCGTATAGAGATGTTTTCGTTCCTCTGAACCTCTGCTTTCCTGCTGTCTTCATCCAATCAGTCTTATTCCTTTCCATGGCTGGCTTTATGCAAGGGCATCACCGTTGTCAGTGGTTACATCCCCTCCTCTTGTGAAAATGGTCCAAATGCTCTGTCACAGCACGGCTAATCATCTGAGGTTCCCGATCATGCTGGAATAGGATTCACCCTCCTTTTGCGTCTGTCACTACGCCCAGCAATCGCGAGTTTGAAGCTCGTCACAGTCATTCAATCCCTGAATCCTACTCAAAATACCACAGACAAGGTTTAGACTTTTCGGATTCTCATGAATGCCGCCATCAATCTAGCTTACACCACGAAGATTCTGATTAAGAGATCTAAGAGATAATCATTCAATCGAAGGTAGAACGGAAGTGGTTGTCAGGCACGCGTTCATGGGGAATGATGATGATTGTCACGTTCATCACATTCAGGTTGAAATGTAAATGAATATCTTAGAAGCGGAATAAGTTGAAGTGAATAGAAAAACAGTAGTACTTTGCATTAATCTTTGAGGAACAGCAGAGCTCCACACCTTAATCTATGGAGTGTAGAAACTCTACCGTTAAAAATACATAAGTGAAAGGTTCAGGCATGGCCGAATGGCCAGCCCCCAAAATGAGATCACAGGATCAAAAACACAATCCAGGATTTTAAATACAATAGTAAAAAGTCCTATTTATACTAAACTAGTTACTAGGGTTTACATAAGTAAGTAATTGATGCATAAATCTACTTCCGGGGCCCACTTGGTGTGTGCTTGGGCTGAGCTTGAATGTTACACATGCAGAGGCTCTTTCTGGAGTTGAACGCCAGGTTGTAACGTGTTTCTGGCGTTCAACTCTGGTTTGTGACTTGTTTCAACGCCCTTTTATGTCATTTAAACTTGGGCAAAGTATGAACTATTATATATTTCTGGAAAGCCCTGGATGTCTACCTTCCAACACAATTGGAAGCGCGCCATTTTGAGTTCTGTAGCTCCAGAAAATCCACTTTGAGTGCAGGGAGGTCAGAATCCAACAGCATCAGCAGTCCTTCTTCTACCTCTGAATCTGATTTTTGCTCAAATCCCTCAATTTCAGCCAGAAAATACCTGAAATCACAGAAAAACACAAAAACTCATAGTAAAGTCCAGAAATATGAATTTAACATAAAAACTAATGAAAACATCCCTAAAAGTAACTAGATTCTACTAAAAACATACTAAAAACAATGCCAAAAAGCGTATAAATTATCCGCTCATCACAACACCAAACTTAAATTGTTGCTTGTCCCCAAGCAACTGAAAATCAAATAGGATAAAAAGAAGAGAATATACTATAAATTCCAAACTATCAATGAAACATAGCTCCAATCAGATGAGCGGGACTTGTAGCTTTTTTGCCTCTTGAATAGTTTTGGCATCTCACTTTATCCATTGAAGTTCAGAATGATTGGCTTCTATAGGAACTCAGAGTTCAGATAGTGTTATTGATTCTCCTAGTTCAGTATGATGATTCTTGAACACAGCTATTTTATGAGTCTTGGCCGTGGCTCTAAGCAATTTGTTTTCCAGTATTACCACCGGATACATAAATGCCACAGACACATAATTGGGTGAACCTTTTCAGATTGTGACTCAGCTTTGCTTAAAGTCCCCAATTAGAGGTGTCCAGGGTTCTTAGGCACACTCTTTTTTTTGCTTTGGACCTTGACTTTAACCGCTCAGTCTCAAGTTTTCACTTGACACCTTCACGCCACAAGCACATGGTTAGGGACAGCTTGGTTTAGCCGCTTAGACCAGGATTTTATTCCTTTAGGCCCTCCTATCCACTGATGCTCAAAGCCTTGGGATCCTTTTTATTTGCCCTTGCCTTTTGGTTTTAAGGGTTATTGGCTTTTTGCTCTTGCTTCTTGGTTTTAAGAGCTTTTGGCTTTTTCTGCTTGCTTTTTCTTTTTATTTTTTTTCGCCTATTTTTTTTTCCTTTTTTTTTCTGCAAGCTTTGTTCTTTGCTGCTTTTTCTTGCTTCAAGAATCATTTTTATGATTTTTCAGATTATCAAATAACATGTCTCCTTGTCATCATTCTTTCAAGAGCCAACATATTTAACATTCTTAAACAACAACTTCAAAAGACATATGCACTGTTCAAGCACACATTCAGAAAACAAGAAGCATTGTCACCACATCAATATAATTAAACTAAGTTCAAGGATAAATTCAAAACTCATGTACTTCTTGTTCTTCTGAATTAAAACATTTTTCATTTAAGAGAGGTGATGGATTCATAGGACATTCATAACTTTAAGACAAAGTTACTAAATACTAATGATCATGTAATGAAGACACAAACATGGATAAGCACTTAACATAGAGAAAACGAAAAACAGAGAATAAGAACAAGGAATGAGTCCACCTTAGTGATGGTGGCGTTTCCTTCTTGAGGAACCAATGATGTCCTTGAGCTCTTCTATGTCTCTTCTTTGTCTTTGTTGCTCCTCCCTCATTGCTTTTTGATCTTCTCTGATTTCATGAAGGATGATGGAGTGCTCTTAATGTTCCACCCTTAGTTGTCCCATGTTGGAACTTAATTCTCCTAGGGAGGTGTTGATTTGCTCCCAATAGTTTTGTGGAGGAAAATGCATTTGAGGCATCTCCAGAATCTCATGGTGATGAGCTTCTTCATGTGCCTGTTGAGATCCATGAAAGTGCTCTCTTGTTTGCTCCATCCTTTTCTTAGTGATGGGCTTGTGAGATGAATCTTTCCATCTCCCATGGCTCAGAGGTGGAAGCTTTTGTCTTCCCTTTCCTCTTTCTTAAGGTTTCTCTGGCCTTAGGTGCCATTAATGGTTATGGAAAAACAAAAAAGCTATGCTTTTACCACACCAAACTTAGAATGTTGCTCGCCCTCGAGCAAAAGAAGAAAGAATAGAAGAAGAAGAAGAAGATATGGAGGAGATGGAAGGTTGTGTGTATTCGGCCATATGGGTGGGATTGGGTGGGAAAGAGATGTTGAATTTTGAAGGTAGGTGGGTGTATGGATGTGAGTGGTAAATGGAAAACAGAAGGGATGATCATGAATGGAGAGAGAGATGGTGAGGTAGGTGGGGATCCTGTGGGGTCCACAGATCCTGAGGTGTTCAAGGATTTACAACCTTGCACCAAATTGGGCATGCAAAATGCCCTTGCACACAACTCTGGGTGTTCAGCGCCAGATTGGTGCTTGTTCTGGGCGTTGAACGCCCATTTGTTGCCCATTTCTGGCGTTGAACGCCAGAACCATACTTGTTCTGGGCGTTCAGCGCCAGAACCATGCTCTGTTCTGGCGTTGAACGCCCAAAACATGTTTCTTACTGGCGTTTAAACGCCAGTAAGGTCTTCCTCCAGGGTGTGATTTTTCTTCTGCTGTTTTTGATTCCGTTTTCAATTTTTATATTTATTTTGTGACTCCACATGATCATGAACCTAATAAAACATGAAAAACAATAAAAATAGAAATGAGATAAAAATTGGGTTGCCTCCCAACAAGCACTTCTTTAATGTCAATAGCTTGACAGTGGGCTCTCATGGAGCCTCACAGATGTTCAGAGCATTGTTGAGACTTCCCAACACCAAACTTAGAGTTTGGATATGGTAGTTCAACACCAAACTTAGAGTTTGGTTGTGGCCTCCCAACACCAAACTTAGAGTTTGACTGTGGGGGCTCTGGTTGACTCTACAATGAGAGAAGCTTACTGTGCTTCCTCTCCATGGATGCAGAGAGAGATCCTTGAGTTGTAAATACAAGGTTGTCCTCATTTATTTGAAGGATCAATTCTCCTCTGTCCATATCAATCACAGCTCTTGCTGTGGCTAGGAAGGGTCTTCCAAGGATGATGAATTCATCTATCCTCATCCTTCCCAGTGTCTAGGACTATGAAATCAGTAGGGATGTAAAGGCCTTCAACCTTTACTAACACGTCCTCTACTTGTCCATAAGCCTGTTTTCTTGAATTGTCTGCCATCTCTAATGAGATTTTAGTGGCTTGCACCCCAAAGATTCCCAGTTTCTCTATTACAGAGAGGGGCATAAGGTTTATTCCTGAACCAAGGTCACACAGAGGCTTAAAGATCATGGTGCCTATGGTACAAGGTATTAAGAACTTTCCAGGATCCTGTTTCTTCTGAGGCAATGTCAGTTGATCCAGATCACTTAGTTCATTGGTGAACAAGGAAGGTTCATCTTCCCAAGTTTCAATGCCAAATAATTTGGCATTCAGCTTCATGATTGTACCAAGGTACTTGGTAGCTTGCTCTTCAGTAACATCCTCATTCTCTTCAAAAGAGGAATACTCATCAGAGCTCATGAATGGCATAAGGAGGTTTAATGGAATCTCTATGGTCTCTAGGTGAGCCTCAGATTCCTTTGATTCCTCATAGGGAAGCTCCTTATTGATCACTGGACGTCCTAGGAGGTCTTCCTCCTTGGGATTCACGTCCTCTCCTTCCTTTACAGGTTCGGCCATGGTGATCAATTCAATGGCCTTGCACTCTCCTTTTGGATTTTCTTCTGTATTGCTTGGGAGAGTACTAGGAGGGATTTCAGTGATCCTTTTACTCAGCTGGCCCACTTGTGCTTCCAAATTTCTAATGGAAGACCTTGTTTCATTCATGAAACTTACAGTGGCCTTGGATAGATCAGAGACTAAGTTTGCTAAATTAGAGGTATTTTGTTCAGAATTCTCTGTCTGTTGCTGAGTGGATGATGGAAAAGGTTTACTATTGTTAAACCTGTATCTTCCACCATTATTAAAGCCTTATTGAGGCTTTTGTTGATCCTTCCATGAGAGATTTGGATGATTTCTCCATGATGGATTATAGGTGTTTCCATAAGGTTCACCTAAGTAATTCACCTCTGCTATTGCAGGGTTCTCAGGATCATAAGCTTCTTCTTCAGAAGATGCCTCTTGAGTACTGTTGGATGCAGCTTGCATTCCATTCAGACTTTGAGAAATCATATTGACTTGCTGAGTCAATATTTTGTTCTGAGCCAATATGGCATTCAGAGTATCAATTTCAAGAACTCCCTTCTTCATAGGCGTCCCATTACTTACACGATTCCTCTCAGAAGTGTACATGAACTGGTTATTAGCAACCATGTCAATGAGTTCTTGAGCTTCTGCAGGCATTTTCTTTAGGTGAATGGATCCACCTGCAGAAGTATCCAATGACATCTTTGATAGCTCAGATAAAGCATCATAGAATATATCCAGGATGGTCCATTCTGAAAGCATGTCAGAAGGACACTTTTTGGTCAGCTGCTTGTATCTTTCCCAAGCTTCATAGAGGGATTCACCTTTTTTCTGTCTGAAGGTTTGAACATCCACTCTAAGCTTGCTCAGCTTTTGAGGAGGAAAGAACTTAGCTAAGAAAGCCGTGACCAGCTTATCCCAAGAGTTCAGGCTATCTCTGGGGTGAGAGTCCAACCACACTCTAGCTCTGTCTCTTACAGCAAAAGGGAAAAGCATGAGCCTGTAGACTTCAGAATCTACTCCATTAGTCTTAACAGTATCACATATCTGCAAGAATTCAGTTAAGAACTGAAAAGGATCTTCAGATGGAAGTCCATGAAACTTGCAGTTTTGCTGTATCAGAGAAACTAATTGAGGTTTCAGCTCAAAGTTGTTTGCTCCAATGGCAGGAATGGAGATGCTTCTTCCATGTAAATTGGAATTAGGTGCAGTAAAGTCACCAAGCATCCTCCTTGCATTATTATTATTTTCAGCTACCATCTCCTCTTCCTGTTCGAAAATTTCTGAAAGGTTATCTCTGAATTGTTGTAATTTAGCTTATCTTAGTTTCCTCTTCAGAGTCCTTTCAGGTTCTGGATCTGCTTCAACAAGAATATTTTTGTCCTTGCTCCTGCTCATATGACAAAGAAGAGGGCACAGAAAAAATAATAATAATAATAATAGGAATCCTTTATACCACAGTATAGAAGTCCCTGTGTGAGTGGAAGAAAGGAAGGGGACAAAGAATGTAATGTAAGGAAAGAAACACTAGGGTGAGGAGAGTAGAGATGTGAGGTGAAGAGATGTTAGTAGATGAATAAATAAATAGAATGAGATGAGAGAGGGAAGATTTCAAAAATAATTTTTGAAAAAGAGTTAGTGATTTTCAAAATTAGTTTTTCAAAAAGGTTAGTAATTTTCGAAAATAAAAAATCAAAAATTAAAATAATTAGTTAATTAAAAAGAATTTTTGAAAAAGAGGGAAGATATTTTCGAAAATTAGAGAGAGAGAGTTAGTTAGGTAGTTTTGAAAAAGATAAGAAACAAACAAAAAGTTAGTTAGTTAGTTGAACCAAATTTGAAAATCAATTTTGAAAAGATAAGAAGATAGGAGGTTAGAAAAGATATTTTAAAATCAAATTTTTGAAAAAGATGAGATAAGAAGATATTTTTGAAAAGATATGATTGAAATTAGTTTTGAAAAAGATTTGATTTTTTAAAATCACAATTAATGACTTGATTCACAAGAAATCACAAGATATGATTCTAGAACTTAAAGTTTGAATCTTTCTTAACAAGCAAGTAACAAACTTGAAATTTTTGAATCAAAACATTAATTGATGATGTTATTTTGGAAAATTATGTGATAAAGATAAGAAAAAGATTTTTGGAAAAGATTTTTATAATTTTCGAAAATAACTAAGAAAAATGAAAAAGATTTGATTTTTGAAAAAATTTTTGAAAAAGATAAGATTTGTAAATTGAAAATTTGATTTGACTCATAAGAAACAATTGGATTTTAAAAATTTTTGAAAAAGTCATCTAATTTTCAAAATTTTGAGAGAGAAAAAGGGAAAGATATTTTTTTTATTTTTGAATTTTTAATGATGAGAGAGAAAAACACTAAAAATGCTCAATGCATGGAGATTTTAGATCAAAACAATGAATGCATGCAAAAATGCTATGAATGTCAAGATGAACACCAAGAACACTTTGAAGATCAAGATGAACATCAAGAACTTATTTTTGAAAAATTTTTATATGCAAAGAAAACATGCAAGACACCAAACTTAGAAATCTTTCATGTTTAGACTCTATGGATGCAAAAATGCACATGAAAAATACCACATAACACAAAACAAGAAAACATCAAGATCAAACAAGAAGACTTACCAAGAACAACTTGAAGATCATAAAGAACACTATGAATGCATGAATTTTCGAAAAATGCAAGATGAATATGCAATTGACACCAAATTTTCAACTTGACTCAAGACTCAAACAAGAAACATGAAATATTTTTGATTTTTTTGATTTACTAATTTTTTTTGGATTTTTTTTTTCAAAAATTATTTGAAAAAGAAAAATAAGGATTCCAAAACTTTTAATATGAATTCCAGGAATCTTATGCTCTTTAGTCTAAAGCTCCAATCAAAGGGTCAGGCATGGCTTAATAGCCAGCCAAGCTCTAGCATGTAAATTACATCCATTGAGGTGATTAGTTGAAGACCAATCCCAAAGCAGTTTGGGTATGGCTTTACAGCCAGATAGGATTCAACATGTTTCATGAAACACTAGAATTCATTCTTAAAAATCTGAAGAAAAATATATTTTTGAAAATATTTTTATTATTTTTTTTTCGAAAACTGATGAGAAATTTTTGAAAGATTTTTGAAAAATTTTTGAAAAACAAAACAAAAAAGAAAATTACCTAATCTGAGCAACAAGATGAACCGTCAGTTGTCCAAACTCAAACAATCCCCGGCAACGGCGCCAAAAACTTGGTGCACGAAATTGTGATCTCTGGTAATGGCTCCAAAAACTTGGTGCTCTAATCTCAATTCATAATTTGTCACAACTTCGATACAACTAACCAGCAAGTGCACTGGGTCGTCCAAGTAATAAACCTTACGTGAGTAAGGGTCGATCCCACGGAGATTGTTGGTATGAAGCAAGCTATGGTCACCTTGTAAATCTCAGTCAGGCGGATAATAATTGATTATGGAGTTTTCGAAAATAATACTAATTAAACAGAAAATAAGGATAAAAACACTTATATAAGTCATTGGTGAGAATTTCAGATAAGCGTATAGAGATGCTTTTGTTCCTCTGAACCTCTGCTTTCCTACTGTCTTCATCCAATCAGTCTTATTCCTTTCCATGGCTGGCTTTATGCAAGGGCATCACTATTGTCAGTGGTTACATCCCCTCCTCTTGTGAAAATGGTCCAAATGCTCTGTCACAGCACGGCTAATCATCTGAGGTTCCCGATCATGCTGGAATAGGATTCACCATCCTTTTGCGTCTGTCACTATGCCCAGCAATCACGAGTTTGAAGCTCGTCACAGTCATTCAATCCCTGAATCCTACTCGGAATACCACAGACAAGGTTTAGACTTTTCGGATTCTCATGAATGCCGCCATCAATCTAGCTTACACCACGAAGATTCTGATTAAGAGATCTAAGAGATAATCATTCAATCGAAGGTAGAACGGAAGTGGTTGTCAGGCACGCGTTCATGGGGAATGATGATGATTGTCACGTTCATCACATTCAGGTTGAAATGTAAATGAATATCTTAGAAGCGGAATAAGTTGAAGTGAATAGAAAAACAGTAGTACTTTGCATTAATCTTTGAGGAACAGCAGAGCTCCACACCTTAATCTATGGAGTGTAGAAACTCTACCGTTAAAAATACATAAGTGAAAGGTTCAGGCATGGCCGAATGGCCAGCCCCCAAAATGAGATCACAGGATCAAAAACACAATCCAGGATTTTAAATACAATAGTAAAAAGTCCTATTTATACTAAACTAGTTACTAGGGTTTACAGAAGTAAGTAATTGATGCATAAATCCACTTCCGGGGCCCACTTGGTGTGTGCTTGGGCTGAGCTTGAATGTTACACGTGCAGAGGCTCTTTCTGGAGTTGAACGCCAGGTTGTAACGTGTTTCTGGCGTTCAACTCTGGTTTGTGACTTGTTTCTGGCGTTTAACTCCAGACAGCAGCGTAGAACTGGCGTTCAACGCCCTTTTACATCATCTAAACTTGGGCAAAGTATGGACTATTATATATTTCTGGAAAGCCCTGGATGTCTACTTTCCAACACAATTGGAAGCGTGCCATTTTGAGTTCTGTAGCTCCAGAAAATCCACTTTGAGTGTAGGGAGGTCAGAATCCAACAGCATCAGCAGTCCTTCTTCTACCTCTGAATCTGATTTTTGCTCAAGTCCCTCAATTTCAGCCAGAAAATACCTGAAATCACACAAAAACACACAAACTCATAGTAAAGTCTAGAAATTTGAATTTAACATAAAAACTAATGAAAACATCCCTAAAAGTAACTAGATTCTACTAAAAACATACTAAAAACAATGCCAAAAAGCGTATAAATTATCCGCTCATCACTTATCATATGAAAGAAAGTTAGAAATTGGATATCTTTGAGTAGAAGGAGGTGCTAAACCTGTTGTGGCCAACATACAATGATAGTCCTGTAAGTGGGAAGGTGGCTTGCGGTTCCTAATAGGTCTTGTTGATGCAATAGGAATGATGTCAGCAGAAACATGTGTGCCTAAATTCTACTGAGATGTGGTGTGATGTTGTGTTGTATTTAAATTCTCATGTGGTGTGTCTAATGAATGAGACACATAATGATTTAATGAATGAGATGTATTATTTTCTAATGAATGTGCTGCATTATTTTCCAATGAAATAGGAATGTTAGGGAAAGTTGCATTTGAAGAATGCGGCGATGCAGGTGAGTGATAAGTGCAGGAAGTAAATGGATCTAAATCTAGAAATTGAAGATTATTAATCCTGCAACCAGCACCAATGGTTGAAGTGCAATTAGAATCATGCAACTTTGAAGAATGAGACAAGTAGGGAAAATAATTTTCATAGAAGATAACATGTCTTGAAATAAAGATCTCCCTAGTGTTAAGATCAAGTAAAGTGTAACCTTTTTTACCATCTTTAAAACCCAAGAATACACACTTCTTAGCTCTAAGGTCCAATTTTGTTCTGCCATGAGCAAGCGTACTAGCATAAGCCAAGCATCCAAATGCTTTCAAATTTTGTAAATTCGGCAAAGTTTGAAATAGAATCTGATAAGGACTGCAATGGTTTAAAAAAAAATGCTTGGAACTCGGTTTATCAAATGAATTGCAGGAGCTATGGCAAATTGCCAAAAAATTTTGGGTATGTGAGACTGAAACAGCAATGCCCTTGCAACGCCAAGTATGTGTTGATGCTTGCGCTCAACGATACCGTTTTGTTGTGGAGTTTCTACACAAGAGGTGTGATGGATTATCCCATTCTTAGTGAAGAAATCTCTCAATAAAAACTCAGGTCCATTATCAGTTCTAATGCATTTTATTTGTGCATTAAACTGAACGTTAGCATATTGCACAAAATTTTGAAAAAGTATGGATGCTTCTGACTTTGTTTTCATGAAATAAGCCCATGTGTATCTACTATTGTCATCTACCACTGTTAAAAAATATTTGTGTCCGGAACTAGAAAGTGTGGATAGTGGTCCCCAAATATCCATGTGTACAAGATCAAAACAATTTTTAGATTTACTAATACTATGAAAAAATGGTAATCTCTTTTGTTTAGCGAAATAACATGGGTCACAAGGTGTGACTTTGATGTCTCTACATTTGATATAAGGAAAATCTTTCTGCAACATTGCAATTTTATTAAATGGAATATGTCCTAACCTTACATGCCATAGATGTTCATTAGAAATAGAAACTACATCTAAATGCTTATTATTCTGACCTAACGAATTATTGGAAGAATAAAGTGTTAATGCTGCAGATTTTGATGAATCACTATGTATTGTAGGGTTGTTCATTGTAAATAGTCCATCGGCACATTTAGCTACTCCAATCGTCCTCAATGTAGCTTGATCCTGAATTTCACATGTTTCATCATCAATAAGCATTTTTCATTTTAAAAGTGTTGTAAGTTTTGACACCGAAATCAATTTGAAATCAAAAGATGGAATGAAAAGAACATTTGTTAAAAATAGATTGTTAGAGAACATGATGGTGCCTACAATGCTACTAGTTGTAAAGCTGCCATCAGGTAATTTAACAACCAATGGCTTAACCCTTTGATAAGTTTTGAAATCGGTTAGATCAAAAGAAACATGATCAGTGGCTCTAGTGTCTATAACCCAAATAGCAGATTTTGGTATAACCAATGATAAAATTCTTGCACTGAATTGCAAAAAATGAATTTTAGCTTGACCTAAAACAGGATTGGATGATTTCTGACCCTGGTTTGCACCATGAGAGTGTTGCTGAGCACATTGTTCTTTGAGAAGGGACATCAAGGCTTGCCTTTGGTTCACTGTTAACGCAACACTTGCAGGTTCACTCACTTCTTCTTGGTTCATAGCCAATTCATTACTATTGACTTCATCAATTTTCTACTCACTAGTCATCATTTGAATGATATTGCCTTGCTGCCGCTGTCTTAAGTGTGGAGGCAATCCATGCTTTTTTAGCATGTGTCCACAATGTGTCCCATTTTTCCGCAGAAGGTGCACTGCATCTTGGTGCCCCTACCTCTGCCTCTTCCACTTGTCCGACCACCTCTGTTTCCTTCTCTGCCTCAGCCTCTATTTCCTGAGCCATCTAAGTAGTTTATCCTTGCATTATTCAGTAAGGTTTTGGAGTCAATCAAATCCAGATTGCCAAACTGCCTCTCTTGTTGAGTGAGCAAAGAAAATGCGGTGTTTATGTCAGGAATAGGTTTCATAAGCATGATGTGGGATCTTACATTCGAATATTGTTCATTGAGGCCTCTTAGAAACCTCACTGTGTAACTCTCTTCTCTGTATTCTCTCATTCTAGCCAAGCCACACTTACAATCCTCAGCACACAGTACATAATTAGGAATTGGTCTGAATCCATTTAATTGCTCCCAAATAGCCTTCAACTATGTAAAATATGTTGTAATTGTCAATTCGCCTTGTCTCATTTGGTACATCTCTTCCTCTAACTCAGCCACTCGAAACCGATCTCCCTGACAATATCTGTGTTCCAAATCTCTCCACAGATCAGAGGCAACATTATTCCAAATCACACTTTCGAAAATTTCAAAACTCAAAGACAGATTAATTCACGAGACAATAAATGTATTGCATCTCTCCCATGCCTCAAACAATGCATCTGTTGGATCTGGCTTCTTTATTGAACCATCTATGAATTTTAATTTATTCTTTGATTTTAATGCTAACAACATTGCTCTACTCCAGCTATGGTAATTATTTGTATTTAGAGTAATTGATATCAGAGGCGAACCAAGACTCTCACCAGGATGTATGAAGTAGGGACTTGCGGGATCTGAAATCGGACTTGAACCAGCTTTAGAGATTTGAGCTTGTAATGTGGACAATTGATTAAGAAAGCTTGCAATTTGCACATCCATGGATCCTAGTTGCGCTCCACTAGAGGATCGATTGAAACCCTCTGGATTTTATTCAGCCATCAAGAAATCGCTACTGTTGAATATCTCACTTGATTAGGAGAATTTCAAAGTAATTCCTCAACCAATTCAACTTAATGACTTTGTTTTATCACAAATTCAAATCTTTCTCTCATGGACTCGTCGATCGGAACACCACTACCTTCTCCACGCTCACCGCACCATGTTAAATGCGTGCGAGAAGGACATTAGCTCTCATCGGACTCTGTGGAATGAGTTCTTGAGAGGAGAAGAATGTGAAAGTAGGATGAAAATAGAGGTTGGAGATGCAGAGAAGATGAAGAAGAAAGAGAGAGAAAATAAAGGGAAATAGTTTTGTAAAGTGAAACAGAAAGCTTGGAGTTTTCTATTAGTCATGAGGCTAATATTTATACATTAGGGAATGAATTCATCTGTAACAAACTTGTCAAGTGACCAAAAATATCTACAACTAATTACCACTTTGTTAGCTATCTCTAACTGCTTTGATTTACAAATTAATTATCTCTAACAAACTATTATTAACTTATTCGACTGAACCAATCAAGTCACAAACACTTTTATATAAAATGACATTTTTCTGCGATTAATTTTTTTTATATGAAAAAAATATTGGTATTTTTATTAAAAATATGATTATTTAGTGCAATTACAAGTTGGTGGATTTTGTAGGTAGAGAGTTAACATGCAGGATGTGTATTGCAACATGCAGAATGCGTGTTGAACATGTGTCATCATCCTCGCAACATGCAGAATGCGTGTTGGACACATGTCAATATCCAAGCAACACGTAAAGTGTATGTTAAACATTTTTTTTATACATCCATAATACTGTATTACATTTCAAATATTAATATTCAAACAAAACATTATCTTCATCTCTATATTAAAAATAATTTCTGTTTTTCTGCTTCTATATAAAATGGAGGGCATGGCTGCTACTTGCTTGTTGCTTCACCATCAAGTACGTAGATGGTTGAGTCAGTGTCATGTTATCAAGACTCAAGTGGGCAGTGGCCAAGTGGAGGTATAAGTGCGTCAGACTAGAGCAAGTTTTCTTATATTTTTTTTTAAAAAATTGCATCTGGCAATGAGAATGTATATAAGTCTGAATGAGGTGCACCTCGTGCAAATTATTAGACGCACGAGACATGCTGGACACAAGATAATGGTCCCTGCAATCTAGCCAACAAGGCAACAACTGTTAACCCTTTCCCCTTATATTCGTCAACTACTCAACTAGATTCAATTCTTATCCACTAGTGATATCCTTGACAATGATTGTAACAATTCCGACAATAAAATTATGAATTTTGCTAAATTATATTTTAAGAGTATATGTTAAATATATCATAAAAAAATATTTTCTAAAAATTATTGTAATTTTTTTTATGTTTTCAATGTATTGAATATGAAAATATCAAAAAATTTCTATTATTATATTTTTAAAAGAAAAGTGCTAGGAGGCAGCAATTTTTGGTATTTGTAGCCATCAAATAACTATTAATGGTGATTTTAATGGTGTGAGATTTTATTCAATAGCTCACTTTTCCTTGCTAGTTACATGCTGACCAAAATTTGAAAAAGTTGCTGGCCCTTAGACTTTTCCTTTTTAAAAGGTTATTAGAACATAAAGCATAAAAAATTTTCTATTATTATATTTTTAAAATGTATTATTAAAACACAAATTAGTTAAATCCTAAAATTATTATGTTGATTTCCAAACAAAATTAAGAAATTTAAATTACCAATGTATGTTATTCTTCAAGAAACTACTGACCGGTGTTTTCTAAAGCAGTAAACACTGTTTACACTTTACAGAATTTCTTTTGAAAGCAAGCTATTCACTGCTATATTGTTGTACATATAGAAAGCAAGACTAATTATCTTTCTTAACTTTAAAAGGTTCAAAGATTTTAACATTTATGTGGTCTTAGCACACTCAATTTTAACTTAAATTTCTTGATTAGTCATAATAGACATGCTTTCTATTATTACGATTTATAAAAAACTTTATTTTTATGTTCTTATATTTCGTACATCGTAATAATGCTGACATAATTTAACGATAGAAACAAAATTCGACCTTAACAAGTGCTCAAATGAAATCTTTAGTGAGAGAACAAGCTTGACTATACCTAATAATTTTCATCTTGTGATGATGAAAAAAGAGAAACAAGTTACAACTGAAAAACCAAAAGACTTAATAACTTCATTTTGATTCATTGAGATTTTTATATAATGATATACTTCTATATACACGGTCACACAGGCAAAGTTTGTCACTAAAGGGTGTGTTTGGTGAACCAGTCGAAATAATAAAAACTCACCCTTATTTGTTACCCCCCATCATAGTCTAGTATCTTTCAGTGAGTTGTGGGGCAAACAGAACCTCCATCATGTATGGCTTTTACTTTCTTCCAACATAAGATCCCAACTTAGACAAATCTGGGACCCAAAATGATAGCTCAGAAGATCCGGTTGCGAACATGAGACTTCCTGGTGCCCATTTTATCACCGGTGGTCCAGTATCAGCAGTTGCACTCCTCCAGCTACCAACCTATACAAGCAGGGTATAACTATAAACGTTGAAGTTCGGTTGGAATTACATATAGCATTGGAGAGATTTACATTTAACTGTCATTCAATAAGATTCTGATGCCAAACGCTATTTTAGGTGAGTTTGTATATAAGTGATTGATTTGACTGCAAATATTACATTTCAGTTTTTGTAATGAAAAAAAATATTTAAATTAAATTTTATATGTGATTTCAATATTTGGTGTTTTCTAGGAAATAAATCGAAGGAGAAAAAGATGACAAAGAGCAATTATTAGTTAATTAATTTAAGAGAGCTATCTTCCACTTAAATATTTGTTGCGGCTATCATAGCACATTCCATAAGGTTCTTAGCAAAAAAGGAAAGGAAAGAGAAAACTAAAAGTATGGCTGCACACGGATCGGATCAGATATAACATATAATTCTATCTGATCTGCACTGCACTCATCGGATCGGATAGGATATCAAGTAAATCCGCATAATTAAAAAAAAAAAAAGACTGTTTTAAGGCCCTGTTTGGCGTTTTCACAAAAAATGTCCAGAAAATCCATTTTTTCACCTGTTTAAACCTATTTACTCCTAAAATATTATCAATAAAAATTTTCTTGAATAGCAAAAAAAATAATAATAACACAAGATCTAAGTTTAATTATTCTAAGTTGAAGTACAACATAAAAAAAAAAACAATATATCATAAACTATGCTATTTATATGAGACATGCGGATATGCGGATATCACTGCTGAATCCGCAATCCGATCCTACCATAGTGCAGATAGGATCCGATCCGATCTGATTGCTCTGCGGATCGGATAATATCCACAAATTTGGATCGGATGCGGATAATTACCGCGGATATGCTGATATTATCCGATCCATATGCAGCCCTAACTGAAAGAACATGCTTTATCATGTAAAGTTGAACATATATGACACAATTAAGCATATGATTTTAGATTAACTATCTGTACACTGGTTAAATCCTGTAGCTAATCTTTACCTCTTTACCACTTCGAACACTCCATGCATAAATGCTGCCATCCCCAGAACCTGTAAAGGTCCAGTAGAATGTAAATTTAGCATAATAACCATCATTCAGCATAAGCGGTAAGCAGAGAATAACTGGATCCCATACCAAGCTGAGAGGATTGAAAAAGTTGGTTGAAAATAAATGGCAGGATGCAAGACATTTTAAAATTATATTGCTTCTAAATTTTCTAGTCTCTTCAAAACACAATTTAAAGCAAGAAAGAAACAAGTAAATAAAACTTCAGAATTCCTTCAATCTGATTAAGGTTAGCAGAGCTTAAACCACTTTGTATTGATGCAAAAAGTGCTTACCTGATATTACAAACATTCCCTCTGGACTGAAAGAAGCTTCTAATGTGGAGTTGCACGAGACAGGTGTGACATTATACGTTGATAACTATATACATATGACAAGTCACACAGAAACCCTATCAAGGCATATATAAATAAAACATAAGTAGAAATGAACTGAGTTTAAGTAACAAAGATACTAACAAGTGTGCCACGAAATGAATCAAGAACATGAATATGCCCATCTGCAGTTGTTAAAAGCATAAGTCTCCCATCGTTACTAAATTTCACTGTATTTGCATCAGAAATATCTCCTCCAATAGAAAAGATCTCAAAGGGACCCTGTAGAGTATATCACAATTAATACTCCAAATTATAAAACCAATGTAAGAACCAAGTTTTATACGTATTCTTGTGCAAAATTTGCTTACCTTTTCATACTTGCGAGCATCAAACATTCTTATGTATCCTCCAAAGGCAATTGCAAAAACAAGCCCTTGATCATCATATGAAATAGCAGGCCTTCCTTGTACACGTAAAAGTCCCTATTTTGTTTATAAAGTAAGTAAGAATCCCCTAAAAGAGTTACATGTATTAGATACATGAAGATATACAGGATAACAAGCAAAGATGCAAATGCCATACCTGGCATTTCTCGGCCCTTTGATCCCATAGTAAAACAGTTCGATCAAGAGATCCAGAAATAAAGCACTCCTTCCGGGAGCACAAGCTAAGTGAGACAACCCTGGAAAAAGAACAAGTATGCATTTTGTTATATGGAAAAAATGGATAGTACATGAGCACTATATCATATAGTTTGAAATAGCAAACCTGTCATGATGACCTTTGAAATATCTCAAATACTTGTTATCATGCAATGATAGAAGCCGCAGAGATTCTGGTTCAACTAATCATATTAGTAATGGGTGCAAAAAAAATCAGTGGAAATTGACACAGGTATGGAACATACCATCCCACCCATTTCTAGACGAGTATATAACAGTGGTCGGATGAGACGTGAAACAAACCAAGTCAACCCCATACTTTTTGCTGTTAATTGTCTTCAAACATCTGGTAACAATTATGACATCTTAAAAACGGGAAGCATGTGGATGATACATCAAAATATGTAAAATAAACTAAAAGTAAATAACTAAATAACTTGACATGTTTAATAATTAATTGTGCATATTTACACAACAATCTACCCAACCATTTAGTTGCAAAGGATGTTAAATTTTCTAGTTGGGAAAACTAAATAACATTAAGAATGTTAAGAGTCCCAATCTAGCACTAGAAACTTGAAATTATTATGTGGAGAAAAGATTAACCTAAATCAATAGAAACAGAGGCATACGTTCCGGCAGTGACATCATAGAGACGAATGGATTCATCATTGCTAGCAGTGACTAGATAGCTGGTTGCCCTGTGAAAATCCATGGAACTAATTTTACAATTCTGCATAGATACACACAAATAGGTAAGCAATGAAAGCATAATAAGAGAGTTACGAAGACAAAGAACTGAATTTGACGGTTGCAGCCCTAATTTTATAACAAGAAAAGAAAGGAAGGGTAACATACATAGTCTTTGAAAGCCATTCCAACTTCCATGCTCTGAAGAATTTCCTCACTGAGCTCCAAAGACACCTTCTCTTCTCTGTTTTCCTGCTGTATCCCTGTGAATGTAAAACATTTTCAACAGTGAAGAGACGAGCAAGCAAAGTAGAAACAAAAGCTGTTACATTTGAAACCTACGAATTAAAACCACAGCATGTTCGACATACCGCCCATTTTTTTGGAGCGAAGAAACTTTGGGTTTCTGAGAAGGATTGGAAGGAACCTTTATCCAACCACGACAACTGGTGATGTCTTCGATTTGCCGGGAAAACGCAAACAAAATCACCGGACTCGGAGGCGGAGCTCAACGGATACCTTTGTTGGATCAAATTTCAGGGCCCAATTTGGATTGCAATATCGGCTTCTTCAAGTCCTAGTATTGGATCCTCAAAATTCGATGAGTTGTTCTTCAATCCCTGGTATTGTATTCCAATATCGACTTCTTCATGACAAAAAAAAACAAAGCAAGCCTGGTATCAAGGTTGCGAGAACCGGACCGGTCAATGAACCGGTCAATGAACCGGTCAAGTAACTGGTTTAATGGTTCAATGGTCCAACCGAGGTTCAACCGGGGTTGAACCGGTTAAGTTAAAATATAACATAAAATTATTAAAAATTCAAAGTGGCATATATTGCGAGATAAGGTGCAGAGCAATTAAAGCATTGTATGAATTAATATTGGTGGAAGCTTGGTTCTTTCATCTAAGTTTCTCAATCTTCATGTATATATAATACATTAGCAACTTCTAAGCTTGGTCTAACAATATCAGTTTCAGATATAACAGAAGATAATCATCCATTATAGGCTACCTAAATTTGAGGCCCAAAATTTTAGTATGGTGCAAGGAGACAAGGAGAAAAAGAAATCAGTATAGTTTTCAATTTGAACAAGAAGAAGCAATTCCACAGCACAGTAAGAAGTTCAGAATACATAAAAGCTGAACAATTAAATTAACTAAACAAAAAAACACAATATAAAAGCATGAATAACCTTTATAAATTAGGTTTCCATTCCTGAATTTTCCATTTTCATAAATTAGGTAATCTTTTTGTTCTTTACTTCTTAACTTCATTCTTTTTTCCTATGAGTAAACTATCTCCTTGGCTGAACTTCATCCAACCCTTATTTTAAAGCCATATAGTAAATCCAATGCAGAATTGTAGCAATATTTCTCTTTTGAATCAATGACAGCAAAATAACAAGAAAAACAGATTGGATTTATAACTCAATCTCAGTAGAATTAATTCAATATCAATCTCAGCATAATTAATAAATTAAACTTAAAAAAATAAATTTATAACTCAATCTCAGCAGAACTAATTCAACATCAACTCACTGAACTCAAATAAAACTTCAGAAATGAATATCTCAAAACTCAGCAGAATCATCAATAATATATCATATATATATCAGAACAAAATACAGAAGAAAACAATGTAATACAATTACAACAAATTGAACATTATTGAAGAGGATAAAGGGGAGGTTTTACGTTATCTGGATTGCCAGCAAAGGAGAGGAAAAGACAGCATAGAGCCAGCGAGACAGAGAAATTCAAATTGGGAATTTTGGTAACGTGAAACAGAGAAGCAACGACGGTGAGACACGGTGCGGAGCAGAGAGGCAGCGACGACAAGACTGGCGGGGAGACTAGAAGGGGCCACAGCCAAAAACGACGAGGAGGTGAGAAGCAGAAACAACGCACGGCAAGGAGGGGAGAAGCAGTGACGACCCACGGCGAGGAGCAGAGAAGCGGTGACGAACGACCCACGGCAAGGAGCAGCGAAGCAGCGACAGAGAGACAAAGAGCGCGAGAGAGAGAGAGAGAAGGGAGAGAAGGGTTCAGCGATGACAAACGATGCGGGGCTCTGGAGGCTGCGGTGGCTACGGGCTGGGTGACTGTGGGTGGCTGCGGTGGCTGTGGGTGGCTAGGGTTCTTCCTCTTCTTTCAATCTCAAGCTTTCTTCAGTTTGAGAGAGGAGACGCCGAGAGGGGTGAGAGTGGGAGGGGGAGGGGGAGGGGGAGGGGGAGTGGGAGTGGGTTGGGGGTCTTGGGGGCATAGTTGTAAGAACCGAACCGGTAATCAAACCGGTTAGGCTACTGGTTTAATGGTTTATTGGTTCAACCGATAAATCACTGGTTAAACCGATAAAATTGGTCCCACATAAATAAAAAATATAAAATAGTAAAAAATTTGAAAAATTTAAAATACATATCATCAATAGTATCTTAATTTGACACAATAAAAATAATAATCTCTAAAATTAGTTGTACTACTACAATTGAATTAATGTTCTCGGACAATATTCAATCACTCCTGAATTCACCATCATGGCATGTTCATCCAACTTATAGCAGGTAATAATAATAATCCTATCCTTGTCATATAGTTTTAGTTCATATATATGATCACATTATTCAAATTAAAGTCTTAAAATCCTTTCAAAATCACATTATACTATTGATTCTTTTTTCTAATTTCAAAACTAACAATAAATTTCCCAACACTATGCAGCAACATTATTATTAAAGGCATCACCATCAACAAAAAAAATCAACAATCTGCCATTAACTAGTTCAACAATATAACAAGTTATAACTCAACAATATATACATGATCAACAATCTGCCATTAACCTATCAGTTATTCACTCCCTTCAACAAATTAAAATCTAGTTTGCAGACCAATCTGGATGAGACAGATTCTGGCACAGCAATGTTACATCAACAAAAACAACTATACCCACTACGAATCAGAAAAAAAAATAACAATCTGCCATTAACTAGTTCAACAATATAACAAGTATAACTCAACAATATATACATAATCAACAATCTGCCATTAACCTATCAGTTATTCACTCCCTTCATCAAATTAAAATCCAACTAAATAACTAAAAAAAACAGAGAACATATTTCACAGTTTGGAGACCAACCTGGATGAGCCAGATTCCGAAGACGGAGAGACAGCACCGCAGCAGCGACGGAGAGGTAGCACCGCAGCAGCGACGCAGGAGACGCGACGCCGATGACGAGAGACGCGGAGCCACGAACCCGACGTACTCGGACACACTGTGAAGCCGGCGAGACGAAGCAGAGGAAGAGAGTCTTTGAGACTGAGAGAGACTGCGAGGAAGAGAGTGTTGGTGTGATGAGGGGAGGAAGAGACTCGAGAAGTTGAGACTCGAGATTGTTGGTGTGATGAGGTGAGGAAGAGAGGCTTCCAGAGCTCCGGCCTCCAGGTCCAGGGGTCAGGAGAGGGGTACTGGGGATTGGGGTAGCCGTTTAGGCAGCGTTAGGGCTTTTTCTCTCTTTTCTTTTAAAGAAACAAAACGACAGCGTTTTCGGTAAGGAAAGAAAAAAAAAAAAAAGAGATTTCTGAACCGGCCGGGTTTCACAAAATCACCCGGTTTGCCGGTTTTAATCCAAAATCGGGCAGTTCAAACGGTTCTCTCCGGTTTTGTTCCTTATGCGGTCGATTTACTCAAGCGGACCGGCCAAAGGTTCACCGGTTTTCTGGTCAAACCGGCCAATTCGGTCCGGTTCTTACAACTATGCTTGGGGGACGGGTAGCCATTTAGGGTTTTTTTTTTAAATAAAGTATAAAATGGCGCCGTTTGGATGGAGTATTCAAACCAAAAACCCGCTAAAAAACCGGACGGTTCTGTCAGTTCACCGGTTAACCGCCGATTCGACCGATTTTTTCACCAGTTTTTTGCCAAGCGATTTCTGGCCTTACCCGGACCGGCTAGGTGACCAGTTCCCGATTAATCCGGTTGAACCGGCCGGTCCGGTTTGGTTTTCAAAACCATGCCTGGTATTGCTATTGTATTCCATGAGATTTATTTTTTTCTTTTTAAATAGATATTATTTATAGTTTTATTTTTTATTTAAATAAATAAAATAAATATTTTAATTATTGAAATAAATAATTATAAAATTTATTACCGAAATCCATTCCCCAATCTTATCTCGCTTGTAGTGTATCTCGTTTACACAATAAATGAAATATGGCTGAGCGGATGCTTATATATACATTTCATTGACAGCGAGGTTTCGGGCTCTAATTCGAACCTTTTGATCACTTTCTCCTCTCTTTTACCCTTTTCTGACCATATTATCGAGTAATACGAAGATGGCGTGCGCAGATGCACGTGATCGGAACATAAACAGGCTCAATGCGATATGACATTACACTGGAGCAGATGACTTTGCGGTTAGTTCTATTATCTTGAATTTTATGTAATCTCATACATGTATAACCATGGTCAGGTAGTTGCTAAGAACTTGAATACAATTTGTATGGTTAGGAATAGGACACGGGTAGAAATTAGTAATTCTAGGAATATGATTGGTATTTTATGTAATCCCATATATGTATAGCCATGGTTAGGGTACTTGCCAAGAACTAGAATACAATTTGTATCATTAGGGATAGGTCATTGATAGGGTTTTAGTAATTCTAGGATTGTGGTTGTCATTTTTTGGTAATTAAGTTGTTAACTATATAATTATTAATTTAGAGTTTAAATGCAAGAGTTGATATTTTTCAATTGTTGAGTCTAATTTATTGGTCACACGTGTCTTAATTTATTAATTTAGTTAGTAACTAGCCAACTATGATAATTAGATTATTAAGTTAAATAAAAGTTTGATAGTTAGATTATTAATTACTTTTGTTGAATGTTTTAATTTTACGTAACGCAATGAGAAAATGTGTATTAGTTAATACAATTTGTTATTCCCATCAACGTATACAAATTTTTTATTTTTAATTTTTATTAATTGTGAAATATTTTTTTCTGTCAAAGGCATCGCCTACTCTTGTCCCGGCGAGTTGCACACACGTTTCCTCCACCAGACGCCGTCATCTCGTATCTGAGGGAGGCTGGATTCGGTGACACGGTGCCTCTCAGGAATTTTGTATTCCACAACTCCCTGATTATGGCATTCGTGGAACGATGGCGTCCGGAGACCCACACGTTCCATCTGCTGTGGGGTGAGACCACAATCACACTGCAGGACGTGGCGTACGACCTTGAGCTACGCGCACACGGGAACCCAGTTGGGGGATGCTTCCGTGACTTCCTCAGGTAGTATGGCACCGAGACGTGGTAGTTGGTGGAATGGATGCTCGGTGCTAAGCCTCCGGTGGTTCCACAGTAGGGGGCTCAGAGGATGGAGTCGTTCTCGCTGAAGCTTGTATGGCTGAGGGGTTGTATCTGCCATATGCCACCGACCGACGACCCAAAGACACTCCGACAGTATGCAAGGTGTTATATCTTGTTACTGATCAGAGGCTACCTAATCACGGACAAGTCCAACAACTTGGTCCATCTGCATTGGCTGCCACTGCTATAGGACTTTGGACGGTGTCGTGCGTTGTCTTGGGACTCAGCGGTGCTTGCCACCATTCACTATGCCAAGCAGCACACCAAGGCACCACAGACAGTGCCGGCTGTACTCCGCTGCTGATGTCCTGGATATACCAACGATTTTTTAGTGGTGCCCACCTAACCGAGGAATTTTCATGTATCCTTTGGCTGTGAGGTAACACTTGTTTATGTGTTTCTTATGTTTTGAAATTGTAACTTGTTATGACATTGCGTAACATGAACTCCTGCTATTTTTGTAACTGGTGGCAGGTTGATAGGGTTGTCACAGCAGAGCAGAGACTAGCATAAGGCGAGAGTTTTACGATGGCGTCTAGCGATAGACCAGCTACGATTGGACGATGTTAGCACTATGATTAAAATGAAAAGTTTATTAATTTAGTCCCATATATAAACTTTGTTGTTTAAATAATATTGAATATTTACACGTTATAGGAAATAAATTTTGTTGATTCTCTGGTATTTTTTTTTTTGTAATCCTAAATTGTAGTAGTTGTTGTTCAAATATTTATTTCTTCTATAACTGTTGTTTCTGTTTGTCTGGACGCCGTATGATGACCTTGCTCTCCAAGCTCTGTACCCTGTGTGATTTTTCGAGGAGGTAGAGTGGGGGACATGGATGTCAGTTGTCCCCCTCGTCTGCTTCAACCTCGTTGAGTTCCACCAGGTTGACCGGGTAAAGCGCCAGTTCAATGGAGAGCAGCTGGTGTCTGGCGCCTCGGTTTAAGCTATAAATGTCTTTGTTTAATTTGCAGACTAAGAATAAAACTAAAGGGTTGCTCCATATAAACAATTTCACCTCACTTGACATGTTACTAATCTCTTCCATTCCTCGTCAAATATTGGCATGAATTTTGGATGAGAAAACATACATCCAAGGATTGGAATGGTTTTGATCACCAATTTATGTTTTTCCCCTCTAGGATTAGTGGAACATGGTCTGATTTGGAACATTTTTAATTGCTCGGATTCTTGAATTTAGACACTTTTGCAACAACGCCAAATCTACACATATTCTATCTAATATGCTCACTTGGTTTTCCCTCCTCTATGTATATTTTCTCTAACAACAACGGTAGATCAAACTTTTTAATGAATTATGTTACGTGTACATCAAAATAAGTCTCTAGTATAAAATAAAATATAGATACATTGAAAATAAATTAAACCACACATGTATTTATATATAAATAGTTTATTTTAATGTACGAATAACATTTTTATTTTTATTTTTTTACCCATATCTCTTAATGCAGATCAAACTTCTACTCTTTTCTACCCATATTCCATATTTCATATACACAAAATACTTTCTCCTCCATTTTCCATTGCTTCTACTATTTTCCAATAAAAATATGATTGTCCTCACATATTTTTTACCATCTTCACACAAATGTTTGAAAATTTTTGTTTCCGCAAACCAATAAACCGTGGATTATATTTTGATTATTTTCGAATCATCTCCTTCACACTAACCATCTTTCCCTTCTCCCCAATTCTCTAGAGTTTCTAGAAATAATCATAACCTTATTCAAAGAGTTTCCAGTTTGAATAGCGATATTTTTTTTTTCTCGATCTTGACCTCATTCTCACTCCAATTTATTCAATATTGTTTGCCTCATCAAGATCTCTTTCTAGGAATTTTATTCACTTACCACTTTGTTGCTGACTTTCTTTTTATTTTTTTTCTTTTGTTTTCTTTTTGGTTGTATTTGTTTACTTTCTCAAAACAAGGAAAACACAAAGACACATACACACAAACACAAATGTACATATATGTAGTCTGTCTTATTTTTAGAACATTAACAAAGAGACATAAACACATTTGTCATTTAAAATCAACATGTTATCCTTATTATTGTTGGTGATGAAGGTCACGAGGGTAAGAAATAAAATTTACAAAATTAGAATAAAATTATAATAAATTTTTGTGTCTCATATCTAATATATGTCTTCCAACTTTTTGACAAAAATAATAAATACATGTATTTTGTGTGTTGTTGTGTGTTAAAAACGCATCTTTCCATTTTATTTTATTTTTTTTCATCGTTAACAGAATCTACTACAACAGGATAGCATAAGTTAAGGGATTGGCAAACATCCAAAAATAGAGCTAAAGATGAAACCAAAACTAAATCTCAAAATTAATTAGGCCTAATAACAAATTATGCAGCAACACAAGTAGATATTACATTAACTCCTACTAATTTCTACATACTTAGTACTAAGTAGATATTAGATCAACGTAGGAATATTATGTCTTTCAAATAGACGTCTAAACTCCTTCCATAATATTTTCTTGCTCTCTCGATCATGCTCCTCATACACTACACAAGCTAGACTAGTTTAAAAAATTTGTCGATAAAAAATAGGGACAGTTTGTAATCTGAAAAATAAAAGTTTGATATTTAATAAAGAAAAAATTAACGTCCGTTATACTAAGCTTCTCAAATTTAACAATATAAAAATAATATTTTCACTAAAAACGAAATTCAGACAAATTTTCGCTTTTCACTCGTTGAGTAATTACAATTATTTGACGATTTATACTATTATTATCTCAATTAGTTCGGTTTTATTTTGTAGTAATAAACGGGGCCGAAACCCAGAGAAACAGAAACTAGCTGGAATATACAGGCCCGAATCGCCCGATATTATCTTCAGCAATAACCTATGATCCCTAGGGGTGTTCATAAAAAAACTAAAATGTGGTTAACCGGTTAAAAAATCATAACCACATTTTGGTTAACCAGTTTAATAAAACAATTTTAAAAACCATATCCATATTTTTTAGAATGGTTAACCAAAACCAAATTAAAAAAAAAACCGGTTTTTAACCGGTTAACCAAAACCAAAACCAAATTAAAATCAAAACCTAATTTCAAAACCAAATTACATACTCTTTCTCTCTCTCTCTCTCTCTCCCCCTTCCTCTCCCTTTCTGTCTCCCTCCCTCTCCCCTTCCTCTCTCTTTCTCTCTCTCTCTCTCTCTCTCTCTCTCCTCGTATCTCTCTTTTTCCCTACTCTCCCTCCTCTCTCTCTCTCTCTCATTTTCCTCTTTCTCCTCCTCTCCTTTTCTCTCTCCCCATCCTCTCTCCCTCTCTCTATTCTCTGTCCCCTTCTCTCTCTTCTTTTCCCCCTATTTCTCTCCCTTCTCCCTCTCTCTCCCCTTTCCTTCCCCTCTCTCTCTCTCTCCTTTCTCTTTCACTCATTTTTCTCTTTATCTCCTCTCTCCTTTCCCTTTTTCTCCCCCTTCTCTCTCTCTCTCTCTCTCCCCTTCCCTCTTTCTCTCTCTTCCTCTCTTTTTCTCTTTCTTCCTCTCTTTCTCTCTCTCTCCCCTCTTCCTCCTCTCTCTCTCCCTTCCCTCTCTCTTTCTCTCTCTCTCTCTCTCTCTCTCTCTCTCTCTCTCCACCTCATCTTTCTTTCTCTCTCCCTTGTCTCTTTATCCTTCTCTCCCTCCCTCTCTCTCCCCTTCCCTCTTTCTCTTTCTCCCTCTCTCTTTCTCTCCTTCTCTCTCTATCTCTCTCTCCTTCTCTCCGCTCTCTCAAATTATGTGACTTATTTTTAAAAATAAAGATGATTCTATTGGCAAATATTATTTTGAACAATTTTATTGAAGTTAAAAATTAAAAAAAATAGTAAAAAAATTATATTATAATTTGATTATTTTTTATTTATATTTGATTTTTTAATTATTATTTTTTGGTTAATTTTAATGAATTTTATTTTTCAAAAAAAAAAAAAGTCAAGCGGACTAGCCCGCCAACCCGCCAATCCGCCATAAAGCGGGGCGGGCTAGCATTTTAAACCCATTTTAGTTGGCGGGGCGGGCCTAAGCGGGGCGGGACGGATTGGGGCGGGCCGGCCCGCTTTGCCACCCCTATATATCACGTCCAAAGGAAAACAAACCTTGTATACAAAATTGATTAACTCTGATAGTAAAAGTATGGGCTACAAATTCACACAAAACTACATATAGAAATTCAACCTATATCCACTAACTTGCGCAAAAGACCCAGATTTTGCTTTTCTTTTAATCTAGAGAGCCCATATTTTCTGTCCGAAAAATCCCATGATTTATTTCATGCAGCCCTCACAATAATATTGTTGTTCTATACTAGGCCCAAGCCCATAAAACAATTAAACGACTTTTAACCCGATTAATATGTGACCTGGTCCAAACAAATTGAAATTAGAAGCGATATAGCAGAAATAATGGAAAACGTATGAAAAGTTGAAAACACTTAAACGGTTGACCACAAAATGGCATAACCTATACTCAATATTCATGAAGACCACGTAAAGGCACAAAGCCGTTACGAAGACAGCATATTCTATAAACAGAGGGTAAAGAGAACCTAGTTTTTGACAGAATCGGTTAGGAGTTTTTTATTCTGGTTTCTGTAATTAGTCTCAGTTTGAGAAGCCATATTCAATTCATGAGAGAAGAGAAATAGTAATATATTATTATTATATTAATATTAGAGCTATTTGAATAATATAATATTATTTGATCTGTTTAAGTGAAAAATAGGTGATCAGTTTAATCGGGTTTATAGTCTATCAGTGCAGGTTAACACCAGTACTCTGATGATTTTAGTAATGTTAATACTTTATCATATATGTTCTATTCTTATATTAAACATGTTGTTGGTGTCATTTATGCTAGTAGCTCAAAAAAGAATTTCTAGATGCATTTTTATATGTGTTTGGATACATCTAATTTTAGTAATTATACACCGGAGATATTTTAATATTATTTTAATTACCTCCCAAGCCAACCAATCACAGATCTCCCCTCACCCCCAAGACACTTCATCTGGTCATTTGATGCTTCCTTGGCCGAAATTGAAGAGAGAGAAAAGAGAGAAAACTTCATGAACACTTAATCTTTAAAACTTGATTTCTTCTCAATTAAAACTCAAATCAAAATTTTGTTTAGACCAAAATAATCCTCTCTTCTTTCTCTACATAACCATGCAACTTTTCATTGCTGAAAATCATGTGAGATAATGATTTATCCCCTCTTTGATTCGGTTTTCATGAAAACTATGTTAAACATGAGTTTTCTTGATGTGCTTCCTTAGGTCTCTTACTTAGCTTGACTTGTGAGTCAAGAATCTTTAATTTTCAGCATGTTTAAGGTGAGGAATTCCTTCCTAACATGTTAATTAAGGTTCGATCAGTTGAGATTTTATGGATTCAAAGTTGTTCTTAACGTGTTTTAGGAGGAAAAAGTGCTTAAAGAATACCTTATGAAGCAACCAAATCAAGGTAAGGTTTGGCGAAATTAATCTTGATTAATTGTGTTTGAGTTGTGTGATTATGATATAGTTTGGTTATGTTTGAAATTGATTGTTTAAATGAGTGATTTCTGTTGAAATTTTGGTAAAAATTTGATGAAATTTGATGATATTCAAGCTATAAATGCATCTTCAAGTGTCTGCTGGAATTTCGAACCCTAACCTTTAAATTAGGGTTGATTTTGTGTTGAAATCAAGTGGAAAATATGGGACTTTAGTGGTTGCTAATTTATTATGAATTATGGTAAAAATCGGTTACTGAAAAGATTGAAAAATAGGTGAAAATAGATAAAGAATCTAAAGAATTTACGAAGAACATGAAGACCCCTTTGAGTATGATGAAGAACAATAACACCTTTTTTATCTTAAAAAGTGCAAGGAATTAATTATTTTGGTGTTAAAGAGGTTAATTTGTAAATATTAAAAGTTTAGGGGGTTGAAGTAAAAATATTAAAAGTTACGGGGGGTAAAAAGTAAATTTACAAAATTAAAAGGTAAAAATAAGATAATTTTCAAAAATTAATAATAAAATAATAAATAAAATAAAATATTAAATAATATTATTTAATTAATAATAATATTTTATTAAAAGATTAAAATAATGGCGAAAAGGCGATTTTCCGTAAAAGTTTTAAAATGATAACTTTAAACTCAGAATCTCTTAATTACCTTCATAAAACACATAGAGAGTGGTAATAAAATATTAGTAAAGCAAAGATAAAAGAAAGATAAAAAATTAAAGAAATGATAAAAATTGAAGAAAAAGTCGGTAAAGTTTTAATGACAGAAACAAATGGTGATTAGTGAGCAAACTAAGAGCAACATAGTTAGTATTTGAGTTGCGCCTAGAGTTAGGTAACATATGAAAATTCATACTAGTTCAGGATAGACTTAATGAACCTATGCTTGGGACAGGCTGACTATTCATACCGAAATGGACATAAGCTATATATACAAACGTTAAGAAGATAACAAGTGTAGAATATAA